>NC_040909.2:17371666-17979909 GCF_004126475.2 Phyllostomus discolor | reverse complement strand
GGAAGACACTGCTCTTGTAGACAGTTAATAGGACTTGGGTGGCATGACGGAGCCCTGGCTCTGTCCTGCTCAACTCAGGCCCTGGATGAGTCACATTTTCTTTGAGCCTCTGAGTTGTCAGCTGTGAAATGGGGATAATCTTGCCTTTCTAAGAACTGTCTAGCCTGGAAGCTCAAATTCATTAGCACATGGGCAAAGCCTTTGTGAACTCTTATACAAGTCTGAGTGTGTTTGTATGTGTCTGTGGTTTTATTGGGTAAATGGGGGTTTCTCCCATTGTTTTCTGTATCCTTTGATACAGAAAATGAGCAAAAAAGTATCTCAGTAGAGTTAAAGGTGGTCATTCCATCACCAGCTGACCCTGATAGCTTGCTCTCCAGCCCCTCTGCCTTGCTTGCTCTTTGAATAACAGTAATACTGAGTTTTGGGTTTGTTTGTTTGTTTGCTTTGTTTTGTTTTAAGGTTTTGGAGTTCACCCTCCCAGAACCTTGGCCTAATGCATTTACTTTGCCTGGGCTGCTCTTCCTCTTTCCCCTTCACTTTCGTCTCACCCACTAATTCCTACTCAGCCTTCAGAATTCACTTCCACACCGCAAGCAAGCTTTTCCTTACTTGAACCCTGCCTAGCCCATAAGGACCTCTGCTGATAGGGTATCACACATTCTTTTTCTTTTTTTAGTCTTCACCAAAGGACATACTTACTGATTTTAGAGAAAGGGGAAGGGAGGGAGGCGGGGGGAGAGAAACATCGATCAGTTGCACACAACTGCACTGGGGAGAGAACCCACGTGCCCTGACTGGGAATGGAATCCACACTCCTTCGGTTTACAGGACAATGCTCCAAGCCACTGAGCCATGCCTGCTGCGTCATATCTTCTTAATTGTGCAGTTAACTATTTATTGTAAGTCATGAGGATAAGGACTGGGTCTGTCTTTTCACAGCTCATTTCCAACCCTCACATAGCACATGACATGTAGTAGACCTTCAAATATATTTTTGTTGAAACAATTTTGGTATGAATATCCATTTGACAATCTTTTACTCAGTACCTACGTTCTGACCCCAGGATGGCCTATGAACTTCTGCACCTCACATTCTAGTGGGAGAGACAGATGCTAAGTAAGTAAACCAGCTTAACAAATGCAACATATAAATAAACAACTAAATAAATAATCTGACAGGAGTAGCCCCTTGGTTATCTGGCTGCAGTAGTGTATTTAAATCCCCTGCCTAACCATATGTATATGAGAACATTAATTCAGAGCAGTCGATAAATAGCCACAATCCAGTCTATTTTCTAGAACTGTCATCTCATGGCCTTGAACCTGGCCGCCTCCTCTACTGCCCTCTACATCCTCTCCAGGGTTGAAGTTCCCCTCACCATGTTGGCATTGGGAACCGACAGCACAGGTGCCACCAACTCAGACAACGATAATTAATCACAGCACTCTTTCCCAACGAGTTAGCGTTGGCTTTGGAAGCAGCCTTCATTAACAATCAGATGGGCTGCAAGATGAAACCATGGCACTGCCCTTGCCTTAGGCATACAGCTTCTCTGAGACTGCCTTCAATCTGGTGTGGACCAGACATTTGGTCTCCAGAACTTCCCCCCTCAGTTTCTAGGACATTTCAGTTTCAAGAGACACATGTGGCTATTTAAATTAAAGTGTTGTTAAGATTAAATAAAATTAAAAATTCAGTTCATTTGAACTAGTCATACTTCAGATACTCAAGAGCCCCGAGTTTAATGGCTACCGTGTTGAGCAGTGCAGATACAGAACATTTCTTCTGTTGAGGGAAGTTCTGTGGGACACGGGTATGGACTATGACGTCACCTCCCCTGCCTGCCCCAGCCATTGTTGATTGAAATCTCTCTGAGATGCTCTGAAATGAATCCTTCCACGAGGATGGAGATCTTACAACTTCCCTGGGGTTTGCTTAAGGTTCTTGGTGAATTACTTGCAAATTGTTTTTGAACTACCTATATGGTTGCGTAGAAAGGCTGCTTGGAGCAATCTGTCATTCAAAAACTTTGGCTACTGGTGTTGCTATTTTTCCTGAGGTGTTTCAGTGAATCTTGGTGTTTGTCTTTGGCCATTCCAGAGAACAGTGTCTGGTAAAGTGGTCCAAGAGATGGCCTTACTATTATCCTAGTTCGGAGCTTTTATTGGTGGGTAGTTGAACCGCTGGCTGAAGCACCGTGGACGACTCCTCTTTGCCATTTACTACTGATTGTCTTCTCACCGAGGGGATCACTAGGATAGCACTTGTCAGAATACACAGGCAGAGAACTCTTGCCAAAAGCCCAAATCTAACAGCATCACACAGCCCCTGTACGTGCTTGCAGCAACACAGGGAGTGATTTTCAAGTTATATAATGGAGAAGGAGTACTCAGGGGCGAAGTTTCACCCTGAAGGTTTCCTGTTCTTACATCCCACTTGCTGGAATTCCAAGCACATTTTGATTACTATCTGTCTCATGTCTGGATACATAAGAAAAAGAGAGGATGTGGCGGGAGGGAGTCTGATAATAAAAACTACCCTCAGCCCTTTATATATTCCTTTTCTTACTCATGCATGAGAAAGTGATCATTTTTAAGATTGGAGGAAGGACTGGGGAGTTAATCCTAAAAGAGTCTAATGTGGGATTTGCTGTGCCATTGTCTAGCACGTTCCGGAGTTACAGGAGTGTCAGCGGGGGAAGAGATGGGAAAATGGCCCCAGGGTGGATTTGGCGAATTTCCTCCCTGTGAGTTGGGCTGAAAATTTGAATGACACCTACAAGTGATTTAAAACTCTTTAATTTACACATCCAGTTAGCTGGAGGGCCCCCAGGCACCACATTCCGCACGTATGGGTGCATGGAAAAGATGAGAGTGAAATCTGTGAGCTCGCTTTCCTCCAGCCCAGTTGGGGCGGACAGCCCGCACCGGGGAGTGAGAATACAGGTAGTGGAAGAGAACAGTAATCGGGAGAGAAGAAAGACATATGGCGGTGCCAATACCAATGACACCTTTTTGGTATTTTTAATGTGCTGGTTAAACAAATACTAAGCATACAGAGGTACATTTGCCAAAAGTTAGAATTGTAGCCAAGGCAACCACAATTGCCCATTAGTCATCGCCTCTTTATTTCTTTGTGTTTGAGCTAAGGACAGGAAGCCGGAGCTCATTTCAGAGTCTTGTGCACCCGGGAAGGTTCACTTTTCACCACTGGGATGTTGAGGATGAAAAGATGGGATTGTAGTATTTGTGACATCAACAGCTTCAAGCAACTGGAAACCTGGAGGAGAGGTGCAGGTACAAGGAGCAACGTGGGCTGTTGATCCCTGGGGGCCTCCTTGCCTTAACCATTGGGTCTTTCCATTCTCACTAGTCAGAAATGTGTGTGAATTACAGTCTGTATGTTGATGGAATGGAGGCACTCTGCTCAGAGTCACAGCCGAAACGCTGGACACCCACGTGTCCATTTTTACTTCTGCTTTCAGCTTTCAGGCAATTTTGGAATCCAAAGAAAGCTCCTCATTTATGGCATAGCCCCTGCCTGCCATGGGGATTTGGTATCTGCGGCAATGTCAGCACGGCAGACTTTGCTCTGCTGGCGTGGATCCCTCTAGCGAAGGAAGAGGAGGTAGGGAAAAAAGGAAAATCCTTGAGGGAGAAGCAATATCGAAGACCTAACATTTCCGTGCTTCTGTGATGCTGGAAATGTACATGAAGTCTTCATGATTTTGATGCCTCAATTTAATTATGGCCTAGAGCTGAGATTTGCATCTCTGAGGCCATCAAATGCAGAGCTGCAACAATAAAGTACCGCCACACACTTCATTTCATTCTTTAGCTTTATTTTTCTCTTATTTGTGTCAGTGGTCTAACAGCTATTGTCAAGAAAGGGAAAGTTCTTTACAAAGGGTTAATTTCATGCCATGTTAAGTACTATGGCCTAACCTTTTTCAGGGCTAGATGGAGTGTCTATTTATTTGGTGCCAATAGGTACAGCAGGGTCCTACAGAAGTAATGTTCCAGCTGAGGATCATATCCCTCTCTAAAAAATTGTCTGGCTTTCTGCTGATGATTCATCAGAAACATGAGCGTGGTAATTGAATTGGGGATTTAAAAGGATCACAGGAAAACAACCACATTTAACTGTTGGCGCTGCCATAAAAAATTCTGTTAATGTGCAATATGCAAGGCAATAATCTATTGCAGTGGGCTCTTTAGCAAATGCAGGCTACTTAGTGTTTTGCCCTGATCAGTTACGAGAGGCTGTCCATCACTGCTGCTGAATCAAAGCAGGGCTGGAAAACACCGCGTTGAAAAGTGTGTCTCGCCGTGGATGCCTGTGATGCCTTCCACATGTTGATTAGGTTCTGGGAACAAGTCTGGGTACGACAGCACAAGATGACAATCAGAGCAACTGGCACAGAGGCGTTTCCTGAGGAAAGGACCGGTCTCCTTCCCAGCGTGGCAGTTATAGCTGTGACAGGACACGCTGCCACTTCATCCCGGAAGGGGCCAGATTTGGTGTCCGGTTGTGCGGATAGCTGGTTTGCAGAGCTTGAATGAAATAAGCACCTTTGGGCGAGTTAAAGGTCTAACTCTTCTTCAGAGCAATGTTTCTCTACTGGGGGCCATTGTGTTCCCCCGCTCCCTCCACGGGGGACATTCAGTCATATCTCCAGATATTTTTGGTTGTCAACCAGGGGTGAGGTCTCGTGGCGCCTAGTGGGCCGAGGCCATGAATGCTGCTATGTATGTTACAGTGCACGAGACAGCCTCCTACAGCAATGAATCATTGGGCCCAGAATATCACTAACGCCAAGGTGGAGAAACCTCAATCTGGAGACTGTTCTAGACCCATGAGATCTTGATTTTGCGTGTACTTCATGAGGATATCGCAAACCTTCCCCTTTCAGGGGAAGGTTTAAGCAGAAAATGTTGAAGGTTTTTTCTTGTTACGGAGCTGTCAGGACCCCCGTATCTGTGAATTCATCCTTTTGCCAGATCTGATTGGAAAAGATACGTCTGAAAAGAAAGTTCTTTGCACCAAAAAATTCCGAGCATTGTCTTTGCTTTTAACAAAATGGGCACTCATTGAGATTCTCTGTTGCCTTGAAGGTGGGAGATGGGATTTCTCCTCCCTAGAAATAATTTTCTTAGACTGTAACACAGATTTTCTCCCTCAGTGCCAAAATATATATGCTTCGTGTTTCCAAACCAGTGAATTCAAACCCTATAGCTGTTACACTCTTATTAAATTTTGCTACAAGCATGTTCTTATCTTGTACAATATGGATTAATCCATGCTCATGACTTTTCAAATCAAGGAAAACATTGTATCCCAAGTAGTTTACACATTTTTTTAAAAAAAAAGACAATACAAGGCTAAGAATATTTAGCCCTGTAAAACATCAGTGACCCACTGAAGCAATCATGTTGGAAAAAAGATGGCTACTTAAGCTTACCCAATGGGTGTAAAAATTGTCCAATGGGTATGAGTAGCCTGGAGTCCATTTTTCTTGAATAAGGACATACTTGGTTAAGAAGGAAAATTCTGTTTACTCCACTCCCAATCTTGAATGATTTTATCCACTAAATATGCTCTTCTAATTTTTTTTCAAACAAGAAATGAGCCACGAGCCCATGTGAGATGGCCAGGGGAAGGTCCTGTCTCCCTGCAAACACTCTGAGCCCAAATGAGCAGTGGGACACTTCACTTCAGGGGTTGGCAAAGGGCCGGATAGTAAGTGATTCCGCTTTGTGAGCCATTTGGCTTCTGTCTCTACTACTGAAGTTTGCCGTTGTAGACAACCCACCGATGAGTGGAAGTGGTTGCTTTCCAACGGAATTTTCTTTATGAAAATAGGCATTGGTCCACTTTGGCCCTCAGGCCCTAGGGGACCCGCCTTTGCTCAGTTTAACCCAGGCAGCTGTATGGTGGGCAAATGCATTATTCCTGTTATACTTTTCACGTGATGAGGATTGTTTGTGGAGCCCCAATATGACCTTCAAATACTTTAGGTTGGGAATGATTGCAGGATGCACTTGGTGTCGGTCTACACAGAAGTGGCAAAGAAGAACCCCCACCCCCACCATGCACAAACTGATTTTGTTCTAAAGTGATGCAGTGTTCATGGAAATTATCTAATAGGGTCTGTTAGCTTATTATAAACATACCGTGTCATTTTTAATATTTGCTAGATTTCAGAATTAGTGAAGAATCAGGTTGGGCAAATAAAGAAATGGGCCATTTCAGACGTGGGTGGCCTGCGGAGCGCAGCGTGCTGGGAACTGCTGGTCAGGGTTGTGCATCTTGCTCAACAGCCATCAGACATCGCGTGGCTCTAGCCTTGGTAGCATATGGTAAGGTATGGCACTGTCTTATTCATCTGTATCCTGGGTCTTCCTGATTCAGTTTTCCGATGTGGCATTCTGTTATTAGGTCCTGTCAACGTGTCAGCTAATATGATATAACAGTGAGTGGTAGTTCCGGCAAACTGTAAAGAGAGAAATGAGCCACCACAAGTTCCTTGCTCTCTGTTCCTCAGTCATCACGCCAGTGTGATCAAACACTGTGGCACTTCCAACAAGCCAGGCAGTCACAATGTGGAGGCAGTGAGAGATTCTCCCCCCACCACCTCATAAGTGCCCTCAGTCAAGAAAGATAAAGCTGAAGTAGTTTCGTGTGAGGGTTCTCAATCACGGGCCGGGAGAGGGCAGTGTGCCATGTAGCACACAAGCGTAAAATTGCCCTGAAGTCTTCATTTGATGTGAAATGTGAAGCTCTTAAGAAACAGTCTCTGATTCCTTGAATGAAATATCTGTTATGTTCCTGTGTTCAATTAGCCATGTTTTCTTCAGTTCTACCAGTCAATGCACATGCACGTGCACACACATACACACACAGAGAGAGAGAGAGAGAGAGAGAGAGAGAGAGAGAGAGAGAGAGAAACCTTTACATTTGCTTTTCACATGATCCAGTAACAAGTCCATGAGTAAAACCTTTCTTGTCTAGTTAAAAAGAACCTGTTATACATAAAGAATGAATTTCATCATGTCACTCAGTTGAGGAGAACTCAATATAATACTTAGGTGATGT
The DNA here is from genome assembly GCF_004126475.2 of Phyllostomus discolor. Taxonomy (NCBI): domain Eukaryota; kingdom Metazoa; phylum Chordata; class Mammalia; order Chiroptera; family Phyllostomidae; genus Phyllostomus; species Phyllostomus discolor. The sequence goes on along the minus strand of NC_040909.2, from coordinate 17,972,810 downwards.
CTGGCGGAGTTCAGTCTCCTATTTCCAGGAAGCATTAAAAAGAATTAAAAACAGACAAAGCTTTTCAGACTCAGGCAGAGCTGGCTTTCTTTCCTCTTCCAGTTCCTTCCCTTCCACACCTATATCTAGGGTCTGGCAGAAGTAAGGCCTGCTTAAGTGTGGTTGGTAGGGTATTACTATGGGTGTAATAATTTATAGTTGTAATTTGAACATTTCACCTAAAATGTCATATGGAATGCTGGAGTGTGTTATTGTTATGTTACAGAATCACATGCTTATGATTTTGTAATAAAAAGGGGCGTTATTTGTGCCATACCCTGTATAAATAATAAAAGTAAATAAACACACACATACATATACACAAGCTAGTGAGTTAATTATGTACTGCTATGTAACAAATTACCCCCAAATTTAGCTGCTTAAAAACAATAAACACGTGTAATTTCACATGGTTTTGGTAGGTCCGGAACTCAGACAGCTTACGTGGGTGGTTCCAGATCAGGAGCCCTCACAAAGCTGGAGCACCTGCATCCTCACTGGGGCCGCGGTGATCTGGAGGCTTGCCTGGGGCCGGAAGATCGCCTTCTCATGTGGCTCCGTCATGTGACTGGCAGGTTAGTGCTGGTTGTGGGTAGGAGGCCAGCATTCCTTGCTGTTTGAATCTCTCCTTATAACGTGGCAGCTGGTCTCTCCCAGAACAAGTGATCCAAGGGAAAGGAAAGTAGAAGCCACAGTGTCTTTATGAAAGTCACACTCTGTCGTGTTTGCAGCGCCTACTGGTTCCACAGGTCAGCCCTGCTCCCTGTGGCAGGACTGGGGTATGAACACCGAGAGGTGGGACTCTTGGAGGTGGGCTCTATGGCCAGTTGCTTGAAAAGATTCTTCCAATTACTACCCGTTCTTAGTTTTCATTTGCATGGAGACAGAAACTCCAGCAAAGGTCCTTTCTAAACCAATGGAGGCCCAACTAAGCTAGGCTTTTCACGTAATCAGAGATGTGAAGCATGTATCTGATGGGTTCACATTTTTTTTTGCTATTATTAACACCTTTTAAACACACTCACTGGTATATAGTGGACGCAGGTTGTTCAATATAAAAAAGTTCCCCTAAAAAGTTACACTTATGCATATCTTGCTTTTCTTTTCATCTCTTGCTTAAGTATCCCAGCCTGTCTTACCCACTCAAATCTTTCATGTAACTTCCCTCTATGGAATCCGTATACTTAGGAGAGGCTGAACCACTGTTAAAAAAAAAAAAGATCTCAAGAAAAGATGTATAATGTCTCAAACACAATAAAACGTTATTCCTCACTCATCATATATTTTCCAGTCAGTGGTGGCTTTTCTTCATGCACTGAGTAAGGGACTTAGACCCCCTCCATCTTGTTGTCTGCCATCCCCGATGGCCAGGTTATCACTGGCATACAGTTTGCAGACAGGGTAAGAATGTGGAGATGGCAATGCTACTTCTATGCTGTCGGAGAGAACTTGTCACAAGGCACTGACTAGTCCAAGGTGGCTGAGAAATGGGATCTTTTGTGGGGCAGCTGCTTCTCTTGAGGGAGAGGGCATCTGGGGTCAAGATAGATTTTGAATATAGAGAGGCAACCATTGGTACTTGAGATTCCACACTTCAGAATGTGGTCTGCCTGGGAGCAGTGACATTTTACAAGGACTGAAGTTATGCATATGTGAAATTTTGCAACAAAAGTTGATATGACATCACTTTGTAAGTAAAATTTAAAGTAATATGAACCAATTTCCATAGTCAAATTTTCAACAAGAATCACATGATTTCACACTTGTGGCCAAGGGCACTGTAAACTGTTTACACTATTGCCGAATGGGAGGCATAGCTTCGTACTGATAAATGTAAGTGCCCACCACTCTTTCTCAGGAGTATTCTAGAATAATGGGAGGTCTTCAAGATAGCAACCGTTTTATAGGAAGTAATCAGCCCCATTTACCCAAAGTGTTCTTGGACTAATGTTCACGGCCCCAGTGTTAACATGGCCAGCATCTAGTTGAGGTGCTTCTCAGCCATTGTTGTTGACACTGCTTTTCTAATTTTTATTGTAATCATCAGCAACACCACTTATCCAGCACTTACTGGGGTCAGGCAGTGACCTAAGTGTTTTGTTTATTTCTTATCCCATTTAATAATACTCACAAAACCTTATAAAGTAAGTATATCACCCTCATTTGACCATTAAGCTAAATGAGTTTCAGAGACGAATACACAGTTAATGGTGGAACTGAGATTTAAATATATTCTATCGGGTTCATAGCTCTTGCCCTTTCTTTCACAATATCATGTACGTTAGACTAAGAGCCATATAATGAGTATATTTGGCTTTTGGGTCTCATATCTCTAGGCTAAATTAAGTCACATATTTCTTGATCCTTAAATCACCCTGCGGAGGTATCTTGCTATTTTAAAATGATTTGTGATCCCATATATGGCCTCCTTACTTTTAAATGGTGGTGTTTTCTTTCATGTGATTGCTTGCTCAGAAGTCGTTTATGCAAACTTCCTCCCTCCTTTTTTTCTAAATCTGAGTCTCCTTTATGAATGAATTTGCAAGCATCTCAAGAAAAATGGAGTACTGGGTAGTAATTGTTTTGGCTTTAGAGAGGAGACTCCCATCTTTTATAACAGAGAGTGGCAGGATTGAAACTTCTTGTCAGGGGAATTTAGAAGGAACCTATCTATGACCAATTTTAGCAAAGCTTTTTATTCTCTCCCATGCTCCCAGCTCTTCAGTAAACTGGCAAATAGGTTCAGCTGGCTGATATGGATTTGCTCATTTGCTGGGCTTGCAGGTCCGTGTTGTCATCCACAGGTCTTTTCTTGGTCTAGCTTTATTGAATCAGCCTTCAGAAGTGGCAATAAGGGAAAATCTTTCAACTCAGATAGCTCTGACTTGGAATTCTGGCTCGGAAAACTTCATAATTTTGTGTGATGTTTGAGAAATTGCTTATTTTTCAGTACATCAGTCTTCAATTCTGCAAATAGAAATGATGATGCCTAAAGATTAAACAAAGCAAAAGAAATAAAAATACTCAGTACAGTGTCAGGAGACTGGTGGGTCCCCGAATAGTTATTGCTACATTAACTTTTTCATTAAAATATCAGTTAGGAATGTAGCAAAGAACAGACTGTGAAAAATAGCTAGAAAAACCAGGGCTTGATTTTTCTCACTGAATAAGTGTGCAGATTGGCGAAGGCTAGTGATGTTAAGGAGCTCCGTGCTCTCAGGGCTGGAATCTCTGTGGTTCCCTTGGCTTCACCCTTATGGGGCAAGGTAGCATCTGCAGCTCCAGACATCATATTCATGTGTGAGTGGGGGGAAGATGAAGGTGTCAGCTGTGCTTTTTTCTACTCTCAGTACAACACAAAAGCTGTGCACAGATTGCCCAGCAATTTTGCATTGACATCTCATTGGCCAGGCTGTGTCACATGACCTCCTCTAGGTGCCAGAGAGACTGAGGCAGTGACTATTTAGCTTTCCCAGCTTCGACAGAGGCCTTGGGCAAGGACTCTGTGTAGAGTATCATTTGGAGATAGGGGAAGCATAGGCATAGGGCATGAGGAGTACTAAAAAGGAGTGTGTGTGATTCGAAAGCCTGGTGGAAAAAAAAAGACTGCATAAAAGTGGGGTTGAGGTTTAATGATCAGGCAGGAAGAGCGTTTGAGAAAGATTCTGAAGAACAGATGAAGGGAAGAAAAAAGAGGGGAGTTCCCAGGCAGTAGAAATGAAGTGGGGTGCAGTGGTACATAGGCATCGCATGTATTTCACGTTTGGGGCTTGGTAGAAACTTGGTGGGTTTAGAGAGAAAGAGAGGGAGAGAGAGAGAGTGTGTGTTAGTGGTGGTGGTGGTGAGTATTAAGACTGAAACATAGGTTGGAACTAGACTTCAAGGGCCTTGTGCTTTGTGGAAAGCAGTTTTGACTTGATCTTGAAGGTGGAGCTTTGCATATGGATGAGATAATTGAAGGAGAGGGAAGGAGTATCAGATGCAGGTTAGCGATGATGGGGCACTAAGTTAAGACTGGGAGGAAAAACGAGGAGACAGAGGATACCAGAGGTATTTATGCGGTAGATGTGACACAACTGGTCCTGAGTTGCTTGAAGACTAACAGAGAGGAAGAAGGTAGAAAGTCCAGCCTCGGTACCTGATGATGACTTTGAATGGAGTGAAGGAATCCTGGAAAAGGAGCAGGCTGGTGGGGAGAGGGTAATGAGTTTGGTCTGAGATGTATTGTATGGGATTGAATGGTTCCACAGGACTTCTGGAGATGGAATATTTCATTCTGAAGGTCAGGAGAGAGGTTGGTGGAAGATATAATTAGAGAGTAATAGCTGAGATTAGCTTTGGGCAACATAGATAGTGGTAGAAACCAAAAATGAGGAGACGGACAGAGGATGGAAGAACCCAAGAGGGAGTGGCATTCTAGAGGAGCTGTACAAAATAGAAGCAAAACGGTTGATTCTCAGACCTCTTTTAACTTCTTGTTTCCTGTGTCTCTGACGTGTCTGCCATTTTGGGAGGCACCCTTGTCCACACCCTAATTTATTCATTATTTGAATGGTTACATCTTTGTGTGTAGTTTTGTAAAAAATGGAAAGTTGTCTTCCCTAAGAGAGGTTTCCAAACCTAAAGTAACTACTAGATTTTTTTTCTACTACCAAAGCAATGTATGCATATTTTGAGAAAAATCAGACAATACTCATAGGTGAAAAGAAGAAGAGCAGAACTCCCGAACCCTACTGCCTAGCAATAACCACTGCCAGGCTCTTGTGTATTTTTATAGACCAGTATTTTTAGACACACACAAACACTCAAACATAAATTAGGGTACTCTGTATATGCAGTGCTGTAGCCTACTTTCTTAAATGAGACAATATATTGTATTATAGAAATATTTCTCTGTTAATACTCCTCTAATAGCATTACTTTTTATGGATAAATAATAGTCTACTTAATGTATTGAGTTGGCCAAAAAGTTTGTTTAGCTTTTTTCCATAAAATAAAAGACTTATTTTTCATTTTCACCAATAACTTTATTGATTCAGTTAACTTGAGTATGTCAGCTATCTCCTGCATGGTATAAAGTTAATTTTCCTCAATTAATGTCTCAGTTTGATCACTATCAACTTCCACTGGTCTACCTGACCATGGGACATCATCCAGTGAGAAGTCTCCAGCATGAAACATCTCAAACCACTTTTTACACTTTCGATCAGTCACAGCACCTTCTCCATACCTGAACAAATTGTTTTTTTGCCTTTCAGTTGCAGTTCTACCTTTTTTGAAATAATAAAGCATAATACATCAAAAATGTTGCATATTTTCTCCCATCCTCAGTATTAAAATGGCTACACAAAAATTCACCAATTTTGATGTGTTTTTTTTTTTTTAATTCACGCTGTATGACAATACAGTTTAACAAAATTGTTTGGAGTGAAGTTAAAGACAACAAAGGGCTACCAGAGCCATCTTCCAGAAAAAAAAATCAAATGAACTTTTTGGCCAACCCAATATGTATAATTTTAAACAATCATCCCCCTTAATGTTGGACTTTTAGGTTGTTTCCGCTGTTCTAAACAGTGAACCTCCTTGCAGATAAACGTTAGGGCATTTTAGTCAATGAATGTTAATGCTGGGGAACATCTTCAGGATAAATGCTTAGGAAGGGATCACTGGGTCTTCCGATACCCTTCGGAGAATTGCTCTGTTTCCTCCCACTCTCCATGTGAATCTCTTAGGGGCTCTTGGATAGAATCCTCTTAGTCCCCTTACAGTTAACACCAAGCCACCTCTTTGTACTTCCTTGCCTGTGACTTAATTCTCATGCTGCAGAGGGTTTCCCGAGGAGCCACCAAAGTGGTTGGAGTGTTAAGGGAAAACCAGAAGCAAAGGTCAAACAGAACAGCAGCTCATCCCAAAGAACAATTTGATAACAGGTTTTTAATAAGGGGCGTGCTTGTCACTGAAGCAGGATCAGCGGTTATCCTCTGGGGGAGAAAAAGATACAGGTTAAATCTCTCAAGTTTCCTACGTGAAACATTTCCTGGTAGTGTAGGCTATTAAGCTTTGAGATGTGTTTCTGTTTCTGACTCTGGAGTCTTATCTGGAGACCTTTAAGCATTTTCAGAATGTCTTGGGACAGAGATGTTTAAGTAAACGCGTGTTAGAATGGGGTGCTCCTCTTGGTGACCTCTTGGGGCTATTGCTAAGTGGATGAAGTCACTCTTCAACCTGGGAGATGTGCCATTACCCAAGGTTTATTGTCCTTTGTTCAAGTGATTATCATTTAAGTCCATTTTCTGAGTATATTTGAGAGACTCATTCCATAGAGTAGATTGAAATCTGAAGTTATTTTTCCACTTCAATTCCTTTGTCCGTGAATAGTGCTTCTGTGAGAGGAGAGATCAGTGTCGTTTATTGTTGCTCCTTCTGTTTTCTCTTAGCTGGAAGCTTTTTCTATCAATACAAATTCCAGTTCCTTATGAAAGATTGGATTTAGTCACATGGGATCTGTATATCCAGGGTTACTCTAAATGACAGCATTTTCAACCTCCTACAAAAATCACTTCAATTCTAATCTGTTTCTTCATTTTTTATATTTTTGGGCTTTCTTAAGAAATATTTTCCTGTTTCCTCTTTCTTTGGAGCTAACTGCCTAAAGGAGAAAGTATAGGCAGCTGAATATTTTGTTCCCCTCTAAATAAAAGATCACAGAATGTGGCCCAAGAGGTTTAGACTTCCAGAAAAGCAAAACGAGCATTTTAATTCATTCTTCTGGGACTACTTTACTTTTTGAGGGGGGGGGGCAGGTGGGCAGTGAGGACTTTGTGAGCCTTCTCTTTCTATCCTTCAAGTATTTTGTCACTCAGAACTAATTTAACTTTCTAGTGCTACAACAGTGACAAAAAATAATTAACGCATGGAGGTAGGAGTTCTGATGCAGGGAAATATGACCATCTCATGTTGGAATTTCAGCACTGAAGCCTTTATTCAGATGTAGAAATATATTTAAAAAGTAAGCTCTTTTGCTGTTTTGTATCTCATGTGAAAATTATGAAACTATGCAATTGCCAACTGCCCACCCTTGCCAAAAAATTAGGCAAGGTCTCTAATTTTTTGTACCCTTCACTGTATTTTTTCTAACACTGATAGGTGAGTTTGTGGTATTCTTCCCTTGAAAATCAACAGTAGGCACTGGAGGGCTATATACCCTTACTTAAAATGAAAAGATTGGTTTCACCAGAGGAGATCATGGTGGGAAAAACCTGATCAATTGCTATCAGTGCAAATATGCACAATGACAGAAAATAAAAGCCCATTGACCCGGGACTTTGGAGACCTATGGTCTGTTCCCAACTGCCTGAAATTAGCTCTAAGGGGCCCTTCCTCATCCTGGGATTTCACCTATTGGTGGAGGAGCTAGCCTGAGAGTCAGGGATCCTAACTTCTCATTTATGGCATGGATAATTTACTGGATTTATTTGCATAAGCAGGACTTTCTCCCATCGTTTTGTTCCATGTATAATAATAGGAAATGCGTACTTCCAAATTATAGACACATTTAAGTAAGCATTTAGTATCAAGGATTATAAAATTTTCTTAAGTGCCCCTAAATTCTCTGAGTGTATATAAGTGTCACTTTGAAACCATAAAACAAATCTGAATTTGTGAAACGAGAAAGCAGGAGTTAATGGTTACTAAAATTCTGCATTTTTAAATGAATCACTTAGTGAACCAACTCCAAGGAAACAAATGATTACTTGGTTGAGAACCCAGCAGGTAGACCTGGGGCATGTGGAAAAAATTAAGCTATGAAAGACAAAAAAAAGTGGGGGAGGGGTAGGGACCCTATCTACTGGGATTTGGCAGGTTCAGGGAAGCAGACAAGGTGGGTGAAATATAGGGTCTTTTAGTGTGTGTGTGTGTGTGTGTGTGTGTGTGTGGTTCTTTTCCCCCCTTGTTTTTTTCCTACCTTTAATCCTTGGCACTCCTTCACCCTTTTCATCTCTCCTCTTCCATGTAGGCATCTGCTCTAATATGTTGTCCTTAGAGATAAACATAAAACATATCATCTTTGTTCTTTTTAATAAAGCCCGGCCTCAGAGGAAACTATTTCACCAGAGTCTCACCTATGTGGGGGAAAGGAAACCCCTCTTGCCTTTCTTTCTTGCCTAAGGGGGTGGGGTGAGGACTGAAAAGCATGTGTCAAGGTCTCGGTCAGGGGCACATGCACGCTGAAAGTAATCATAGAACTATGGAATGCTTTCCCTTCCCCACACCTCACCACCTCATCATTTTACCTCGTACGTGATGTCCACCATTCAACAAAAATGACAGGGCATACTATAAGAAAAAAACAACAACAACACAGTTTGAAGAGATCAGAATCAAGACTCAGGTATGGCAGAGGTGTTGGAATGATCAGACTGGGAATCATAACTATGATTAATATGCTGAGGGCTCTAATGGGAAAAGGTAGACAACATAAAGAACAGATGGGTAATGTAAGCACAGAGGTGGAAATTCTAAGAAAGAATCCAAAAAGAAATCTTTAAATCAAAAGCACTGACAAAAATGAAGATACCCTTGATGGACTCATTAGCAAAACTTGCTGAAGTGCCTCTAAATGTTATGAGTGCATTCAAATGTCACTGTTGAAATTATAAACAAGTCTAAACTTTCTTGTTTCTGGGAAGAACCTTGCTCTTTCACCTAATGTATTCCAGTCCTGGTTTTGATGTTCTTTAACTCCACCATGTCCAAGGAAGGAAACAAAATTGCTTAGGAAGAAACAGGAAGGGGAAGAGAGGGCCACAAACTTTGGATACATCATGTGCAGCTAGAAATTGATTCTGAGTGAAATCAGCAAATTGCCACATAGAACTTATTTGGTGAAAAATATTTTTGCCGTAATGAAGAAGAATTCAGATTTTGGCATGAAGTGTTCTGACAATAGCTGTGGAACTTGAATAGCTAAAATTGGGGAGGTGTGACTGTGAAAATGAGGGGAAATAAAGTGTTCTAAAATACCACAATATTGTACTTATAGCACTTTTTTTTCATCAGTATGTTGTATCCATATTTTCTTTTTTCAGGGAAACCTTGCATTTCATGCATCTTGGCAACTTGATTTTAACTGACAAAAGTCATTAACTATGTCTGATGTATGCAGAGATTGCACATTAAAAACAAAGTAGGATCAAAAATAAATATGTTAGAAGCATTTTGTAATATATTAAGATAGTAGCAAAGCACATCATTTATACAGTTTTTTTAAAAAATTGGGAATATCAAAAATATGCTCATGTGCAACTTGCTTTTGTCAATCATATATAGTGGGCATCTTTCCAAGTCATCACAAATGGCCTCATTCTTCACCCAATTATATGGATATACAATGATCTGTCCAACCACTGTCCTATTTATGCCATCACCTATTTGTTTTTAGGTACAGTGTTTGGTAAACATAATTACACAGTATATCTTTCAGTAGTCATGCTGGTGATTCAGTGGGGGTAGGTTACAAATGTGAGGTTATAAAGTCATGGATTGTGACCCTGGCTGATGTAGCTTAGTGGATTGAGCATGGGCTGTGAACCAAAGTGTTGCAGGTTCAATTCCCAGTCAGGGTACATGCCTGGGTTGCAGGCCATGACCCCCAACAACTCCACATTGATGTTTGTCTCTCTCTATCTCTCTTTCTCCCTCTCTTTTTTCTCTAAAAATAAATAAATAAAATCTTAAAAAAAAAGTCATGGATTGTGGACAATTAACCTATTGATGGTGACTGTCAAGTTCTCTCCAGTAAAGATGTCCGAGCCCCCTTTCCTCTAGAAGCAAAGTGTATATATATTTCTTATATATTTGCCATCATCCAATATTATCAATCACTTTAATTTGTGTCAATCCAATAAGCTTTCATTGGTATCTGGAGGGTTTGGGCTCAAAATAGTAGACTGATGATATGCATCTAACTCTTCTCCCATCCATTAAAATTATAGAAAAGGAATATTTTAGAAAAGAATGAAACTTTAAGTAGGACAAAGTAAAGGCATTGTCAGGGGCCAGAACTTTTGAAGACTGCATGGAGGATAGAAAGTGGATGTGCCTGCACTGATGGAGAAAGCTCAGGAGAAACTACAATCCACAGCAGCTTCAAACCTGGGATGGTTACCAGCAGGAGTAAGCGTGGCCCATGGAGCATCATCAAAATCGTTCATCGTATAGACTGATGTTTCTAACAGCCTGCACGTTTAGTCACTCCCCTTAGCCCTTATTCATCAGAAAAGCTTATATAAACAGGCTATGGAACTAAGGTAGAACTGTAGAACTTTCTTAATGAAAGTGATTTGTATTGGGACAGATCCCAGTGAGAACACAGGCGTCTGTGAGTGAGGTGGGGATGCATGTGCAGGAAATCCAGATCTCCACAACAGACATTGCAAAGAAAACAAAAGAAAAGGCTAGTGCCAGGAAGGCACTATAGCAAACTCTCTATCCCTGCAGTAATTATGGCTGCCCCCACATCCAGGATACATGCCTGTTGACATGTCCTATATCCCACTGACCTACTTAGAACCTGTATTCAGCCTTTCCATTAAAGTGAGAGATGCTTGTGTCTGCTAACTTACCAGACTTTAAAGTAAATCCACACTACCTCTCCTAAACCCCATATTCAAAAATCTGAAGGGACAAACAAGGGTTTAGCAGATATTTGATGAAAACCATAAGGAAAAGCCTGAGAGAGCAAAGATGATCAGAGCCATGCATCTAAATTAAGTAGAAATAATTAAAATAATGGGACAAAATCAAATTAGTGTTCTCAAGTCAATCAAGAGCTTTCATGCATAAAACAGGCAAGAGTTTTTGAAAATCAAAAAGTAGATCACAGATACTTAAAAAAAATCAACGTATGGGCTAAATCATAAATTGAATGAAACAAGACGTTATTGGTGTTCTCAAAGACAGAATCAAGGAAAGCTGCCACCCTGTACAGTAAAAATGTCTGAAACTTGGGAACCAGCGGTGAGAAAAGAAGCAGATGTCTAAGCATTCAACACAATTCCAATGGGAGTCTCAGGAAGAAAGAATAAGGAAGAACAGGAAGGAGAACATAGCTGAAACACACTAGAAAAAACATTTTTCCAGCAAAATAAATTCAGCTTTGTAGGTTGACAGGTTCTCGGAGTTGCCAAACAGAATGAAGGAACAGAAAATCCACTGCTAACTTAATGGACTTCTGCTACTCGTCTGTTCAGCTTTTTTCCCTTTTAGTCACTGGGATGTCTTCCGCCGTTTGCCAGAACTGGCCCGTTAATGCTTCTTAGTGGATCATTGTAGAAGCTGGGGGACATGGACTCTTTGCTCTGTCTGAGGTTTCTAGTGCTTAGGACCCAGTCACCACAAAAGAAAACGGGGCCATTTTTAAGGAGAGTGTCAGCCTGAGACAGAACCCAACTGGAGAGAGACCCTGTCTGAGAGATGCGAAGAAGGAGAGCCAGACCTAATAACATTGTGAAAGCCATCCACGTGGCCACATCTGATTTTAGCACTACCCCATTGGCTTTCCGTTAAGAACAGAATGGTTTGAGATGGGTTTCTGCCACGAAAGTCATGATAAAACAAATTACTTATCAAGGTGTAAGATTAGAGTGACATCCTACCTTTTGTCAGCAGCCCCGGATGGTAGAAGATAAGCGAGTGGTGTCTTCACAATGCAAGGAGGGCGGGGGGAGGTCTCCAAGCTAGAATTCTGTACTTAGCCTATTGCTAAACAAACATGAAGGCAAAATAAAGATTTTTTTGGATGTGTAGAAATTTAGGAAGTGTATGAAAAGTGGTCACAGGAAGTGTTTTGGCAATCTGAAAGAGGAGTAAGGCCGAAGAGAACAGAAGGAAGTTAGAGAGAAGGTCAGAGGTCAGTTGGAGCGAGTGCCTGAGATCATCTCCTCCCACTGGAAGTGACTTACAGATTCCTTATGTGTCAGTCCTCTTGGTTCTAAAATGAGTAATATCTACACATTCATAGAACTTCTAAGTACTCTTTGCTAGTTTTCCATTTTCAGAGTCCACCTTTCCTGGCAAAACACAGAAGACTGACTTAACAGTCTAGCGGGGGTGTCCAGCCCGTGGCCCGTGGGCCACATGTAGCCTCGGATGGCAATGAATGTGGCCCAATACAGAATCATAAATTTACTTAAAACTTTATGAAAATTTTTTTGTTTCCATTAGTGTTTGTATATTTAATGTGCGGCCCAAGACAATTTTTCTTCTTCCCATGTGGCCCAGAGATGCCAAAAGGTTGGACACCTCTGGCAAAGGCAAAGTGTTAGAATGCAGTCATTACCACTGGGACAAAGGATTTACTTTAAACAATTAGGAAATAGACATAACTCCTCTGAATAAAACTTGGTGGATCGGTGTCTGGAGACAGAAATGACTGTGAGTCCACATTAGAAGTAGGGCAAAGGGAAGACGGGGACACAGCAGCTGGGAACATCTTTGTCTTTGACCCGAGTTAGCCTTCTCAGGAGGGAGGCTTCGGTGTGGCAAGTCCACTGGCGGGGGCCAGTATTTGCTCTCCAGAAAGCATTCGGAGCATGAGATCATCCTCATTTTCTCCCTCCTGAGGGCCCACCATCACCCAGAATCCAATAAGTAGTTTCGTTGTTGAGGCGGTTTTGGTTAAGAGGTGCATAATACGCTCACTCTTTTTTTGTTTTGTGAGAGAAAGAGAGGGGAAGGAAGGGAGATAGAGAGGGAGACAAACATCAACATGAGAGAGAAACATCAGCTGGTTGCCTTCGGTACGTGCCCCAACTGGGGACCGAACCCGCAACCCGGACATGTGTTCTCACTGGGAATCAAACCAGCAACCTTTAGGTTTGTGAGCAATGCCCCACCAACTGAGCCCTACCAGCCAGCACAACATACTCATTTTTCTGGGAGGGAAGATAGTATATGATCAAATGCCTTTGTAATGGACTGGCGCTTGTGTCTTAAATATTTAAAAAGAGAGAAAGAGAAAGCTGAAATATTCTACTGTCATTTTCTCCATTTGAAATTGGTGTGAAAGGTCTTAGCCTCTTTTCAGAGAAATAAGAGTCTAACTCCCAAAGTGCATAAACAACAGAAAAGAGAAACAAAAAATGCTAATTGGTGATTAAAGGAGAGGAGTTCAGTATTTTTTGACTATATGGCAAAAGCTTACATTCTCAAGGATAAACATCTCTAATGAGGTCCAAAGGCTACAGGGCACAAAGAAAATGGGATAGTAAAGACTTTTTAATAATCTAAAATAGCTAGGGAGAAATAAAGACAGTTTTAAGGCTTTTAAACCATATTGACTCAACTGGTTGAAAAATTCTGCCTCAATGTTAGGTTGTTTCTTTCTGCGCCAAAGCAAATAACTTCCTCTAAATCATCCTTTTCTCCTTCCAACGGCAACACACAGCTATAATTTGGTACCTTTGACTTACGATATTATAAGGTAGGGGAAATATGAAATCTCCAGGCTAGGGCTGGGCAAGGGAGGAGGAATGGAGTCATCTTCCAGGGAGGAACCGAAGATCTCAAAGCTGGGCTTCCAAGAGCAGGCCCTGGGTGTCTGCTGAGTGTTGTCAGGGGGCTTGATGAAGCCCGCCCCTGTGACGGGCACATTATGAATGAACGTCGGACAGGATGAAGCACAGGGAAAGTTTTAGAGATGGATGTGTTTTTTAGGAAAAAAATGAATGAGCCAAGGAACCTGCTTCTAGAAAGGCGTTCATTAAACAGAAAAAGCACTCAGTAAAAAAAGGACAGGGGAAAGGAAATGGGAAAACAGAAAAGCCTTGTGTGGCTTTTATGTTGTGCGTGTTAATGCTGCTAGGATAATGATAGTGAATGGGCTTATAAGAGGAAACATTCTGGAGATTTGTAAGTAATACCGGCTAAAATAGTTTTTGGAAGCATCTGTTCATATATGACCCTCCCAAATGGGCAAACATATCGATAGACATACAGATGGTCCCTGACATATGATGGTTCTACTTAGGATTTTTCAGCTTAACGATGGTGTGAAAGAGATATGCATTTAGTAGAAACCATACTTTAAATTTCGAATTTTGATCTTTTCCCAGGCGAGCAATATGTAGCATGATGCTCTCTTGTGGTGCTGGGCCATGACAGCGAGATGATTCTGCCCAGCTGTAGGTGAACGGAAGTGTTCTGAGCACGTTTGAGGTAGGCTAGGCTACGCCATCATGTTTGGCAAGTTTATGTGTATTAAATGCATTTTTGACTCATGATATTTTCAACTTACAATGGGTTTATTGGGATATACCCCCATCATAAGTGACAGAGCATCTTTATTTGATGTACACAGAAAGAGTTGGAGTCTGTTGAGAGAAGGGGACCATACCCAAAACAATAGCCAATATTTAGAGTCCCTTCTCTGGGCTAGGCACTGTGCTAAGTGCTTTTGATGTATCATCTCCTTTAATGTTCATTACAGTCTTACAAAGTAAGGGGCCTCCTACACATGAGGCTTTGGGAGATTAAACACCTTGCCCAAGACCTCACTAGCAAGTGACAGGCTTGGGTTTTTTTGTGAGCTTGGGCCACTCTAGCAAATACTACGGACTGGGCAGCTTAAACAACAGGCATTTATTTCTCATAGTTCTGGAAGCTGGAAAGCCCCAGGTCAAGGTGCTGTCAGACTTGATTCCTGGTGAGGACCCACTTCCTGACTTGTAGACAGCTGCCTTCCTGCTGTGTCTCACGTTGCCTTTCCTCAGTGCTGAAGCTTGAAGAGAGACCTCTCTCTGTTTTTTTCTTATCAGGACACTAATCCTATCTTCATGATCTCATCTAAGCCTAGTTACCTTCCCAAGGCCCCACCTCCAAATACCATCCCATTGGAGGTGGAGGTTAGGACTTCAAAGTGTGAAGTTTGGGGCATGCAGTGTACAGCCTGGCTTTTGAACCCACACTTTCTGAGCTTGGATCCATGCTCTGAACTACTGTGTTCCTATTACTGCTGCTATTATAGTGTTATAGCATTTTTACTCAATAAATGGGAATTTTATTGAGGTATGGAGGGACATATAACCTTTAGGTCCTGCATTTCTTTTTACCTCAGTATTAACTGAACTAATAATTAGTAAATGAAATAACAGCTACAGTTTCTGAGGACTTAAGTGAAATGTATCATCTCATTTAATTATATGATCAGCTCTGGGAGACATGAAATAAAACGATGAAGGAAGCAAGTCAGAGCCAGACAGCCTGGGTTCTAATCCCAGCTCTGCCATTTACGGCTGAGTGTTCTTGGCAAGCCTTTTGATTTCACTGAAACTGAAGTGCCCATCTATAAAATGTCAACAATAACACCATCTTCATCATAAGGTGGTGAGACTTAAATTGCTGATCAGAATAATGTCGAGAACATACTAATTGCTTGAATGTTACTTTTTTCCCCCTTATTCCAATCTATAGGCGAGAAACCTGGGATGCAGAGAAATTAAGTAACTTGCCAAGGGCTGTACGCATATGTAATATGTATATATACTACTGATATATGTAGCAAAGCTGAGATTCTAATTTCTATGAGCTTCAAACCTCAGTCTTTGCTCTTAAGCCCTCTGCTCTAACGCCACCCTGGGGTTTGGCCTCACAACTCTGTTTTCTAAGGATGATTCTGGGTATTTCCCCTGCCAATTTAAACTCTAGCATGGATCGCCTGTGAACAGGGTGCCTGGTGAGGCTGGGCATGCCAAGGTTAAGGCAATGAATGAATTAGGAAATCGACACAGTTGCAGGTGACCCATTTTTAAAGATCGAATTTAAAAGCACTTTGTCTTCAAAGGAAATTAGATTAAGAGAAAATGCTCTGTTTTGCTTAAACATGGACCATCTATTTGAAGAAGCATTTAGAATATTTTATTTCCAACGGTGGCTTGTTCGTAAATGCGTGGCATTAAGGAAGAGGGCAGAGCATTTAGTTTTAGTGACTTTGAAGTGAAAAAAAAAGGCAGCGGCACAATAGTTCTATAATCCATATCCAAAGTGCAGACGAGCATGAAGAAGTACAAATAAAGCATGTCCTGAATTGTTACATTCAGGGGAATAGCTTTTTAAGGTAGTATTGAAGGGTGATGTAATGAGCTCTTTATAGGTTAACAATATGACTTTAGGCTTTTATTTTCTGTAATTGTTTTCTTTTAAAAATATTTTGGGACACCATGGGATGCCAGAGGCCCTGAGTTGTGCAATTAGTGCATTTAAGTAAAAGGAAAAGGGTCTAACTCATCCAATGGCACTGTCTAGAACTTTCTGCCCCAAACTTGCTGGGAATCTCATCACAGCATAGTATTAATTTTGTGAATTTGTTGCATTCTGAACCCAGTCCCAATCGGCTCAGAACACGGATTGCTCTGAACACTCATTTGTCAGTGGTTTCTTCTTTTAGGTCATAAAGTCACAAACTCCTGGCCCTAATATTTAAAGCCAGAAAGCCGATTGACGGACATACAGCCCGCTGTGCTTGTCCTCAGCCAACCCATCATCACTCTGTAGGCGCAGACAGCAAATGCCAGTCAGCTGGTTGTGAAGCTGTAACCAGCCACAATGAGGGAGTTACCTGATTTAAATACTCAGTGGCATGAGGCTAAGATAGTTTGTTACATCAGTTTTGCCAAAGGGTGACACGTGCCACCAGGACCAGATGCCTTAAATAGCACTGGGGTGGCACTCTCCACTGGAATTGCTCTGTGTGACCTCGGCAAGTTACCTGCCTCACTGTGCTTCCAGTCCCCTGTCTATAGAGAAACCATCATCATCTTTACTGTCCATGCTTCCACAGCCCAACAGGCCCCTTCACACAGAAGTCACTCTGTCTCTTTAAAGTGGCTTTACACAGCTCTGGTTTAAAAGTTTAACTCACAGAGGAACACGTTTCCTCCAACTTCTAAGTTCTCATAGGTTTCAAGTAAAGAAAACAATGATCATGGAACTTTTATTTATTTTTTTTCAATGGCCATGTAGCCAGGTTAAAGCTTGTTTAGGCTCTCTTGGTGTGGGTAAAAACACATAGCATTCCGCCAGAAGTCTGTAGGAAGGGACCCTGTCTATGCAAATCATCTACTCAACTTCCTAAAGACTAAAGTATCCTCAATGGTGTTTTTCTCTCTTTTCCTTAAGTATTTGTATAGAGATAAATAACACCGCCTTTTCTTGTGTTTCCCCCATTACACTTCACTGTCCCACGGAAGAGAACACAGGGCAGGCGTGAGCTGATAGGACAGGGAACAAAGAGTGGAGAACCACTGAGCCTTCATGGCAGAGACAACGGATGGTCACTGTCACCCACTTGATAACCATGACAGCGTGGACAGTACGTCATTCCACCGCCTCTTGGCTTTAGCTCTTTATTAGAAAACAACCTTTGCATCACCCTGTCAATCTTCTACCTCTTTTGCCCCTTGGCCTCACACTGGGTGCTTAGAAGCCATTACCCTGCTTGGGGTTAGGCGTGTGCTGGGGTAGGGAACGATCCAATCTCTCCCAGGAAAAGGAAACCTATTACCTATGGTGATGTGGAGTTGGGCTCATCATTTAGTGCTGTATTTTGAACGTTTTCAGGCCATTTACGTTTTTATTCAAATCGAGGAGTTTGAGTTTCAGAGTAAATCATTTTCCTGTTATGAGTCTTGACTTGCCAGTGTTCCCCCTTGATGTCTCTGTGAAATGTGTGATCCTGGATTAGGACGAAATCAGGTACCAGTGCCTCAGTATTAAATATCACACAGCCGCATTAACTTTTTATGAGGTGAAGTGGAGCCGCAAAACATTATGTGTGGATTTTGGAGAGGATTGTTTCTGACGGGTGAGTTATGATGCCTGTGTTTTTATCTGTACTACTAGAGTTGGCCTGATCGGATTAATGCATTTTAGGCATATAAACCTGAATTATAAAGAAGAGAAATATGTTCTCGTGGCAAGCAATTCTTCGTAGGTAATGGTGTAACTGTGATTTTTTTAAGCTGTTGAAATATACTCCAGATGATTGGAAAAAGCTTATATTTCCCGATTCCCCAGGATACTAATATGCATATCTTTAAAAGGAAATGGAATCTAATGGCCTCGCTCGGACTGTCTGTAGTTGATGGGACCCCCAGCGCCATCAAATCACGGCTGCACTAAATGTGATTAGGAGCTGTCACAATACATTTAGGCCTCATCGGTTAGAGAGAGCACTGGGCCAAAGGTCATTCTCTACAGCAAAGTGGGCATTTAGTGCTTTTATTTGCTCTAATGGTAAATGATAGTTAATGAAAATCATTTATAAACCTTGTCTAAACCAGTGTTTCTCTCCTGAAAGCGGCGGCTGGCTGCCTCTTGGAAGGACTGTCGTTGCAATACGGTTGACGCCATGTGATAGTAATTGGGCTCAGAGCTTAATGAACTCCGTGTCTGGTAACTCATTTCCACCGAGTGCGAAAACAGGCAGAGGTAACAGCTCTCTCTGAAAGGAACCTGGGCTCCTGCTTCCTCTGGTGGACCTCTGTCACCGCGTACTTTGGAGTGGAACATTAGCACCTTTGAAATGGTGTGCCCAATCTGAGGCCTCTCGTGCTTTTGGACGGCGGTTGACACATACCCTAATGATGATTAATAGCCATTTCAAGTATCCTAGTTGTTTCCAAGGTCATTTAATCTTTATGTAGCAGCTTAATTGAAATTTTATCCTTCTTATACACCTGGCATTCGTTCTGGTATAGTCCCCGCCCGTTGATGAGAAATACTTTACTGGGCATTCCTTCTCTTTCCTCGGATTTCCATTTCCCTCATTTAAAGTTTTTCCCACACACTGTACTTCTTTCCCTATAGTTGTGGTAACGATCCTTCTGGTGAAATCCAAGCGCGAAGCTTCTTGAGGAGGAGGAGGGGCTTCCGTTTCATCAGTTTCATTCACCTGTTGGGAAAGCAAGCCAGGCCACCCACTTTTTTTGTTCCTTTAAATCATGGGTGTCTGTGCCAGGGAATGCCACCTGCTTGAAGTAACTAGTATCAGAATGAAAATATTTCTGAAGATTTTCAACAGTCAGTAGAAGACTCAAAATTTGGGATAGTTTATACAGAACAGCTACCAATAATGAACATTTATTGAGTATTTACTATGTGCTAAACCCTGGGCTAGGCCCTTGACATGGAGGAACTCATTTAATCTTCGCAAGGACCCTTCATAGGGTCTCCCCATTTTACAGGTGAAGAACATGAGAAAGAGAGGTTAAGTAACTCATCCAAAGTCACGTAGTATCAAGCAGGGCTGCGCCTAGCCCAGGTGCTGCTGTATACAGATTAGGGAGAGGCTCTCCCTCTGGTGATGGCTTGCCTGGGGCAGCGCAGGGTGGGCACCCCGGCTGGCCCCCGCTGCCGAGTGCTCCTGTGTGTGACCCACCCCACACTGCCTGTGTGGCAGTCCTGCCCCTGGGTGACGGGTCCCAAATTCAGACCTTGGCAGGTGAGCAGGAGAGCATTTGTGATGGAAATAGAATGTAATTTTCACTTTTCTAGTAGCCACACTTTACTTATTTTTTCTTTTTTAAAGTTATATTTTATTGATTATGCTATTATAGCTTTTCCCACTCTGCCCCCCATACTTCCTCCTACCAGCACCCCACCTTCCTCAGCCAATCCCCCTACCATCGTTCATGTCCATGGGTCATGTGTATAAGGTCTTCGGCAACTCCATTTCCTCTACTGTACTTTACATCCCCATGGCTATTCTGGAACTACCTATTTGTACTTCTTTCTTCCTTTTTTTTTCATTGTTCAAGTACGGTTGTCTCCATTTTCCCACCACCACTTTCCCTCTCCCCACCCACTCCCACCCTCAACCCTATCGCCCTTTGGCTTTGTCCACGGGTCCTTTATACATATTCATTAAAAAGTAAACAGAAACAGGCAAAAACATTTTTCCAGAATGCATTTTATTGAACCTAATAAACCCCCAAATTATTTTACTATGTAATCAATATAAAAGTTATTGAGCTATTTTACAGTCTGTTAATTTTTTGTTATCTAACCCTTGAAATCCTGTGGGCATCTGACACTTCTGGTGCTTCGCAGTTTGGACGTAGCCACGGTTCAAGTGCTCCATAGCTTCATGGGGCTAGTACTTTGGACAGCACAGTTCTAGAGGCTCAGGGCTTTCACCACCCCCCTCCTCCTCCAACCCGTGTTGGTTCTGGAAGAATAAGATGAATTTACTCCAACCATCCTCAGTTAAGAAAACCTTAGTGGAAACAATCAGGTAGATAAGAAATTCCAAACATGGTTCCCTCTGGTTGCTCTCAAGGTAATTATGAAAGCTTTGTTTTTGCATACAAAGGGTGTATCCGCACTGTTGTTAACATGGTCACGTCTCAGTGCTACAGAGTCTGAACGCCTGCATTCATGGGTTGTCAGATTCTGCGGATCCTGTTTGCTGTCCTTTTGCCATTCCTTCTGTCCTTTATAAACATTTCAGTGTAGAATGGGTAAAGAACTTGAAAGGCAGTGAGACCCAAACCAAAGACCTTTTCAACTTCTCAGCATCTCTGGTAACAATGCAATGCGAGGCAGAAGCTTAACATTTCTGGATGACTGGTTCAAGGATTTTTGATGATGCTTATACTCTGTAGAGTTAGACAGAGTTACCAGGGGCACAGAAAGACAGGCATGGCCCAGATTCTCATCTTCTTGCAATGTCTGCTAGTGAAATTTAATGAATGAAATTTAATTTATAGAAATTTTTCTTAAACTACTTCATCATGCTTGGTAATAAGGTATGAATCAGACTGAATGTCATCAGTGTGTGACTGGTCAGATCTTTTTGGAGGATGTTCAAGATTCTTTTGAAACTCGCTGGGAAGTGGTGACATCACATGAAAGGGTTTGTAGAGCTTTAATTACTAGTTGATTGCGACGATTGCAGTCTGGGAAACCTGCCATATGACGGAGAGGGGTGCGCGGGTGGCGTGGCCTGGTTTCCTTGAAGCAAGGACAGCTGTGAATAGGGTAGCATTTTGGGAAGAAGACGGACCTCGCAATGTTAGGTTTGCAGTGACCTCTCTTCATTTTCTTATCAGTAACACGAGAAAATGGCCCCTTCCACCTGTGATTGTCATGAAGAGCTAACGTGAACTTATGCGAAGCATCAGCTTAGTGTCTGGCGGGCAGCAGATAATCCATAAATGTCAGCAGTCATCATTACTGATAGATCTGATTGGCATATCTTCTTGAGTTGGTTATACTTTTCCTCCCACCAAAACAACTGTTAACATTTTTGGTTTACTGTTAACAAAAACTGCCTTCTATTTTTACTCATGGCCTGATCCCACTGTATAGCTTGTGCTGTTAGAAACATAATAGTATCTTTCTTAGAAAAATAATGAATTGAGAAATAACCACAATAAATTAAAATAAAGGTGATACTAATTATGTAGAATTATATTGGATAAAAGTAGAAGTTTTTAAGATCATAAAAATAGAAATATTGCTAAGAAACCAAGAGCATGTACATATATCGTCTTTGCAAAATAGTGTTAAAAGATTTTATAACCTTTTTTTCCTTACCTTTTTCCCCGTTTACTTTTTTTTTCTTCCCATCCATTTCTCCTTTCATTCTTCCATCCTTTTTTTCTTACAAGGAAATAGGTGAGTTGGTTGGAGGTCTGGGTGAGAGGACTTGTGTATGGAACAGGGAGTCTTTTGACCATAAAAGTTTAATTTACAGCTCACAGTGTTTTGTGTGGATTATGGTTGTGGGGATATTGTTATTAAAAAATATTATTACTCTGAGCCACCAAGGTCTGGATAGTGGGTGCATTAACTACTCCTAATCTAATTCATATCTGTTACTGAGCTCTTTGGAGTAGCTACCAAATCCTTTTAAAAGAATGGTATGCATTCTAGGGTAAGAGTCAAAGAAATGCAGACACAGAGGTAAAGTTGGATAATCCATCAGTTAAGAGCCTTTGGTGCAAACAACAGACCTCCACTCTGTCTAAGTTAGGAAATGAAAAGGGAGTTTAGAAAAGGGATCCTGGGTAGAGGGGCAAAATAGATAGCACACTGAAGGGTGATGCTTGGCCACAGATTAGGAATGGGCAGCTCCTGGCATCCAGCAATAGGATCTAGCTAAGTTTCATCAATTATGATCTTGTGCCACTTTGCTCAAGATTGGAATTTACAGTCAAGTGCCCAATGGCTGAGGCTTGGTTTACATGACTGCCCCTTGGGATGGGTTGGAGTGTGCCTGGCTTTATCATTCTATGAGGACTGAAGAGCACCTCTGGACGCTGAGCAGCCAAAATGGTCAATCCATAAATGTCCGCTACAGATGCAATTTTTGCTTTGGAAAAACTGTTATTAATAACTGCCTCCATTTATCCTAATTTTCCTGTAACTCTCAATAATCCTGACATTCTAACTCACCTTGCTTCTTTTCATAGGATCGAAAGTTCTTCTGTGCCGTAGCCGACTGTCACGTCTCCGGTGCTTTGGTGTCCCAAAGCTTTGACCTTCTGTGTTAGGCCACAAATTCAGCAGCTGTTGAAAATGTCTCAGTGGAATGGTGCTATTTTTCCTGGTAGTTTTTCTTTTCTCTATCTCTTATGTGCCAAAAAAAAAAAAGCAAGAAGAGAGACAAAAAGAGCAAAGTATCTTCAGTTTTGGAGACTATAGTTGTAAGAACAAAACAAAACAAAACACAAGCCATAATGGTCTTTATGCACTGAGCCTCTATTGGTAGTTAATATCTTAGTCTTATCCCCCTTTTCTTATCTTCTGCATTCGAAACTACTGTTAAAACACACACACACCCTGGCTGGTGTAGCTCAGTGGATGGAGCGTGGGCTGTGAACCAAAGTGTTGCAGGTTCGATTCCCAGTCAGGGTACATGCCTGGGTTGCAGGCCATGACCTCCAGCAACTGCACATTAATGTTTCTCTCTCTATATATATATCTTCCTCTCTTTCCTCTCTAAAAATAAGTAAATAAAATCTTTAAAACACACACACACACATGCATAGCCCTGGCTGAGTGGCTCAGTTGGTTGAGCATCATCCCATACACAAAAACGGTGCAGGTTCCAATCCTGAGCAGGGTACATACCTAGGTTGCAGTTCAATTTCCATTCAGGGCACATATGAGAGGCAACCCATTGGGGTGCATACAGTGTTTCTCTCTTGCGTCAATGTCTCTTTCTCCCTCCCTCTCTCTTTCCCCCTCTCCCTCCTCCTCCCTCCCCCTCTCTCTAAAATCAATAAGCATGTCCTTGGCTGAGGATTAACACACACACACACACACACACACACACACACAGTGACATGATTATAAAACCTCGTTGAGGTGAATTTTTTTAGTCTAGCAAGGAAACCTGATCAGTGTCTCTGTAAGTCAATGCCCACGGATGGTGTCAAACAGGACTGTGTGGTTAATGGACACAGTGGAGAGGCCTGCGTGGTGTTGCCCACACAGCTCTTTGAGGTGCTGCTAAGATGACTTTGACATTTTAATGTAGTGTCAACACACAATGGAATTCAGAGAGCATTTTACATAATGTTAGCCACATGATAGGAGGTCAATGAATTCACATTTCTGATTGATTGATGCAGCACCTGTAGTGTGTAATTATTCACCCTTCAAGACAATGATTCGGGTCTAGCTGGTAACAGAAGTTGTGAAATACCATAATTTTGTTTGCGTGTGTTGCTTTGATTCTTTTTCTCCGGAGGAGATTGCCGTTCAGCTATCGCTGCAGGTATGGGTGATTCTGAGGAAGAATTTGAGGAAAACTATAAAAGAAACAAACCCTGTTAACAGTGTTGGTTCCAAGTGGCCCTGCGCTCTGAGGAAAACAGGCCAAACTCTAAATTGCAACAGGAATCCCTGCGGATGTCCCCAAACTTTTGGCAGTGACCTGTAGAATATGGCTGTGGTGATAACCGTCCATCATCCATTGATCTTGCCTCATGTTTTTTCTTCAGGTAACTTGCACGAATTTTCTAACATGAGTGTGTGAACCTACATTTACAGAAAGGGGGAGCTGGCAGGTTTAAGCTCAGAAAATTGAAACTACTGGTGAAAAAGAGATTGATTATTGGAGACCTAACTTCAAAGAGGTTATTTTGATCCCCTGCCTACCCAGGAATCTGGTAGCTTTCTTTCAGTGGCTAAGGATAGAAACCCCAACACAGTCAATTCCAGAGAAACGAAATAGGTTGGCTTGCAAGTCTCGGAAGTTCTGGGGTAGTCGGGTTCAGGCTCAGTTGACTTCAGGGCTCAAAATAGAATTCATTTTTTCTTTATTTCTTGGCTCTGCTCTTAGTGCATTTGCTTGATTCTCATATAGCGTCGCCCTTTCTAGTCACAGATGGCTGCCACACACGGCATCGAGCCTGTTAAGAGGAGTGAGTTTCCTGTTAGGAAGTCCCAGCAGTCTCACTGGCTCAGATTGGGTCACACATCCTTCACTGGGTGATTCTTTGTGGCCAAGGTAAATAGCAAATCTTAATTGGCTTGGGTCTGGGTTATGTGCCCCATGCCTGGAGTTTGGGCTTATATTCTCAAACTACCTCCAAGTACATTCCATTGGCACACTGTATACATGTCACCCCTTTTAATGCAATACAGGTAAAATAATAGGACATAATAAAACATGAATAGCCCTAGCTAACGTGGCTCAGTGGATTGAGTGCTGGCCTGCAAACTTAAAGGCTGCCAGTTCAGTTCCCAGTCAGAGCACATGCCTGGGTTGCGGACCAGGTCCCCAGGTGGGGGCATGCAAAAGGCAACCAATCGATGTATCTCTCACATCGATGTTTCTCTCCCTCTCTTACTCCCTTCCTACCCCTCTCTCTAAAAATAAATGAAAATAAAATGTTTAAAAAAAACGTTAATAATGGTTGTCTCTTGGAGCGGCCTTGTAGGTGATTTAAACATTTGTTTTTGTTTTTATTCTTTTTGTGGTTTCCAAATTTTCAAGTGTGAGAGTGTAAAATTTTTATAAGTAGAAAAATTATCTTAATTGTCATTACACCTTAGTAGTAAAAGAACTCTAATACTACATTCTTTAAGAAAATAATTTAAGATTTTTTTCCTCCTCCCTCATCCTTTGTGCTTTTTACCTTAGAAAATCTTTGTCCCCCCAAATTATCTACCTATGTCCAATCATTTCTATATTACTTTTCCAATCCATTTGAAGTTATTTGATTGTGTGGTAAAAAGTGAGATTCAAATTTGACTTTCTTTTTCCAAATTAACAAATTTTCAGACAGTTGTAGTTAAAACATTTATTCCTTCTTCATTGATTTGGGAGGCCTACTTTCTTGTGCTTTAAAAAAAGGGGGAGAAAAAGACAGCCTTGTCTAAGTTCTTTTGGAAAAGTTCTCTCTTGTTGACCTTATGTCAGCCAACTCCTGGTGGGTAAAGGAGAGAGAAAGTGAGTGTGAAGATTTACAAAAACAGGAAACAGTGAGCTTGTAGGGTTCTATGGTCCCTTGGAAGTGGCACCACTATCAAAAACCAAAGCCCTGGAATCATGGGACAGTACCATTTCTTTCCCCAAATCCTTCCTACTGTCTCACCTGCTAATGTAGGAAAAAGTGGCCAATCAAACATGGGAATCGATTTTGTAAATGCTCTGGAAGAGTCCATAACCAGTCCTGCCAAATTCACATCTAGTCCCACGGGGCACACTTAACAGATACAGAACTCTAAGGAAAATATTCATCGCTATCCAAAATAGTCCATGTTTGTGCATAAACAAGACATTTATTGGAAATATGTTTTAATCATTCATACATTTACAGAGTATTTATTTTGCTCAGCCAATAAAGTTTTCTATTTCAAAACATAATCCTCACCATTTTGGAAGAGTTTTGGGTATGGTCTTAAAATGGATGATTTTTTAGTGTAACTCAGATATAAAACCTTATGAATGATTAAAAGGGAGCTTTCATAGAATCCCACATAATAATGACCCCGGAAAGAGAAAATTGCAGTGAACATATGTTGGTGATACAATCAGAGAGGATATTTGAGGGCTTGGTAATCTTTCAGTTACTACGTTAAAATCATACATGGAATGCTCTCTAAAGTTATTTCAATTTTTGAAGTTCCATTGAGGTCAATAGGAATCTTGCTTGGGAAGGGCTGCAATTTTAAAGGTAATTTTTAATATTTTGTACTTATCCAAGTCAAGGATACTGTGGATTTTTGCCAATACAAGACTGTAGAATTTTGTTTATTTCAAAATCCTCATGCAGTACCCTTATTCTAGTTCACCACCATCGTTAACTTAATTTCCTTAAATTACTTGTCATAGAAATATCCGTTTTATTTTTTTCAGATTAATTGCATGTCATGTCTCTCTCACTTTGTAGGAGATAAAATTTCCATGAATGGGCTAGAGTTTCCTCTCTCGAGATTTGTGGGCTGAATTAGACCATCTGCATAGATATGTTTAGCATCTATTTAAATGTTTTTAGAGTCTGTTTAATTGATAATCAAGACTCAGGCCTGTTGATTAACAAATTGGTTTCTCTCTTAGTGAACTGTGTTTCCCACGCTAAAAAGCAAAATCCCCTGTGCTAAACCCCAGAACTCTGAGGAAATTATGTGCTTGAGGTCAGTTGTCATGTTACATTTGAGCCTCTGTGATAAATATCTAATACATATCAGATGCCCTCCCCCCCACCCTCACCCCGGGAATTGGAAATAGAGAGGCCATTTCACATCTCAGTTGGGCATACTAGAGTGAGTTCATGATCATATTTTATTTTGGCTTTATGGTTATGAACTTGGACTTGAGCCCATGTATAGGGCTGGTAAAAATAATTTTAGAAATATTCCATTCTTCTTTGCTCTTGGGCCCAGCTGTGCTGTCACAATTATTGACTCTGTGTTGGATTTTCTCCTTGCTCCCCTGCTCTGTCAGCAGGGACGTTGGAAAACCTTTGGAATCTGCTAATTTTTTTTGGCAAGAGGTGCTGTGTGCTTCTGAAAACAAGGTCACTGTGTTATAATTAACTGAAGATTGTTGTTGTAAGTACTTATTTAATAACAACTAATGCCACAAAATGCATTGTTACTTGGGTCAAAAATTATTTAATGTGTATCTATCTCTGCTCCTCAGTAAGAACATTCATCTGTTTGTTTTCTCCTTGTGAGCCAGAATTGCCATAATCTCAGCAACCCCAGGGCAGAGCTCAGGACCTTTCAATACTTGTTGCAGGATTCAGGCAGATAAATAGGAACCCAGCAGAGAGATGGCACCAAGCCTAATGATGAAGGGGCCCATCTCCGGGTGAAAAAGGGGAGATGATGTGATCCCTTGGATGGCAAGACAACTTTTACTCTTAGGATATGATATGGCACAGCTAACTCCGTTTCGAAGCTGTGTAGTACATCCACAAAGTCACGTGTGGGGTCATTCATGTGATGGAGTGGTTGATGGGGAGGAGTTGCCACGGACGCAGGACTCTCAAGGGGTGGCTGTCATCAGAGAGCTAGGTCAAAGGGACTGCTATTTCAGGAAATTCACAGAGGCAGCGAACCCACAGAAGTAAGCTGCTTCTCAAATTTAGACTCCATCTCAGCAGCCACAGCTTCTTTCTGACATAATTACCCAAGTGAGTTTTGCAGAACTGGTGTAAAGAACAAATTCCCGTTAATATGGAACTTCAGCTACTTATTTTCCTGGGAACAAGCTGAGCCTTGTCATGTTAGGAGGAAATGTGATATATTTCTAGTACAAAAATGACTATATGCTACATTTATTTATATGTTAAATTAAATGGAAATCTATTGTTAAAATAATTATATATTCCCTTTTAGAACACCAAAAATGTTTATATATATGAATATGATATTAAATTTGCAGGGGATGAAAAACTCATAATTTTAATAGTTGGTATGGAAGTTCTTTCTAGTGAAGACACCACTTTTACTTAAGAAATAAAGTAATATCTAAGATATGAAGTAATAAGAAATATCTAGGGAAATGTGAAGCCTTATAGGCAAGATCTGTGAGAAAAATATTAAGCAAGTAGATGAATGTATGTGTGTTTGCAGTGAACAGGAGTGGGAGTGGGAGAGGTGGAGGAAGGAGAGACGGGAGGTGAGTAGGCAGCAGGAAGTGAATGGGACCGACCGCAAGGCAGGAGGGGGGCCCCTCCAAAGAGAGGTGTCCAGGGAGAAATGCCCAGTGTCAGGTTGGCTGAGGGGCATATTAATACGAAATATCTCATACTGGAATTTATGGTGTGTGTAAGTAACACCATAACACCACACATCCCAGTGCATGTTTGGGGTTATGACAGTGTCAGACATCCGTGACTGGGCCGGCACAGAGCCAAGGGGGCTGTTGCATGAGGTAAAATCTCAGATGAGATGTGGAAGAAGCATGGCGGATGCATAGTGACCTCGAGGCAAATCCCCTAGGATGTGAAGAAGATCTCTGGAAGATACCGGGCTTTCAGAGGTCAGGAGAAAAGGAGCTGGAGCCAACTTTATCCTAATCAGAATGGATAGGATGGGTGGGAGGGTAAGTGAGTGGAAGTGAAGATGCCACCAATGGAAAGGCCTTGCTCGGTTCACTTAAAGTTAGTTCTACGGCCCGGATTGTCCACCTTTCCAGGGCAATGGTGCAATTCTGGCCAAGCTTATCACAAGAAAAATATGGGACTGGAGGGCAGTTTCTGGTTCAAAGGAAGATCCTCATCACAAACCCACTCAAACAGCCAGGCAACACTGCATGAAAATATCTACTCCTCTTGAGACCCAAGCCGTAGGCTCATCTAATACCACGTGTCTTGTCCTCTTCATTCCAAGGGGACAATTTCCTTTAGTGGTTCTATGTGTTATCCTACACCTGCCAGTCTGGAGGGAGAGAAGGAGGGATGAAGAGAGGGGAGTGGGGAGAAGAGAATCTTTAACGTCTCTTGTCTTCGTCCATATCTAAACCCTCTCTGGCCAGTTTCCTCAGAAACACTTTCTGAGGCATCCAAGGGTGCAATGCAAATGTCAGTAAGTTAAGTTAATTGACTTGAATTACTGTAAAAATAAGGTCAGCTATTCATTCAGTTGCTCCTATTGCTATGCACTGCTGCAAAACAATAGTTTCGTATTTTTTTCCTCTACAATTTGCTATATAGGCTTATCACCAAACATCACCAAAATCAATAAATGTATATTAAAATACACATGTGAGAAATATGTCATAGATAGCTGTGTAGATTTTTAATTGTATACATCTTGATTATCCTATCTGGGGACAGTTTTATTCAATTTTTTTTTTTTACCAATGGAGAAGTTCTTTGGTGCTCACCTGGTGCTGCGCAGGGTTCATTCCTCATCAAAGAAATGTAAGCAGGTGCTTGCGGTTTGATGACCTGTTTGGTCTGTAGTTGTTTCACACGTCACTCCTGTTATTGGGCCCTTGTCGTAATCTGCCTGTGTCCCTAGAGGTACCTGGCATCCTTCTGGGATGCACAGTAGACAGGGAATAAGCCCTGGTGGACAGCATTCGGCCATGAAGCTGGGGTTGCAGTGATGTACTGTATAATCTCTTAGCCTAGCTCTCGGTTTCCCAAGACTTATGCTGAATCTTGACTATAGATACTTTGAGACCATGAACAATGCCATTTCCTTGTGGACTTTGAACTACACGATATCCTGCACAGAGATTTTAGTGGATTGATTGTTTAATGGAGAAACAGAACACTGTAGTTGCTAAGAGCCAGACTCCCTGGGTTCGGATGGCTCGCTTGCCTCTCACTAGCTGAATGGCCTTGAATACCTACTTACCCCTCTGTGCCTCAGTTCCCTGATTTATAAAGTGGGAATAACAGCAGCCCCTACCTCCTAAGTTTGATGGGAGGATGAAATAAATTATAGCTCTGAGAACAGACCGGACACGTACCATACGTGCCATAAAAGCATTAGCCAGTATTGTTGTTATCATTAGTAGTGAAAATCCTTGGTGTTGAATGCAATGAAAGTCTGAGTGCAGCTCTTTTCTCTCCTTTTATTCAGGAAGTCTCCTTAGTGTTTTTCTGGGCAGCAACTTGCTGTGGAAACTGGAGATAGGAGTGCAAATTTAGGGATTTCCCTGAGTGGCACTAAATAACAATAGCCTTCATCTGGCTCCTGGAAGCATCCGCATGCCCGGGAACAGGGCTGCTCTTGTGCTAAAAGCAGAAAGGCCTAGCCTTGTCCAGGATCTCCCCACCTGCGCCCATCACTCTTTGTCTAGCTGCAGCCCGAGTGGGCACATTTATCCATTTTGATTAGCAGACGAATCGATAGTCGAGTATACAGATTCCCTCAGGCTTAGTCCCAGAGCTGCCTTCGGCTTACAGCAAAGGAAAATATTCTTTTCCTCCCTTTGTATCATTTCTTACTGAGTCAGGCTTTGGCTGAAGCGCCTTGGGGTCTTAATACAGGGCCATATATCA
Source organism: Phyllostomus discolor (assembly GCF_004126475.2). Lineage (NCBI taxonomy): Eukaryota > Metazoa > Chordata > Mammalia > Chiroptera > Phyllostomidae > Phyllostomus > Phyllostomus discolor. The sequence goes on along the minus strand of NC_040909.2, from coordinate 17,942,292 downwards.
AGAGAGGGCACACATCGCTCTAATGCCTGCACCCCCCATCCTACCTTTAGATGGTTTAAAAACTCCAGATCCACTAAAGGATTTGTTCGGTTGTTTAATAAAAGCTGCAGTGCCACATGATAATGCCCCAGAAATGTTCTCAGCGAATGCAATTTAGTGAGGCTTCAAGGATTCTCCATCGTTATCGTGATTTTGACTACATAAAGAATAATCACGGGAAAGTAATGGGATGAGGCATTCCAGGTTTTTTCACTGAGCATTTACTATATTCGAGGCCCCATACAAAGTGCTGGGGATCCAGCAAGGTCCCTGCTTTCTGGACACCTCTGTTCAGTTGTGGGAAAGAAGAGGCACTGCGTGTTTTTCGTTTGCTACTTTTGTCCTCCTCAGCTCTAATCTGAGTCCAGGAGACTGATTGGAATGGTTTCTGTGACGGGCCAGCAAACTGTGGCCCACGGGCCAAATCTGGGTTGGTGCCTATAGTTGTATGGCCTGCAAGCTAAAAATGATGTTTGTACTTTTAAATGGATGAAAAACATCTAAAGAAGGATATTCCGTGACATGGGAAGATGATACGAAATTCCAGTTCCAGTGCCTGTAAATAACATCTTGTTGGCACACAGCCCCACTCATTGGTTTCCTGCCATTTACTGCTCCTGACTGGCCTAAATCAGCATAGCTGAGGGGTTGCCAAAGCGACCCTAGGGCTTGAGAAGCCTGAAATGTTTACTCTCTGATCCTTTACACATAAAAGCCCCGATCCCTGGCCTTCATTCATAAATCCCTTACCCTCTTCTCACTGAGTTTGAAAAACAGGGAGCCGCATTGGAGCTCAGAGGGCAGGGATGATGGAATGGGGGCATCTCTTCTTCGCTTGCTCTTTGGAGTCTTGGCGGTTGGCTGGATCACCTAGCAGGTAATCCTCGAAATATAAAGCTCTCTCCTTCTCTCCGGGCCAGCCTCTGCTCCCTCTGCTGCCCCTCCACGCTCAGGGCTGCTAATGTCCCTCCTTGTCCTCTGGGCCTGGTGAGGTCACTGTCCTCTGGCTTCCCCACACTCTGCCTCCACTTGTTTCAGTGGCCCCTTTAGTGAGCTGGTCCTCCCACGGCCCATCTGGTTTGTAGTATCTATTTCCTTAGACCCCAATGGATAAAACGATGATAAAGAAATAAGTCAGAGGTCAAGATAATTTTGGTGCTGAAAATAAAATATTAAATGGAAAACAAATCTGATGTGAGAACAGAGTTGGAATGCTAAGAAGACAGGAGCAAGGAAAAGGTCTAGGGAAGTGCTACTGTGTGAAGAAGAGGCCGGTGTAACCTCACAAGTGTTTGACTTACAGAGAGGGCGGTGAGCAATGTGAGGGGAGCGAGAGACACAGGGCCAGGTTAGACACGGCCTCAGGGGTGAGTGGCAAGGGTTTTTGTTGTAAATGCAGTGGGAGTCTTTAAAGAAGGATAGCATGAATCCGATCCATGAATTAAACAAATCACTCTGTTGTTTGGGGAAGGAATTTTTTGGTGGCAAGAGTGGCTGGACAAGGAGCTGTTGTAACAGGGGCTGGATATTGTAGGGAATGGTCAGATCCTCAACCAGAAGGCCGTATCTCGGTGCTGTTCTGGTATCTTCCAGGGGAATTTTGGGGAAGTCACCATACTTAAATCTGAAATTAAGGAATGTTAGAGTTCCTAGGTAGGACAATGATGATTGAAATTCGGTTTTATTAAAGTTTGTCCCATCGTACTTGACTTTACATGGAGAGGATATTGCATCTCTTTCCTTTATTTCTTTGGCAGATAATGTCTCGTTTTCTGCATTGATAACTCTTTCTAAAGCTTTAAAAGCCAGAAGCTACACTCTGTTCAGACAGGAAGGAATAAAAGCTAGCTTTTCAATTAAAAAAAAAATATCTGGTTTCTGTGAGAGCAAAACAGGAAAAAAAACTTTGAGTTAACATAGCAGTTTATGAGTGTGTTTTGACTGCCCTCGCTGGTTTTGGTTGTGTTCTCTGTATGTCTCTGAACTGTGCCTTTGGGTTTCATGGTCAGGGCGCTGTGGTGAACTTTTGTGTACTATTTCCAGCGCTCCAGCCACATTCATGCACAGCCATGCCTTATAAAGGCTGGTATTCATTCTCCCTGCCTCTACCTCCCCACCCCTAAACACACACACACACACACACACACACTCTTAGGGATGTAGTAAAATTAGATCTTTGCTGGCTTCTTGCAGTCACCCCCAGCATCCTGGAAGAAGGAGACGTTTGTTAACTGGGGTCACCTTGTGCGGTGGTTGGAATTATTTTGCTGCTTCCCTTCGTGCCCCTTGTCCACACTATTCTGGTATATCTGTGCGGATTTTGCCCTTTTCTCAGCCATCCGCTTCCTGCTGCCTGGACGAGCTGTGCTAGCCCAGAAAGGATCCTTCTTCAACACGTTGCGCAATGCAACCAGACTCTTCAACCACCTGTGGGTCCACTTAGAATTTTCTTTCCTCACAACTTCTATGTTTCACTTAGTTGCACCTCTTGCCTGTGGTACAGGTGGTGAGTTATTTTGGTAGGGGCTACACATAGTTTAAGACAGAACCATACATCCACTTCATTCATTTATTTAGAAGATATTTATTGGGTGCCTAATATGTAGCAGGTCCCATGCTGGTGAGTGGAGATCCTCTGTCCTCAAGGAGCACATGAGGCCATGGGGCAGGGGAACCCTAAACCAGGAATTACAATTCAATGTGGTAAGTAAATAGAAAGGTGATGGTTATTATAGAAGCAGGAAAGTGCAGTGGTTGACATCTCAGATGCTGGAATCATACCGTGCTGGTTCAAATCCCAGCTTCACCAGCGATTATCTCTAGGTTTTTGGGAAAACTCCTTAAACTCTCTGTATCCTATTTTGGTTACCAGAAAAAAAAAGGCATGCTGTAAGGGTTAAGAGGGCCAATCTAGCAAAACAGCTGGAAGAATACCTAACATACAGAAAGTGACGAATAACCATTATCTATTATTATTACTATCCCCTCTTAATCCTCACAGCGTTAAGGTTTGCAAGGGAGGATAGAACTTAATGTGGGCTAGTTACCACTTAGAATCTGGAGAAATATTCAGAGCTGTTAATAAGAAGCCAACTTCTGGTTTGTGAGATTATTGTTAGTGACTGAAATGACAGGATTGACCCCTTGAAGATACTTTCAGAATATTTTCACCCTTGAATTCATGTGTTAGCTTCACCCCTTCTGTGTCTGGTTTGCTGTGTTGAGAGGAGAAGGAATGAATCTTTTCTGTTTACTAATGGAGCCAGTTGTGCTGATTCTAGGGCACATTTTTCATCCCGTAATCCCAGACCTCAGTGCCTACCTCTCCTTAAACTAGCTGTCTCCCTCTGGGCTTTCTAAGGAAATGGGTGAGTGCAAATCCTGGATCTATTGGTTTTCATTCTCATTTTTCAGGGTTGTCCCTCCTAAGTGGCACATGCAGGGAGAACCTGCAGAAATCCCTTGAAGTGTGAAGAACAGAAAGCATAGGCATCAGGCACCGAAATGTCAGCAGCCTTCCTGCTGCCAGTCATTCCACCATCCCCGTGTTTTTCTGAAATGATTACCCCTGCAAAGCTCCTGTTGACACATCCTTTCCCTCGGCATCTTGAGGGATTGTGGCTGAAACACCTTTGCGTCCTCATTAACTAGCACGTATTAGCCGCTCAATCATTGTTTGTTGTACAAACAGGTGAATGAATAATCTTAGTGTCTGGGTGTGTCATGAAATACATTGAGCTCCTAATCCCTCAAGAACTTACTTTTTTCTTCCTGGCTCTGTATCTAATCTACAGACACAAAATTTTACTATTTTACCCCTCAGGGTGGACTGCGGAATCCAGCTGTGCAGTTCCGGCATGGCCTGGAAGCCTGCAGACAGGAAGACAGCTTGGCGCTGCAATTCAGCCCATGCGCTGCTCACCTAGGGCCCTCGCAAACAGGCTCTATCTAATCAAAGATAGGGCTGTCATTTCTCTCCCTGGCCCAACAGTCCTGTCCACTCCCCCATCCAAGGGTCTGCGGGGCTTTTGACCCCCACATTCAGGCACCATATACTCACTCTCCTGCTCAGAAGAGACGTCTTGATCTGATTTGGGTACAGGCACCATATAGTCTAGTAGGGGCCCTGGCAGTAAATTCAGGATTCCATCATTGTGCTCCATGGTTACCAAAGGCTGAGAGGGAATAGGAAGAGTGAATAAATGCCCTATTCCGTTAAGCCTGTTGTCCACAATGTAGGTCTATCATAATGTGAAAAGCAGCTTCCTCTTCTGTCGCCCAGCCCCATAGCCAACTCTATCCTTCAGAGCGGTTTGCTGTTATTTTGGGGCGGTTTCATAATCATACGAATAATTCATTGCAGTCCATTTCTCTCTCCCATCCTATGAACTCTGAAAGCATCTCCTACTAATGACGGATTTTTTAGCACCATCTGTACATAAGTGAGCTGCAAGGAATTTAAAACTGAAGGTCCCATGTAATCCCTGATTGTCCTCTCAGCCAAGATCTTTCCTTTCATGCTCCCATTGAATCTATTGCGAAAATCGCTAACAATCGCAAAAAAAAAAAAAGATGAATCATTTATGCCTTTTCCCTGCATATCTCCTGTTTGGCTCTGCTAATGACTAATGGATGGGCTGGAGAGCAGGAGGCTGCACATCAGCCAAGCCCTCGCTGAGCTCCCGCTGGGATGTGGAGTACTAAGACTCAGGAGAGCAGTGCCCAGCCTTCCTGGGGTGCCTGTGCAGCCCACAGGCCAGTGGCTTCGTGCAACTCACCTTGTTTGTCTCTTGGCTGGTGGTAGGATTTCAAGTGAACTTTTTTGTTCCCAGAAATCTGATGGCTCATAGGGTTCAAGTAGGTAACTTGAATGAAAGAAGGAGGCTGGCGGGATCGAAGAGGATGCGGTGGAGATGAGGATGGACAGGAGTTAGGAGCAGTATCCAGCCCAGCGCCCAAGGTATTTCCAGACATTCCAGTCTTTTAAAGGAAACTGGAAAAGCTGGCTGTGAATGTGAAACCTAATGAATGTTTAAATGTTGGCTCAGATTCTTTTTAAACAGTATAGAACAAATAAAGCACTTCAACAGTGGGCTTCAGCTCTCCTGCTGAGAGCTTGTGAAGTGGGGTGGGTGTGAGTAGAGCCAGTGCCTGGACTGTCCTGTTTGAGAGTCATTCCCACCGGACCACCAACCACAACTGGCAAGGGAGTGTCATGGCTTTGGGAGGCTGAAGCAAAGGCTAAGGACTGATGAAAGAGACTTGTCGTCAGGATGGGCGGGAAGGCTTGCTCATGGAACAAGCATTGTTTGCGGGAACCTCGCCCTGGCCCTGTGCTGTCTCTCCCTCTGGACTGCACAGTTAGCTAAGAGCTCATGGCACCCAACCCCTGAGCAGGAGGAGGCCCTGAGTATCTGTAAGGGTGCTGCAGAGAAATAGGAACTTTAGGAGAGATGCAGAGATATGTGTGCATGTGATATATTAATGTTTATACATACATGTATTTGTAAATAAAAATATACCCATATATATGTGTGTGTATAACATGCATACATGTATATAGCAATATAAAAAGATTATACCTGTATACATATATATATCTATGTATGCATGCATGCATATATGTGTGTGTATTTCTGTGTGTGTGTGTGTGTGTGTGTGTATGTATATGGGAGGACCCCCCTGCCAAAATGGAATCATCCCCTGGAGGGCTGGCCCCTTGTAGTACAAGCGTCCTCTGCTAGGTGAGTGTTCTAGGGACCCATCTGTATCCATGTAGCAGCTGGCATTGTTGTGAGCGCCTGCATTCAGCTTCAGTGATTTTTTTTAAGACTCTTTCAAAGAGTTTGCCCATTTTATAATGAGTGATTTACAAGTGCACCTGCCCACACCACCCTGAGTGTTTGACCAAAACACTCAGCAGTTTTTGACAAAAAATGAGGTGACCCCCATGCCCTACCCTCCCTGTTTACCTGATCTTGCCCAGAGTGACTTTTTTTGTTTCCCTGAATGAAAAAAAGTCCTCAAAGGGAAACATTTTGCCATGTGGAAGAGGTAAAAACGAAAAACGGCAGAAGCTCTAAAAGGCATCAGAATCAATGAGTTCAAAAACTGTTTTGAGCAGTGGGGGAAAAAGCCTCAATAGGTGTATTGCATCAAATGGAGAGTATTTTGAAGGTGACTGAAGTTTAAACATGTAAGAATAAATACACAATTTTTTCACAAATAAATTCCATTTTATTTGGGTCCCTCCCATATATATATATATATATTTTTATTTTAAGGAATTGATTCATGCAGTTGTGGAGCTGGCAAGCTTGGAGTTTTTAGGGCAGGCCAGAAGTTTGGAAATTCATGCAGGATTTCTGTTGTTACAGTTTTGAGGCAGAATTTCATTTCTGGGAAGCCTCTGTTTTTGCTTCTGAGGCCTTCAGTTGATTGGATGAGGTCTACAACCCTCATCCAGTGTAATTTTCTTTATAGCCAGCTGATCGGAGAAGTTAAACCACGTCTTCCAAATACCCACATGGCAACACCTAGGTTAGTGTCTGATTAAACAACTGGGGACTGCAGGTTAGCCATGTTGATATGAAAAGTGTAACCATCGCACCCAGGGTTTGTTGTCATGGTGTTGGGAGGTAGAGGAGCGGGGCACTAGGGGAGGGTGGGAGAATAGTTCCAGAATTATGTCCAGCAAAGCACTCAGCACAGGGCCCCACGCGCATCATAGATGTTGCACCTGAATGTGATGAATTCTAACCTCAGCCATTAGAGCCTCTCACTCACACAGGTTCCTTACAAAATACTATACCTAACTCTGTGTTCACGACATTGAATTCTTCTTCTTGGTCATCTCTCATTGTGCAGAATAAGCTCCAGATCCCTCACTACCTGATCTGCTCAAGTCAGCTGGACCACTATTTCTGTGGGCCCTCTAGCTAGTCCCCCTGCGTTTCCCAGCTCCAGTCTCTCCATTTGTAAATTGGGGAAGACAATTCTAACCATCTTCCAAAGTTTTTCTAAGGGCAAGAGAAAAGGCTGTGCAGTTATGAACATAAAAATCTAAATGCTTTCCTGAGTTTCTGCTTCTCAAAGGTGTTCTAATATTAGTATTTTGTTAGATTACAAAAACTAACACCAACTTCTTGCACTCAATAAAATAGGTAATTTAGAGTGTGAGGATGTACAGCCCCTCCAACTCCCTGGGGGCATAAAGAGCTAGCTTCATTTTGCTAACTAGCTCACCAAATGCTTCATACTGGAAACATAGGCATTCTCTAGCCAGGTCTACGGTACAGGGAACCTGGGGCCCCTCATCGTCTGTTGCCTGAGGCCTGGCACTGTGCTGAGGTCTCACACAGATGATCCAACCTGCTTCTCACAGCAGCATTGAGGCAGATAACACTATTCCCATTTTCCAGAGGCAGGAAACTTAAGGACAGAAACGTCAAGTTTAACTTACCCAAGGTCATGTAAGCAGCAGAGCCCAGGTTCAGATCCCATGGTGTGCTGCTCTGTTGGCTTCAGGTCTGGATGTAGAGAGGTAAACCAGTTGTCTGGAGTGGGGAGGGGAGCGTTTGCCTACAGCAGCCATGTAACCAGGCAGAATCAGGTCCAGAGCACCTGCTGCCTCTCAGGGAGCCACCTCAGTCCTCTTCAGATGGTTGTGCAAGCCTGCCCAAGGCCCCTGAGCCTGGGCAAGTGGAGTCTAACCTGTGCTTTGCTACAAAAAGGGCCCCCCGCAGAACTGTGGTGGCCCAGAGAGGTGACTTTTTCTCATTCACATAAGTCATTCTGTGGGGCTGGGGCCCTGATCAGCCTTGCAAATTTTTTTCCATTTTTTGTACAAGTCCCTCACACACACAATTTAACACGTTCTTCTGATTTCTTTCCACACATGTGATTTTTGCCAATTTTATGGGCTATTTCCTTGTGCAAATTCTTCTGGCCTCTTGGTTCACAGTGCTGAGATCTTAAGTCCCTCTCCACTCCATTCATTCATTCCTTCACCCACCAACACACATCTATTAAGCATTGACTATGTGCCCAGTACTGGTCTAGGTATTGCATCAGAATAAGGTGAATTCAGAGTGAGTGAGAAAGGGTCCTAGTAATCAAGAAGTTCAAATTCATGGAGGGAAAGAATTATAGAAAAATAGTCACAATAATAATAAAGTTGGGTTGCATGTTCACTATGTGATGGTTATGTTCTAAGTCCTTTGCTTCTGTTAATTTAGTAAACCTTTTAGTAATTCCAAGAGTGATCTTAAGACTAGTATTCCCATTTTATATTAGATTAAACCATGTGAAATTGTTGCAATCCATGTATGTCAAAACAGTTGTAGAACAGATGCTTCATATGGTTCAGCTTAAGAGATGTGGACCCTACCTAAGGTTACATCCCCAAGGCCACTCATGTAGTAAGTGGCGGAGTGACCATCTGGAGCCCACAGACCTGCCCCCGCATTGTACTAAGCAACCAGGTAATTGGGGTTTTAGTGCTCCCAGCAGGGAGACGTGTTGCTTGCTCTGCTGGAAGGATGAGGGAAGGATTTCCTAAGGAGGCTGCTGTGCTCTTGTTTACCATTCCTCATCTTTGTGGTCTGAAGCCACCACTGTATTGTAGATTTATCGAGGGCAGACCTCATTACTTGCTCATCTCTAATATCACAGCACCTGGGCTGCAGCTTGGCTCGTAGGAAAGACTCCAACATTTTCTTTGTTTGATCAGTGCTTTTACTGTCAGTGCATCCGAGGTTTTGGAGTGAGAAATATGTGAAAAAAGGAAGCATACAGGGTTGAGGATAAGAATGCAGGGTTTAGCAGGAGGGAGAGAAAAATACTCCAGAAGTGACTAAAGGTAACTAAAAGTTTCTCGAAATAATAATTAATCATAATAAGTAAGCTAAAAGTTCCTGGATAGCTGAGTACTGGATATTTAGGGTATAAAAAAACAAGTGAATTTGATTTGTAAGGGAATACAATTTTTATGATGGAGCTTCACTGTTTCTCATCTTTCTCGGTATTCTAGCCCAACCTCGCCATGTCCGTGTGTCCTTAACGCGTGCCGTCTGCATGATGCAGTGGCTCTGATGGAGAAAGTCTCAGAAGGTGTTTGCTGTCAAATGTGTGCCACTCCGTGTTACAGGTGGTATTTTCTCAGCTGTAGCATGATGAGAGACGGGTAAAGAGAAGAGCAGAAAATCAAGGTTTAAATACATTTCTATAGCTTTACTTTAAATATTTGTGGCAGAAGCCTCTTGATTGAGACTTACCATTTTCTCCTAGTAGAATAGTCTTGTATACTGGGGTGGACAGAAGTAGCACAAAACACAGAATTAATAAAGCTATTGTAATAATCATAACCTGCATGTCATTTTCCATATGAACAACTGTAAACCTACTTTTGCCTACCCCTGTACATATAATGTTGACTCCATTGGTGCTATGTACATATGCTCATTATAACATAACCTAAGTCTGCTAATTATGGAGTGCTTTGTGTTGGTGATAGGATTTTATAATCTGCTTTCTAGCACATTCCCACTTTCTTACCAGCCATGGGGACACAAAGGAATGACTCCAACTTTCTGAAAATTTATGAGATGGTCTTATTTTTATGATAAAAGATTCACCCTTCAACCTATCCTCTGGTAAATTTTTAAATTTTACTCAAATTGGGTTAAATCACAGCAGACAACTAAAAAACATGTTGTTATTTTTTAAAAATTCAATTCTCAGAAACTCACTGAGATTCATAAAGTCCCCAATCACTGTTTGCAATTTCCAGAGCTTGACATATCCCATTAAGTGGTCAAAATGCCACTCAAATGATGGGGGGGGGGGGTTGCCCACCCTCTTACCCTCCACCCCCACCACAGGGAGCAGTTTTGGTTGTCATGACTACAGGAGTGGAGACTGCTAATGGGAAACTGATATGAGATGTGTATGGTCGTGTATCAGGATCTCAACATTCCATGGATAGAAGAACATGTAGAAAAAGCCTAGCTTACTTGGGCAAATTATAGATTACTTTTGATTTTGACAATTGTATGCAAAAAGTTACTTCATTTTTAAAAACTGACAAACATGACTTACTTGTTTGAAAACATATTAGCCTTTTTGCCCATTTTTTAAATCTAAAGAGGTTGAGCTCTACCTGATTCTTAGGACTCTATTCTTAGAACTCAGGAACAAGCAATGAACTAAGAAGTTAAAGCATGTATATATTTTTCCAGAGTCAATAAATTTGTCCTAATCGTTCAAGTTTTCATAAAATTCTGGGGAGCCTTTTGGAAAGACTCAATCTATTTCCTGGACAAGAGTCATTTGGGGACAGTTTCCACACCTCATTTAAATGCCTTTCTTAGGTTTTGTTTCTAGCATGAGCGCTTCCTTACCCATTTCCATTATGGCTGGAGTGGCCTTTTTTTCTATGCACGAAGAAATTTGTTTACTGGAAAGGTCTTTACTTTCTTCCAGTAGGCATGCCTTCCATCTCCAGAGCTCTCACACCCAGCGTGCTTATGGTGCACTTAGGCACGGACTTGTCTTTGCTTTCTGGCTTGTGTTCAGGGATTCAGTTGGACACAACCCTCCACAGCCCTTTTCAGAGACGCTCACACTTTGCCTCTACTTGTAGCTCTCCCAAGGTCTGATGCATGAGTACAGGAAGCCACCATCACCAGTCTGCACCTTGTACACACCTCTGGTGACCTTGCCCTTTGCAGATCTTGCCCATGCAGAGCATGCCTGGAACCTGCAGGGTAGCAGCTGGTCAGTACAATATGCCACAGGTACTCTGTCAGGCCACCTCTCACGCTGTTTCTTGGGAGTTGTGGAAACTAGAGTGACTGTCACATCTTCTTTTAACAGGCCTCTGACAAGGTCTGTCTTGGCTGGTAAGATTATCTAGCCATTATCCTGTATTTGTGTATGTCCCAATTATTCCTACCCTGGGTTACAGGGATTCCCAAGCGCTGAGACCTCAGCACCTTCTCATCTTCTCTCTTTCAGTTGGTGTCACTTGGAGGAAGCCTTATCTTTCACAGCTTTACCAAACTCTCTCCTGCTGGACAGAGGCCCCTGGCTTGGCACAGGCCCTTGCTTTGACATTTAATTTTATTATTATTTAAATTTTTTAATTCAATGTATTTGAACTAAAACAACCTAGCAGTTCACCCATTTCTCTCACCATTCATTCCCTGCCTCTTGCAACCACCAAGCTGCTCTGATATTTTAAAAATACTTAATGCTTACTCTTCCTTCAGATTTCATGAGGAATGTATGTGCACTCTAGATAAAGATCGAAAATGCTTATGTAATATAAAGATCAGAAATTACTTATTATTTTTTAGCCTTTAGTGTTAAAATTTTAAGCATATTGTTTTATGTATGTTTGTGCATAAATGTAGGTGGATGTTTTTTAATGAAATCGAGAGAGGGTACTGTTATTTAGCTTATTTTACTTAAAATACAAAAATCATTTACCCATATCCTTATGTAGTTTGGGTAACATTTTTAATGACTGCATAGTATTTTAATAGCTAGCCAGACTGTAACATACATACATAAACACACACATCTATCCATATTTATTTCTTTTTTTTACATCCTCACATGAAGACATACTTATTGATTTTAGAGAGAGGGGAAGGGAGGGAGAGAGAGAGAGGGAGAGAAACATTGATGTGAGAAAGAAACATCGATTGGTTGCCTCTCTGGCATGTGCTGGGACTGGGAATTGAACCTGTGAACTTTCTGTCTATAGGACAATGCTTCAACCAGCTGAGCGACACTGGCCAGGGATGCACATTTTTATGTCATTACCAGTTGCTTTGGCTCAGTGTTTACATCTGTTTCACTCTTTTCACTGTGACAAGCACCCACATATATGTGCACATCTCTGGTGGTTTATCTCAGAGGCTCAAGTCTTAGACATAGAATTTGTTAGTTAAAGGCTGTGGATGTTTTTAAGGCTCTCAGTGCATGTGGCCAAACAACCTCCAAAAAAGTTTTGCCACTTTATTTAATTTTCTTATCCCAAATTAGCTAAAACTTCCAATATTCATCCTTAATTTTTTTTATCATTTTTCAATGGGGATTTTTTACTCTGTCACCATTAAGGATATTATTACATTACAGAAGTACTTGCTATTTCATATTTTTAAGAAAGCGTTTTAATTAGGAATGGATGCTGGATGTTATCAGATGTCTTTGGGAAGCTCTCTCTGTTATCATATAATTTCTGCCATGAGATTTATCGCGTGAGGGAGTATATTGACTTCGGGTCCTGCTTGCCTTTCTCGCACTTTGGACTCCCATGGGTTGCCCTTCTTCAGGGTGAATGAGCCCCTTGCGTGAGACTGGAGGTTAAGGGGATGCTCCGCGGCTCATGGATGGCTATGAGGGGCCACATCCGTTGTCCTGGAAGGACACAGTCAACTGTTCTCACAGTTCTGGCCTGCCCACAGTTTCAGCAGCGGTGCCTGGAGCGTGTTTCCTAGCCGGGGAGAGCGGGGAGAGCGGCGCCCTCCGATGCTGTCGCTACAGGGAGGGATGACTTGGCTGCAAGCCGGCTTTCTTATCTTTCGTGAGACGCCCCTCTGCTGCTTTCTCACTGGGACCTCAAGCTCGGGAGGCGCTGGTGATACATTTTAGCATTTTCTTGAGTACCGGTTACACTACACTTCTTTCTCAGGTAGGGGAGTTGCATGTCCAATTTTGATATCTTCTTTTAGTTTAAATGAGATCATTTATGGTGACTATACCTTCACGTTTATGATGGAAACTTGGAATAGTCGCCTGCTTTCAGGGTTGGTGACGTGTTCATTTTCATCACTGGTTAGGAGATTGATTGTATAAGCCTACACTTACAGCACAGTACACTCCAGTACACTTGGGTAAAGCTTTCTAAGAAGGGGGGAAAAAAAGACACAAATTTAATGTGCGGTTCTAAACATGTGTTGGAGAACCAAAAGTGAGAATCCTTATAAAAATACATCTGTTTTCAGTTTTGAGAATTAACTGATGTGAAGATAATTTAAAATTGTAACGTAGCTAAATGGAGTCATTTGTATAATGGCCGTGAATGTGGCATCATTCTAATGCATACTGGCATTATCTGACAAATTTTAATTTTAGTCCCTCCAATTATTTTAATCACTGATGCTGGGAATAATTTTCTGGAAACTAGATTAACTATTACATGATTCACCTTTTTAAAAATGTGAAGCCCTGACTGGTGTGGCTCAATCGGTTGGGCTTCATCCTGCAAAGTGAAAGGTCACTGGTTCAATTCCTGGTCAGGGCGCATGCCTAAGGGTGTGGGCTCAGTCCCCCTAGTTGGTTGCCCTCCTGTTGGGGTGTGTATGAGAGGCAAACAATTGATGGTTCTCTCTCACATCGTTGTTTCTCTCCCTCTCATTCTCCCTCCTTTCTCCTCACTTGAAAAATTAAATAAATAAATAAAAAATTTGAACGTACAGTCGTCCCTTGCTATATCGCAGTTCACTTATTGCATCTTTGCTGTATTGTGGGTTTTAAGAAACAGTGAAGCCGCAATAAGTGAACCGCAATATCGCAAGGGATGACTGTATGGCAAGAATGATATATTTTTTTTAGATTTTTTTTATTTATTTATTTTTAGAGAGGGAAGGGAGGGAGGGAGGGGAAAGGAGAGAAGAGAGAGAGAGAGAGAGAGAAACATCAATGTGCGGTTGCTGGGGATTATGGCCTGCAACCCAGGCATGTACCCTGGCTGGGAATCGAACCTGGGACACTTTGGTTCCCAGCCCGTGCTCAATCCACTGTGCTACGCCAGCCAGGGCTTAAGAATGATATTTTTAAGAGATGATTTTGAGAGCTTTCTGGGTACTAGATGCTAGGTAGTAGTGCATTTTAGGCCAGGTTCATGGCGGAAATTCAGTGTTTAAAATTGAAATACGTCTAAAGCTGTCAATAGTTTTACACATCTCCCTAAACCTGTACAAATATACACAGAGCTCTTGTGAGGGCATGTCCGGAACTCCTAGGTGTGTGTTCCTCGGCCGCGGAAACAATGCATCGCTTGAAACCTCATGATGTGTTAAACACAGGAGCCCAAAGCCATTATGATTTAATGAAAACAAATCTGAGTGTGTTTGAGCCACTCCAGAATATACAGGGCTGTGGAAGGTATGAAGCAAAGCATTATCTGAAAAAGGTCTTGGTAGATAGGAAGGAAAACAGATAGCTCGATGTTGACAGTGAGCGCCAGATATTTTAGCAGTTAGCTTTACCAAAGCCATTTATTTGCAGCAATTCTCAGTGGGGTTGGTCACACTTCTAATGCTTGTGAACCCATGTTTCAGAGCTACTCTGTACATGAGAAAAATCATTCACAGAGTATTTATTTTAACTCGTAAGTGTTAAGCGATACAATAATGGATTGATGGGCTCATTTGAAAAAAAAATCTGGAAAGTGGATATTTTGATTGAAATATAACCAGTGGCTGTTTCAAGTTTTCTAAAGGTAGTAATCTCCCATAATTGTATCGCTCTCGGCGCGATAGTGTGGAAATGGCAGATTGAACAGCCCTGCTCTTCTGTGTTCATTGAACATGTTGCTGTAAAGCTGTATGTAAATCATCTTTAAAAATCAATGGACTCATTTTAGATATATTAGAGGATCTCTGTGTGAAAGAATCCATTCGGGAAAGACTTTATAGACTGATGTGTCATCTCCTAGTTTATAGTATTTGAATATGGGTTTTCCTCGGACTTGTTTAAAGTGTGCCTTGTCGTTCATCATTCTGACATCCTGACTGGACTCAGCCACATGGTCGTTGTGAGTTTTGGGAGGGGCTAGGGCGGAAAAGGAAAAAACTGAATGTGGAGCTATTAACTGAGAGAAGGAGCAGATTCTTGCATGCGTGTTTTCTTTTTTTTTATATTTTATTTATTTATTTTTAGAGAGGGAAGGGAGGGAGATAGAGAAAGAGAGAGAGAAACATCAATGTGCGGTTGCTGGGGATTATGGCCTGCAACCCAGGCATGTGCCCTGGCTGGGAATTGAACCTGGGACACTTTGGTTCGCAGCCCGTGCTCAATCCACTGAGCTATGCCAGCCAGGGCTCATGTTTTATTTTTTCAAAGTTACATATAAATAATTATAAATTATTTTTAAAATTATATGGATTCACAATGAACAATGGGAGTACTTTTCCAGCCTCTCCTCTCAGCTCAGTTCCCCCTCCCCAGAGTCACTTGGTCCCAGCTTTTCTGGCTATTTCTCCCGAGTTTTGCCACCACACTTCGGAAAACATGTTTACACCGCTGTTTCTTGATGGGTGTTTTGGGTTTTGATATTCTCTATTGACATCCTCCTTTGGAAAATAAGGATGTTGCCCTTTCCCTTACCCCAACTAAAACAGACACCTCCCTCATTACAGGTGTATCATGTTTTTAAGAACCAATGTTTAGTTTTATAATGCTCAATTATATAAGTGTGGTTGGATATTAAATCCTGTTTCATCTAGGGTGCCGTGTTACAAAAGATACGAAATTCCCAAGCGAGTTGCAAAACCCAGATGAATGGCTGAGAACTAGCTGCTTATCTAGTGGTAGTGAAGGAGAATTTGCTCTGTTGGGAATATTGCTGAGAGACCTTAAAGGTCAAACTGAGTAGGAAGATATCCCCAGAGTTTGGTGGGGCAAAGACTGTACTGGTGTGTCCTGTGAATGTACATAGGGCCCAGTGGGGCGGGGGCTGGTCTGGACCCATTGTAACTGCTGCCAAAGATGATGGCCTTCTGTGAGCTGAGAGAAGGGGAGAGCATAGAGGAGTGGGGAGTGGTACAGGTGGTCTGGGGGTTCTCATTGTTTTTTGACTTTTGGCCGTTCCTCTATTCTCTGTTTTACTCACATATTTCATTGGTATACGTTTCCCTCAAATCCAGTACAAATTCTCTTCGAGAGTGCGCTCCCCTACTGCTGACATACGTCTTCTGGTTTGCTAATTCCAGCTCTTAGGATATGTGGGGATTTGAGTCAGGGTGGTGGTAAGCGCATTTTCAATGGATGGTATTTAGCTGGCATCTCAAAAATTTATTTGAACAGAAAGGTGTATGATGGTAGTATCTGTCCGTAGGATAAGAAGGCAAATTCACTCTTCTCTGGAAACAGAAATATTTAAATATTTGCACTTTTTCTTTTTCTGATCCTGACCTTGAGTTGGCTGTTTCATTATTCCTGAAGGTGGAAGGGGAGTTAAATGATCACGTCCAGAATGGGCACCATTGCTGCTCAAGATGGTGCTCTCCCAACCAGCCACTGTGGAGTCACCCCGCATACCCCACAGGCACGAATTCTCCACCAGTTCCAAAGAAGAAGGGCTTTGCCCTGTGGGGCTCCAGGAACTCCCCCTGCCAAAGATTTTTTAGAACATATGGAATACAAAGGAAAACTAAAAGAATCGATGCTTGACTTCTGTGCTTTCAAGGACCCAAGTGCTGAAAATTTAAAGATGAATTCAGAAAATTTTTTCCAAACGTCCCTGCTTATACTTCACTGTTGCTCTAAAATTTGTTTTTAGATGCTAACTCTGTGTCAGATGAGAGTCCACTATAATCATTCTACTCCGTTTTATAGAATCAAAATATTGAAAGTATTCTTATTCTTTTGGCTATATGGTATCATGGGAAAAGTTATCTTGTAATTCATAAAACCTTGGATTCAAATTCTAATTATGCTGTAGCGGACATATTACTTAGCTTTTCTTCATCCTTGATTTTCTTTCCTTCAGAGTGTTTTACAGTTATAAGCCACTTAATAGGTTTATTTAAAAGTTAATATTAGATACTGCTTTAAACACCATGAAGTGCTATGTATATAGTAGATGTTTAAAATATTAATTTGTTGAATGCACAGTTGAAAATTCACTTACTATTTTTAATGTATCAGGTAGGCCAAAGAATATTAGCTCACATTTATTGAGCTCTCATCATGATACATTTTCCTAAGTTCTTTATATGTATGAATTTATTTAATTCTCAGAAATACTGTGATTAGCCACAACTGTAATTCCTGTTTCATACATAGGTAAAGTGAGATCCAGATAGGTTAATTAACTTACCCAGATCCACAAAACTATAAAGTGGTAGAGCTGGGATTTGAACCCAGAATAATAATAACATTTTCCAGCCTGGTTTAGAAGAAAAGATGAATTCTATCTTTTTATTATACTTTGACCTTCTGGAAAATTTGTACTTGCTTCTTACATTAGCTACTGGAAAAATCTTAGAAAAATTCTTTTGGGAAGCATATGAAATGTTATTTATAGGTTGTGTTTTGGGGGTTATGGATTAAGAAAACCTAACTCAAAACAAGTTTAGGCAAAAAGGGGGATTTACTGGAATTCAAAGAATATCTAACTCATCTAACTGTAGGAAGGGCACAAATGCAGCCGGGCACAGGGACAGCTGGCACCAGGCAATTGAATACCACCAAGATTTTCTTTCATGTCTCCTTTGTGCTTCTCTGTGCATGTTGACTCTTGCCTTTCACCCTGTACACAGGCTTTCTATTCATTGCAAAAACTATTTCTACCGATGACCCAAGTTTGACATCTCAGATAACTTTAACCATATAAGCAGGTCGACTTTCCTTCTCATATTTGAAAAATCCCAGGAAGGGACTTGAGTCAGGACCTTATCCTTGGAACAGTTAACTATAGCCTGACAATAAAATAATGAAGACTTCTCCTGAGACAGCCTAATAGACTTGGGATCATGGAGGATGTGGGTAGGTACAACAGTTATGAATGCTTTGGCTGTAAGTAGCAACATAGTGTAAATTAGTTGTGGCTTAACACTTATCTTCTATCACAACAAAAAATCCTGAGTTAGGAAAACAAGCAACAAACTCATTAACCTTTGTTGTGAGAGGCGGTAATTGAGTAGGGATTAGGAAGCGCTATTACTTTAGTCAATCAACACTGTCTGCTTAACAGCACATTAAAAGGATTCTTCACTATGATCAAGTGTGATTTATCCCTGGGACACAAGGATGGTTCAAAATATACAAATCAATAAATGTGATATACCACAATAACAAAATACAGGATAAAGTTCTTATAATCATCTCAATAGGTGCAGAAAAAGTATTTGACAAAACTAAACATTGTTTTATGATAAAAACTCTCAACAAATTATGTATGGAAGGAATTTACCTCAACATAATAAAGGCCATATAATGACAAGCCCCCACCTAACATTGGTTGAAAGCTGACAGCTTCTCTTCTAGGGTCAGAAGAAGACAAGGGTGCCTCCTCTTACCACTTCTATTCATAGTACAGGAAGTCCTACTCAGAACAGTTAGGCAAGAAAAGAAATAAAAGACATCCAAATTGGAAAGGAAGAAATAGCATTATATCTGTTTACAGCTAATGTGATCTTATATGTTGAAAACTCTGAAGACTCCACCAAAAAACCATTAAAACTAATAAATGAATTGAGTATAGTTGTAGGATACAAAATTAATATCCATAAATATTTGCATTTCTATACACTAACAAGAGGTGTCTGAAAAAAAAACAATTAAAAAAGCAAAGCAATCCCATTTACAAGAGCATCAAAAAAGAAGAAAATATTAGGAATAAATTTAATCAATGTAGTAAAAGATCTATATGTTGAACACCATAAACCATGAATGAGAGAAATCAAACAAAACATAAATGAAAGGAAAGATAACCCATGCTCATAGTTTGGAAGAATTAATATTGATAAAATGTTCATACTATCCAAAGCAATCTATAGATTCATTTCAATCTCTATCAGAACTCTAATGACATTTTTCACAGAAATAGAAAAAAAATCGTGAAATTCATATAGAACCATGAGAGATCCCAAATATCTAAAGCAATCTTGACCAAGAAGAACAAAGCAGCAGGGATCATACTTTCTGATTTCAAACTACACTAGAAAGGTATAGTAATCAAAACAGTATGGTTCTGGCATAAAAACAGACATATAGATCAAAGGAACAGAATTAAGAGCTCATACATAAATATATGCATATATAGTCAACTAATTTTTGATCCAAGAATATGCATGAGAAAGAAGAGTTCTTCAATAAGTGGGGTTGGAAAACTCAATGTCTATGTGCAAAATAATGAAATTGGATCCTATCCAACACCGTACATAAAAGTAAATTGAAAATGGGTTAAAGACTTAAGTGTAAGATCTGAAACTGTGTAACTCCTAGAAGAACACAGAGGAAGAATTCTTGGACATTGCTCTTGGCAATGATTTTTTAGAATTGCCACCCAAAGCGCAGGCAACAGAAGGAAGAGTAAACTAGTGGAGTTACATCAGACTAAAAAGTTTCTACACAGCAAAAGAGACAATTAAAATGAAATGGCAGCCTACTGAATGGGAGTAAATATTTGGAAACCATATGCCACATAAGATATTAACATCCAAAATAAATACAGAACTCTTACAACTAAATAGCAAAAAAACCATTAATTAAAAATGGGCAAAGTATCTGAATGGACTTTTTCCAATGAAGAATACAAATGGCCAACAGAAACATGAAAAAAATGCTCGATATCACTAATCATCACGAAAATGCAAATGAAAACTGCAATGAGCTATCACCTTGAACCTGTTAGGATGGCTATTATTAAAAAGTCAAAAGGTAAGTGTTGGTGAGAATACGGAGAGAAGAGAACCCTTGTGCACTATTGGTGGGAATGTAACTGATGCAGCCACTATGGAAAACAGTATGGAGGTTCCTCAAAAAAATTAAAAAGAGAACTACCGTGTGATTCAGCAATCCCACTTCTGAGTGTGTATTCAGAGGGAATATAATCACTACCTCAAAGAAATATCTGTACTCCCACATCCGTAACAGCATTATTCATAATAGCCAAGATATGGAAACAGCCTAAATGTCCATCAGTAGGTGCATAGATAAAGAAAATACAGGGGTGGGCAACAATAGGTTTACAGTTGTGAGCCTGTGAAACACAGGGTTTATTTCTGTGTCATTTATTAATTATTGTATTATTTTCCACATGAACAACTATAAACTTACTTTTGCCCATCCCTGTATAGTATACACACACAGTGGAATATTACTCAGCCTTATAGAAAAAAGGAAATCCTGCCATTTGCGACAACATGGATGAATCTGGAGGATATTATGCTAACTGAAACAAACTAGACACAGAAAGACAAGTACTGCACGAGGAATCATATGGGAATAAGATTCCCACCTACATGTGGAATCGTAGGGGAAGAAATAAGCCAAACCCATAGAAACAGAGAATAGAACGGTAGTTACTGGAGTTCTGGGCATGGGAGTAAAGGGGGGACATTAAAAAAAAGGAAAAGGCCCTGGCTGGTGTAGCTCAGTGGATTGAGCGCGGGCTGGGAACCAAAGTGTCCCAGGTTCGATTCCCAGCCAGGGTGCATGCCTGGGTTGCAGGCCAGAACCCCCAGCAACCGCACATTGAATCTCTGTCTCTCTCTCTCTCTCCCCCTCCCTCCCTTCCCTCTCTAAAAATAAATAAATAAAATCTTTAAAAAAAAAAAGGAAAAGGAAAGTGGAATGGTGGTTGCCAGTGGCTGAGGGAAGGGGTCGCGGGCAGTTATTGTTTAATGGGTCCAGAGTTTCAGTTTTCTAAGATGAAAGAGGATCTGCAGATGAAGGGTCTCCATGTTTGTACAGCAATATGAATGTACTTAGTAGCACTGAACCGTACACTTAAAAATGGTTCAGGTAGTAAATCATAGGGGAAAGAAAAGAAAAAATCCACAAACACGTGGGCGGACAGGTGGGCTCATTGTCTGTTGCCATGAGAATGAGAGGAAGGCAGGCCATTCTAGTATGTGCAACACAATGTATCAAAGACACAAAGTCGGACCTCCGCTACTCTGCACGGTCTTCAGACAGCACGCCCAGCCAACCGCTCTGTTTGCCTCCAGGTACAATTTGGGCCTTTCTGCCTTCATGTTCTGTTCATGTGATTTTCCCCCCTAAATCTCCTGTTCTTGTTTTCTTCTGTAAAGCTGCCAGAACTTTAAAACTATTTCAAGCCCACCTCCACCTGCCCAGTTCATGGTGGCATCTATCTACCTATTCCTTTGAATTCATACCACTTAGTCAGACAATCCATAATTTATGTAATGTATGACCTGATGACCACTTACTTACATTTCACTGTTTTGCCCAATCATGTAGTTTTTTTTGGACAACAAGGCATCTGGTTACCCTAATTAGACTAGATTTCTTAAACAGAACAACCCTTCCTCTATTACTTTGTAAAGAACATAGCAAAAAGCAGAGCACATAGTAGGTACTTGATTGATTTATGTTGGTTAATTCATCTTTGCAGGGGTATTTAATTAAAACCTATCCATGAAAAATAATTTTAATCTACAGCATGCCTCTGAAGTGCTTTAGAAGGGAAAAAAGTAGGGGACAATATTCCTTTAGCGTTCAGTCTTTTTGCCCAGCTCAAACTTTGTTTTAAAGAATCTACTTAAATGACACCTTCTTCCTCAAATCCTGCGCAGCCTCACTGCTTGGGGAATCATCAGTAAAGATGATTTCCTTTCCCACTCCAAGCTGCCGTTACATTCGTATTAAGGACCAAACAGTTGCTATGCTCATCCATTGTGCTATTTTGGTCCTGCTTGTTTTCGAAGCACTTGCAGTTGTTGAATTTTACTTTCTTTGGCATCAAGTGACTATTATACAAGGGCAGAAAAGGAAATAAAGGAATTTAGTGTAAGCCCTGCATTTTTCCGAAGGAAGTCAAGCTCTTTTGAGAAAGGGGAGAGAGCAGTTTTGAAAGTGCTGTTCTGTGGGAAAAGGTGAGACGCTAAGAAACCCTGAGGCCAGCAACTGGCCCGGATGTTTGCTTAGCGTTTGGTGAATGGAGGTGCTATTTGTACTCCAGCGAGATAGAATCTGAAATGGTCCGATTCCAGCTTCCTAATATGCTGGAGAGTGTGGCTGAATTTGGGGGGTTCTTTTTTTTTTCTTTTCATCTTCGATGTCCAGCTGGTATTTTGAGACAAGAGTATGATTACAGAATTGGATTTGAAGAACAACACTAAATCATTCCCACTTGGTACTTGACCTTTATCCTAAACAGAACAGATTTCATGGAAGAAATCAGGTTGGGAAAAATATAATGTAATTTTTTCCACGGGTCAAGCAGAAAGGTTAAGTCCTTTAAGTGATTCATTCTATGATACTGCTTGGTATGGTTTTGAAAAAGCAATGATTAATACTGGGATCGTCTGTCCCTGTCCCATGTTCTTTACGTAATTACTTTAATACGCAAACACATTGAACATAAGTTTCTCTTCTGAGAATGTCTTCCTGTATCTTTTAGGAGATGGTCCACTTTACTTTTTTGTGAATTAAGTTTAAAAATTATACTGATTCTATATTGACAAACCAGGTGGAAAGTACTTAGTATTTCAAAAGCCTAAGGCTACAATTTCACTACCTGTGTATTAGAATTAGATTTGTTTTCTTCCTCCTATGCTCCTCAAAACAAGGTAACCATGAGGATTATTGTGAGTTTTTTTTTCTTTTCGTATGATTCTTCTTAAGGTTTTACATAACCCTGCATTGGACTTTTTCACTAAGAAAACACCAGCTTCTCTTCTTTATCAAAATATCCCTTCCAGAAGCTTTCCACTCTCCCTGAACTCAGATTTGCCCAGTCTACAATGTGGTGGTAGTTATTTTTTTCCCCCTTGAGGGGAAATCTTATCTCTGGTGGGTGGACTTAGTAGCTGTTCATTGACGATACCAACCTTTTGAACACTCTTGCTTTGGATGGTTTCTTGGCAGACATAGTCCTGTCTACACATTCTTCTCAATTTTTAAATTAGTATGTATTATTTCACCCATTTTTCTCCGTGTCATAGGCCACTCTTGTTACTTAACCTTCTTTTATCTCCTGCCTCCTGACCTGTTCAAAACAGAGTGCTCCAAATGGCACAGTCTAAGGACATTGGCTGGTAGTAATCTCCTTGTCCCCTCTAAGCAGTGCCTTCCACCTTCCACATGACTGTCACACGGTGTTGACCCGTGACAGCTCCTGGTAACTCTGTTTTCTGACTCCGGCCTCCCACTTGGCACTCAGTCTGCAAGTTCCCATGTCAGCTGTCATTGTCCACCCTCTTTGTCTACAGTGGTTCCCAGTTAACAATAACATCTTCCCATCTTTCGCATATTGGTTTGGAATATTCTTTTTTTTAAAGATTTTATTTATTTTTAGAGAGGGAAGGGAGGGAGATAGAGAGAGAAAGAGAGAGAGAAACATCAATGTATGATTGCTGGGGGTCATGGCCTGCAACCCAGGCATGTACCCTGACTGGGAATTGAACCTGTGACACTTTGGTTCTCAGCCCATGCTCAATCCACTGAGCTATGCCAGCCAGGGCTTGGTTTGGAATATTCTAATGACTACTTCCATCAAATGTGACCTGATTTACTTGGTGGGTAGTCTTATTTTGGGGAAATAGTAATCATGAGTGTTATGCCACCTTACTGTAAAACAGCAGATTATCTATTGGGCTGCTGGCCATTGTGCATAGTGAATATAGTGGTTTGGACACATTTGGGAGGCCGGAGTCAGAAAACAGAGTTACCAGGAGCTGTCACGGGTCAACACTGTGTGACAGTCATTTGGGAGGGCTTAACAGTAGACAGGCATACCTTGGTGATATTATGGTTTTGGTTCCATACCACTACAGTAAAGGAAATATCACAATAAAACAAATCGTAATCTTGTTGCTTGTGGAGGGTCTTGCCTTCAGTTTGTAAAAAAAAATGCAACAACATTGCTGAAGCTCAATAATGCAATGTACAATAAAATGAGGTATGTCTGTAATTATATTAATTTTCCAGAAGGCTTAAGGATCACAGAAAGCCAGCAAAACCTGAGCGGATTCTAATACATAACTTTCTTATAACAAATAATGATGAAATAACTGTCTCTAGCATCCCTGTGACAAGCAACTATAGATAAAGATTTAAAGGGAGCAGTGAAGGCAGATATGAAAGGTACTGTTCTCCAGTCCAGAGCAGCACCTTAGGTCCCCTGACCCCAATAAAACTCAGAGGCTCACCCAGGGCCAGCAATCTCAACAGACCACACAATAACTCAGCTTCTGATGGCAGGAACTCGATTCTCTCCCCTTTGGCACCTGGCACAATGCTTTGTACCTGGTAAGTGTTCTTAATTCGTCAAATAAAATAATGACTTCAGAGACAGAGTGAGCAGTGAACGTACCATAACATGTACTCACAGGCACACGAGGTAGCGGGGTTCAGTCTGGTTGGGACTAGAAGCCGTACTCTCTACTCCCATTCTGACCCTCATTCCACTGCATATATCACAAAACGCTTCTGGTCTCCTCCCCACCTTCAGGCCCTGGGTTCTGTCCAAGGATTTTTTAGAGAAGATAGTCAGGTGCCAACTCTAAGCGGACTGCTTGGCCCATCGCAGTGGGCTAGCTAGTGTCTTAAGTCCGTCTTGGAGGAGCAAACCACTCAAAAAATTGTGTGGGAATTGCCCCCTGCCATCTTCTCCATTCTCTTGACTTGTGTCACTGTGACAACACATATCTATTAAGAAGCATTTGGTGACATTATCAGATTTGTGGGATGCTTCCATTATCAGCAGAGGAGTATGGATTCAATTTTTTAAAAAAAAATCTTGTCAACCTTTGGGCTTCCTATGTCCTATCACTCTCCCATTAGCAGCCAGAAGACCCAGATGGATTCAGTCACTCTTGACATCTAGTCATCAAGGATTAATTTTTTCATCCAACTCACCTATTACTGAGCATCTCTTTTATGCCAGGTACCAGTTTAGGTACGGTAGATAGAACGGTGGGAAAAATGGACAAAAATCTCTACCCTGACAGAGATGGCATTTTAGAAAGAAGAAGAGAAAAATACATAAACAAAATCACAGTCTGTCAGACGATAAGTGCCATGGAGTGAGGAAAGCAGGGAAGGGGAATTGCTGGGAGAAAAGGGCTAATAATTCTAAATGGTGAGGTCAGGGAAGGACTGCTGAAAAGTGACATTTAGACAAGGAAGCAAGCTGCGTGGGAGCTGGAGGAAGAAGATATTGGAATCTGTTTTTGACCTGCCTAATCTAATATCCTGTAGCACACTGGACCAGAGGTGAACTTCCACGAGTTTTATTATATTGGAAATGCAGGGCACCTTGCAATGGGGACAGAAGCTGAGACCAATGCCATCGGACAGTGGAAGATATTTGAGACAGCACGAGGCTGGGCCTGCGTGGCCACGGCTCCTTGTAATGAGGAGTGTGCTGCACTCCCATGGCCCTCACTCAGGGCTGGTCAGTGAGCTCTGGGGCCTCTGTAGGTATTTGGGTTCATGACTTTGATCTACAGTATCCATTATTTTGAAGAAGGCTGTAGGGGTGGCAGCCAGGCAATGTCTCCAGGTGTCTGCTCCTTTATCTGGAATCTAGACTAGTTCCCTATCCCTTTGGCTTTTTCTTCTTTTAAAAAAAATCAATTGATTTGAGAGAGAGAGAGGAAGGGGAGAAAGAGAGAGAGGGGAGAGAGGGAAAGAGAGAGAGAGAAACATCGACTTGTTGTTCCACTTATTTATGTATTCTTTGGTTGATGTTTGTATTGCCCCAACTGGAGATTGAACCCACAACCTTGGTGTGTTAGAGCAATGCTTTAACCAACTGAGCTACCTAGCTGGGGTGCTTTTCCCTTACTCTTAAGCCTGACCTTCCTTCCACTAGGGTCAGTGGGGCTGCTTATGCTGAGTACATCTGGATGTTCTCAGATACAAGACCAAATGACCATGGAGCAAAACACAATGGCTGGGGTGTGGGTATGTGCATGCAAAATATGGGAAACTTACAAACAATAAACACACAAACCAGAAATTAAAGACATGTTTATGAATTCAGATAAATGATTAGGAAAACTTCAAAAAAAAAAAAAAGAATCTCCCGTGTTAGATGGTACATCTCTCAGGTCCTAGTCCATCGCTTAGGAAGCCACTTTCCAGACTTAGGTGAAAGGGAGTGTTCCCTGCCTACTGTTTACCCTGTTGAATTAATGTTTTCTGTTTGGATCAGTCCCTTGTTAGGTGTCTGAGACTGAGAAGATTTTCAAGCTGGCGATGTGGGTCGGGGCCATCAGCAGATAGATGGTAGCTAATGCGGTAAGAATGTTTGAGCTCTCCCAGAAGGAATGGAAGTCCAGGACGAAGTGGGACAGGGATGATGTGGGGCCCCTGTGGACAGCCACAGGTGGACAGAGACTGAGAAGTGTGTGCGTGTGTGTGTGTGTGTATGCAATGGAGATGGAGTGTAGACACTTTTTAAGAGTTAACCCTATCAAATGCTGGGGAGAAAGAGGACCAAAAAGCTACACACCAAATGAGTTCATTGAACTTAGTGGAAATTCCAAGGGAGAATGCCAAGGACCTCTGAAATAAACACAACAAAATGCAACAAATGAAAGCACAAGAAAAAGTGGCCACAGAGCTGTGTGTGGGGGGGAAGGTGAGAACGGTGCTTGATGCCTGGCACACCATCTCCAATATCTGCGAGTGGGTCGTTTTTGTTCTGCACGACTGTTCAGCGATATCAGAGAGATTGCTCTCACATTAGTGAGCTCTGCTTTGATGTAGCCCATGTCTGTGGGAAATCCATTTCCGCCAGGAGCCTCTGCTGTGCTCTGTTGAAAACCAGCCTCCAGGGAAGTCAGGTGGGAATTCTGAGGAGAAAGGAAGGGCTTCTAGGGAGAGGTTTTGAGATCCTTTGAGCTGCATATAATCAGCACGAACTTTGCACGCACTCTAAGCAGTAAAGATCTCAAAGGCACTAGTCCATTATGAGAACAAACAGCAATTTAAAGCAGTATTTTCCCAGAGAAAAGAATCCAGAGGAACAAAGGTGCCGGAGCTGGGGCTTTTCCCCCTGTTCATTTGTGAGAAAATGTGCTTTTGATTGATATCTACCAAAGACTGTTCAGCGTAGCATATTTTTTGATGGTTAATGAATGTTCAGAATAGTAATTTGAAACATTTGGGGTGATGCCTGCAGGCACTTTTTCCAATACCTCTGTTATTCTTTCCGATATCTGGAACACGAAGCCTGAGAATGGAAGTAATTGCTCTCTCTCCTTTGCTTTCTTTCCCAGGAGTCTGAGTGTTCATACTCCGTGCACCAAAGGCCTTCCATTCTCATGAATTCTTCGTTTCGTTTTCAGTAAATTTCAGGTCTGGAAATTTTTTGGTGAAAAGGCAGAAGGCTGTGCCGTCCTGTGGAAGACGGGACCCAGGATGTATCCAATGTCCTTCTTTTTGCATCTTTTTTTGTATAATTCTTCTACTCCAGGGATGTGTTAACAGAAATGTGAAGTCGTTTTCAAGAAAAAAAATTTGGTTTTTAATTCAGGTCAGCATCCTGAAATGAAAAGATTTTTCACCACATCTGCATGGGTTTTTTTCTGCTTCTTGTTTGTATTTGATTTTCGCAGTCGCGCATTCTGTGTTGGTGGCAGCTGGTCGCAAGACACCACACAAATGAGATGCTACTGAGGACTCTCAGACCATAACAGCTTAATGGTGTCTTGGTAATGCGTCCAGCTTATATCTTCTCAGATTTGTATACCATGTAATTTCATACGTAACTTAGGAAAATCAACATAAGCAACAGCACCATTATACAACAGGCCACTACTTTCAGGCTTCATTTACACATAAGTAATGCTCTACTGTTAAATAAACATTACAGAGCTTTCCATTACACTCTGTGGTGGCTGAAAACCCTGGTCATGCAGTAACCCAGTCAGTTAATGTATTCGTGTTAAATTAGATAAAGACATTCAATAAAAAGAAATGTGGAAAAAAATGAAAGAGCCAGAAAACATCATTGCTGAGCACTCGGATGTATTATGCCTTTAAGATGTCACAGTAGTATTTCAGATACTGGCCAGTTTTTCGTGGACATAGATGCTAAACAGCATGGCATTTTAAAGCATGCGAGAGTCCTTAAAGGCCTCAAAACCTTTTCTTTTACTGTGGTTTCTGTTTTATTATCAGGAATCCTGAGAAGTGTATTAATAGTAATAAACTACCATGCTTGGAGGTGTACCGTTCAGGGAGTATGCTGGGGGTTTTGCATGTATCATCTCTGACCCTTTCAGTAATGCCATTTTCCATTGTACAGATTAGAAGACCGAGGCTGAGAATTTAAGTAACTTACCCAAGAGTATGTAACTCACAGTGATAGAAAAGGGACTTTAATGCAAGTTCATGTCTTTAAACTTAAGACCCTTTCCATTCAACCAGTTCCATCAGAATCTCAAAGTGTGAGGCCCAGTTATTAATATTCTTGAGAAGATCCCCTTAGGGGTTCTAACACAGAGCTATGGTTGGAAAAGGCTACACTTACACCATTTTTTCTTTCATGAGAGCAAGTAAAGAAACCAACTTTGATGCTTGGTTAATTCATGGGGATGAAGAGATAGACGCAGAACTAAGAAAAGAAGGATTCATCATTTCCCGTTATATCTAGGTTCCTATCTGAAGTTGCTTTATTCCTTGCAAGGAGAAGGGGTATGTTATGTATGTAAATACATGTGTGTACATGGGACACTGGCCACATGTTTTTAAGAATGCAAAACTATTTGAAATGGAAGATATGTAGGCAGAATATTTATACAGAAGAATACTTGGAAAATGTTGAGTTAGGCTGTGTGTCCACTGATAACAGGGGCGAAAGAAAAGAATCAAAGTGTTATAAATATAGAAGATAGTGTTGAATAGGGTCATGTGCGTGTGTGTGTGAAAGCTCTTTGGGTTCATTATAAGCCTAAAATACTGCTTAAGAGCAGAAGTCTCTGGACTTTGATAATTGAATGTTTAATTTGTAGCTCCTTAACCAGAGAAGGTGGAAAGCCTTTTGGGGGGGAGTGTGTGAGCAGTAGCAACAAAGAAGCCCTTCACTGTTCTTTTCTCATCTCGCATCCTCCACATTTGAAGTTTAGGTTAAATCTTATTATCCAAGAGGCTGGTCTGTGTTGAATGGTGTAGGCTGTCAGTAAAGGTGATTTACCACCTAGAATTTTGTTTCTCCTCTTTGCTCAAAGTGGTTTTCATAGTAGTGGAAAATCCCTTCCCACTTTTCTCTGCGGCCCAGCAGGTGAGATGCCCAAACACTCCCATTTGTAACTTTGCTTCATAGTCAACTTGACTCCACTTCATACCCTGCTTAAAAATCAGCACCCGCCCCCCCCACCTCAAATTTATGACTTTAGTACCCATGATCCTTTGCAGATTTGGGGAAAATTAGCTATCTAACTGCAAAGGAGCACTACCTAGTCTCAAATGTCAGTTGGAACTGGCACCTGACAGCTGACCACCTGTTGGTTACAAGGAGATTCTGAAACTTCCAGTTGTTTTGGTTGCTATTCTTTTTGTTCTACAATGGGAAAGGATTCCTACTAATAGTTAATTTGACCTTACAGAGAGTTTCCAAAAAGTTGACCTATGGAACTTTTACTGGATGAACAGGATTTGTCCTCTGTCCTGGAGTTCTGTAGAGTTTAGAACAGTATATACATGGCTATTAGCAGGGCTGGAGTTAGAGACATGGTTAATCAAGAGATGCATCAGCCTGAGGCATTACAAGCCGAGTTAAGGTCCCTGCACTTTCTAAACTAGATCATTCTTTGATTCTGTTAGGTGAATGGACAGATCAGGGTAGTGAACAGTTCCACATGGTCCCTTATCCACTGTCAAAGACACTTCTCACAAAGTGTTGGAGTAATTCTCCAAATTCTTCCAGATTTCACCCACAACGTGGATCTTCTCAGTACTTCCAAGGGCCCAGGGACCTGAAGTTGGTGTGTTCCCTTAGTGACAGGAGATGGGAAAGGACAGAAAGGAGTCTCACATCCAGGACTCTAGATAGTTAATTCACCTTCTCTTCAGCAAGAGAAAAGGGATATCCTGGACCTTTTATAATTTTCATGTCAGAGGTATAGGTTCTTGGAAATAATTTTAACCCCTGTCTAATCCAATTGTATCTTTGACTCATGATGTCCTTGTATGCCTTTCTTTGGGATATGAAAGAGAAAGTCCTGCTCTAACCTATTTAGGGAGAAACAAAGATAAAACAGATAGGATTCCTATACAAAGGAATTTCCAGCAGGGTATTTGCAAATGCTGTTTCTTCTTTCTCAAAGAAAGCATACAGATATTTTTTTTAAGAAAGGGTCCCATGACCTTTGGCCTTCCTTGCTTAACATAGTGGTTATAATATTATTCTCCTTTGTTCCCATATGAAGGAAAAAGCAATGCAAGAATATTACTAATAGGATTTCAAGCCCCATGGGCGCCAGAGGAGAGTGCTATTTGCAGATGAAGTTAACCTTGAAAGAGGGAAAGCTAGTATGATGTGGTGTGGAATGAATAGATCAGGACAGGAAGAAGCAGAAGCTGCAGCCGGGGTCTGTGAGTACCAGACCCACTGGGATCATCCCCAAGGCTTCGAGATGGTTTGCCCTCCCCTCCCAGTGTTTAACATTGTCTCACAGGCATAGAATCCCAGGCAAGCTCATCAGAAACGTAACTTAAAGAAGAAGCCAGATCCATACAAGGCCTTTGAGGTGTCTGTGTCTGCTTTTCATTGGCTTTACTGTGTGCTTTCCACTCGGCCTGCTTGACTCCCTTTATATTCAGGGCATGTAGAGAAATGCATATTTTTGTAGTGGGCCTTTTCTATCCATATTTTTCAGGAGGGCATGACACTTGGAAAAGTTTTACTTAAGAAAGGAAAAAAAAGACAACTTTGTGTTTGAAGTCGTAGCCTTGTTTCAGTGACATGTTAAAGATGGATGTTCCCCATCGTGCATCTTTTCGGGCAAAGAATCCAGCATATCTCGAGAAGATGAATGCATCGGAGGGGCTGGTTAATAGATTATCTTTGTTATGCTGCCGGCTAGCCAGGGAGAAATGTTACAACGGTCAATAGGTTGTCCTGCTCTTATTTTTACGTTCATGTAAAGTGTCCGATATGCTGAGCACTAAAAATTTCCTGTGGTACTTTAGTTCCTGGAGGAAACTAAAAATAGAATGGAAAGGAAGAATGAAACCTAGCTTTGTTTCTTGCCCTTAGTTGGGGTTCTCTGTGGGGCTGGAAATAATGCGTGCTTGGCTTCATTTCTGTAGCTTTTTCTCAGAGGCTATCTGAGGTACCAGTTCAGAGGCGTGAAGACGGAACTGATTTGCATGAGGGAATTCTCTCATGAGGCCAGGACTTTGAATTATGATCATTTATATCCGGTCAGATTAAAAAGGCAGAGGCCTTCGAGCTACTCTGCCTTTTGCTTGCAGAAGCCGCGGAAGAAAAGAGTTGCTGACACACTGGAACCACAGTGACGATAAGGTCATCATTTGAATGTTGTGCTTCCAAAACAGTATAAACTTTAGGAAAATATTTTAGGAGTAGATAAAAGTGCTAGGACCATGTTTAAACATTTATTTCACCTCCTTGCCTAAGGAGATACAAATCAGGGAGAGTCTGTGTATCAGTTAGGATGTACTCTTTTGAAAATGACACTAAAACCAACTCAAACCGGTTTAGAAAACAAGGAGGATTGTATCAGTCATGTAGCATTCAAAGGCCAAAGGTAGGTCAGGCTTCAAGTGACATTTAATCCAGAAGGCCACAGTCATCAGGACTCTGCGTTTATTGTTGGGGATGCTCTTGCTGCCCCTCCCCTCCAACACGGTCCTTCCTGGTATTTTGGCATCATTTAGAGTCTGACTTCCCTCAAGATGGCAGATGGTTTCAGCAGTTCCTGGTCTCCTGTCCACACGTCACCCTGTTCAGACAAGGTGAATGTGCCCTTGTTCCCTTCATTGTTAGAAAGGGCCTGGGAGTCCACGTGATTAGTTTGGACTAGATCACCTGCTCTCCCCTGGAGGGGAGGGAGGAGTCAGCCTTCCCAGAATCACACAGTCTCTGCTGTAGATGGGGACTGTCAGAGGGCTATGTGGACACTTCGGATGCAGCCAGGTGTCCACAGTGGTGTACTGTGGTGCAGAACCTTGTGAGTTTCATAGGCCAAGGAAAGAGGGCTTCAAGCCCACTTCCTTCCATCAGTTCCTGTTTGGGCTTATTTCTGATGGTTGTTAACACATCATTATCTGTTGAATTTTTCAAAATACCCAGAGATGCCAAATCATCCACTTAACTCTAGCGTGAAGTATGCATTTCATAGCCAATCATTCGCCTTTTCTCTTTCTCTCTCTCTTTTTATTTTTTTAACTTAAACAATGCTTGTTGACTTTTAATCCCTTTTTTTTTTTTGGTATTAAGTCACTGACAAGAAAGAATAGCTGGCATAGGTGTTCTAAATCTGTTTCTAGTGTTTTACTATCACTTTTATTGCTTTGCTCCTCAAGTCACAGTCGTGTAAATGCCTTTGTTTTCTGTGGTCTCTGACTCACTGATTTGAAGCAAGTTTAACGGATTTATCTGAGGTCCTTGTCTGAGTTACAGGAGAGAGATGCTAGTAATGACCTCCACTCCCAAGTTGTAGGAGTTGGCAAACTGCAGCCCCCTGGGGCAAATCCAGCCTGCAGCCTTTTGTAGATAAAGTTTTACTGAAACAAATCCACATTCATTCATTTATACATTGTCTATGGCTGTTTGCACTACTGTGATGGCAGAGGTGAGCCATTTTGGCAGACACTATGTGGCCTGAAAGATCTAAAATATTTACTATCTGGCACTTTACAGAAAAAAAAATTATTGACTCCTAGATTGAATGAGGTACATTCTTCACTTTAAAAACTATGAGCGATTTTTACAGCTAGGTGCTACTCTCTTCCCCCCCCTGTCTGGGTCTTTAAAAGTGATCAAAGAATCTTGGAGGTAGAAACAATCTGAAATGATTCATCTAGTCCCAGTTTCTCATCCCACAGTTGAGAGACTGGGTCTCAGAGATGATACACAACTTACACACAAGGCTCCATGGCATATTAGAGGTAGACCAGCAGGCCCGTCACTTCCTACTCCTAGGCTTCCATACCTAAAGAGTGCCTAAACATAGGGTGGTAGTGGTAGTACCACTACCAAGAGGGGGATGAGCCTAAGATATTTTCAAGAGAGTGTTGGGAGAAGCAATAAAGCTCTTCCATTTACCAGTTTGGGCAAGCTATTTAACCTATCTGAACTCAATTTCATCATTGTATAATGAAAGTAATAGTACATGCCACCCCCGGAGTTAGGCTATGAGTGAAATATCCAGTGTAAGTAAAGCACATAGGCATAGCTCAATAAATTTTTGTTGCAGGCATCACCATCATCATCGTCATCATCACTGTTGTCATCATCAGGCTACATTGCTACTCATCTTTGCTTCTTTCTTACTTGTCTTGGAGAAAGCGGGGGGTCACCCTTCTCTCCAAGACTAACTGCTTCAGTTGGAAACTGGGTCCATTTTTCTCATGGCCCCTCATAGATCTTATTCTATCAATTACCCCATCTTTGCTATATCTTCTATTGCTTCCTTTCCACTGTTCAGTCAAATTATTAACACAATTCTCAACTTTTAAATATTATAATAAAGATGCTGCTATCACCAACTTTATCTTGATAGAATGTCACCTTCCCGTTATTGCCCCTTTCTTGTCTTTGTGTCCTTACTCCTTTTTTTGGCCATTGGGAGTTCTTTCAGGGACTCCTCTTTGCCTTTGACACACCCCTATTCCTCTGTGTGTGTGTGTGTGTGAGTGTGTGTGTTTTGTTTTTGGAGCACCTTCTCACTTTCTAGCCCTACAAAATGCTCCAAGCTCATATTATGTATTTCCTACCTCACTCCTAGAACCAGCCATGTCTCCAAGGAGCCCTGGTTCCTTTCATTGGAGCATGGTATTAAAAAACCTAGATCTGGGTGCTAGGCATGCTCTTTGTTTGCTGGTATTATTTCTTTTAGACCTTCTAAGCTGAGAGAGCATGGACACAAATGTTTGTATCCTAACCTGTGTTTATACAACTATCTATTACTATTCCTATGTGTGACAGTTTTATCTATTTTAAGCTAAACATGAACTCATACTGGTGTCTCCAGCTCTAACCCATTACCACCTGGACCATTTTAGCCTTCTCCCCTTGCTTGTTGGTAACCTCTGACTCCACAGAGAGAAACTTGGCTCCCACCATCTACCATTCATTTTCTTAACTGTTCAAGGCCAATATGCATTTATAGTGTCATCAGAATTGTTGATCTGTACTCCTGTGAGAAAAATATCAACTAGAGTACAGTGCTTTGCGCAGTTTCTATTGCCTGTAGTCTAGAGACCCCAGTCATTTCCACAGTTACTTAGGTTAGCACTGTTTTTCTCAACCTGCTGTGAGACGCTTTCATGCATTTGCAATACAGTTAGATTGTTTTGTTACTTTTAGCACTCCATCCTGGGATCTCACCACCTTCTAAATGATTTGCTAAAAATTTCTATACATTAAGGTCCCATTTTGTGCTGTAAAGTTGTATGGGTTTTGACAAATGCACAGTGACATGTATCCACTATTACATTATTGTACAGAATAGACTTACCACCATAAAAATTCCCCTGTGCTTTACCTACTCGACACTCCCTTCCCCATGCCTGGGCAACTGTGATCTTTGTTCTGTGGCTATACTTTTGACTTTTTGGGAATGTCATATAATTTGAGTTGTACAATATGTAGGCTTTTCAGAGTGCCTTTTTTTTTCAGTTAGCAATATGGATTTAAGATTCATCTGTGTCTTTTCATGTTTTGATAGCTCATTTTATTTTATTACCAAATAATATGCCACTGTGTGGAGGTACACAATTTCTTTATTCATTCACCTGCTGAAGGACGACTTGGGTGCTTCTAGTTTTTGCCAATTCCAAATACAGCTCTTATAAACATTTGTGTGCAGGATTTTGAATGGACGTAATTTTTGAAATCAATTAGGCAAATACCTACGAGCACAGCTGTTGAATCCTATGATAAAGCCATGTTTAACTTTGTAAGAAACTGACAGACTGTCCTCCAAAGTGGCTGCACCATTCTGCATGCCCACCAGCAGCGTGAGAGTTCCTGTTACTCTGAATCCTCATCGGCTGCTGGGATTGCCAGTTGTCTGCGCTGTAGTTATTCTGATAGGTGTGTCGTGGTGTCTCACTGTTGTTTTAATATGTGATTTCCTGATGACTTAATATGTGGGCATTCTTTCATATGCTCCTTTGCCGTCAGTGTATCTTCTTTGATAAGGTGTCCAGATCTTTCGCCTGCTTTTTAAATCGGGTTGTTCATTTGTTTATTGTTGAATTTTCAGAGTTCTTTGTATATTTTGGTTATAAAGACTTTGTTTGGTATGCATTTTACAAATATTATCTCCAGTCTGTGGCTTTTTTTTTATTCTCTTAGAGTGTCTTTTACAGATCAATTTTTTATTTTCAAAGTCCAACTTACCAATTTTTTCTTTCATAGATCATGCTTTTTTTCCCCTAGAAGTTTTATTTTTGTGTTTTACCTTTAGGTCTGTGATCCATTTAGACTTAATTTTCTGAAAGGTTTGTGTCTAGGTCTCTTTCTTCTTCTTCTCCTCCCCCTCCCCCCCCATGTGGATGTCCAGCTGTTTGAGCACCATTTGTTGAAAAGACTGACTCTCTCCATTGAATCGCTTTTACTCTTTTTTGAAAGATCATTCGGCCATATTTGTGTAGGTCTATTTCTGGTCATTCTATTCTGGTTCATTGACCTATGTGTCTGTCCTTTTGTTAATAGCACACTGTTTTGAGTAGTAGGAGAGTCTTATGGTAGGGATATCACTTTTAAAAATAGTTAAAATTTTTGGGTAACATATAACATGCATACAGAAAAATGCTCAAATGATAATGTACAGCCTTATACATTTTTATAAAGCAAATACATTCAGCTAAGCTGCACTCACATTAAGAAAGAATATCACCAGCATTTTGATAGCTGGTGATAGCTATCAAATAATCTAGTTACCACCTTCTAGTTACCACCCCTCCATACAGTGATAATCAGTATCCCGATTTTTAAACCATGCTGGTTAATTTACCCTGTTTCTGTACCTTATTTAAATGGAGTCCTGTAATATGCACTGTTTGGTGTCTGCTTTCTTGCCCTAATGTTATGTTTGTGGGATTCATCTGTCTTTTTGTGTATAGTTGTTCGTACCTTTAGCTTATAACTGGAGTTTTCCATTGCGTGAACATACCGTAGTCTATGCATTTTTCTATGGCTGGAAATTTGTATTTTTTTCAGTGTTTTATTATTGCAAATAAAGACAATATGAAATTCACATTTATTTCCTTCAGATTCCATATGTACGCCTTCCTGTTGGGTCCATTCCTTAAGAGTGAAATTCTGCCTCATAGGGTATACATATGTTCAACACTAATAGATATCGACAGTCAAGTTTTCCAAGGTGTGCTTTCAGTTTATATCCACTACCAGTTCTTATTTAAGCAGCATAGAGTCTAATCCCCAAAACAGTATGTATGACATAGGTATTATTTTATTTCCATTTTAAATTTGAATACATCTGTCTTAAACAAGGCAAATGACTTGACCAAGGTCATATTACTATTGATTTACCCCAAGGCAGTCTGACCTCAGAGCTCATATAGTTTAACCACTGTACTTGCCTCTTCTTCTAGGTTAAGGATGCCATAGTATACAGATGGACTTTTATTTTGAAACTCCCAGAGTTTATTTAGATAAAGCTTAATTAATGTCAGCCCAATATATGTCAACATCTACTATGGCCAACAGATGGCGCTAACAGTAGTATAAAATGTCACTTTGGACTTTTGAGGAAAGAGGTTAGTTACTGCCTCTTCACAGTGGTCTTTCTTTATGTTGGCCTGAGCTGGTCTGAGAGCTAGAAATCTTGAGAGTTGTTCCATTCCTCGTTCTCTCCCTCTTTCACATCCTTGGACCCCAAATCCTTGTCATCATACTCAAAAATAATTCCTGAATATTCATTGTCTTCCACTCTCTCTTTCTTCTGTTTCTGTTACTCTTTCCTCCTCTCTTACAGGATTTACCCCAAGCAGCGATTCATGTTATCTGCCTTGCCCTGCTACACTCTGAACACCCCAGGGCAGAGACTGAGTCATATTTATTCAGGGTCCTAGGGTCTGACAGAGTGCCTGGCGCAGAGAAGGTGCTTATGTTTGAAGAGTGAATAAAGTTTGTCTGGCAGAAGCCAAACAATTCAAAATGACCACTTTTTCCTGTGGTTACATAAGCTAAAATGACATTTGACTTGCCCCGTCTGTCCTGACTGGCCCGGTATCATACTCCGACCTCTGGGAGGGCAGAGACCATTATTACACAGATCCCTGACTCAATGATGTGGCTCTTCTATGCATTCTGACTCTGTTCTGAAAGATAGGAGGTAATCCAAGTTCCAAAGCCATTTGTTTTTTTAGGGTGGTTGCCATAGAAGCCCTAGTGGCAGGCTGTAGGCATGACAGCAGTGCCCACCTACCCAGGTTCACATTGGATTGTTGGACATTAAAGACTGGGAATGACACAGGTCAGTTTGAGATTAAGCAGCGGAACCACCAAGGACAAATCTGTCCCTTTTCGAGAATGAATTCTTGGTTTTTGAACCACATTCTTTGTGGGCTAGGGCTTTGATTTTAATCATGTAGTGCTAGACACTTGGAAGAGGACAGATAAAAACATTAAGCCCAGTCCCATTTTAAAGGTATTTTTTGCACCTGACCTTCTCTTCCTAACCTCTTCCCATGGCTGTCACTCTTCAAAGTTAGTGTTGATATTATCTGTCACTCCGATGTATCACGAAATCGGGTCAGGAGCCAGACCACTTGGGTGCAACTCTTGGCTCTGCCGTTTCCTTTATCTGACTTGGATAAGTTGCTTCACTTCTCTGATGCTCAGATTTCTCATCTATAAAGTGGTTGTAATAGTAATACCTTCCTCCTCTAGTTGTAATGGGGATTAAACAAATTAACATACAGCTGGGGCAAGAGTAGATTTACAGTTGTGAGCATGTGAAATACAGAATTTACTCTTGTATTCTTGTTTATTCTTATAGTATACATATTTCCATACAAACAACTGCATACCTACTTTTGCCAACCCCTGTATATAAAACCCTTAGGACAGTGCCAGCCCATGTCAAGTATGCTTGGTAAATATTCACTCTTTTTTATTTAATATCACATCAGACATGGCTGTTTTGTGATGCTATCTTAAGCATGAAAAGCATTTCATTTATTATTATGGTTGATATTGTAGTAGCTTTTATTACTAGGGTGAAAAATGGCCAAATGTAAATGAACTTATATCTGAAATATTTTTCTCACCAAGTTTACTGAATGTTTTCTGTGCTCTTTCTGTAACAGACTCCTATATTCTCTACATATGTCATAATAACTCCATATGTGTGCATTGCATCTTAAAGATTATGAGCTACTTTTATTTGTAAAATCTCCTTTGAATCAGAAATCTTTGCAAGATGGACAGGGCCTGTTTTATATCCGTTCCTATATAATTTAACAGGAAAGATAGCTATTCTTACTGTGATCAAGGAGACTTGGCAAGATCTCCAGGCTAATTAAAGACAGAGCTGGAACTACTATCCTTCTTGTCCAGTAGTTCACACTCATTGTCAAGTTCCACAAGTTTGTGGACGTTTTGTTAAGCTGCCATCAAATGGACATGTGTTTATTAATTATATCTGTGTACATATAGTAGCTTCTACCTAACCACAGGAAGTAGGCATTGAAAACCCTTATAGAAGAAGTCACACTCCAGGACATTGCATTTGAAATAAAGGTTGGGCAGTAGAAATCCTAAATGAGTCTGTGAAAACTTTAACAACTTTATGCTCACTAAAATGACTTAACACAGTACCATAAATAAGGACAACATTGGTGGGAGCTTACACATTTCAGTGGGTTATGAGGTGGTTCCAGGATCTCCCTTCCCAACAGGTGCAGCAAGTAGCTTGTATGTTTTTTGTGCGTATTTGTTTATTTTGGCAGGTATTATGCTCACCGCAGGTATTTTTAGGGGGAGGCTTGCTTCTCCATCCAAATGTTCAATGCCTTTTTGGTTTTATGACTCGGAATTATTGATTTCCGTCTTCCTGCGGCCCACACCTGTGAATGCCTCTTAGATGCCTCTCAGCGTTCTTCCTCAGCTCTGACACAGCCAGAATGTGATAGAAGGCTCCGCTCCCTCTCCCCACACCTCCTGTGTCTCTCGCATGGCCTCCAGTAAGACCCCTTTCCCTTCTGCTAGTTCCTTCACCTCCTGTTTTCATCCTCAAATCCCAGGACATCTTTATTAATTTACCTGTGAAAGACCGACTGAGCATATTCTAGAACTAAACCTTTTTCACTGTTTCAGAATAAAAACATGAGTGCCATGACTTTGCATAAGATTTCATTCAATCCCGTTAAACTAATATGCATCCAGTTTCTGTATACGCAGTCATAGATCCTCAGGAAAATTCCCTTTGTGGGCCTGGAGCTTCATGATTCATCCAGACTCATCCTGATGCATTTCCCTCCTCATGGGAAGCCTGTGGAATGAATGAAGTATAGCTATTGTTTATTGTCCTTAATTAAAGTCCCCTAAAGTGTTCTGTGTTTTCACAGTCCCTCCCCTCTGAAAGCTTCATATCTGTACTACCCAAGTCTCTTGCCAGAATTGTGTTTTTATTTTTTTAAAAAATGCTTGCTAACTCTTTACGTACATCTTTGTAAGAGGGTTGGGGAGAAATGTGTCCTGTTGAATTGTCAGTGGGTTGAACAAAGTATTGATTGACAAGCAGATGAGTTCTGACAAGGGGACAAGGTGGAAGAGTCAAACCCTCTTCCCACTCTTTTCTGAAACAGACTGGTGGGTGCAGTGTGTGCAGCCTAGATGCCCCGCTCTGGACCCAGGCCCTCTCTTCTTCAGCAGCATTCAGAGTGGGCGGCGGACCGCTCCCAGATCTCCTTCTCTCTCCTAATTGCTCGCTGCCTAAGGGAATCACTTTGCCCCAGGATGAGACCCCTCCCAGGAGGACAGGAGCAGACAGCATCCAGTGAGCTTTCCTCTAGAGCACAAGTGTCTGACCCCCTTTCCTAAAGTCAGAACAAACTCCAAAAGGCCATTCAAGCACCAGAGCTCCCAATGGGATCCAGGATTTCTGCTAGGAGGGCATCACAGGTCAGTTCCTCCCTCTGCCTACTTCTGCATCCTTCCCTTCCCACCAGGGCTGATCCCAAGAGCACTCCCAATAAACCTCTTGCACACAAAGCCCAGAGCCTCAGAACTTGTTTCCCAGGGAACTCAACCTCAGACAAATTGTCTGGTGATCTGTGCCGTGGGTTGCCTGAAACTTGAGGGCAAAATCCCTCGGTGCCCAGCCCCTACTGCTAAGCAAGCCACACTGGTGCAGGGCTGTTGTGTTTCGTCAAATCCCATGTTTGGCAGTGAGCTGAAGTTGTGCTCATGACATACAGATGTTGCTTGGTGTGGAACTTCATGGGGAATACTGGGAGCATGCAGTTTTTTGACTGGTATCTCTTAGCCAAAATGTCTTCTTGTTATGCTCAAAGAAAACAAAGAATGGCTTGGCCTACATAAACCTTAAATTTGTACTCTTTAAATATTATCCTCAGTGTTGAGGTTGGGTACACAGTGGTGAGCAGAAAGGATGTGGCTTGTTCTTCCTGGTGGGGATAGAGGCAAGTTTAATTGGAATTGGGCCCTGGCTGGATAGCTCAGTTGGTTAGAGCATCATCCCAGTACTGCAAGGTTGTGGGTCCTATCCGTCATTGGGGCACATACAGGAATCAACCAATGAATGAATATATAAATAAGTAGAGCAGCAAATCGATGCATCTCCCTCTCTCTCTCTCTCTCTCTCTCTCTCTCTCTCTCCCCTTCCCTTCTCTCTAAAATCAATAAATATTTTTTAAAAACTGCAGTTGAAAAATAAAATTTTTAAAAAGAGGCAATTACAGTATGGCCAGACATGCTGTGATTAGGGCAACTGTACTGCCCTATGGAGATACATATGCAAGGCAGCTAACCCAGCGTTGAGGAGAGGATTTAGAGAAGACTTTTCTATAAATACAGGAGTTGGGGATTGGATTGGCAAGTGAACCAGGGGAAAGGGTTGTGTGGGATCTTGTGCAGGGGGTGGAGGGCTCATGGAGAGGCTTGTGCAGAGCCTGGTGGGTTTGAGTAACTGAGGCACTTCCATGGTTCTGGCTGGAGCATGGGATTCAGGGCTAGGGCGGGGAGAGGTGAGGTGAGGGCGGGGAGTGCGGAGATCAGCAGAGGTCAGATCCTGCAGGGTTCAGCAAACAGGTCGGAGAATTTGACCTGTGTCCTCAGAGCAATGGGGAGGCATCAGCAGATTTTAGGAAGAGAGTTTATCTGATCATATTTGCTTACTCTGTGAGTTTAATATTTGTGAACTGAATTATGATCGTTTATAATATAGATTAATATAGTCATGTCGGCGGAAAAAAATTGAAGCCAGTGCTCCCAAAGTAATCAGAATGATGGATTAGTCTCTTCAGTGGGTTTTGGTTATAAGAGGCCCGGTTTTAAGGACATGAGTGGATTTCAAGAACTCCGAGGACAGGAAACAGAGAATGTGATGCTGAAGGTGCAAGTGTGAAAACCAAGAGCAGGGAAGTGGCCACTCCTCTGTGTGTGTGTTTGTGCGCGTGCGTGCATGTGCGCATGCGAGTGCTGCTCTCTCTCTGTCTGCATTTGATCTTAGTCAAAGAGCTGAGAAGCGACACTGCTCTCTGTCCTGAAGTCTTTTCTTTTCAATGTGTCTTTGTCTCTCTCTCTTTCTTTTCCTAGCTTTGTTTCTCTGTTTTTTAATTTCTTTCTCACTGGGCCTCTCTGCCTCTCTGAGCAAAGCAGACACCGAAAACATGTCTATTAAAGAGATTCCCCTGAAGACAAGTTCCCAAGCCCCTCCTCAGCCCTAGCGTATCCCATCTGAGTTACCAGAAATGCCTGGAAGGATGTGGTTGAGTGGTGGTGAACTCAGTCTTTTTGGGAAAGGAGTTTTCTGTTGTAGACTGTCTCGGGACTGGATGGAAAGCGTAAATATTTTTCTTTCTGTTATTTTGTTCATGTCTAAGCTTCCTTGATTAAAAAGTAATTATAGTTTCCCCCGAGTAAATATTTGATCTAAACTCAGCCGATGTGGTGACATCAATACTGCACAGGAGGGTTTCCCCAAATTCAAATCTGCTATGGCTACCCACCCCAAACACCACCCCCCCCACCATGAGTCACAGTTTTTCTGCAGAAAAATCATTCAGATGGCCAAATTGTGGGGGAGGCACTGAAGGCAGATATTGATCCGTGAAGAATAAATGAGAGAAAATGACCAGGACAAATAAACAAACTTTGGGGAACCGAATCAGAGAAATCATTTGCCCCTATCAAAACTCCCACTCCAGCCAGCTGTTCTCTATTTTGAGAAAATAATAATAATAATAATAAAAAGAACATTGACTGATGTACTTGTTAAGGCTTGGGGTTTGTTTTTCTATGATGATATTATTGGAGCTGCTGCGTCTTTCTTCGTGTGTGTCATGCATATTATTTCCCCAGCTCCATTCCATTTGAAGTGAGATGTTGCTTCACCCCGGCAATTTGGATTGCCTAATTGATGTTGCCAAGGAGGAGGTCTCTCTTGGTTACTCTGTCACTCTTCTGCACTCACAACTGTCTCTAATCCCTCTAATGAGTATCTTAGTGGCATGCAAGCATGTCTGATGCTGGGAATAGAATGGTGGCTAAGGATACAGAGTGAAACCTGAAGCCAGAATGTTCAGGGCCTAGAGTTACTTGAACAGACTGTCTCTTGATTAAGCTGGAATACTCTACAATGTGCTATTTAATAGTCATTAAATGACGTTCACTTGCACATTTCTTATATAAATGAACTCCTTCCCTTAGAAGGAGTATGAGGCAGAGGAAAGGGGTTGGGAGAGGTTGGCAGGCTCCAGTGTCACGTCTACTGTGACTAGTGTGACATTAGCAAGCCCCCGACTTCCCTGGACATCCTCTGTTAAAGGAGGTCAGACGCAATGGTCACTAATGTCCTCTCCACAAATCTAATATTCTGGATGGAAGCATTTTGGGACCTAATCTGAGAAAGTTGTTTCCTCTCTTAAGCAGTTCAATTCTCTTTCCTAAGCTGGAGATAATAGGAGAAACTATGTCCATGAAATTGGTTGTTCGTATTTCTTGAGTAGGGTTAATTGATTTTTTTCTTGTCATTTCATCTGCAGAGGACTGCTATTTAATGTGTTCTTCCTTTTCTTTTTCTCCACCAAAATGTGATGTCTGGGTGAGTGTGTGGGGGGAAAGGATGGGTCTGAAGGAGCTAAGAATGACCCATTATACCAGCAGAACACAGTGGTCAGCTAAAGGACCAATGTAGCAATTTTCCCCTCTCTTTGCACACCGTGCAGTGTACATCGGCTTTTATGCAACAACTACTGCCTTCTAGAATTCCTCCACCTCCCTGTTACTATTTCCTGGGACTTCCTGGAATGAGTTATTTACAAAGACTTTTGCAAGTTCTTATAGCCTATCGATACTCACAGTTTCACTCCGTACCCAGCAGGTCCTCACTAAAGACTTGTTGAATGGAATTGAATACTTCAAATGTTAGTTCTTAGATGCAGCCATTCTTTAAGGAAGCCTAAGTGTCATGTCCTTAGGCATGAGAAAGCCTCATGACCACAAAGGACATTACTGCAGCATAGCAGTTGTGCTGTGTTTGATACTGAAGGACCCGATGACTTCCTCCGTTGTCCTCCTGATGACTCCAAGCAGTGCCACATGTACTCACCTCTGCCACATTTGTAGGGAACACCTATTAATAGTTTTTTCATTCTTATTGAAAAATAACTGACATGCATCATTGTATACGTTTAAGGCATACGGCACGATGGTTTGACTTAGATGCATTGTCAATGATTACCACAGTGGGTTCAGCTAATGTCCATCTTCTCATACAGATACACTGAGAAGAACGAAGGAATAAAGGAAAGCAGATTTTTCTCTTTGTGATGACAACTGTTAGAATGTTTTCTCTCAACAACTTTCCTACACATCATACAACAGTGTTAGCTTAGTCATCATGTTGTACATGACATTGCAGGTTATTAATCTTGAAATTGGACATTTGTACCGATTGACCACTTCCTCCAATTCCCCATCCCCCAGCCTCCATTTCTGGTAACCACAAATCTGATCTCATTTCTATGAGGGTTTTTTCTTTTTAAGATTTCATATATAAGTGAGATATACATATATAAGTCTTTCCCTGTCTGACTTATTTCACTTAGTATAATGCCTTTAAGGTTCACCCCTGTTGTCACAAACTGTAGGAATTCCTTATTTTGTTTATGGCTGAATATTTCACTGGGTGTGTATCACAACTTCTTTATTTATTCGTCCATCAGTGGACACTTAGGTTGTTTCCATGTCTATTGTAAAT
Source organism: Phyllostomus discolor (assembly GCF_004126475.2). NCBI lineage: Eukaryota > Metazoa > Chordata > Mammalia > Chiroptera > Phyllostomidae > Phyllostomus > Phyllostomus discolor. Next base: position 17,897,647 of record NC_040909.2, on the reverse strand, counting down.
AATGGTGCTATGAATGTGGGGGTGCCCATATCATTTTGAGTTAGCATTTTGTTACCTTGGATGTATTCCCAGACGTAGAATTGCTGGGTTGTATGATAGATCTATTTTTCAATGTTTTGAGGATCCTTCATACTGTTTTCCATTGTAGCTGTACCAATGTACAAAACAAACCCCACAGCAGTGCACAAGGGTTCCTTTTTCTCTGTATCAACACCAGCATTTGTTATCTCTTGTCTTTTTGATAATGGTCGTTCCAACAGTCATGAAGGGATATCTCATGGGGCTTGTGATTTGTACTTTCCTAATTGCTAGAGATGTTGAGCATCTTTTCATGAACCTGTTGTCCTTTTACATAGCTTCTTTGCCTTCCATATGTCTTCTTTGGGTAAATGTCTATTCAGATGGCCCATTTTTAAAAATTAGGTGATGGATTGGTTGCTTCATTTATTTATATATTTTGCTATTGAGTTGTATGAGTACTTTATATGTTTTTGATATTAACCCCTCATATTGCTGGCAAATACTTTCCCTCTTTTTAGTTTGTTGTTTTTTCACTTTACCGATTGTTTCCTCTGCTGTGGAGAAGCTTTTTAGTGTTGTGTAGTCCCCCTGGTTTATTTTTGATTTTGTTGCTTGTGGTTCAGCTGTTGTATCTAAAAAATGATTGCCAAGATTCATGCCAAGGAGCTTTTCTCATGTTTTCTTCTAGGAGTTTAATGTCTTACATTTAAAGATTTATTTATTTATTTATTTATTTATTTATTTTTAGACAGAGGATAAGGGAAGGAGAAAGAGAGGGAGAAAAACATTACTGTGTGGTTGCCTCTCACATGCCACCTACTGGGGACATGGCTCACAACCCAGGCGTGTGCCCTGACTGGGAATCCAACCAGTGACCCTTTGGTTCACAGTCTGGCACTCAAGCCACCGAGTTACACCAGTTAGGGCTAATGTCTTACATTTAAATATTTAATTCATTTCTTGTTAATTTTTGAGTAGTGTAACATATGGGTTCAATTTCATTCTTTTACATCTAAATATCCAGTTATCCCCGCACAATTTATTGAAGAAGTGTATTTTCTCCACTGAATATTCTTGGCTCTCTTGTCAAGTATTCGTTGACTATATATCCTTATATTTACTTGTGGGCTCTCAATTCTGTTACATTAGTTTATTTACCTGTTTTTTATGCCATTACCATACTGTTTTGATGATTATAGCTTCATAATATAGCATGAAATCAGGAAGTATAATATCTCCTGAATTGTTCTTGTAAGATTCCTTTGATTATTTGGGGACTTTTGTGGATCCATATATATATATAAATTTTATGAGTGTTTTTCCACTTCTGTAGAAAATGCCATTGGAATCTTGACAGGGATTGCATTGAATTTATAAACAGCTTTTGGTATTATTGACATTTTAATAGTATTAATTCTTTCAGTCCATGAATACAGGATACCTTTCCATGTATTTGTATCTTCTTTCAGTTATTTAATCAGTGTCTTACAGTTTTCAGCATAGAGATTTTTCACCTTGTTTGTTAAATCTATTTCTAAGTATTTTGTTACTTTTGATGCTACTGTAAATGGGATCAATGTCTTTATTTCTTCAGATATCCTGTTAGTATATAGAAGTTCTACTGATTTTTATATGTTAATATTTTATTCTGTAACTTTACTTAATTCATTTATTAGATCTAACAGGTTTTGCTTGAGGCTTTAAAATTTTCTATATATAAAATGTCATCTACAAATAGAGACAATTTTACTTATTCCTTTCCAATTCGGATACCTTTTATTTCTTTTTCTTGCCTGATTGCTCTTGCAGGGACTTCCAATACTATGTTGAATAAGAGTACAGTGGTTTATACTTGTATATTTCATAGATTACAGGTTTTTATTTCTACTGTCACCATCCTGTTATAAGCCTCCTAAACTCAGTGGTTTGCAGACTTTGATGTGCATCAACATGACCTGGAAGACTTGTTAAAACACAAATAACTGGGCACCATAGCAGAGTTCCCGATTCACTAGGTCTGGAATGGGGCCCCTAGAATCTGCTACTTGTAAGTTTCCCGGTGATGCTGATGAGGCTGTTCCTTAGACCCCACATTGAGAATCTGTTCCCTAAATAGTTTCTTTACCCCTTCTCTGAGCCTCCAGACTTATCATCCATGCAGAGGTTAGAGTGATCTCTTAAAAATGAAGTCGTATGACCTCATTCCCCTTTTATTACCTCCCCAAGTTCTTGCCCAGACTGGGAGGCCCTGCATATTTTGCCTTATGAGTCCACCAGATGTGACCAGCTTGGCTCTCCAACCTTGCCCTGCCCTATCTGCATCTCTCTCACCATTCTACCATGTCACCTGCTTTCATTCAGGATCCAGCCATACCTCCTGCTCTTTCCTGCTGCCAGTTCATAGACTCTCTGCTCTCTGTGGAAAGCCTTCTTCTCTCTTCTTTTACACCTACTAGTACCCGCACATCTTTTCCTCCTCAGAAGCTCTGTCACTCCCTCAGAGAAGCCATAGCTAGTGACACAAGGTCATGTTCCTGCTTATTCTCTTTCGGAGACCTTTTTTTCATTATAATGTTTACATGGTATTTTATGATATTTATTTGTATTTTTACTTTATGAATAACAATATTTCTTCTTGGGTTGTAAATTCCATGAAGGAAGGGGTCATATATGTTTGGTCACTGCTGAATGTTCTTAGCAGGACCTGGCATATGGTGGTTATACAATAAACATTTGTTCAGTGATTGGAGGGATGAATGGGTAGTTCAATGCATGGTGAATGGATGGATAAAGTTCTGGAATGCTGGGATTGTAGAAAAACTTAGAAGAGTAGGGAGAAGTGAACCTTTCATGTAGTATTGGTCTATGGATTGCTGTGTGTGCAGGTTTATGTGCCAATGAACATATTTAAGGTCTGTTTCTGAAATTTTTGTTTAAGAAGACAGAATTGCCTGGTACAGTCAGCACCCCCACCCACTTCACTTGGTCAGAGAAGTTCAAAATATGTGTTCTCTTAGAACTTTCTCAGGCACTCTGATTCTGTGCCTGTGACTCAAAGAGCTGATCTGTATATCTTCGTATTGTAGTGCTGTTTATCCAGAATAAAACCAAAGTTTTGAGAAATGTATCCTTGGCTCAAAATAACAGGATTCTTTCAGCGATACTTTTGTGGAATTTTAAATGTTTTTCTTTTTGGGTTGTCATTTGTCCTTCAGCTTGGCCCATTTCTCTGGGGAAATTTTCTTCCTTCTGGGACCCTATACTCTGCTTGTATCTTTTCTGGCCAATCTTACCTTCTTAGATTCCTCCCATGGAGCTTGTGCCCAAAGCATTTTTCATAGTTCATAAATAGGTAAGTTCATAGCAACTACATGACACAGCAAATTCTGAACCCGAGTCTGCTATTTACTCTTCTACTCTAGCAGAGCACTAACTTTCCTGCCTACTCAGTGGGCCCCCATTTTCCTTTTTTGTTGTGTGAACTTGAGGATTTAGAGAGGAGCAAGCAATCATTCAGGGGCAAAATGATCAAAGTCAAGTACCCTACAGAGTCAGTCTAAAAGTAGCCAGGACATTTGAGACTGGAGTTCCTGGTTTTTATCACTCGTGGTCCATGTAGAGAGGTAGTTCCATAGTGATATTTTTACCTCCTGGACTTTGAGGGTTTTCTTTTTTCTGAAAAGTGTGTTTCAGAGAAACATGTTGCCAGATGGAAATCACTGCCTGAGCTTGGCATTGACACAATTTACCCAGGTGCAAAAGCAGTGTCAGGTACTCCTAGAAGTAAAACTCAGTTTGGGAGCCAGAAAGACCTCATACACCTGGAGTTAGGATGATACCCCAAATGAGGGTGGATAGTACTTCTTTTTGTCTTCCCAGGGTGTTTTTTTTTCTGGTATCAGAGCATGCTTCCTCTTGTGGAGAACCAACCCTCCCCACTGTCATTGCTTGTGGTTTAGATGATTCTTCTTGGAAGACAGTTCTCTCTCTTGCATTTCTGTGCATCCTGATTCAGCTTGCAAGATAGAGGTAGGTTCTCCCTCCAGTCAGTAGGTAGGTTTGTTTCCTAACTAAAATGATAAAGATACCATCTCTCTTTGGACAAGATTTGCTAGCATCATCCGATCATGAATCAAGGCAAATGCAGACTGCCCCGAGAGGCAAGGTGAGTGCTATTGGAAAAGGCAAGCATGTGGGGAAGGCAAGAAGCATGGATGCAGGGATGCTTGGGAGCTCCTGAGGATGAACAAACTCATGCTATACAGGTGGGCATTTGGTGTGGTAGAGGTTTAGGAATAGAAGTCAACCACTCAAAGCTGTTCTATGGCACTGCAAAGAAGTGATGAGGTCAAGTTGAAGTTAGATTATCCACGGAGCATTGTTTTTATCCAGTAGGAAAGCGCTGTCAGAATTAAGCTAACACAGTGAACCCTGTGAGGTAAGACAGTTGGTAGGTTCTTTCAGGACCAGGTTTGTTTTTGAAGGGAAGAATCATATTTTCTTTTCCTTTTATTAATTTTTTAATTCTCTTTATGTATAGATATGCATGCACATTCATGTACATGCTGGTGCACACATGTGTGCATATATATGTGCTTGTATATGAGTATGTGCCTTGTAGCATATATGTATATGAGTTTATATGCCTGTATATGTACGTATATTTAGGCATTTATCTTTCTATTGTAGGGTGCAGAATCATAATCATTGTTCTAGTATTTTATTACTAATTTACATAATCAGCAGTGTATTTATTACCAAAGGTCTTTTTATCCTTTCAGTAACAGTTTCAAGGGGTGATTGGAGAAGAAGCTTAAAAAGGAAGTAGATTAAATTTATCAGACAAAGTTGTAGTGGAGAATGTTAATAGGTAGAAAGAAAGGATCAGAGGCAAATGAACAAGCAAAAAAGTGAGCAAAGAACCAATTTAAATACTAAACCTTTTATGAAAGGGACCTATTGGAGGCTGGCTTTGATTCATTCTGCAGACTTTCAGCTGACTTCTCATCTTACAAACTGTGTGTCAGATACCTAACCAGCACCGCACTCTTCCAATATTTTTTGGTCAAAGCTATTCAGGTCCCTTCCCTTGCCCTCTGGTTTCCTGCCTCTGCACTTACAGGCATGCTGTGCCTGAAACCCTCCTTGCCCCAGCCCTCTGTCTTAGCTCCCCAAGGCCAGACGCCACCCAGAGCCTGGGTCCAAATAACACTGAATTTACAAGATCCCATCATCCTTCCAGTAGATGCCTTGTCTTACTTTCCATTTGACATATGGATGCTAATATGTTGAGCGATGATTTGATGCTTTTCACTGTCTCTCTCTCTCTCTCTCACACACACACACACACACACACACACACTCACACACTCACACACCAACACCGCCTGCCCCCTCTCTCTCTCCTTCCCTTCCAAGTTAATTTTAAGATTGGTTTCTTGGGACTGGTCCTGGGACATATCACCTGTGAGATGAAGATGTATGAGGAGTGCACAGAAGTTGTAGTCCTTTATTTTTTAAGAGAAATTTTCACTCGGGAGCAAAGTTTTAATTGGATGTTGAAACTTCCAGATAAGCTTTTGTGCACCACTTGTCATGAATGTATGGGGGAAGCAAAAGAAAAAAAAAATCAATATTCTACAGTACTTCTTTCATCCCAAGGAGGTTGAAAGACTTTAGCTGCAAAGTGAAGAGATCAGAGGAGAAGCAGATTTATTAAAAAAAAAAAAATCCCATCTTAACAATGTCATTTAGAGGAACAGACTCTTTCTGAAGCAATTTCTGATCTCCTTTGCAAAGACGATCACTTCTAATAGGCGACCACGAAGATAAGAAGCAAGAAGAAGAAGGTACAAAGAGAAAAACGCAGAGTACAATTTTCTGTTCTCTGCAGTTTTGGGGAAAGAGATCCCAGCTGTAAATGTAGACAATTTGCAAACATTTAAGCCAGACTTTCTGCCAACTTTAAATGATTTTGCCGATCAAGACAAACAGAATCAGTGTTTGTTATGACTCCAAGCAGCTGGGAGGTAGCAAATAGGGCTGAACTTCCCAATGCTTGATTTAAGGGGATGCTTCCCAGGCACACACCGGATTTCTCTATAGTACAATTGATGTAGTTTCATCACTTTTCCACCAATGCAGCTTGATGAATATGTTTAAGAAGTTCCTGGTTTCCTATTATCTGAATACTTCAGTATTATACATGAAGTGGTTCTATTTTGTTCAATAACTGCTACCAACTCGTTCTGTCAAACCTCATGACTCCTCTTGGTTTGTCATCGCTGCTGGCTTAGTTTATGACTCAGTCCAGTGCTTCCCTCAGGCCCTCTGGATAAAGGTCTTACTCCCACCTGACTCCTTGTGTCCAACTCAACTCTATCTTCTGGTTGTTCCTTCGTTGGAGACATCACATCACTGTGTGTGACCCCATGCCTTGCCTGGCAAGATGATAAGACAGTATTATCTGCCATTGGTGGTGTTGCCATCTCCATGGCTTACTGGCAAGGTCAGACCTCACCTGCATATACCTTGGGAATAGGAAACTTAACAAAGTTTTCCCCTTTTACACCATCTCTCTTGCCCCAGAACTCTCTGCTGACCCCCAGCAGTACAGGGACTTGATTTCAAGCTCAGTGAGTATGCTGACATATTGGGGGATATGTGATGTCATTTCCCATTTTGCTTGGAGCCTCCCTCCCTTCTCACTGTTGGGGAGAGGAGAATAACTTCTTTGAGAAGTCCTCCAGTCGTCAGCCTCCCTGCCTTCCTCTTTGTTCTACTTTATATCAACACGGTAGGTGTAGAGAGGCATGGGTTGAAGAGAAAGGGAAGGTGGATGCTCATTCTACTGACCTGTTACCTTCCAACGAAGTTCTCTGGGAGGGTGTTTGGTGCTTCATCCTCACAATGTGTGACGCTCAATGAATCTTCTCTCAATGGCAGGCAAAATCGGACTCTCTAGTATCATCATCCTTTTATGCTGTAGGCAATAACTTATACTAAAAAAGGGAAGGAGTCAAAGGGGAAGTGCGAGAAAGAAGTAATAATCACTTCCCCTGTAATGTGCCAGGACATGGTGACAGAAAGCCCATGGATACGGAATGCTGGGATGTTTAATGGGACAGACTAGCCTCTTTATCCCCAGAGCCCAAGACAGTGTCTGACACATGCTTACTGAGTATGTGCTTAAAGAAGGTTCCAATGCCAAGGTGTTAGAAGGTACCAGTGTGATTTTCCTATTAAAAAGACCAAATTGGAGAAAAAGTAATTCCGGAAGAAATATATTCCTAGTTTTCCTCTCCTTCTCTTTCTCTCATAGAGTGCTGATGCTTGTTTCCCTTGCACATAAAAGCGTGCAGTGGGAAAATTGGAATTACCTTTGAAGAGACTGTGAATAGTGGGGGTTGTCAATGCAAAATAGCTATTTTGGAACCTTGGATTTAGCTTGGTATGACAATGCGAGTGTCACTGAAACACTCACTTCTGAAGCGCGATGGATTTAGGGCTATACCCTAAACAGTAGTGGTTCGCAGCTGCCTTGAGGGCGAAACTAAACATCCAGCAGCACTAGGTCTAAAACTGGAAAGGAGGAGCCTTTGTCCTGGGCCACACACACTGGAAATCCTCACGTGAAACAATTACATGCACACCCTGAATTTGATCACCAATTCCTGGTGCCTGTGTTACTCAGGACTGGGCGCTCAGCACTGGTAGCTGAACACCCACTCTCATGATTGCTGATGCTGTGCAGGCCCCAGGGACACGCTTTCCCACAGCTCTGGTGCAGGGTTCTCAAACAAAAGATGGCTGCATTTGAATGCCGTGAGGATTTGTGGGTTGTGCTGCCCGACACGGGCGCTGCCTCCGACTGTGGGGAGGGTTTGAGCAGCAAAAGCACTTAGGTAAGACAAAAGACTAATTAAATTGTAAAACCTTTCTCTCAGCATGAGTGCAGTGGTTTATTACATAAAAAGTATTATTTTTCAATAGTACTGAGCCATCACTTTCTTGCTTCTCTTCATGGTTCCAGAGGTACTTGTAAATGAGCGAGCTCTCTGCAGTTCTCGCACATGGTGGCTGAGGAACATTTTGCCATGTTAAATGACTCGTCAGCCCCAAATCACCGGTCCATCGACAGAACACCCAGATGTGTGCAATAATAATTCAGTTGCCTTTGATATTTTGCTGGCTTTCAGTTATATAAAAACCATAGCTCTACACACACTTGGAAATGTTATGGTTATGAAGTATTTTTCAAGGTAGAAGAGAACATATTTCATTTAACTATTTACTAGCACTATCTATACCTTTAAAATATTCAACATACGATGTACAGGCCTTCTTTTGTATTCTTTCCCCTGCAAACATTAGGGTTAGTCCTAAGGTAAATGGTAAGGTCATACTACATACCCCATGAAAGATAGCTTCTTTCCTTTTGTCTTTCATAGTAAAGGACAGCTGTATTTCTGAAACTCTGTCAACATATTATGGAGGTGTGACTAGAAGACAATGGGTAAGATTCTTCCAACTTTAAGTAGCCTGGTCTTTTCCCATAGCATTCAAACAAATTCTGCAACAACAACAACAACAATAAGCCTGGCTAGTGTGGCCAGTGGATTGAGTGCTGGCCTGTGAACCAAGGGTTGCTGGTTTGACTCCTGCTCAGGGCCCATGTCTGGGTTGCAGGCCAGGTCCCCAGTAGGGGGCGTGCAAGAGGCAACCACACATTGATGTTTCTCTGCCTCTCTTTCTCTCTTCTTTCCCCGCTCTAAAAGTAAATACATAAAAACCTTAAAGGAAGGAATGTGATCCCTTAAATATTCTGTTTTCACTAAGACTGTATGTTGGTTGGAATCAATAACAAACAGGACAAATTTAGAGTTTGTTACTACATATTTAAATATAGTCTTCTTTTCCCAGCACACATGTGAGTTTACTTGGTTAGGCAAAATATGTGTTTTTTACCTTAACACATCCTATCCATTCAAGGATCTTTTCTGTCTCTGAGAATATTAGTGACAACAGTAATATTAACTGACTGTGGAATAGCACTTTACAATGCTCAACGTGGTGATATATATTTTACCCCCTACTAATAACTTAGGGAGGAAAACTGCGGCTTCTGACATTTTGATAGATTTAGTTGCAGAGTTAATGGCAGCGTGAAAGGGTTTACACATCTACCTATTATTATGTTCTACTAACAAACTAAGCCCAGACATTAATTTCCACTTGGGTTATGCATTTCAGAACATTTTAAATTTTATTTTCTTTTCATGGAGATGAAAACATAACTGTAGTCTTCAGAGTATGTTTCTGGTTGATTTTTCATGTTGGCAAATCAATAGCTAACTCTCTGGGGAAAGCACAATTTGGAGATTAGAGTGTTTGACCTTTAATTTTTCAGAAGTCTTAGGGGCATTGTATTTGTTGCTCATGATGGTAGGTTTGGGGTGTGTATCTTTCTACAGTAAAGAAAGACAATCACGCACAAGCATCTAACAAGGAGTGAAAATGCCTAGGTTCCAGACTCCACCCTGAGCCTCCTGTCATCTGCGAAAGAGCAATCGTACAGGTGCCCCATCTGTGCCACATGGCTGTTGTGAGGAAAAGACCAGATGATCAATGAGAAAATGCTTTGAAAGCCACTCAGTAGGGCAAATAAAAGGTGTCAATAAAAGTGTGTGATATTCTAGACCAGGGTAGGCAAATTATGGCATGAGGGTCATATCTGGCCCTATGCTTCTTTTTGTAAGTAAAGTTTGTCAGATCACAGCTGTACCCATTCACTTCTGTATCGTTCATGGCCATTGCTATCCTATAACAGCAAGTTGAATAATTGTGACGGAGACCATGTGGCCCGTAAATCCTAAAATATTCACTATCAGGCTTTTTACAGAAAATGTGTGCTGACCCCTGTTATAGACCATGGGCTCTTTGATTGGAATTCTCTAGTGTGAGGAAGATTTATGCATCTAATGTAAAAACTTTTAGGAGGAACTGTAGTTCCTCTGCAGTTGATAAGGGAATGGCAGCTCATAAATAAAGAAGTAATGATAGTATTAGAAATTCTCCACTTTTCCAGTTCCTAGGAAATAATTGACTCAGAGAAGGATTGTTAATGGATGCTAAAATCTTGATATAAAGTGTGCTCACACAGTGTGAAAGCGTGATACCCCAGATTACTTTCCAATCGTAAAAGTAAAAACATAACATTTACAAGGGAGAGATCTCATGCTCACAATTTTATCTGTGTACCCAAACTTATCATCACGTAAAGCAAGACAGATGGACGTGATATGCCCCCTCCAACATGATGCCAGGTTTTTGAAAAACCATCACCTACGGGGTCTTCTTGTCAGAAATGTGTAAGGTGAATTTAATCGAGAGGTAGATATCACTTCCAACTGATACAAAATATTGAGACTAAAGGAATCAATTAAATGATACCAAAAACAAACCAGTGAGACTAATCCCAAACCAAAAACATGGAGAGGCTCCTCCAGAGTATTAGAGATATGGCCACCAAATGTCCTGTGGGCACCTTGATTGGGTTCACTGTGAAGAAGGACAGCTGTAAAAGATACTGTGAGTTGGGGAAATTTGAATATGGCCTGGAAATGGGCTATTATTAGAAAATTACTGTTAATTGATAATATCATGTTGTCAATGTGGTAATGATATTGTAGTTATGCAATGTATGCTGAAGTTTTCTGGGTTACTTTCAAATGCCTGGGACAAAGAAACACAAACACATAAGCCAAACATGCAAAGATGTTAACAAATTGAAATCTCGGTGACAGGCCTATGTTGACTCATTGTAGTATTCTTTGAACTTTTCTATGTGTGAATATTTTCAAAACGAAAATATGGGAAGCAAGTCCCAAAAGCAATTATTGTTTGCTTTGTTGAGGGAGTAAAGAGCCCAGGGATTTGGCGTCTACGGGGAGGTAGGCAGACATGGCTCTTGGATGTGAGGTCGGTAATGCTGTGCTTGCACTCACGTAGTGCTCCCTGGTGTCCCCTGTCCAGCGCCTCCAGCGAAAGAATTAGAGAGAAGACATTCTCTTTTTATGATTTTTTCATGTGGATGTTCATCATTTCTGCAGGTGGTTGATCTAGCCAGGGATCCCACCCAAGCAATTTTTTTTTTCCTTCTAAAATCTCATCTTGCTAGTTGTCACCCATGATTCCAGCCTGTCGAAATCTTTAGACTTTTTTTAAATTTAAATTTTATTTTGTATTGTTGTTCAGTTACAGTTGTCCCACCTTTTTCCCCGTTGCTCTCCCCTGCCCTGGACCCCTCCTGCTCCCACAGTCCCTCCCCACCCCATTGTCCATGCCTATGAGTCCTCTATTCATGTCCCTTGACTTGCCCCCTTCCCCATCTTTCCCCTCATTGAATCTGCTAGTTATCTTTCCCAGTCTTGTGCCATCTGAATGTGTGTTGAGCTTACTTTCTGTGTCTTCATCCAAGTAGGTAATAGAGATATTGATTAGTCCCTCTTCCCCAAGCCTTCTGGTGCATACTCTCTTCCAGGATGCTGTAGACCTGCTGCCCAGCCACTCATGATCTAGCCAGCTACAAGCACACCCTGCCAGCTCTGCGTCAGAATCCCTGGTGGGCCACTTCAGGTCCTCTTGGCTTCAGTTCTTCAGCTGTGGCCCCGTGACTTGTTCAGCGTGGGCTCTCATTGGCTCCACACCTCCTGACTGTGGCTCCCTTCGTGCCTTCAGTAGTGGCAGTCACTATTAACATTAATAAAATGATGGCTTCTTTTCTAGAGGTCATTTTCCTCTTAGCTATACTTTATAGAGTATGAGGTCTGCCCAGAAAAAGTCCAGCCATTATTAACATAATGGGAATGGTTTGCATGGCACATATGTAACTTAGCAGCCAAGGAGAGTGGACTGGAATGTACATGTGTGAACCGTGATGACTTCACTGTGCTAGTCAGTGGAGGTGGTAGACGCCATTGAGTGAGCATGTGTACTGTGTGGCCATGGCATTCAAAATGACTGAGCAAGTAGAGCAACGGATCTGCATCAAATTTTGCATTAAGCTCAAACATTCCTCCCGTGGAAACTACTCAGATGATGCAGAAGGCCACAGCTATGGGCAACTGGTGATTGGCAGCTTCATCATGACAGTGCATCCACTTATACATCACGTCTTGTGCAGAGTTTTCTGGCAAAACATAAATCACCCAGGTGACTCACTCCCCCTACAGCTCAGATTTGGCACCTGGAGACTTCTGACTTTTCCCAAAACTAAAATCACCTTTGAAAGGGAAGAGATTTCAGACTGTCAGTGAGATTCAGGAAAATACAATGGGCCAGGTGATGGTGATTGGAACTGTGTGAGGTCCCAAGGTGCCTACTTTAAAGGGGACTGACGTGTCATTGTCCTGTGTACAATGTGTCTTGTATCTTGTATCTCCAATAAGTGTTTCTATTTTTCATATTACATGGCTGGATACCTTAATGCCATGTAATACTTACAAATATAAGTTAGTAAAAATAGTGTCCTAAGCAAATAACATAGTTTTTTTTTAGCACTGTATACAAGTTCCTTATTTAGATCTTCAATGAGAGTTTTTTTACTGTTATGCTACATTCAGTGCTAACAAGTTTTGATCTATTATTTGCTCATCATAGAAGTGGAAGCATCTTATTAAAAAGTTGGGGGTGGGGTTATTTTGCTGGAGTGTAATGAGAGAAAGCTTTATGGTTATAGGAGGCAAATAACCACAACATAGGAAAATAGTACATAAAAAAGTCTCGAGAACCCTAAAGCATGATGGCTATGAAAATTAATGTATCCAACGTGTATTTATTTGTTGAGCACTTACTCTGTTCTGGGTATTGTTGGACCAGGAACATACAAAAAGGTTAATGTGATTGACAAGGCCCTGACCTTCAGTAGTAGGTTGTATTTCATGGCTGGGATGGGAGAAGATCTGGGGACAAGTAAATACATTTGAACAAGGCAATTCCAGAGCATGATAAGTCCTAAGAACAAAACACACAGAATCATGTGGTAGAGAGCGACTGAGGGGTGGGAGAGGTAATTAGAAAAAGGTTGAATGATGAAATTAAAACATCCTTGTCAATAGCCAAGGGACAAATATTCCATCTAGAGGAAAAGGCAGGTGTGAAGGCCATGTAGTATGAATAACTTCAGTGGATTCAGACTATAAAAAGAAGACCAGAGAAGCTGGAATGTTGCTAGCCCAGATTGGGCCAGTTAGGGGTGGAGGGGGTGTGGTCAGTGGATGCTATAAGTTGATATGGAAGAGTTAAAAAGGGGCAAGATTTTTTAAGGTCCTAAAATTAGTGATAAGTATATGGAATTTTATTATAAGAGGATATGAATCCATTGAAAGCTTATAAGCAACAGTGATATAATCTAATATCTATAATCATATATATATATGATTATCACTGTTAAATATAGAATGTATTGGAAGGGAGCAAGATTGAAAATAGATCTTCCCTGGCTGGTGTGGCTCAATGGCTTGAGTGCTGGTCTGTGAACCAAAAGGTTCACAGGTTCAATTCCCAGTCAGCGCACATGCCTGGGTTGTGGGCCAGGTTCCCCAGTTGGGGGCATGTGAGAAGCAACCACACATTGATGTTTTTCTTCCTCTCTTTCTTTCTCCCTCCCCCCTCCTTAAAAAGTATATAAATAAAGTCTTTCTTAAAAGAAAAAAGATCCGTTATAAAACTATTACAGAAGTTTAGCTGAGAAACAATGTTGGTTTGAACTAAGACACTGGCAGTAGACAGAGAAAGATGTGCTCATGTTTGACATTTGTTTTACAGATTGACCTGACAAAATTCTCACGTGTTGGTCTGGTACTTAGGTGGTGTGGTGTGATAAAGCAAAGGCAGGAGTCAGAATGGGAGCAGACTGCTGTTCTTTGGGTTGAACAACTGGGACAGGGGTGGGACCACTTCTGTGAGGAGGAAGACAGAAGTGAGAAATGGGCTGAGAGGAAGAGCTGAGCTCTGTGAGCCACAGTGGGTCTGGGAAATGACTAGCCAGCCACAGAGAGGAGCCAGGACAGCACTGGACTATGCAGTTGTATGGCAAGAAAGTGAAAGACAGGTATCTTATGCACCTCAAGAACCGCTGAGGGTTAATGTAAGGGAGAGCACAGGCATTTAATGAGCCTATAAACTTTTTGAGACAAATATTGGTGAAAGTTCATATTGGTGCCTACAGCTTGAAACCATCAATGACTTAATTAAGGCAAAAGTTGATGTTAATATTTATAAAGGCAGCAGAGTTCTCCTTCGCCATGGTGACTAGTGAAGCTGCTCCAGATCCTTCTCTTGGTCTGCGAAATCATTGATTCTAAAGAAAGTTCTGTCTTTTTTTGTCTCTAACTTAAATTTTACACGATATTAGCTTCTTAACAAGCAAACTCTGCCTTCCTTCCCCTGAAACCACTCTTGTAGGACTGCCTGCTGATTTATTTTGCTGACAAGAACAGTGATTTTATTTCCTTTCACTCTGTGTGGGATGGCTTCAATGCAGTTATACTTAAGCCTCTTGGTGGGAGAGCCTGCTGAATCTGTAGAGGTGTCATTATTTACTCTTTTAATATCCTCAAAAAGTGGCAGTTGCATTGCTTGCTTGAAATAAAGGCATTAAATTCAAGACCAAGAGAACTTTCTGTGGGATATCGGGCAGTATTTGCTGTGTTCAGCCACAATTTCTTCTGGACCACTTGAGGCACACGTTCACCTTTTGCCAAATATTGACTGTTCCCAGCAGATGGGACACGTTGCTTTTTGTGCTGACCACGGAAAACTCCTTGAACTGGGCATGTCAGAAATGAAGGGAACAAAGAACTCTGCATGATTAAAATAAATTGCAAGATCTTCATTCAAGTCCCCGAAGACTGGAGAAGAGGAGATGAGCCGAAGTCCATCAGCTCCAGCCAGGAGATGACAAATGTCTCTCTGCAATGAGACCATTGAGTTGGGAATTTGTGGTTCATTAAAAATATATATATAGCAAAGACTGAGGGCAAACTTGATTCAGGGAAATCACATAGACGGGTATTTCTCTGGAGACTGTTTCCAGGGAAGATCGAGGTGATAGGCTAATAGCATCTTGCCTAGTCCACATTTTCTGAACCCTATTCACTCATCTTCTTCCACTGTTTGTACCTCCCCTCCCACCAAGGCTGCCTCAATTTGTAAGTTAAATCTTCTACTTTTAGCACTTGCACCCTTGCATGCATTTAGATGGAGGGAGGCAGTGTGGTTGGGTTTTGTACCGCTCTACCACTTAGAAGTGTGGACCTTTCTAAGTTTCAGTTTCCTCGTTAGTGAAATGGAGACAGTGATTTCTACCTCAGTGTGAGAATTAAATATGTATAAGAGACATCACACACTGGAAAGTGTATGGGTTTTTGAGGTGAAACAGACATGGTTTGCTTTCTGGTTTTGTCTTTTGGCTGTGTGATTTAGGGCCAGTTATTTTGCCTCTCTGTTCCCCAGTTCCCCATATGTATTGTTGAGACTATGCCTGAGTTATGGAGTGGTTGTAAATGAGATACGGAAAATGTCTCATTAGCACAGTGTGTGGCTGCTACAACATGCTCAGTAGGCAGTAGCTGCTATTGCCTAGTATGAGGCCTGACTCTCAAATAGCTTCAGAATTCAATATAAGCTGGGCTAGCCTTGAGCTTGTCTAGACAGGGGTGGATAGTTGGTGCCTCGTCATGTCCTGGTCTTGTAATGGAATTTTATAGCATTGACCCCCAAGGCAGCCCTGCAGCAGGCCCAGGAACCTGGAGTTCGGGGCTGGCCTCCCTGCAGAACCCATCCAGCAGCGGGTGCTTCTGCTGCCGGGGCGTCTTGCTGCAGGTCGGTGTTTTCTGGTTGCCAGTTCTTAGGGCAAGATCTCAATTCAATGAAGCCCCAGTTCAGGATTTCCAAGGCCATTGTCAACTGAGTATCAGCCTCAGGTATTGTTTTAGTTTACCTTTAATATGTGAAGAGGCACTTATACACGATCTGCAGTATGGCCTGAGGGATCCTGGAGTTGTCACATCACAGAGGCAAGGGACATGGAGGCACCAGCTGGGCCCTGGATTGTGCCTGGTTTTCCAGTAGAGCGGCATCTACCCAAATGGACTCCAAGAGCAGGACATTGATCAATGTCGCTTTAAAATAAGAGTTCAATAGACAGAAATTTGGTAAATGAAAGCAATGTGTCTCAAAGTGCAGAGATAGACACGAACACTAGGTACAGATATTCTGTCGACTGCCCTTTCTAGTGTGCTAATGATATTAGAACATTTTACCAGCCCCCTAACAGATGCCATGCACTATGCTTGGCATTTTATACACATTATCTTTAATCCTCTCCAAACCCTGCAGAATCCTTGGCTGTAATTCAGGGCTACAGGTGGAAAACGCTGAAGCTCAGGGACATGGTTGCATCGTGTCCACAAAATGAGGGGAAGAACTGGGCTTCGTTTAAACCAAAGTTGTTCTAATGCCGAGTCCCGGCTTCTGCATCCTTGAGGTGCTGTGTGTGACATTCTCAGGTCAAAAAAAGGCACAGCCTAGAAGGATGCTTCGTAAACCATAGCGCCCCCGGGTTCGTCTGGGGAATGGGGCGCTGGTGGTTCTCTCTGGGGAAGAAAGAACTCTCTGTATGACCCACTTACTTGTGAACGGCAAGGAGAGGAAGACGGTAGGGGTGATGTTTACTGTTCAGTAAATGGCGAGGCATGCATACCCATCAGCTTGAAGATCCAGGGCTTACACCTGAAGCAGGGTCCTGGCGGCTACCCAATGTGGCAGCTGGTAACATTTTAGCTGCTGAATCGTGAAGAGGTCCAAACGAGAGACCGAAGACAGCCAGGATGGGGGACACCTGGAAAGATTCAGGACAGCAACCGTTTTCCAACCAGCTCAGAAGTTTTGTTTTTTTTGTAAGTATTCTGGTGCCTCGTATGTCCGCGCAGTCGCTTACCCGCCAAACCTCAGCCTTGTCAGAGGGAACGAAGCCGGTCGGAGGCTCCGCAGTGTTTCCTGACTTGCCAGGTAATGAGTCTCACACCTGTCGCTGTTACTATAAAGCCTTGCTGGGTTGTTTTTGGTGGAAGGGCCAGGAAGAAAAGCCTGGCTGCATAGAGAATCTTTTGTCTGCCTTCGCCGTTTTCTTGGTTAAAGCCAGTGTCAATGGAAGTCGTCCTTTGTTTTCTCAGCATTGTTTACTTCCCAATATTTATACAGAGTTATCTCTTGGGCCTTCCCCTGCAGCACGTTTCTAGAAAGGATAAGCAAGTTTAGTTTTTTCCGCCTCTTCTAACCTTTAAATATGACAAGAATTCCGTGTGTTCTCTTTGCTTCTGCAGGGGCTGAGATGAAAGCCAAAAAACTCCTCAACTCCTCTAATTATCCTCCCCTTGAGTGATTGTTCTTCCAGATTCATAATTTTAGGAAAGGGTTCTGCAGAACACATTGATTTTTATTTAAACCCAACAATGCCCCAGTGTCCTAGTTGATATTAACTTAAACGTGCCGTTGATTTAAAATGCAGGAGCTGCTGGACTTGTTTGAATTGGTTTCCAGATCCCGCTTTTGCCCCAGTTTCTTATGTCACTGGAGAAAGGATTTAGGGGCTCAACACGTTACGCTGCCTTGGCGTGTTCAGGAATGAGGGGTTTAGGGGAGACTCGGGGGCTTTTCTGGGTGTGTGGTGGGGTGAGAGTGTGTGTGAGCTGTGTGAGGGTGCGAGTATGGAAGGGGATGCACTCCTCTGTTTTCTATGTAGTTTTCACTGGCTGAGGTCAGTAATATCTATAACCAGCATTGGTAAAACACTTTCTTCCTCCCGCCCCCACCCCCCAGGCATGTAGACCTTTCCCTTTGGCAAGAGGGAACACTCCTCCTCCCCCCACCCCACCCCTGCCAATAATTCTAGTGCCCACCTGGCTCCATACATAGTTACTACAATATTAGGCAAGAAGATACACTTTATGTCTACTTGACTCAAACTTTCTGAGTAAATCAATGGCACAACAGGCCTTGGCCACTCACCTCAAAGGCAATGGCACAGGTAGGAATTTTGTTTTACAGTAATTTTGTCTGGTTGAAGCTTCCTCTGACCCTCCCCTTCCAGATTGTGTAATCCCCTGTCCCTTTTTGCAATCTGATAGGAAGCTCTTCATCGAGCAATTTCCTCCGAAATGCTGTGGTTCTGGAACCTGACCCTGGATTGATCCTTACTAATCCTATCAGCAGGGGCCTGGGGGCAGCCTGTCTCCCATTAGAATCCATTTTTCATCTGAGCTAAATTCTTTAAGGAAACTGGGCTGAGGTAGCTGGGACCCCGGGTGGTATCAGACAGTCAGGGGTCTGGTACCCATTCCGTTTTCAGTGGATACTTGGATATTGTCTTGGCGTTTAGACAGCTAGACCCAGAAGGACTTCATTTTCAAAACTGGGCCTGAGAAACTGGCGAGTCCATCAGGTCTGACTCAGAAGAACTGGGGCACAGTATCTTGTACTGAAAAGGCACTCATAGTTGCTTGTCAGTATTATGTGATAATGGTTTTATGTCATGAATGTACAAGTAAAGAGATCTTACTACCATTTCTGTACAAAATAAAGCTATTTTCCAGTTAGAAAATAATATCAGCACTACTAAGGACACGAGTGTATTTGTTGTCAACCCTCTCTAAAGGTGGAAGAAGTCTTGGTGTAGAGCAGGGGTGTCAAAATCATTTTCAGTGGGGGCCACATCAGCCTCACAGTTGCCTTCAAAGGGCTGACTGTAATTTTAGGACTGTATAAATGTAACTGCTCCTTAATAGTTAAGCGAGAGCTCGGCACTGCCACTGCGTAGAAACAAGGTGCCGGGCCAGATAAATCAAGGTGGAGGACCAGATTTGGCCCACCGGCCTTGTGTTTGCCACCTATGGTGTAGAGGGTGATGGATTGGGACCCAAGAGTCTTGGGTCTTCACAATGCTGGTGGGCACTGAGTCCTTGGCCTTCCTTGGGTCATGGTAAATTTGATGGGGGTCATTCTCTGGCCAAGAGAGTCATATGAGGATTTGAGTAAATCTGAGATATCTGTTGTCTTTTACAGGCACAATGGATGGGTTATGGTGCTGACTATAAGTCTGGGGGGCATGATGGTGCTGGAGAGGAGTGAAGCAATGGTGGGAAGAGGGATACCAGCCCAGAGAAGGAGCAGGAACCAGTAGTTCTTGCAGCAGTTTTTTCCGCATGATAGTTGTGGGCTTGGTGATCCCCGCGCAGATGGGGTTCAGGAGTGGGGCCAAGAGAAGAGAAGACAATATTTAAAAATCCAGGAGTAATGTATGTCTGAGAAGGAAGACTAATGGATTTACAATGCCAAAGTGAGGAAAAGTACACTACATTGTAAAAGGGATTCTAATGGGATGTGGCCTTCATTCTTTCTGCTAAAGTATCGGGAAAAGGAAGCAGAGGTTAGGCGGGGAGGGCCATCTAAGCAGAGTCTCTGTGGTGAAGAAAAACAGTTACCAGAGCATCTCCCAGGGTGGTTTAGGGCCAGGCTCAATGGGCAGCTCAGAACTGGGGTTCAGGAGGAGCTGACTGCTGCCGGGAAGAAGCATGGCATTGTGGAAGCCGTGGGTACAGACCCTGGGGCAGATAGGGAAGGCGCATTCTTTTGCAGTGACGAAGGGGCTGGAGATGATGTCAGGCTTGGGATGGGAACAACCGCAGACTTGTCTTGGAAGGAGGCGATCGAAGGAAAAATTGAGAACTCCTACTTACTATATATGGAAATGTCATTAAAGAAGTGGAAGTTCCAGACTGTTTTCTCCCTCAGACGGACCAGAGTTTCCAGGGTGCAGCCATCTGCCGCGTGGCTTCCACCCTCTCCAGCCTGAGTGGGGTTTTGGTGTGTTCCTTTGTTTCCTTTGCTGTGGGGTCCTCTGCTCCAGAATCCCCACAAATTGCTTTTTCCTTTGTGTTCGGCTGCTGTTCGCTTTGAGGCCATCACTCAATCCCCTGACCACTGCTGAATGGCCAGCTTGACCATACATCATGTGCATACTGTATAAATCATGTGCACACTATAATAATATAGGGAAATCTATTTAAAAACATAAAACACTGTTTAAATATGAAATATACTTAAATATCAAATCTATAAATATGAAAAGCAGATTTTTATTATCTATAATTCTGAGTATTAGCTGGGGAAAGGTAATTATTTCATCTGCACTCCATGATTCTTCCTTATTCAGTTTTTTCATCACAGTGGACTGTCTTATGTCACTGAGATTTCAAATCACAAACTTGAGAG
Source organism: Phyllostomus discolor (assembly GCF_004126475.2). Classification (NCBI taxonomy): domain Eukaryota; kingdom Metazoa; phylum Chordata; class Mammalia; order Chiroptera; family Phyllostomidae; genus Phyllostomus; species Phyllostomus discolor. The sequence continues at coordinate 17,877,292 of NC_040909.2, read as the reverse complement.
CAGTTTTTGATCCATTATTTTTTTCGGGGGCACTGTGTGACCCCAGCTCCTGTACCCCAGCTCCTGGTGGTTTCACACAAGATACTGGAGTCAATGGCTAGTTCAGATTCTGCTCTGTTTCTTATGAGCCATGGGATATTGGGCAAGGTTTTACCTATGTCTCCACATCTTTTCACTTAATTTTTGTCTTTTGAAAAATGAAGATAATAACAGTATTACAGAGGTGTTGCAAAGATTTAAGAGGCAAAAGATAGCTGGTTCATAATATGTTCAATATGTTAGCTGTTGTTATGAACGTCAGATCCACAGAAGTCCACTCAGACTGATTTTTGACAGCATATAAGCATCGTAAACTGAACACTGAGACAGCCCAGGCTTTGAATGCTGACTTTTGCACTGAGCTGTGTGATCATGGACAAGTAACTTGACTTTTCTGAATTTCAGTTGAACTCATCTGCAAAATGGTGCTCATCCTATTCACTTGCACTGTTGGGGATTTTATTTTATTTATTTTAAAGATTTTATTTATTTTTAGAGAGTGGGGAAGGGAGAGAGAAAGAGAGGGAGAAAAACATTGATGTGAGAGAAAAGCATCAGTCGGTCACCTCTCATACCCACCCCAATTGGGGACTGAACCTGCAACCTGGGCATGTGGCCAGACTGGGAATCCAACCAGTGACCTTTCAGCCTGTGGGATGATGCCCAACCAACCGAGCCACATAGGTCAGGGCTGTTGGGGGTTTTAAAATGGGTAGCATACTTGAAACATCACAGTGCCTCTCTTGAAGTTGTTGTATCATTTGTTTCTTAAATTCAAACACAGGCTTTAAATAAATCACCCATGGGCAAGAGACATAATTGAGCTTCAAGGGTCCAACATTTCTTGTCCCTAAATTAGTTTTATTTTGAACTTTTACTCATTCACAATGTGGGCTCAAACTTTTTATCCTTTCTTCACATCAGCCTATCACTTCCTCAGACATTTCTCATCTATCTTTCCAGGCTTATCTGCTCACCTAAATATTTGGACTTCTTGTTGTAGCCTTGTCAATCAATCCTTGATCTGAACAAGTGTAGCACCCACCTGGGGTTCCACTCCTGGCTCCAGCACTTTGCTTAAGCGTGTGACTTAACTTTTTTGGGCCTCAACCGTCTTCCAACTAGTCGTTGAAATAATGTTCTCATTGAATCATTGTGAGCCCTGAATGAAAATACCTAACTGTATCTACCATTCAAATGGGGCTCTGTCTTAAATCAGTTTCCCGGGAAACAGACTCTGAGGTAGAGATTTACATGCTAAAGACTTTGGTGACTGTGGCCTCTGGAACATTGGTATGGAAGTGAGGGTGGCAAGATTGTGCAGAAGGAGATGTTAAACTGCAATTCAATTGCAAGTGAAGCCTCAACCTAACCCAAGGGAGACTGGAGTCAGGATGGCCTAGCCTTTGTTACTGCCTTGGCCAGTAATTAGTCATTGCGGGAAGGCTACCCAGGGGAGGTGATGTAACCTTGAATGTGTAGCTCTGTTTGACCCAGGGCAGCTATGAGCTACGAGTAGGCAGCGCTTGTGGCAGTTGAGGAGTTGAGTGTGTCAGCCCTGAAGGAGATCTTCACACTTGGCAATATCCACTGTGTGCTCAGTAATTTGGAATTGCCTCTGCTTTATCTACTCTTTGGCATCCATTTCTTGCTTCTTCATGAGAAGAGCTAGGTTTCCCTCTGATGACTGATGGCTTTGTTCTCTAGAGACCCCCTAATTCTTATGCTGCTGCTTTTGAATTGATGTCAAAGAACATTCTGTAGGTTACCATTTATCATTTTCACCTTTTCATGGGAGGTGGCACAGATCAACAGCCAGTTATTCATCTCGCATTGTCCAATGAATGAAGACTTTCATTCGAGGTGGTACCATTCTTTTATAAATTGAAGGGCCACTTGTGACCATGTGTCAGTGTTGAGTGTACTTAGAGTGCTGTGATGAGTTAGTGATGCCCACCTTGGAGGTGGGTTAGGAGATGGGGCTACCTGAGCTCCATTCTCACGTCTCAAGGGTAGAGCCTTGTCTTCTCTCTCAATGTTGGATGTTAGAATGTTTTTGACTTTCCTTAGCCTTCCTGGGTAATTTTCTGTGCCAACACTTACATCTAATTAGCCCCTTTAAGTGTAATTAAACCATATGCCTAGCATTGTTTCTCAGGTCACCTTAATCACTTCATGTACAGCTTTGTCTCCAGGAAAACTTCCATTGAATAATTAAAAGAGTGTATTAGAAGAGTTGGGTTATGTTCAGGAACACCTGTTTATTTGCCTTCCCATTAAATTGAGACTCACCTTTTATGAATACATTACATTAATGCTTATTTGTTTGTTTTATGGATTTGTTTAGTATATCCCCTGAGGAGCACTCTTTCTCTGCCATTCTTGCTTGTCTTAGATTGTGTAAGCTCCCAGAAGGCAAATTCCATGTCTTTTAAAATTGCATTGTACAGTGCTATGCACAAATGAGCAATTAATTCTCAAAACACTGATCATGAGAGAAGACACAAAGGAACTGATGATATCTTAAATGATTTAAGTGATGTCTTTAATGTTTTGGTTATCCCCATTTTTTTTTCTAATAAAACCTGACAGAAAAAAATGAGATAATGTTCAAAGTATATTGATTTTCTCTGAACTAAATCAGTGGTTAAATTAAAATTATTATTAAAAAATCAATCTTAGGTCTTTCTGTCTATATCCATGAAGTGTTATTGTAGGATGCTCCTACCCAGCTCTTTAAATTGTTTTCATGAAGTTAACAGGCCGAAGAATAACAACCATGGCAGTGAGGAAAGTCAAGGACCTCTGGTTGATCTGGGTCAGAGGTTGGCCAACTTTTTCCATAGTAGCCAGATGATAAAGATATTTCTGTGGGCAATCTGGCCTTGGTAACAACTACTCAACTCTGTTGTGGGAGCAAGGAAGCAGCCACTGATTATATACAAACAAAGAATCCTGCTGGTGTTCTAATAAAACTTGATTTGCAAATGAGTAAGCCAGATTTGGCCTGTGGGGTATGGTTTGCTAACACTTGCTCTAGGTGATAATACTAAATTCCACTGACTACCCTTGAACCAATTCAAAGTACATCATTGAATTGAACCAATGGCAAGAGAGACACAAGTTCAAAGTCAAGAACATGAAAATAGTTCTGACGATGTACATCATTTGTTTCCCAGTTTGGTTACTTCTGGGTATGGAGCACAGTTATGCTCCATATGGTTATGGCCGAGGTACTTCCATTTTTAAGGTCCTGGCCACAAACTGGTGTCAGCGTGGGCTGCCTCCACTTACTAACTTCCAGATTTGGAGAAGCCACTGGATCTCTCCGCAACTAACTTGGTATTTCTTTCCTGTGTGAACTAGATTGTGCTATTTTCACTGCTGACCTGATAGGGCTGTGGCGACGGCCAAGTGAAACACTGTGCAGCAACATGCACATTCCTAGTACAAATTAAAGAATATTCAATTTGCTTGATTCTCCTTTCAAACTGAGCGTGGTACCTAATTGACATTTGTTTTTTTGGGCAGATTTTTTGTGTGTGATTCTGAAGGTCCACATGCTTTTGGACAATTGGATGATTCAGCTTTGGTTTACATTCAACTCACCTGCAGTGCTTTAAAAAATCCCGATACCTTGGCAACATCTCAGATTAATTAAATCCAAATCTCTGGGGGTGGGGCCCAAAATTAATATAGTTTTTAAACTACCCAAGGGGATTGTTCTTCTATTGCTGCTATAACAAATGACCATGAAGTTAGTGGCTTCAACACACAAATGTATTATTTTCCAGTGTCGTGGAATGGGAGTCTGACACAGATCTCAGACTTCTTCCCGGGGCTACCCCCGGAACGTCAGCAAGGTGGGGCTCCTTTCTGGAGGCTGTAGGAGACAATGTGTTCCCTGGACTTTTCCCGGCTCGAAGGTCAGCCACATTCTTTCATTCATGGCCTCCTTCCTTCCTTTCTCAAAGCCAGCAACAGCAAGTCAGGGCCTTACATTGCCTCCATATGGTCCCCGTCTGCAGCCTCCTCTGCCTCCGACTCACTCTTTTGTCTCCCTTTTCCCCTTTTCAAGACCCCACTGGTTGCATGGGGCCCATCCAGATAATCCTGGATAATCTCTATTTTAAGGTCAACTGATTAGCAACCTTCATTTCACTTTGCTTTGGAATCTAACATATTCTCAGGTTCCAGGGATTATGATGTGGACAGCTTCAGGGGTCTATGGGTCTACCTGTCACACAGGATAATTCTAATTCTGAAAGGGAATTATGAACTCAGACCAGCTGGAATAAATCATCTCTATGTGTTCGATTGATGGCTAAGGCATAAGCTTTCCTTCCTTCATTGATTTACTCATTCATTCTTTAAATATGTCGTGGACAGTAGTGCATTCTTGTTGTGGTCTAGGTATTGATACTTGAGATATAATGGTAAACAGGATAGTCAAGGTCTAGTAAAGGAAATGATATTTAAATACAGAAAATGCAGGTGTCTTGGGTCCTTATTTCCCACATTTAGAGGCCAGGTATGGGTTCCTAGAAGTGATGGAGGAATTAGGCAGGTATAGAATGCTGAATAATGATAGCCTGAGTATTTCCTCCAGACACTTCATGCATTATCTTTAGTGCTCACTACAGACTTGCGTAGTGGGTACTCTCACTGCCGTGTTGCACGTGTGAAAACTGAGCCACATGAAGATTAAGTAACAATAATAGCCCTTTATTGTTCTATGGAATAATGAGATTGGCTCTATGCTGGGGCATTAGAATGGCCATCTTTCCTTTAAGCATTGAGTTAATTCATTACTCTCTTCCAAGTCTAATTTTCTTTTTGAAGAAGAAAAGACAGCAGGAGCGTGATTCAGCCTCTATTGTTGTGACCTGAACTTAGCCCCGTGAGTGTTTAGCTCTATGGTTTGTTTTCTGTCAGAACCAGGAGAGCACCATGTTCTCTGTGGAACTCCAGGCAGCATTAATTTTATTGGCATAATAGGACTCCCAGCATGCAGTCCCTGCGTTGCCATTGGCAACACAGTAGTTCATCTGGGTACCAAAGTAGGTTGGACACGCGAGGGTCTGGTGTCTTCTGGACCTGAGCAATGAGGACCACGGCTATCATCTACTCGTTTGCTGCTCTTCAGAAGGGTCAGCAAGACAAACCAGACAGTACTCTTAGTTTCCTCCTTTCCACATTAGGCCTGCCAGGCCCACCTGGGGTACTTCACCATGAATCTGTGAGTCACTTGACTTGCACAGGGAACCAGGTTGTTCCTTCAATGCTTGTGGCTGCTGGCAATCCATCTAATAGATGAGAAATGACTAGTGTAGGAACATTGCCTGTATGCTCCTCACTCACAGACATTGACTCTGGTTCATGGGGAAAGCAGAGTGCTGTGAACACCTGGTTTTGCTGCTGATCTCAGCATCAGGTTTGCCCCGGTGCACTCTGGTGTCGGGTTGGACCCCAGGGCCTCAGTGGCTAGTGACTGTCACATTGGGTAGTGCAGATTAAAGAACTTCCTTCATCACGGAAAGTTTACCGAGCAGCACTGCTCTAGGGGATTGAGAAGATATTCAAAGGAGTTCTAGAAGACCTCTGTGAGGTTAGCAGTAGGCCAGTAACCTCTATATAGAATTTCAGACTATGTGGCAGACTCTGTGTCTATGCTGGTAGCTCTGTTCTGCCCTTGGTGGTCACGAGGTAGATAATGAAGGATTCAGAGGCAGGCTTTCTCTCAATCTGTTCTGCTGCTGATCTGTGGAGAGTGGGGAAGAATTCTAAGGGTCCTATGGTTAGTATTTCAGGGGACCACCTGGCCTTCTGGGCATGACCTAGCTGCATGGGAATGTAGGTGGCGACTTGGCGTGGAGATGACTGTGGGCTGTGTTAGCAACATGAAGCTCTGCGACTTCACATGTGGCCCAGATTAGGGATTAATGCTTACAATTACATAGGGTACATAATCAATCAGTCAAATGTGTCAAATCAGAAATGATTGCTCAGCTTTAAGATAATTTTTAAGTCATATCGAAGCATCTACATCTAAACTAATACGGTGTCATTATCATTTGCCCATTAATAGAGATTTTTAAAGGACTCCAACTTTACTTCTCTTGTCCTAATGGAGGTTTATCTTTTCATTTTGGTCTCAGTTTTGCAGAGGTACTTTATAAGTGTTCTATCCTACCATCTTCAAAATCATCTTGCAGGGGAGGATGGGTAAATGCTGTGATCTGCAGCGAACAGGCGAGGGAAACAGGGTGATGGGGGCTTTATGTTTCCATCCAAAGTGAGTGCGCAGGGCGTGACTCCACATCTACTGGCTCCTAATCGCAGGGTATTTCGAAAAGACCATAAAAGAAGGGCAACCTCACTTATTTAGGAAATAAATCTATATTCTCCCCCCTATTGTTTAGAAGGCTTCCCCTCTCAACAGTTCATATTACTGAGGTTTTACTGCTCTCAGAAAAGACGTCAATTCATGAAGAATTCGAGAGAATCTAGTGGACAGTTTACGTCCACTAGATTCTAGTGCACACACGTCCATTTTTGTCTCAACATTAAGGTAACAGGAGGGAATGGTAGTTGCTGTTTAATCACCTGTTAAAGACAAAGTGCTAACCAAACGTAGGCACCTAGAATGGATCTTACTCTGCTTGCTACCAGGAAACACGCACAGTTTCTACCCCTGCTTTAGGCTGTTCAAGTGAACTGGAGTGTTATTGATGGTCCGCGTAGCAATCCAGTGTGATAGATGCCAACAAACACGCATGGAGTGAACGGCCTCGCTCTGGTCTTCAAATAGAGATCAATGACTATTTTATTTGTTCAGCCCTGCCTCTACCTCCATCAGGAGGCAGCTAGAATGATTAATGACCTGTTGGAGGTATTAATGCCTCGTGTTTTGGTCCCCTAATTATAGAAGCAGATTGGAGCCAAGCTTCAGAGTGGGTTTGGGATTGAAAGATATTTAAAAAGCAGGTGATTGGTCCAACACTTCCACTTCTTTCAATTTAACCATAAATCAATTGTGAATGATTTTTCCACTGTAATTTTTCATAGGTTTTGAACTCGGGTAATGAGCATCCCTGTGCCGAAGTGAAACTGTGATTTTCCTAGATCTTATTGGAAAGAAGATGAAGATTTATGAAGGGGCTTAGAAGGAAATATATTGCATTTCTCCTTATCCTCTGCTGGGTTTTCCTCCCTCCTTCCGTGTACTTCAACCCTGATAAGTCTCAACGTTCATGTGTGGCGTACAGTGTGGGGAAATGGGAAAGCTCCAGTGTGTCTTGACCTACTTTCCAGAGGCTGTACAATTACAAGGAAGAAGGTGATACTATATAAAGTAGTACTACATTCCACACCGAAGGGAGCGTATGGAGAAGCAAAGAGTGCCTTCGCCTGAGCGGCACCAATTCTTTTACTTATTCGCCGAATGTGTGGAGTTCAGATTTTTTTTTTTTTTAAACAATATGGAGCAGCCCAGGGTGTTGCTCGCCTCTCAGAAGCTGCCACGGTGGCTGTGAGAGAACTTCTTAAAGGAACCCCGGGTGAAAAGAGAGGCTGCAATGGGAATCACTTGGACACATTTTCTTTCCCCAACCAGGACCGCAGCTTACCCCACCGTGGGGAATGGGATGCCCGCGTGCCTGATGAAAACCTGGCTTTCAAGTTGTGGAATAGCATGGGTTTCTATATGTTTGTGTAATTTTTTTTAAGGTTTTTAAGACGGGCAGCAAAATGCCTGTTAAGACAGATACTTGACTAACACTCAAAAGCAGCAAGTGCTCACATTTACCTTTAAGCCATAGCGCATGGAAAGTTCCACCAGGGCTTCTCAGACACTTCGTTTTCCTGTAGCTGCAAGACTGTTTGGAATTTTATGTATCAGAACAACACATTACATTTTTAATGCGTATAAACTATAAGCATCATGTATTAACAGGTTTGTATTCCAATTCTATGAATATTTGCAAGGAGTGGTTCTCTTTCCTCCTTCCTGCCTGCGTTTCTTCCTGAAATATCTATCGATTTATTATTATGTATCAAAACACTAAGCTACTCCTAGGTGGCTCAGTGACGGGAGAGGGAGGTGATTGTGAAAATAAACGAGATTCAGTCCTTGTCCTCAAAGACCTCACACTCTCGGGTGTTAGGTAGCTGACAGAGGCTTTGGGGAACCCTGGGAACCAGGGTTGGGTGGCTTAGAGACAGGAATGAGAGCTGCCCGGAGACATCCCCACCCCCAGGCTTGCCCTGGGGGACGCCCCACTGCCGCTGGTTCACAATATTGGGCGAGGTGCTCTGCCATCACTGCCACCGAAGGAGAAATCCCCTTCACACCGTGCTTCCCAGAGGAGCTGATCTCCCCCCAAGAGCATCAGTGAACTCCTGTTGCCTTCTTACTCATTCTAGACTTCTCGAGGGTAGGTCAGCTTGACAAAAGCTAGGCCACGTCAGCCATCTTGACTGCAAAGAAGTCTGGGAAATGTAGTTCTTAGATTTCCTGAATCTGCCACAGGGGAAGTTCCACTAGATTGGTCAGAATATGTATGGAGGAAATATATCAATAGTAGCCACCACAGGGAGACAGACAGGTTAGGAGATAACCACAATAAATTGTGTAACTGTCATGCTAGAATGGATAATAGTACTATATGGTGGGAACATCATATATAGTGAAGAGACCTCTCTCAGAGGGGAGCAGGGGCACTCAGGGAAATAGTGGAGGAGAGTACACTTACCAAGCTTGAAGGATTTCATGGTTGTCTTAATGAGGGTAGGGTAGGTATACGATGCAGGAAAAAAACAGCTTCACAAACTCAGTCAGTGGCTTCCCAGACACATACACACACCCACACAAAGTCGCCTCTGTGGGTGGGGTGGGGTATAAATCTGTGAAAATGAAAACAAAACTTTTCAGAATTTCAAACTAGCGATGGCAGCACATTAAACGAAGCACGGAGCAGGGGATCCTGTGTGTTTGTGCAGATCCAACACCCAGGAGCCTGGCTCCTGCTGGGTGTCCAGGAGGCTCTCCAGGGAAGCTCCCTTCTGTTTGGTGATAGTGATCCAGACAGCTGGAGTCTGTGGCTCTGCTGTCCCCACACAGCCACCTCCACATTTGCCAGATCTGGGCAAGAGAAACTGGAGGGCCACACGGGCTTCTCACTGCCTCTCCACCCAGACGTGACACCTCTTACTTCTCACGTTTCATTGTCTAGAGAGGGTCACAGAGCCCCCACTGGCCGCAGGGGGCTAGGAAGTAGATTCTCCCGTGCACCCAACAAGGGTGCCGACAGATCCCGGTGACTCAGCAATATCTACCCAATGACTCAGAGAAAAGGGAATGACAGAAACGATCATTTGCTGTTTGAAAATACTATCTGTATTTGAATATGAATACATTTAGTGTGGCTTAAAAATTCAAGAAGTATGTTTGCTTTTTACCAATCCACTCATTTGAAGAATTTAAAATTTAAAAGAAGTATTATGTTAAATCCAAGTGCTACTCGAAAAACTCGCAGTAATAATGAGAAACTTTGAAGGAGTTTGAGTTAAATGTTTTGGGACAATGGAAAATGTCTCTGTTTCAGCACATGTCTTGAGATACAAATTATATTTATTTTTTTGAAAACGTATATGAAAACTGATTGAGTAAAACTTTTCTCTTGAATTTGTTAACTCTTTTACCAATGAAGAGACTCAAAGATATATGCTCCAACAACAAAGTAGTAGCTCTGAAATGATGTTAAATATTTTTACCTGCTTCTGTGAGCTAATGTGGATTATCTTCACCTGTTGTGGGGTCAGTCACACTCCCACATGAATCCACTTTGAGACTGGGGATGTAGATGTGCAAACAAAAGCCCCCTTTTGTGTCATTAATGCCCTGCGTCTATTATCCTGACACCTTACGTTAGGAACTAAAACTCAGTCACGTGTTGCAGACAACAAAAGGAGCTTTGATAAGAGATAAATCAATGTGGTTCACTGTGGACAGGTGGGAGTGCCTGCTGACAGTTTATTTCTTTCTTTCCAATTAGGTCCTGTTACCAACATGCACATTTAATTTCTGCTCCTTTAACTTTACTTTAAACTTAATTTTTCTCACTTGGAGTGGTGAACACACAAAACAGTATACAGATGGTGTATTGTAGGATTTGTGCCCCTGAAACCTGTGTATTTTGTTAACCAGGGTCACATCAATAAATTCAATAAAAAGGAAGAAAAGTTAAATGGAATCATAAATTAATTGATTAATTAAAAATTTAACCACATTTTTCTACTCTAGTATTGCACCCCTATTAGAATGTTTTATTTTTATGTTATACATGTGTACTGTGCTTTATTGGAAAGGTAACTGGACTTGAGAACAAATCATTGGTGTTCCAGCCCAAACACTGAAAAAAAAATGACTATACATTCATACTCCAGCCTTTCCTCATCTATAGAATGGGAAGGATGAGTATGACGATCATGATGACGAATATGGTGATTAAAGTGATGAACGACTTGTTGACCAGCTTTCCAACTCACTGTTACACCCCAGAGTCTGAACCAGAGGTGGGCCAACTGTGGCCAGCAGGTCAAATCTGGCTTTTTACCAGTTATTGTAAATAAAGTTGTATTGGAGCACAGCCATGCCCATTTATTTGTGTACTGTCTGTGGCTACTTTCATACTGCAATGACAGGACGGAGCAGTTGCAACGGACACCGTGAGGCCGCAGAGCCTGAAGTATTTACTGTCGGGTCCTATATAGAAAACATTTTCTAATGCCTGCTCTAGATAGTCATCAAGTATCTGTTTTGATTTGAGAAAATTTAGGAGCATTTCCTTAATGAGACATGAGGCTGCCTTTGAAAACTTCGTGCTGTATACTGTACCCAGAAAATCCTCAAGGAGAGCTGACTCTAACTTTCAGCTGCTGAGAGGGAAATAGAGCACTTATCTTTTCACTCTTGCAGCGCTACCTATGGGGCCACTGTTAGCAGAGTCGTGATGCAAGCTCAGATTCATCTCTACATGATACCACATGCAAGGCCTTTGCACAGATGTAAATTGTATGAAGGCCTCAGTATAATGTGTATACTTTCGTTACTTTATGAAATTGTTCAGTCATCTGGTTGTCTTTTACTGTGTTTACCAGGAAATATGAAATAGAGAATTGAGCAATTTTCTTGTCAATTTGATCAATGTAGACTGGCAACCTGGATGCCTTTATTTTTTAAAAAAATACTCTCCCACCCACTTCACTTGTTAGAATGTATTTATTTATTTTACTAAATTACCCAGTTAATTACTACAATTTTCCAGTCTATCTTACCACTGAAGGCTTAGCCCGTTTGAATTTTTCATGTGGTTTGCACAATTGAAGTCTGTTCCCAAAGTGTAAGCTTATTCAGTGTAGGATTCATGTTTGTTGATCCATCTACTTGCTTGGTCCTTTTGATCTCTATTTTAAATTATTCAAATTTCACCTTTAAATCAATCAAGCACCACTGTAGAAACACAAAAAGAAAGGAGAGACATTGGACTGGAAAACGAAGGAATGAAGAATTTAGAAACAGTGCCTTGTTGGCAAAGGGAAGGTTCAAGAAGAAAGGGCCTGGTGGGAGGTAAGCAGGGAGCAGAAGGCCATGAACTTGAAGCCCCAGGCAGAGTATTGTAGGGTAAGAGGAAGCAAAACCAGCCAGTGCTTTGGAAAGAACCATCAGCGTGTAAAAGCAGATAAGGAAGCTGAGATGCTTTAGAGAGGGTTAGTGGCCAGCAAGCTTATGTTTCATAGTAATCAATCTGAGAAAATTAAACTGGCTATGAATTCCAATATGTCCTGGTTTAAACAGGGGGATCTCAAACTGGTTCCATCAAGTTCTGCCTGACCACGTGTGGGAATTTTCTGATATTGTTACCATCTCCTCCTCCTGGTGTTCAAGGACTGTTTTTATCTCTGGGACTTGATGAGTGTCCTTATCATTAAACAAGGCTTTGTCTCTATGGAGTGGGACAGGCAGGGTCGGGGCAAAGTCACAGGACACAGACAAGTGTTATCCTTGAGTGGATATCCACAGACCCCACGTTGCCTGCCCACTGTGAGCCAGTGGCCCTTATTGGCGTCAGTGAAAATATGTCTGGGTGATGGCTTCTTTCCCAGCCCCAGCTTCCGGCCTGGGGTGGTGCTTGCTCTAGGGATGGCCGTACTGGTTTCTGGGACTCACACTTCCCTCCTGTTTATACAGCTCCTCTCCTTCCTCTTTTCCTGCTCTTTTGTGCAAATGGTTTGTACATTTGAAAGAGTGGCTTTTGAAAAAAACACTTTTTGAAAGTGTTTTTCAGTCTTTGTTTTCTGGTTTTCCCAAGAGTGACTCATGCTGACATTCTAGAAAAGAGCCTGGGGGGTCCTGTGGAAGGCATTTTGTGGGAAGAATAAAGCTTTAAAATGCTGTCACCTGCCAAATGTGGTTATTACATTTGATGATTTAGAGTTAATTGATGACTCCTGACATTGAAGGTGGAGGAAGCCCTATCTTAGGACCAAGGTAAGGAAAGCATTCAGAAGGGTTTCCTTGTGGGTTGGTTGGTTGGTTGGTTGGTTAACTGTCTGGAGATACGAAGTTATAAGTGAATACAGAAAGGTATCAGAACCTTACAGAATGAAGGGAAAGACCATGCAGACATGCAGGTCTGTCACTCAGAGATCAGAAGGCATCTGTTATGATTAAAGCCGAGAACCTAGGACTAACAGAGGAAGCGGGGCACTAACCAGTGTCCCGTGGGTCAGCTCCCGAGGAGAGAGATGGAGAGAGGTCACTGGCCAGGGGGTAGGAAAAGATTCCTGCAGAGTTGTTTTGCAAATGACTGACATCTTTCAAAAGCCCATGCTTCCTACAAGTGACCTTTCTTTGATTGTGAGGTTTTCAAAAATGTGATGAGTGAATGCCTGAGGAAGTGGTAGTTAACTTATGTCTTGAAGAAAATACAGGTTAGCCTGGTAGCTTTGAGGGAGTCTGAGGTCATTCTAATTAAGAGGATTTACATGAACGAGAACAGAAGTGATGGGAGCCTGGCACATCCTAGAGAGTCTTAGCAAAGTGGCATATTGAAATCGATGCTTTCCAGGAGTTACGTGTTTGGAGGGTCTCAGTGCAACTGTGACTGTGTTTCTTGTGCATTGTGTGTGTGTGTGAGTGCATAAACTGTTTATCCAGTCAGTTTATAAACTTGACGTCTCAGCCCGTATCTTTTATCTCAAAATGTAGACCACACTGGTGGAATTACAACCCTTTGGGTATAGTTTTAACAAAATGTTTTAATTCTTTGTTTCTCTTCCCCTACTTCACTAAAGAGCTTCTTGGCATAGAAATTTGAATGTACACACAAATCACTTGAGGATTGTTAAAAGAATGCATATTCTGATTCAGTAGGTTTGGCAGGAATAGAGGCCTGAGATGCCACATTTCTTATGAGCTTTTTGGTGATGTCTGGGGACCATATTTTGAGTAGAAATGACTACATGAAGGGGAAGGAGTTTGGTAGCAAAAGGGGTTGTTTATTATGATCAGAATGGCCTGGGTGGTCTGAATTCTAGCTCTGAAATTTATGGTGGCTTGAAAGTTACATGACTTAGACAAGTTGTTTAAGCTCTTAGAGTGGTGTTTCCTTGTCTGAAAAATGGGCATAATGATACTGCCTTCACATGTGTCTTCTAATAGACACATTTCCTCCTACCTCTGTGGCGCTCACTGTTTCATCTCCAGGGCTGAGCACAATGCCTGGCACATCACAGATACTGCATGAAGATGTATTGAAGGAATGCTTGAATGAATTAATCAGTTACCAAATAGGTGTGATTATAAATTTTATGATGTGATTAGAATATGCAGCAGAGTAGTTCACCTTAAAAGACATCGCAGTAAATGTTCGTTGCCTCCCCCATCTCCTCCTTTTACTTCTGAAACAAAAGGCTGAATTTGGGTGCACGTCTCACACCGTGTGAAGCAACAACATATAAAACAGGTATTCTCTTTGTAACTCTTCCATGAAATAACAATTACACTTCAGACAATAGAAGTTTGATGGATGGATGAAAGAGCAGTTTCATCATGTTGTTGGTAGACATAAATGGACAAGGGTAAGCTAGGCAATCACTCCTCACAAATGGATCATCTAAATATCTGTATGGATTTTACCTGCTCCGGGAGCACCAGGAGAGAAGCACTTGTCAGAATATTTGAAGCATTTTAGAACTCTGTGGGTTCAGGAGGGACTGGAACCAGGTACACAGCCGATCTTGGGCATACAGATTTGACCAATCTGGCTCACCAACTCCTCGGCCCCCTGCTTCCCTGAAGTGTCAAAATTTGAGTTAAACAAGCTTGGTCCTTCCAAAGCGCAAGAGGTGTAAGTTGTATAATGTCCAATCACTGGTTGCACCCCTGAAACTAATATAATATTGTATGTCAACTGTTACTGAAAAATAAAAAATTAATAGAGTCAGAAAAAAAGAAACATTTCAGAAACTAAAAATACTCAGAAAGAGAGTTAACATTAATTCACATATAAGTTTTACTAAATTCAATCGAATTGCTTTCCTCACTCTCAGTCACTCGGCAACATGTTCTCAGTACCAACTATGTGCCAGAAACTGAGGTAGATGCTGGAGAGATGGGGAGGGTCAGGCCGAGCTGCTCGTTGCCCACCTGAACCTGATTCTCAAGAGCTGGAGGCAGGGTGCGGGGCGGCAGAGAAGAACAGGAAAACAGACCGATGGGCTTTCAGAAGAGCATGGACTGAGATTAGTGGTCACTTACGAATTCGATGAACTGAAAACCACTTCTGGTGGTTATTTATCACTATGATTTTAGAGCAATAAGTCTTTTCCTAAAAAAGATGGTAACTTTTTAACCATACTCTTATTTTGAAGCTTATGATGACTGAGTTATGCTGTTCTCATCACTGTTTTGTCCTCAGCACCTGTAGTGACAGGTGCATGATTGGAGCTCAGTGTGTGTATTTGTTGACTGACAAATAATGTTTGTTAAATGTACTCTTAGCGAATTTTTGTTAATGATGACTGAGGACTTATGCAGTGTTTTACTCAGGACTAATAGAGTATCATTTCTCTATCATTGGGATACAGCGTGTAGGTCCTAGCCACAATTTGCTTATGAATTAAGGTGAAAAAAGAAACACCCACGAACTGTGAAGCCCTTTTTATGTCCAAGTATTTAGATAGGTGCATCACAAAATTAATAACAAATAGCTTTGCAGGCAGTTCCTTATAATGACGATTCTCTTTTTGACTCAGTGCTTTTAATTTTTATAGTAGGAGCCACTGCCATTAGTGGCAGTTATTATATTTTACAATGTTTTACTGAAGTTCACAATACTTTGTGTTTTCATTGTGTTCCTAGAGCTGATGATTATGAAACTTATTCTTTTTTTTAGTGTGCACTGCTCTACTATAAACCTTGGTGGGCTTCCCTCCACTCCAGTTTCTGGAGCACAGCATTGTCAGCAGAGCCGTCCCCTCCTGAATAGGTCCAGTCCTTATGTCATAGAACATTCATCCCCCAGCATGGGAAGTACCATAATGGGAGCAGCACACACATGTGGTTTTAAAAGAAGAGGAAGAGCGTCTTGGCTAATGCCGACTCTGGCAGGTGTGCAGTTAGCTGAGCCATGTGACTAGCAGATCTCTATGATAATGATCACAGTTATGATCATTCTAATAGGGAGATAAAAACTTCATCACAGGGTCGTAATGTAGGCTCATACCTGGCTGATCTTGCCATCTATGCCCAAAGGTCAGCCTCATCAAATCTCAATCAGGAAATCTTTGGCAATTTCTGAATTAATGATGAGTGAGACTATGAGATGGCTGGTTAGTCGGGTCATCCATCGATTCTAAAACCAGCCAACCACATTGAGATTGGAAGTACTTAGAAATGTAATTAATTGAAGTTTTGTCACTGTGTTTATAGCTGCAAGCTAAATATTTAAAAGTGATTGAGGTGTATACAAAGAAACACTGTCAAAACAATTTTTTCTTGTGGTCCTGGAGTGAGAGTCAGTCAGGAGATATTGTCCCAGAAAATCAGTCTTTAATCACTAGAAAAAGTGAAGATGGGAAATACTGCTCTTACTATTTAGTAAGTCAGGTATGCCAGAGCAAAAGGATCTCCCAAAGTTGTATAAAAATTAGTGAAGGCTGAAGGCTGAGGGGCCAAGGACACTGAAACTCATTTTCAAGTGGGAAATGTGGTCTTGCGAGCAGGTGTAAACATCAGACTAACAAAGGAATCATGAGCAGGGGGCCAGCATGCCAGGAAGAAGTGAAACATGACTTTAGGCAAACAGAGCCCACCATCAAATGCAGAGGAAGGGAAGGGGGTAAAAGGAAAGGAAGAGATGGAGGGAGGGAGGAGGGGTGAAGGGACAGGAGAGGGAGGAAGAAAAAGAGAGAAACAGAGCAGAGAAACACACAAGCTTTGCCCCTAAACTAGCCATGTGTCTTTCACTGGGCCAGACAGAGAATCAGAGTCTTTTTCTATTAAGCATAGTGGATTTTAGGGATGGGAGGGGCCTTCTCAGGGAGTCAGTTTGGTTCAAAAGTGCCTGAAAACCAGTGATCCAGGGATGATCTCCAGATCTAACAAATTAGGATTTTCTGACTTTTATCATCTAATAGTGAAGGATTGATGATGAAAACCAGAGTAGCACTTCTATTTCATGTTTCCAATGAACTGAAAAAACTTAATTGTATTTGCTTAGTAATCTGTATTTAGTGTGATTTGACGCTTTGCAGTTACCACTCGTGTGTTCACAATCTTCTTAATCTGATGTAAGCATTGCTTAGAATAGGAGTCCCTGAATTCATTTGAACTTATTGGACCTCCAAATCCTATATTGTTGTCCAGGATAAAATAGAAAATGAACTAAGGTCCTGGATGAAATTTCTACATAAGTGATATCCCCAGTAAGTAACATGTTATTACATAAATGATCTTAATTTGGACAGGCGATGAGCTTAGTGTTGGCTTTAGAATTTATTTGATCGGGTAACCTGGTGACTTGCTCTTTCTGTTGTCTCCAGTGATGTAAAAATGGTTTAATAGATTGCATTCATAAAGAGGTACCAATGTTTTATAGGCTTATTGGTAAACGAAATGAATCCTTAAAATGGCAAACTATGGGGTGAGGGTGGGTGGGAAAGATGGAGAAGATAGGGAGATATATTTTTCATTTTTAAAATTTTATGGAAATGTAGATTGTTAGTCAAAAGATTGGAAAGATCATAATGAAAAATAGATTTGGGGGTTTTGTCTTTAAAGTATAGTGTACGGAAAAGGTGGTAAGACATAAGAGAGGCAGAGAACAGAGGGCCTGGTGATGGTAAGAGAGTGATGAATTGTTTCCGAGTATGTTGCAGGATGAGTTAATGACCCTGCCTGGACAGGAAAGGGCGCAGGGTGAGTCTGTAGGGCAGGCAGAAAGAAGCCATTGACCAAAACCCCTTCTCTACAGTCCAGAATGCTGAGCGCACTGTGAGGATCCCAGGTTTTCTGGATGGTGGATTGGTCTTCTAGGCACAGTGAAGAAAAGGGCATACACCTCATCCCAGCCCAGTGAAGAGTGAAGAAAGAGTGCCTTTTTAGAAAAACTTTCCACCCTGGCTGGCATAGCTCAGTGGATTGAGCGTGGGCTGGGAACCAAAGTGTCCCAGGTTCGATTCCCAGCCAGGGTACATTCCTGGGTTGCAGGCCATAACCCCCAGCAACCGCACATTGATGTTTCTCTCTCTCTCTCCCTCCCTCCCTCCCTCCCTCCCCTCTCTAAAAATAAATAAATAAAATCTTTAAAAAAAAAAAAAAAAGAAAAAAGAAAAACTTTCCAACAGTGAGATGTAGAATGACCAGAATAATCTAATTCTTACAATGTTTATCTCTGCCAATATTATTTCAAGAGTAAACTAGTTTTTAAAGATTTTTACTGAAGGGAAATTGTTTGTTTGTTTGTTTGTTTGTTTTGGCAAGCAGTAGCTGACAATTTTGATAACCTGACCCACAGACAGTGTGGGACCTTTTCTGCTTCAAGGAACTGACAATGTTACAGAATAGCCAGAAAAGCAACTGGCATGAAATGGACTTTGTACAAAGTACATTCCGATGAGCAGCTGCCCCCGGACAGAGCGACCCACTGCAAAGGCTCCCCCGGCCCCCCCGCCCTCCCACACCTTGGGTTCATGACAGTGTTATTCGGACAAAGGTCAATTATTACCTCAAATAATGTTGTGCTACATTCACCACATTAAGAAAAATGCCGAAAGCACGCATTGAATTGTTTCTATCTGGCTGATAATGGAGATTGGCTCTTGACCTGTTGTGGTGTCCACAAATAGTTAATCCTATTATTGTGAAGAAAATGAAGCTATTAGCTTTATTTATAGAAGGATATTTTAAAGGAGTGAACAGTTGGGGGCTGAAGAACACTTTTTCAAGCTTTTAAAAGCAATTAGATTCCCAAATAAGAAATCTAGAATGGAAATTTTCTCCTCTAAAACTGTAAGTTGAACACTTCATTTATTTTGTGTATCATTATCTGCATAGGAACAATGATAAGATCAATATACTTAGAAGCCAGAGGGTTTTCCCTAATCATGTGCCTTTGCCCATCTATTCAGCTACTCTTATTCTGGAGTCAATTGTTAGCCCTTATCCAAAGCTTAGTGTGTATGCTGTCATAATTATCACTGGGGGTGATACCTTCAAACACTGAAGGAAATAAACAACAACAGGTTGAGTTATAATTTACATGCTTGTGTCTTTCTTCTTTTTCCCTTCCCACTATTCTTTACTGTTATCAATAAACAAAGTGACATTTCTGGGACTTCCCAGACTTGTAACCATTTAAGAGAACATTAGAATCATTTTTGGCATTTTAGGGCTTGATACACATGACTAATGATGTCCTTTGTTACGCAGGATGTATTTTGCTGTTGGAAAGCTCTAATGTACTTAAAATTGATGGAAAGAGCTAATCTACTTGGGGTGACAAGTCAGGGTACAGTGAGTTAATTATATGTCCAGATTCTCTTTTCAAGACAAGAAGGATTTTGTTTTCCAACACAGTATTGAAAATTTATAAGCAGATCCCCTCGGTAACTGTAGCCTCACCCCTTGGCAAGTATGTACAGTATTTTTTTTAGCTTGGGTACACTTCACAGAGTAATGTAGAAGGCTATCCAGAGTAGTCTTCTGTTTAGCATCACCACCCAATGAGAAGGAGGTCAACCATGTTCACTGTTGATGCCTTGACTTTGTGAATCGGAAATTTCAATAGGCTACAAATTCACTGATCCTTGGATCATTTCCCCACCCTCTGGCTAGTTTACTGTAAGGCCAGCATAAATATTTCTAGCCTTATCATTCAAGCCCTTTATCTATTAATGCAACTCTAGTATCTGTCTCATTGCTTTTCTCTGCCCTACTTCAATTTCTTAAAAATTGCATGGATTTTTTTTTGCTGTGATTTCCCCACTCACTCCAACCTCCTAGAATGCTTTCTCTCTTACTATATCCCATATACTCTTAAACTTTTTCTCTGAAGCCTTCCCTGACCAGCTTGGAGATCACCTTGACTGATCAGCAACTGAACCAAAAAATGTATTCCCGGTACCCCTGAAGTACTTGTCTTATCTTGTTTCTCTCTGTGCATATCTCCCCACAATCCAGATTCTTGATTCTGAGCTCTTTAAGGGCAAATTCTTCACCATAATTTTGTATATCTTGTCCTCATCCAGTATAAATATATTCGTATATTGTGGCAGCATTCGGACAAATGGAAAATTAATAAGCTGAGTCCATCTTTTTCCTCTGTATTAGTCTCACATCCTAAATCAGAAGATTATAAGCTTATTAAGAGCAGGGGCTGAGGTTTACTTAACTTTAAATTCTAGCACCTCGAGGCTATTGTGTTGAAGGCACTCAACACTGTCTGTGGAACTGAACTGAATGCTCTCTGATACCCGGACAGAGAATGCCTACTTTGAAGATGTTCAGAAAAAAGAGGTAGGATGTAGCATTCCTCGATGCCTTGACTTCTGAGCATTATTTATATTTAATGGAAGTCATGTGGGCTGAGGCTGGCGTTGAGATGCTTTCTGCCTTGGCTTTGGCAGAACCATTCGATATCGATGATGGCTGGGCTTAAACCACCACCTCTGACAAGAGTCGTGTTACTCATGTACCTAGCACCCTCCTCCGATTTCAAATATTTTAACATAAAATGGCCACTATCCCAAGATATCTTATTTATTTATTTAAAAGATTTTATTTATTTTCAGAGAGGGAGAAAGAGAGGGATAAAAACTTTGATTGGAAAAGAAACTTTGATGGGTTGCTTCTTGGCATGCGCCGTGACCGAATTTGCCAACCTTGGCTGGGAATCAAACCGGCGACCCTTTGCTTTGTGGGATGATGTCTGTCAGATGAGCCACACCAGTCAGGGCATCCCAAGATATTTTAAATTATGTCAGTGGAATATATCCATTGAGAACTTCAACCATGGCTCTTTATACCAAAGATTTAAATGGAGATGTGTAGCTACATTTCCAGGTTTCTCAGTCTAGCTCTCAGCCTTATCTAAAGAATGTCAGAATTGCTGACTAAAAATGAACGAGGGTGATGTCATTTGACTGATCAGCCTGACAATATTTGTCTGTATTGATTGGTTGATACACAGCTCTGGTCAGCCCCCTCTGGTGGCATTCCCCATGTTTAGCAGCCAGAACCTTTTTGGCAAATAATATGATGGCGTCTTATGAATAACGTCTAGACATGGTATTAAATCTCATACAGTGCCATTTTCACTTGCCTTGTCATTTTTTAGGGACATTCCAACTATCTTCAGGAAAAAACCTACCAGGAATAGACGCACCTTCAAATGTCCAGGTGGCTAAGTTAACCTCCATTGTCCTGGAAGGAGTAAACGTGGAGCTCGCGTGCACTGTTATTAAAAGGCAGTCCAAAGAGCAGGCGCTGGGAGAGCTGCTGCACACAGAGCCCCTCCCCGTCCCCCGGCGCTCTCCCAGCAGTCGGCATAACCTACAGCACCGGCAGGCCCTTCCCCTGATCCTCAGACCCGAGACATTTGTTGGACATGGTGCATAGCCTGGATTTTACACTCAAGTAAATATGCTCCGTGTGTTCCCCAAAAGGCCAATATTTATATATCACGCTCACCAAGTTAAATTTACTTTCCCACATTAAGCCTGCATGATGAATGGTTTTATCTTGCCTATTACAGCCTGTTATATCATAAATCCCCAGGCAGGAGAAAGAGAAAAAACCGACTTGAATGAAGAAAACCACGGAGGCACAAATCATTACCATTTCAGATGGTTGTACTGAATCACATTTGCTAACAATAATATGTAAAATACCTTGGAAAACCCATTTACCCTTATTTTCCTGCCATTTCCATTTCTGTTGCTAACAACAACCAAAAAGGAATGTTGATGTTGGAGTGTCTGACTAACCCACCATTTCCATTTCCCTGTTTTATCAGCAGCATAATATAATATTCCTTGAACCAACTTCACTTACATTCTTATTTGTTAGATGAAGTAGATGAATGAAAACATGTAAAAGTATTTCCATATTCTGGTTGGACTGCCCTTCCCAGCTACGGAAATGTTCACCTATTTTCAGTTTTAAGGAAATTTCCTATTTATCAAAGAGGCTTTTCTTAGTTGGTTGACGTTCTCTTCCTCCACACTTCCATAGATCTTTGTATTTTGTTTAGGTAACTATTTTAATCTGCTTTGCAGTCAGGGGATTTGAGTAGTGTTAGTGCTCATCCATCAAGTGTCTTTTTCAATTTAAAACTATTCAATTAATGGTCCTGATGCTTTTTTTTTTTTTTTTTACTTTTCATCCCACTAAGTGGAGCATAGGGCATTTGGAAGTGGGATAGCATCAGGGTGACCAGGTAGTTTATAGTCCAGGCTGGTCACTTGTGAGAGTGAAGGGAGTGGTGTTAGTATAATGCTGGGACAATGGCACAAGGTCTGGACCCTCCTGGTCAAACCAGATGTATGGACTCACTAGCAAGCATAGATGACGATTCTTGTTTAAATGAGATTGCGACCTGGCTGGCGTAGCTCAGTGGATTGAGCTCGGGCTGCGAACCAAAGTGTCACAGGTTCGATTCCCAGTCAGGGGACATGCCTGGGTTGCAGGCCATGATCCCCAGCAACCGCACATTGATGCTTCTCTCTCTCTTTCTCCTTCCCTTCCCTCTCTAAAAAATAAATAAATAAAATCTTTAAAAAAAATAAATGACATTACAACATAAACGCATGTTGTGCATAGGGCATCTGTTTTCTGATCCCTAAAAATAACATAAACTTTAGTGAGAAGCTGTAAATAAATATGTTCTTAGTATTCCTACTGGGACTAAATACTGAAAGACAAGAGAATAAAAACGCCAGGCAAATTATTGGATGGTGCAGGCTCCAATTCTTGCAGGTGAGAATAAAAATAAGATACGTGGTTTCTGTTGTACATGTTCATTCTGTTCAGTGGTTGCATTCGGGGAATAATTGTTTACAGCTTAGCATCATGGTGTATACAGATCTGTCTTCCTTACTAGACTGTGAAATACTTCAAGGAAGAAAATAGCCATTTATATTTGTGTCTCCTACAACCCTCATGTGTGCAGAGGCAAACACTGTGTGCTATGCAACTTTGTGAAATCTTGGAAGAGTTTTGCTAGTTCAACCTTTGCTTAACAGAGGCTCTTCTATAAAATTCTTCACTGGTAGAACTCTCCACTTATGAGAAATTTATTTTCAAAAGAGGACATCCTTTTTTAAAAAATATTTTATTTATTTATTTTTAGATAGAGGGGAAGGGAAGGAGAAAGAGAAATAGAGAAACACCACTGTGTGGCTGCCTCTCATGTGTCCCGTATTGGGGACCTGGCCCGTAGCCCAGATATGTGCCCTGATTGGGAATTGAACTGATGACCCTTTGGTTTACAGGCCTGTGCTCAATCCATTGAGTTATACCAGCCAGGGCAAGGCTATCCCTTTTTTGAATTCCCATATTCATGAAAAAATATCCCTTTAATTTAAGTGAAAAATTTGTGTTGTTATAACTGTGACTTGATTTGACATACTGCGCGAACACTCACCGTCTACAGGGCATTGTGAGTCCACTCACTCATCCTCAGTTGACTTTCTGGATCTATCCAGAATAAATCCAATCCCCTTTCTTTCAAATAGTTGAAGTCTCCTATTATGGTCTCCTGAGTTCTCTCTTATCAAGCTTCGGCTGTACCAGGTTTTTAAATCCTTTCTCATATGATTTAGTTCCAAACTAATTGCTATTCTATTCATCTTTGAAAGAATTCCCCTTTGAAAGTATCTCTTAAAAAGGAATACCCAGCCCTGGCTGGCATAGCTCAGTGGATTGAGCATGGGCTGCGAACCAAAGTGTCACAGGTTCAATTCCCATGCCTGGGTTGCAGGCCATGACCCCCAGCAACCACACATTGATGTTTCTCTCTCTCTTTCTCCCTCCCTTCCCTCTCTAATAAATAAATAAATAAAATCTTAAAAAAAAAAAAAAAGGACAGGGCTCTCCTTCACTTAAAAAAAAAAAAAGGAATACCCAGTTCTGAGCAAAACGCAGGATGTAGCAGGTTATTACCAGGGCTGCCATACAGTTATACCGATTGTGCGTTGCACAATGGAGCCGACAAAGGTGGCATGGGGAAGCTGAATTCTAGCCTATGTGCCACCCAGCAAGCCACATGTCCTGGCTCAGGCCTCTGTCTACACTGAGGAAGGACCTCCACTTTCTCATTAGCACACAGGCATAGAATGAGCTTGCCAAGACCAAGTCAATTATTCTAACCCCTTCTCACCTTACACGCCTCCTAGCCTCTGTACGTCTGTAGAATACAACCTCATATTTTTCTATGCTGTTTTAGCAAGCATATCATTCATGCATTATTTTGACCTTGTGGCTAACAAAAGTCCCCAGTCTTATTTATATGAGCTTCTGTTAAGCCTGATTCCTGCTCTTGTACCTGACATTGATATATGTCATTGAAAGGATAAAAACTTTCTGCAACTTACCCAGATTTCTTCCACATTGACCTGAAGTCATTAATCAACACTCTTTTGGAATATTTTTTTTCCAACTAGCTGTTAAGCCATCTCATGCCTAGTCATTTTTCCATGTTCTTTAGGAGGCTATCTTGAAATGGCAAAATCTTTTGCTGAGCTTGTTATTTCATGTTCATGGTATTTCTCTGCAGCAACCAGGTTTGGAAAACCCTATCTAGGTAAACAAATATTAATTCTGGGTAATCATGTCTTCTTTTGAAGCAGCCACAATTTATGTGATATGCACATTAGAATTTAATTAAGGCTGGATATCAATCTCACCAGTTTCTGGAGTCTGTTTTCTTTCCTCACTGCTTATCTTCATCCCTTTTGAAAGCCAGGGCATTTATTTCTCTCTGGACAGCTGACATCTCTCTTGTTTTCCTTAAATCTTCAGGGGGACTCTGTGAAGGTATCTGACCAATTACTCCTTTTGTCCACCTGTTCCTCTTAACTCCTTTTCTGGAGCATCACAGCAACCACATCAGGGAGGCTAGAGGCCCCTGGAGGGTGAGTCTGTGTCTCTGTATTCCCCAGAAACCTCTAGGAGAGCAGGTGTGCAGCTTCCTTCTCAAAGTCATTGGAGAGATGTAAAGGGACAGGCTCCGGTGATGGTGGCCCGCTTCACTGTATCTTGTAAATATTAGGTTTGGTCAAGATGGTGGGTTTTGAGATTTTGTGAGAAGCCCTCATCTTTCTATGTTTCTTCTAATGTTTTTGCTCTTCTGAGGGTCCCCAGTCTTGCTGACTCTGTGTAACTTAGTATGGTGCTGTGTGAGTCACCTGAATGCCTCCAAGTGTTGGCATGTATAAAGGAAATGCCTCTTGTGTTTTCAGAAACTTGAGATTAGTAAGGACTCATTCTCATATCTGAGGAGAGGAACCAACTCCAGTCATAGCGGGCTTATTAGTATAAAAATACCCTTTCTATTCATTTATAGTTCCCCACTGCGTGAGAAAGTTGAATCGTTTGATCTCTACAGGTTACTGAAGGAAATCTCAAAGTGACTAGAAAATCAAGTTTGCCTGAGAGAGGAAGACTAAGCAGACTGTATTAGTCAGGATAGACTAGACTTTGCTGCAATAACAAATGACCTCCCAAACTAAGTGGCTGAAAGTAAGATTAATTTTCTCATCCCACTTACTTGCTCAGTGATTATTGGTTGGAGGCCTCTTTTTCATGGTACCATCCTTCTTCTGACAAGACTCAGGGCAATGAACAGCCATTGGGAGGGACAATGGTTGTTGCAAGGACAGAGAGATAGCAATATTTAGAAGTATGCGCTGGTTCTGAAACACACAACAGTTTTCTCACAGTTTGACGGCAAAAGTGAGTCCCTCTTACCTTTATATGGGCAGGAAGTACAGTTCCACTATGTGTCTGAAAAGAGACAAAACTAAAGTGTGTGAACAGGCAAAGCATTTAAAAAGGTTTTTCTGTTGATACAGAAGTAGTGGAATTGACAGATGCAAATTTTACCTCAAAAGCAAGATGGCTTTTTGAGGAGACCCAATTAGAATTCCCAAATTGTAGAGTTAAGAAAAAAATTGCTTTGCAAATTTAAAAATTCAGCAGACAATTGGGAAGGAAATAGTCTCTTCTGAAGACCAAATTAGATTCCTAGAAGATCAAGTGTAATAATTATCTTATAGCACAGAATAAAAATGCCAAAAAAGAGAAAATATTCAATAAAAATGTAAGATAGCAAGAAGACAGTTCAAGACACCTTGCAAATAAAAAAATAAGGAGAAAAAAGGAACAGATGGAGAAGAAATATTAATTTTTAAAAAAAGAAAAGAGAAGTTTCTTAAGATAAACACATGAAAGTTCTATTTGAAAACTATAATTAAGTTCCAGGTTGTTTTCATAAAGAAAGAAAGGTATGTGATGTACATGGGCAATCGTATACCGTGTATATATATGTACATATGCATACATATATCTACACATATTTGCACGTGTATATGTAAATATACATATGAATATACATGGAGATGTGTATGCCGTAGTTATAGATACATAATGGTGTAAGTATATATGTATTATACATATAACATATATATAATATTACATAATACACACACACATATACATACGCATGGGCCTGTACATGAGGGGAGACCCCCCAAAACCAGGATTATCTTCTGGAAGGTGGGCCTCCCCCACATGCTTCCCCCACTAGGTGAGTGTTCTAGGAACCCATATGTATCAGTGTAGCAGCTGGCATTATTGTAAGAGGGTGCTTTCGGCTTTGGTGAATTTTTTTGAAGACTCAACAACGCATTTGCCCACTTCTTGATGGCTGATTTACGAGTGCACCTGCCCACATTGCACTGAGCGTTCAGCAGTTTTGACCCAAAACGGCATGACCCCTGTCTCCCACCCTCCATATTGATCCCATCTCTCCCTGAGAGACTTTTTATGCTTCCTGAATGAAAAAAGTCCTCAAAGAGAAATGTTTTGCTGATGTGGAAGAGGCAAGACAAAAAACAGCAGAAGCACTAAAAGGCATGAAAATCGAGGAACTCAAAAATGTTTTGAGCAATGGAAAAAACATCTCGATAGGTGTATTGAATCAGATGGAGAGTACTTTGAAAGTGACTGAAGCTTAAAGAAGTAAGAATAAATATACAATTTATTATAAATAAATTATGGATTTATTTGGGTACCTCCTGGTGTATACTGGAGGACACATGGTGGGTATATGTATAATTTCTGTCTTCTGGTCAGTTCTGGATAGACAAGAAATTCTTCTAAGCTTCCAGACAGATAGAATGTATCTTTTAGTGGGAATAAAAACAGACCAGCACTAGCCCATAGCTCCTGAAGCTAGAAGACAGTGGGTTGTCGGGAGAAGAGGAGAGTGTCCAGGAATCTCATCTGATACATCACTCCTGAATCAGAGAAAGGACAGAAGCGTTCATCATGCAAAGCCTCAGACTGTAATCTCATCTTACACTGTATCTGTGAAAATATTTGATGAACTAACATAACCCAGTGAAAATTGAGCCGGAACAGACTTTCAAGACAGAGGAGAAAAGTGATGAACAGTGAATTTCACAATATATAGTTTGATATTTACTCATCAAAAATGCTCTATACATGCACTACTATGTTTTTTTTTTTTACCCAACTTATAAATGGGAAACAGAAACTGAGAGCCAACTGGCATTCGGAGTGGCACGGTGGGAATTCCAGCTGAAGCAGTTTGAGTACAGAGCCCGTGTTCTTACCTACCTGTCCCTGTGACTTTCCTGCAGCCTTGGTGCCTTAGACTGTTCGGGCTTGTATAACAAAATAGTGCAGACTGGGTGGCTTATAAACAAGGGATATTTATTTCTCACAGTTCTGGAGGATGGAAGTCCAAGATTAGGGTGCCAGCATGGTTGAGTGAAAGCCCTCTCCCAGCTGGCGGGCTTCTCTTTGGACCCCCAAATGGCAGAAGGAGCAAGGGAGCTCTCTTTAGTAAGGGCATTAACCCTACTCCTGAGGACTCCGCCCCCATGACCCCCGAAGGCTCTTCCTGCTACCTCCTCCTGCTACCTCCTCCTAATACCATCACAGTGGGAGTGGGGATCTCAGCATGTGAATTTGGGAAGGATCCAACCATTCAGAGCATTGCACTTGGGTTAGAGAGAACAGCTCAAGTAAAGTGGGAAAAGCAGGGGTTACAAAGGAAGAAGAGACACATTTGTCAACAAAACGTGTTTGACAAAAGATGACAAATGTAAAGTCTAAAGCTCAAAAATAGACTAGGAAAAAATATTTGTAACACATGACAGAACAGAGTTCATGTAACAGATATGATCAAATCCAAAGATATAAAAATTAAATAACTAAATAAAAATAGACAAAGTATATGAACAGGTCATTTACAGAATAAAGAATGCAAATTGCCAATAACAAAAATATCCCTCACTTCATTTGTAATGTGGGTAACACAAATTAAAACATCACTGGACCCCTGGCTGGTGTGGCTCAGTGGCTAGGTGCCAGTCTGCAAACCAAAGGATCACCAGTTTGATTCCTAGTCTAGGGCACATGCCTGGGTTGTGGACCAGGCCCCCGGTAGGGGGACTGCGAAAGGCAACCACACACTGATGTTTCTCTCCCTCTCTTTCTTCCTCCCTTCCCCTCTCTAAAAAGTAAATAAATAAAATCTTTAAAAAAATTATTGTAATATAATTTTGTACACTTTGGATTGGGTACAGTTACAAGCAGCCATAACATTCACTATACAAGTGTGACGGACTCTGTGATATATATACTTTTATATGCTTCTGGCCACAGTATAGATTTATATATTAAACAAAAATAACCTGGTGGTATACCTGAAAATTAAAAATATATACACCCAGTGAAACCCCATGAGAAGCACTGTCCTATGGAAGGCACAGCATATTTACATTGGGACATTGTTGTGCTGGTAAACATCTAACCATGGGCTCTCAAGAAAGAAGGAGAGGAAGAACGAGGGAAAGGAAAGAAGGGAGGGAAAGAAGGTAGGGAAGGAAAGAAAGGAAAGGAAGATAGGGAGTTTCTCTCTTGTAGCATTTGTCAGTTTCCATGCTGTAAATATTCCTACCACGACCAAGTTCAAACTACTAATACACAGAGTTGGAAAAAGGTGTTCACAATTGTAAAGGCATGCTCCGCCTCACCACTGTGTTACGAGAGGTGCACAAGAACCTTGATTATGACATGCCTGTGATCCCACAACATTTTTGGTATTCTATCTGTATCCTTAGACTTGTTAAAAAACATTTAATACTTCTGTAGTTTTTGACATCCTTATCAAAATTTTTAAAGAACTCAATTCACTAAGTGGTTTATGTTTACCCCATAATGTCTTTCTGTATTTTAAGATCTGATTTATTGGGTTCTGAAGTCTCAAACTCAGTCAAATGCTCCATTACTATTTCCTCATCATCTCTTAGATGCTATAAAGAAATCTGACAGCTCCATTAATAAAATGATCTTCAACACTCCAAGGTTGGCAGAGGAGTGATAGATAGCTCCGTTGCTGACCTTGGAGGATCTGTGATTGCACTAAGGGAGCAGTTGGGTTTTCTTTGAGTTTTAACTTCACTAGACCGCAAGCTCTGTGCAGGCAGATACCATGTTTCTCTTACTCTCCAAAGGTTCCAGAGGCTACTTCCTGGCACTTGGGAGTTCCTTAATAAATAATTAATCAGCTAGCAAATAAATAAAGAAGTAAATTTTCTCTTTGCCACACTCTCCCCTTTTCATTTGAAACCCACGATGACAGAGAAAGTGACAGCAGATTTGTTGGGGTCCTTCCGTGGTATGAACGTGAGCTAGACAGTTAGCTGAACTCACTCTACTTTTGTTTCTCTTTTTGCCTTGAGCTTAAAAGGACACCTGGAAGAAAAAGGCACTTAGGTTTCTTTATATTTTCCTAAAAACATCTGTGGTTCTTTCTTTGCTTCAGCCTTTCTGACACTCCCTCTGCCTCCTTCACACTGCACAATTTTTTTGTACTCACTCTCCCTTTGAAAATGGAAACTCATCAGAGAGCCTTCTATGCACCTCCCAGGTTCGTCTTGTCATTTAAAAATTGATTCCTGCTCTGGATGGTGTGGCTCAGTGGACTGAGTGCTGGCCTGCAAACCAAAGGGTCACCGGTTTGATTCCCAGTTGGGGACACATGTTTGGGTTGCAGGGCGGGGTCCTCAGTTGGGGGTGCTTGAGAGGCAACCACATATTGATGTTTCTCACTTCCTCCCTATCTTTCTCCCTCCCTTCCCCTTTCTCTAGAAATAAATAAATAAATAAACCCAATTCCGGTTATATTCATTTGAATCTTTATGATGGCATTATCAGAATTTCCTTTTGCCTCATTTCAGCCGTTCTCATTTTTAATTTCTCAAGCCACGTTGTCATGGTTCTATTTGTTTTGGTCTGATGAGCAAAGAACCTCTGGTTTCCCAGCATCGTTAGTCTCCTGGACATGGTGTCACTAGATATTGGACTGTTTTCCTCAGTTTTATAGCCTCCCTTTGTTCCTCACCTCGAAAGCCCTTGGGCTGTAGTATATGGGACAGACATTTCACTGTCCTTTCACAGCTTAATGATGTAGGTAGTGTTTGCTGACTGCCCACATGTCTGTCTGAGTCAGTATTGCCTATTTTATTATAAGCTCCTAGGAATACACAAATGTCAAAGTGTCTAACAGTGCAATTCCTTTGGGCACTTCAGTGCTGTGTGTGTTTGTGTGTGTGGTGCATGCATGTAAAGAAAATATTCTAATCACATGTTTCTAAAGGGAAGGTCTGAAATAGATTGGTATTTAAGTAATCCCAAGCCCTTTTAAAATAGTGCCGTGTCTGTGAGCTGTGTGCTAGTGAGCTATGAGCTGGTGAGCTAATCAGGGCAGCAGCTACGGAGGGTTGTGGAATAAACCTTAGAGTAATACACAGAGTGGCTCCTGAATAACATTGAAAAACTCTTTTGCAAATTAGAAATCATCTATAAGAGGGTTCACAAAATTTGCCGTATCTGTAAGGTGTCTATTTTATCCCTTTTGCAAAAGATGTGCAAGAGAAAAGGAACTAGGAAACTTGGAAAGGGACAGAGGGTAGATTCTGTGCTGAGTAGTCTACCAGACAGGAGTGATGCCTCCTCCTGTCAGCTGCAATGTGAGAGAAAGTGAGGGCTTAAATGTGAAGGGAGGCCACATGGGGTGTAGGCACTCATAGTGCTGGATAAGTGGTTTTGAGCAAAGAACTGCACCCGAAGCACACACATGCACACATGTGCAAACACATATCCAAGAAAGTTAGGATAGCATGAGGCCCAGTCAAATTGATGCTTATGATTGTGCTTAGATTAAGTGATGACTGGTAAGAGTGTAAGATTTGTAAACATGGTACCTACTTGTACGTAGGTGTTTGAATTTCTTTTGCTCTTGCTCTGAGTGTTATTTGACTAAATATAAAGAAAGATGATTATTTCAATAAACAGGTATATTTTATGGAAAAAAACTTCACCAAAGCAGAATGATTGCGCTATTTAGAGTCTGTTTTAGCCCTTGACACCATTGTCAAGTCACGACAGCTCAACTTGCAAATGACTGTCTGAACTGTACATTGGATTTAGGAAGAAGTAGCCTCATTTTGTAAAATCATGCCCACAAAAGGACAGCAAACTTCATTGTCATTGACTCTAACAATCTCTTAAGGAGCATATAAACTCAGCCAACAATGTCTATCTTGAAATCTGTGGCCTAAACACTCTACTGTCTGAGCTCATGAGACAGAACTTCAGTCTCCATGAGCCCGGATTCTTCACTGAGTTCTTCTCTGCTTCACCTGCGAAAATGGATGTAGTCTTTGTCTTTTGCCAGATTTCCAAGGGGATATGAAGAATGAAGTCTTTCAAACTCTACAGAACATATATAAATAATCATTTTAATTGAATACTCTCCTTGGGCAGACAAATAGGCCCTGCGATTTGACAGATTCCTTTTTGTCTCCATTACCTACGATGGAAATGCATAAATCCTACTCTAACCAGCTCATATGTTAATATCTTCAACAGGATCCTGATAGATCTGCCAGCCTAGATGGATGTGATTTCTAACCAGCTTCCTGTTCCACTTGTGTACCAAGCAAGGAGGGCAAGGCAGGTCCAATTTGGTCAGATCTCCCTTGTCAAGCATAGCAACGAGTTCATTTCCACTTTCCCCTATGAGAGTACTCAGCAGAATCTTAAAAGGTTGACGTGTTTTAAAACGATGACCAGATATGAATTCGGGCCATAATTCACTTCAACAAATTGTTATGAGAACACCTACTAAGCATAGGCCATTTTACTAGGTGTTCGCTAGGGGAAATGTTTCCAAATGCCAACGATACTTGGTCCCTTCTCTCAAGGAGCTTCCAATGTAAGCTCCAGAGTAAGGAAGTAAATGCATACATATTTAATACCACTAAAAACAAATTATGGTGAGGCAGAGCATATTACCAAGGACAGATCAATTCTATCTGTTAGAATAAGTAAATAGAGAAGATAATTTGAGGCAAGACTTGAGGAATTTAAAATGTGTAATTATTATTACTTGTGCAGTTTTAAAGCTAAGGACCTACCTAGATAAAAATTGCCATGGCTGGTGTGGCTCAGTGGATTGAGTGCTGGCCTGCAAATCAAGGGGTCGCTGTTTCGATTCCCAGTCTAGGACATATGTCCTGGTTGTTGGCCAGATCCCCAGCAGGGGTGTGTGGGAAAGGCAACCACGCATTGATGTTTCTCTCCCCCTCTTTCTCCCTCCCTCCCCCTCTCTTTGTCCCTCCCTCCCCCTCTCTAACAATAAATAAATAAAATCTTTAAAATAAAATAAAATTAAATAGAATAAAAATGGCCACCCAAGATTACCATCTGTTGAATTGTAATGGGTTGGGTCAGTGCCTGACCCCAGTTATTATTCATTAAGTCTTTAAACAAATGAGAAACTTGGGGAATGTGAGAGAAGCAGCAGAGGAAGGCAGCTCTGAGAGAAGGACCAAGACTCTCTATAGGTCTCCCAAGTGCCTGGTTAAATGGAGACACTGTGTGTGCTTAGCATAGACTTTCTGAATAGACAGATCTCAACATGATGGTCATGAGTCTGAATGTGAACTTGAGAGAGAAGGGAAGATTTTATGTAATAGGTTGTAACAGGAGACAAGATGTGAAGAATAGATGAGAACAAAGGAAATGGAGTGTGCGAGCACACACACACACACACACACAAAAGCAGGTGAGGAACCAATTTTAACAGATCAGGCTCTCTTTTCAGGATTACATTTAAAGGGAACTTTATGTTTTGAGAACGATCAGCTTTGTTGATTCTTTACAATAATATCTCTTGCCTGGAATTCCAAACATTTTATGCAGTTTGCTTTCATAGGAGATAATGT
Organism: Phyllostomus discolor; assembly: GCF_004126475.2. Lineage (NCBI taxonomy): Eukaryota > Metazoa > Chordata > Mammalia > Chiroptera > Phyllostomidae > Phyllostomus > Phyllostomus discolor. The sequence goes on along the minus strand of NC_040909.2, from coordinate 17,844,148 downwards.
TGGATTCTTGAGTGTTTTACCTTGACAGTGTTGATGTACATCAGCCGTGTTTACTCAGACAGTGGCTTGAGAAAATTTTGCTTCCCTTTTAAATAGGATAACATTCTTTTCCTGCAGGTGTCAAACACACTCTGTTTATGATCATGAGGTTGTTGGTTTCAGGACAGTCAGAAGAAAAGGGAACATAATTCTAATTTTACATAATGAATTAGAATGAAGGTCGTTTAACAAATAAGATTTCTTAAAAAGAAAATTAGTTGATTCTTTGGCTTTCATTGAAAAGTATACACCATCCTTTGGATTTCATATAATAGAGAGTCTGTTCGTATTTTTCCCTTTGCCTCTTTTCCATTATTCAATAAAGACAGCCATATCAACTTCATCAGTCATTAGGAGCAACAACAAAAATAACAGCAGCCTATTGGCTGATATCGAATATACTGGTGAAGTTAATATGGAGAAAGAGCAATGTATGAGCCGAGAGTTGAAGAGAAACTAGAACTTCATGGAAAAAATTGCTGGTCAGGAGTCAGGAAATCTGTTTATTGATTCTGGCTTTGCTAACTCCTGGCAGAGACTTGATTACATGGTCTTTTTCTCTGGATCTCTGTGTCCATGTTGGTAGAAATTGGGATTTAGAAATGTGTCTCATGGTTACAAATAATGATAACAACAGACACTTACCAAGCACTTACTCTCTGCCAGGCACTCTGCTATGCCCCTTGCTCATATTAATTCACTTAGTTCACTCAAAGGACAGCTCCTCTGAGGTAAAATTGTCATCTCAAATTCTCGGCTGAGGGAATAGAGACATAAAGCATATCATGGTGTGATATGCAGGCATGCACTGAGTGCTTTTCATGTATTTAGTTCATTTTAATATAATTCTCATAAGAGCCTTGTAATCTAACCCCATTTACACAGAAGGAAATGGACTCCAGAAAGCAGAGTGATTTGGCTACCTTCTTCCTGTAAGAACATTGCACATCCAGGACAATATATAGGTTTCCTGGCTCCAAGGCTGATAGCCTTCCACTATACCCTATTTACACTGAAACCATTGGAACTGGACCTTTTCCATATCTATAATGTTTATCCCCAGAAGAAACATAGGGATTTCACAAGTTATAAGCCAAATGTGGCCCATGGTGATGTCTTATTTATGTGCATGGTGACTTCAAAGTTTTGTAGTTGCCAACATTTTAATGTTAAGAACCTTCCCAGAAATCATCTAGATTTCTGGCTTCTCTTGGAAAATGAAAAGACCTGCTGTCCCTGGACTGCTCTCTCTATGGCAGTGACCACTGGAACAGTCCTGGGCTCTCAGGTTTTACATGGTGCCCGCCCAGCCCTCTTCATTTGTCTTCATTTGATACCTCTGGGGACTTGTGTTCAAATGCGTCTGTGACTTCTGGATTCAATTAAAAATTTCCCCTTCCCCAACATCAAGGAATTTAAAGGTGTGCTGTGTGGCTTGGCCAGTTGGTTAGTCTGCAATCAATGGGAAGGGAAGTCCTAGTGGCGTGGTTTCTATTTCACAGGGTTTTCACAGACAGAGCATTTCTCCAGTGTAGTGACATTTCAAAATCAGGAAGGCGAGCCGAGTCATAATTGGTCCTGTCACCATTTGGGTTTGTAGCTGGCACCTCATGTGTTTGCCCTGGTTGAGTAATCTGTTTGCATCTGGGTAGACCACACACAGACAAATGTGAACTCTGTTTATATTCATTTCCTGCCTGGGAACTTGGTTCCTCTGGGTCACAGCTTTGGAACCATTGATAGATTGGAAATTTACTGGTATAGACTTGGAGGCAAAATCTTACTTGAACCCATGTTGGGAGCTATCCTTAATAACCTTCCTTGGGCTTCAGCTAAGGGGACTTTGGAGCAATTGTATAAGCATCGTGTCTGAATATGAGATACTCAGTGGAATCAAGATGTTTAGTACAGTTGACTGTTGAACTGCCAAGCCTCAGTGCAGTTGCCAGGGTTTTAGGATGCCAGGCCTCAGTGCAGTTCAAAATGTGCATGTAACTTTGACTTCCCCAAAACGTAACCACTAATAGCCTACTAGAAACCTTATGGATAACCTAAATAGTTGATTCACATGTATTTTGTATGTTATATGTGTTATATACTGTATTATTACAATAAAGTAAGCTAGAAAAAAAGAAAATGTTATTAAGAAAATAATAAGAAAGAAAAAATACATTTATAGTACTGTACGTATTTATTGGAAAAAATCTGTGTTAAGTGGACCCATGCAGTTCAAAACCCTGCTGTTCAGTGGTCATCTGTATTTCCATTTTACAGATGAGATGATCGAAACCTAGAATTGTTCAGTTATATAAGCTAGACAATTCCACATTACATATCATCTATACCTCTCACTAATGAGCAGAATTCGCTATTATTTTCTGGGTCCTCTCCCAGGCAAGTCAAGAAGCCCCACTCTCAGAATTCCTGAAGAAAGACAGATTCACCACCCCTTCTCCATTCCACATGAGCAGCAATCTGCAAAGGGCCAAAAGAAAAAGGATCAAGTTGAGAAGACTGATAACTCTTAGAGCTGCTCTGTGCTAGTCCTGGCACCAACCACAAAGGATCCCTAAGGCCACCTTCCCCATTGTGATAATCTGGCAGAATCTTTGCAGGATTGAAATCCATAATATCTTATTCTTAACCACCACCTTCAGCCAGTGGGCTACAGGTAACACTGGGGGAAGAGTACAAGAGAAAATACTGGAAATCCTCTCAGAGGAGACTCATTGGCATCATCTTCATCAGGGACACTTCTCTGGATCCCATCCTCAAAAGCCTGGGGGAGGTCTAATGGAAGTTTGATGGCACTGCACACTGTCTTCTATTGCAGTGAGCATCAGATATTTTATTAGAAATCATAGTCGCCTGAACTCCATCTCCAGCTCTCTCCTAGGCACTATGAGACTTACAGAAGGAACATGCAAAGTAACAGCTTCCAATTCCACAGAGTTTATGCTCCAGTTGCTAAAGTCAAGCATGTGTGTAAAAATGTTCAAAGAGGAGCTTGTAGTCTTTGTTGAGAGATTGTGAAAACACTCTCCACAATAAATGACCCCTTGTCCATTCCTGGTTTACAACACACAGAAACAGTCAAGGATGAAAGCAACATTGGGGAGAAAGAAAAGAATTGTTGTAAAATTAAGGTGAGGAGATGTTAAACTGCCTTAGGAGTGAAGACTAGGCAAAGTTAGAATTGACTTCAAATAAGCCACCCTTTAATATCTAGCTACTTTAGACATTGAGAAGACCATCAAGGAGCCATGTTTCATGTTATAACTTTCTTCAGGTTAAATTGTCAATGATATGTTCTATGCACACTTGAGCAGAATTTGGAATAGTACAGAGTATCTTTTGATGTGGACCCCGGCTCGTGGGGTCCGCCACATTGTGGATGAGATACGAGACAAATTCACACGGACTACCAAATCCGGTGGAGGAAAAGGAACAACATGGCTTTTTCTCTCAAGGGGAACAAGAGCCTCGGCCTCTGCTATGACAGGCCTTTATTTCTTTTTTTTTTCTGAGCACATTACATAATGGTCCTCATTTACTATGCACAAGTTGGCTTTAGGTGGTTACCTTTTACAGAAAATAAAGGAGATGATGCTGCTAATCACATCACAGAAGAAGGATATTTGCAAATGAAAAGGGAAAAGTGGCTGAACTGGTTACACTCATCTTGGGAAGGTTTGCATGGATTTTAGGAAGTTACTTTGCAGTAAATGTTTGCTGCCTCAATTCAGGGTGAGGGAGTTTTAGCAAAAGCAAGTCTCAAAGCAGCCTAGGTACATTGCAGGCCTGAATCCCCATGGGAGAACCTATCCGTGGGCATGGGTCCTGTACATCTCTGAGTGGGAGCTGGGCCCATGCCACGCAGAATGCTCTCCTACAATTTTTAACATGACTCTTAAGAACGTTCTGAAGTCTTCCTCCTGTGTTGGTGACATGTGGTGTCATTTTCATGGCACATGCATGCAAAGAACCCAGAGAGCAAATAACCCCAATGGAGTGTTTCCTCTTTCACTTTTGCCATGGTTCTCTTTCAGTTGGCCTGCAGCTTTGAAGGTGATGCCAATTAAACATTCCGCTGGCATTGTATTTCTCATATGTGAAAAATTTTGCAGTGAATTTCTCCCAAAATAACGTGCAAAATACTTTTGAATTGCCTGGATTATCTAGAACTTCACTCTCAGACTCCATTGTTCTGGCTGTCCATTGTTGGGACTGTTTTCACTGTATTTAGGTAATACACCAGTCATTTGTTTTCAGACAAAATTTATCTGGCTGGCAGATGAAGCATTTCTATGTGGCTGGGGGCAGAAGGTAGAAGAAGACCATGAGAGCACACTGTATGTGCCTTTGTAGTTGGTGCTTAAAGGTCTCTAATCTTCATTGTCCTTCCCCTTCCACACCGTCCTTAATTCTGGCTTCTTTCTGGCTATGTGACAGCTGTTTATTATTCTGTTTGCAGTTCATTTCTGGATGAGTTACCCATTGCTCTGCCTACTTGTCATTGTTGTGGCTTCTTCAAGTTCCCATGTGACAGGGGGAATAAAACAACAAACCAGTCTGGGCTTTGTAAAGGGCTGGACTTTCCATTCACATTACAATTATTTTTAGAAAGCTGCTATAGAATTTAAGTTTCCTCAAGCAGAATGATTTACATAAAGCCCTATTTTGGTGCGATTTTCTCAGATAAAGCCTTAGAAATGTTTTCTTAGAATCCTGTAACTGGTGTGCAGGTGTGCATCCTACTACACCCTGCACACCAAGAATGTAGCAGAGTCCCTGTGAGGTGTTGGTGCATGAGATTTCCAGTGGCTGTTGGCTCTGGAGGCCCTCGAGTCACCCAGGAAGGGCTGAAAGAATATTACAGTGAACTCTTAGCAGCCGAGTTGGGGATGTGAAGTGATCTGTTTAATCCATACCTTATCTGGATTGTCCATTGAAAAGGCTTAGAAACTAATGCAGTGATACTCAGCTCTAAAATAATGTGGAGTGTCAGTTTACCTTTCTTTGATTCAGAAGGTCCTTTGGGATCTTTGTATCCTGGGGGAGTAGTCAATAACAATTCCAGGTCTAGAATAATAGTAGACAGAATGTCTGAAAAGCCAGGCTTTATTCTCCTTAGGAAGGGCTAGGCAAGTGAAAAGGGCATTAAGGTTCTTGGGTCCAGGAGAAGCGTGAGAGCTGAATGCAAAAGTGGGCGAGTTATAGTTAGAGATACTGATATTCACCACTGTCTGCCTTTGCCAATAGCCCTTAAAGGTTGGAAGATATCAGATGGGTCAAGGTAAGGCCTCCTCCTCTTTACCTGTTTTGGTCCCTCACCTATTAGCACCCAATTCTGTGATGTACTTTGAAGTGCTTAATTAATCAGAGGGCTACTGGTTTTCAGCAAAGGCCCAGAATTTTCTGGAAAGGTGTCTCTGGGATGGACCTGACACTGACCCATCTAGCTCATCCAGCTCAGTTTGCCTCTGACTGGACCGTTACTCTGAAATAGGCTAAGAGAATGTATCTGATGATGCAGCATCTCCCATTCTGTTGGCCTGGAGGGCTTATTAGCACATGCCATGTGACTCTGGTGTCCTGATTTGGTGCCCTGTCACAGTGCCAGCTTCCATTCTGGGCTTCCAGGCCCATCCTGCAAAGGGTTGAAAATAGCATCACAATTTCCTTGTCTTAGGAGCTTTCTCAACCTTGACAAACCCATGGGACAGATGGACCTGAACTTTATGGCCTCTTGTCTGTCAGCTCTGATTGAGTATTCACTCTACAAAGCATCATGCCAGGCATCATGGAAAATTAGAGAAGAAGGAAGACATGTACTCCTGGCCTTTGAACATCTTATCAGCTTACAGGATGACAGAACCAGCACAAAGCAAAACACATGAACACTCAAATGTCAGCTGGACATACGAGGTCTGTCTGGAAAAAGTCCAGCCATTGTTAATATAATGAGAAAAGTTTGCACAACATGAATGTAAACTGGCAGCCAAGGAGAGTGGCCTGAAATGAGCACATGTGAATAATGACGATTTCACTACACTAATCAGTGAGGGTGGTAGATGCTGTTGAGTGAGCATGTATGCTATGTGGCCATCATTCCAAAATGACTGAGCAAGTAGAGCAATGAATCTGCATCAAATTTTGTATTAAACTGGAATATTTCTCTGTGGAAACTATTCAGATGATTCAGAAGGCTGTAGCTATGGGCAACTGGTAACTGGCAGTTTCATCATGACAATGTGCTCGCTCATGTATCACATCTTGTGCAGAGTTTTTTTTTGTGAAACATCGAATCACCCAGGTGACTCAAACCCTCTGTAGTCCAGATTTGGCACGGTGCAACTTCTGGCTTTTCCCAAAACTAAAATCACCTTTGAAAGGGAAGAGATTTCAGACTGTCAGTGAGATTCAGGAAAATATGATGGGACAGCTGATGGTGGTTGGGAGAACTGTGTGAGGTCCCCAGGTACCTACTTTGAAGGGGACTAAGGTGCCATTGTCCTGTGTACAAGGTTTCTTGTATCTTGTATCTTTTTCAATAAATGTCTCCATTTTTTCATATTACATGGTTGGATACTTTCTAGACAGAACTCCTATATCATTTGTTGTCCATAAATCCAATTAATGTGGCCTGGGAATATATAATATTAAAGTTTTTTTCTGAAAAGACTCAAGTGACTGGAGCCGGGAAAGGGTGGTTTCCTAGTGTCTAAGTTTTTGTTCACAAGGAATGACCCTGAGACAAGGATCTGAGAGCAAGCAGCTTATTTGAGGTATTGGAAACACCAGTAAGAGGAGAGGGAAAGGAAGACGGGGGAAGTAGGCATCTAACAAAGCATGTGTCACTAAGTCAGCTGTGGACGACTGTCGACAGTGGAGCTCAAGCCTATGGGGACATTCTGGGGAACAGCTAAGTACACGCATCTCAAAATTAATTCCCAGATCTGTCTGACATATTGCTTCAGAAGGCCTTGCACCCTAGGCTTTAGTAAACACTCCCAGAAAAGACACTCATATGTTGGTCTTTGTTAATGGAAAGTCCATGTGTCTTATTTGATTTTAGCTGCCCTGGCCGATGTGCCCAAGAAGGAGCTCCTAGAGGCTGAACCTCAGGGGCTAATTACTCTCTACCATACCACATTACATGGTTTGATGTGCTCTATTTCTTTTTTCTATCCAGTATTTAGAGGCTGAGCAGAAAAGATCCATAATAGAAATGTCAGAATATGTTGATAATTTATTGATAGCTTTTATCTGGGGAAAGATGTAGGGCATGCTGATGCATTCTTATGCACCCAGTAACACAGTTTGTCCGTGGAGGGGAAGGGTGGATTAAGTTGGCGCCTGTCAGGACACAGAAGCTACGTCGGTTCCTTTAACGGAAGGAATTACCATGGAGACTTGGTAGCGGAAGAAAAAGTGTTTCTGAACCATTTCAGGCTGGGTCTGAAAATTAAACTGACAAAAAAACAGATTCACAGGAGAAAAGCATAGAGTTAGTTAATATATGTTTTCTGTGTCACGGAGTCTTCATAATAAGGAAATGAAGGTCTGAAGAAACAGCTAGACCTGTGTATTTTTATGTGGGCATGATGAAGAGTGGCTTGCCTTGAGGAATGGGAGAGGCTAAGGGGTCGGGGTAAGTATAGTGACCTGGGTAAACTTAGAAGGTCTGTTAAGGTTCTTCTTGGTGTCCCATTGTCTTTGGAAAGAAGGCTGCTCCTTTTCTGAGGGTATAAAAAGGGCATTTTTCACATGAGGCTCTTATGACCTGTTTCAGGGGAGAAGGATGACGGGGGAGGAGGTCAGAGTGAACCTCCAGCCTCAGCTGTTTTCTCAAACTCCTCCACCTTCAAATAGTCAAAATGCCAAGGGGTTATATTTGGGGGTGGTAGGGCCTGAACACCATTACTTGTTATTCAGGTTATTGGACAGTCCAGGAGATGCAAAGGGATGCTGAGGTTCACAGAGACAGTAAATGGCAGGAAGTCGCTATACTTTTAGGGCTGGGGGAACAAAGGGAAGACATCAGGATAATGAAAATGTAAATACTTGAAGAAGGGGATCCCAGACCTTTGAGGAGGGAGCACTGGCTGGCTGGCTGTGCTGGAGTCTCTGAAGGGGGCATCAAGACACCGATGCTGGGCATATGGAGAAACTGCACCATGGAATCAGTTGCTCTTACTGGAACCAGTTGCTGCTCCCAGGGTGAAGAGTTCTCACTGAAGAGTAGGAAGCAAGTCTTCCTGCCTCTGATCTCAAGTTGGAAGCCCCCCACCCCAGCAGACCTAAAAGGAAAGCCACTGGCCCAGGACAGGTATAACTTGTAGAGTCCCAGCACCAATACCACTAAATAGAGCAAGTTTGGAAGAGAGACAATTAAATTAAAAACCAGCTCAGAGGTCCTGACTGGGTAGTTCAGTGGGTCAGAGCATCATCCCAATGTACCAATGCTGTGGGTCGATCTCTGGTCAGGGCACATGCAGGAATCAACCAATAAGCACATAAATAAGTGGAACAACAAACTGATGTTCATCTCTCTCCAAAATAAAACAAACAAAAAATAAAACAAAACAAAAAAACAACTCAGAAAGAGACCATACACATGCGCCTCCACACCAGAGGAGAAGGAGAGAGAGGGGAAGAGAGAGCATGCGTATTAGAGTGGGCTGGCAAGAACAAGCATGTATCCAAGAGCTGGCTGGGATTAGCATTGCTACTCAGTTATAGAAATAATCATAATAATAGCCCATGCATAAGAATTTGGTTCAGGGGAGAATAATATAAAGGACTCTTATTTAGCTGGGGGTAAGGTGGTGATTAAGCTCTAAAGTCAGGGCATTCGGGAAAAATCAGATGTAAACATGGGAATTACGTACTAAGAGTAGCAGTCTGTTGAGAAAACAGATTGGTGTCTCCTCTCATGCTCATTCTGTGAGGTACCTAGGAGCACTGAGTGGAATGCGGGGTGGGGACCTCACCCCTGCCCTATTTATATTATCACTTTCTCTTAAGAGGAGAGTAGAAAATAAAAGTAGACTGTGTACTACTTCAGGTTAGATATTTTGCATGCATTATTCATTTCAATGCAAAAGCCCCATGAGACAGGTGATATACTCCTTATGTTATGGATGTGAAAAAATGCTAAAGAGGTTATTAAAACTAGCTCAGCAACACAGAGCTGGTGCAGGGTGAGAGCTGGCCTTCTAACCCTGGCCCTATTACAGATCCCATGTGTGGCATCTTGATGTCTAAGGACAGGGAAGATACCACTTTTTCATGTTGAACTAATAGTATAAGGCAGAATAAAAAAGTATAGATACATTGCCCTAGAAGTAAAGAGGACAAAGGGATGACTCCTAACTGAGAGGGTCATGACAGTCTCCTGTGGAGCAGTAACATTTGAAATGGAGTTCGAACGTGGGTAAGCTGTGGGCAGGTGGGATGCAGGGAGGAAGATTCCCGGTAGGGGAAGGAGCACAGGCAAAGACTCTGGCAGGGTGAAGATACCATGAGGAGTTTGCCGTGATGGACCAAGAAGGGGCATCTGCCTGGGTGGGAAGGAGTGCTTTGCCACCAGCATTGCTTAGAATTACCAGTATATGGTCTCAGTCAAAAGCAGACTTAAACTTACTCTTAGTTTTCTTATTCCTTTTAAATTCTTGACAATCTGCTCTCTTACTTATGCGTGCCCAGGACCGACCATTCCCACCAGCCCCTGCCCTTTGTTATGCCACTGGTAACTGGCTTTGTTGGGATAAGTTCTCTTGAATGCCTTGCTCTCTGTGCCTCACTCGGTAGCACTCCGAGTTCTTCTGATTCTCAGCCTGTGGTCCTCCCTGGTGTGTTACCCACCCTGTGTTCTGGAGGAGACAGGCCCATCTGTGATGGACAAAGGGACAGCCCTGGGTTTCTCATGAGTTTGGGGAAAGGAGGGTCACACATGGAGCCAGGTGTCTGGCATGCTCCATTTCTGCAGCTCTTCTGCCCCAGGCCTGTCTGGGATAGACACTCTCTCCAGCATCTGAATAATGCTTTAGCGCCAACAAGCCATGCTAGATTGACCCAGAGGGCATGGACCACAGACAGGCCTGGAGGAATCTTCTTAGAGACTTGTCACTTGGTGAGAAGTCGAGAGTTTGAAGTTGAAGATTGAAATCACTGAAGACAAGACCAGGTGGTTGTTGATATTCCTGCTGCCCCAGCCCCCGCCCACCCCCTGCCCACCACCCCAGGGCAAAGGAAGAAGGAGGACCTCCTGCTAATTTTCAACTGCGTTTTGCTCTCTGTTATGTAGTATTTCGGTGACAAGATCCACTGAGGAGAGTTGGGGCGAGGCTGGCTGAGGTTGTCAAGGAGCTGTTTTGAGTTCAGGGGCCCGCATGGCAATGGAATGATGCTTCCTGACCTTCCAGACCTTTGAGACCTCTGGGCGGTCTTAGAAATCACCTCAAGCCTTCCGTGGAGGATACAAGCGCCTGGGGGAGTTCCAGGGAAAGGTAGCAGGTAGAGTATCCTTTCTGACTTTTATTCTCTCTCGTCCTCTCTCCCCTCCTTCCTGTGTGCCTCTTGCTCTGTTGTGTCTCTTTCTCCTCAAGATTCCACAGACCAGTGATGCATGGGTTATTTATGTTTTGTTCTTTTCAACAGAGATGTCATGGGCTACAAAGTGATGGGGTACTCCAAAGAGCTCACTACGAGCTTTCAAAGATGCCAAGCCACCGGCTGCTCTAAAGTAGAAAAAATCACCGTTCCGGAGAGGCTGCAGGAAACGAGCCTGGAGGAGGTGAGGAGACTTCACTCTTCCCTCTGCCCTTGACTCCATGGACGTTTAGCCATCCCATGGTTTGGGCCCAGGACTGATAGGCTTTCTCCTATATGTCCTTTCACAGGCTCTGTTTTGGCCAGAGGACACACCACCTTCTCTGCTGTCCTGGGGAACTGCTGAAGGACATAGAGGAAGATGCTGCCACTCCCCGGGACAGAAACACAGCAGCTGGGACCAAGAAGCACCTCGTGCGGAACTCGAGGCAGCAGCCCTTCCGACGAAGATCTCTGAGCTGCCATTCCCATTGGACTGTTTTCGCTTTGCCATCATCTGCATACCACACAGTTCTGGATGTTTTTGATTAGTTGGCTTTCTTTCTTCTTTTTTTTTCTCCTTGTCTTTTCTTTTTCTTCTTTTGGCCCTGGGAATTGTAAGAAAAGAATTGCTTTAGAAAGTATAATTGTTGCTGACATTAGCCTTGTTTATGAGCAAATTCTGTCACTGGGGATTTTCTGCTTTGCAATCCCAGGTTACCTAGTAAATGGGGCTGCGTGGTGTGATTTATGTAGTACTGATCCTTAGATTAAAAATACATTTTCTTTCTTGTTTTTTTTTTTTTTTTAAGTTTGAATTCAGGTAATGTCCTGAATCACATTTGCTTAGCCACTGAAGCGATCTCAATGTGGTATCGCTTGTATTTGAAATATAATCAAACCTATATTATACCAGGGGCTCTTGCACACTATTTTTTATATATATGTTATGCTACAAAGAAACACAGACCTAATAGGTTAAAATTTAATCCCTGCCTGATCCTGCAGCTAGAATGGGGGAGAAATTATACACATCGCAAATGGCTTCAGACACCCTGAATAGAAGCTAACTGACAGTAAGTGGGTGGTTTCGAACTGCCCTTTTCTAAGGCAAAGCAGGAACTGGAGACCAGCCGCCCTCGTCAACAGTGTGCCTCAGGTGTCTCTGTAGCTCTGCCCCTTTGGGTGGGATTAGAGAACAAGACATGCCTCTCTGTCTGGGTTTCCGGGAACCGTGTGCTATTTCTGACTCACGTTCTGTAACTGTGTCTCGCCTTGCAATAAAACACCTTCAGCTGACTCGGCATCAAGGTCTCTGTCCATTTCCTGCAATGCTGTGTCCTTCCTCAGTGACTCTAGAGGAAAGTCCAGGGCAAACCTACAAGGAGTTGACCTGCCAGAGATCTCACGTGGGTGCCACCTTATCGCTCCGTCACAAGTGTCCCTAGAGCCATCAGTGGTCTGCACATGGGGCAGTGTGTGCGGTCAACTTCTCTCCTCCTTTTATTATAGTCAACTCTAGAAATGTCTGGTGGTGGCAGCACCCTGTCAGGCCAGGGTGCTGGCATCTGCCACCACCCGCTAACTCTGCAGTGCCCTCTGATTTCTCTGAGGCTCTAGAACAGGCCACAGACTCTGTGAACCTCAGTGCCCACCTGTGTACCGTGGAGATAGTGACACTTCTATAGGCATGGCGATAAGTGCCCATAAAAGGACATCACATGGATGGTACTTTCTACATGGTAAACTCACTGGAATGTGGCAGCACTCAATAAATGGTGGTCATGTTATTTTTTTTTAACAAAAAATAAAAGAACACTTGAATTCCTTACTGTTGGGCTTTGTTTGAGAACGCTGAGTAGCCTCTGAAGGCCTCCTTGCTTAACGCCGCTAGGAAAAAAGGCGAAGACTCGTGGGATGAGAAGTCAGGAGAAGGGGGCCCGCCATTCCCTACCTTGACCTTGGACAGGTGTTTTACCTTCTTCACAGGGATCACACTGTTGCTTTTACAAAAAGTGAAATGTACCACACACATGGACGTGTGAGGTATTTTCCCACCCATTTGCAATATTGCGTTCATGCTGTCAAAGAACAGGTGAGGCTCTCTCTAGATTCTGACAAAGAGGTCTCATTCACTGTGGGGAAGAATCAGACCCAGCTCAGGCTTTGTCAGACTATACCTGTCATTTTAGTGGAAAGCCTGTTGGAAAACTCCCGGCACTCTGCACCACTGCACCTGAGATTTTAGGGTGAACTAGGTGTGAAGCAAAGACAGGAGCTAAGATGATTCATTTCACATTGGGTGGCTTATGGCATTCTGTAGCTGCCATGGGATGGACTATAATCCCACAGATATTAACCCTGGACTCTAAGCCATACATCTTAGAAATATTTTCTACTTGCTACCTCAAAGTCCTTAAAATAACCGTTACTAAGTACTTAGCATATACTGATCACTGGGCAAAGCGCTTTACAAGCATTGGCTCATTTAATTGTCACAACAACTGCATGAGGTAGGTACTCTTAACTCCCACTACCTGGATGGGAAATGGGCAGGAAATGGCTAGTTAATTGAGCCAGCCCCTCCAGTTGGTGAGTCATAGTGCCAGCGCTGGGTCTTCCAGACTCCAATGCCTGGGCTCTTTCCCATTGTGCTCAGCTGCCTCCTCTCAGTCACTGTCTGCTTTTCTGGCTTCTGACTTGGAGCCTCACTTTTGGAAATTACTTACATCTGGGGCTATTAACCATCACCCTCTCCTGCCTGATTCCCATAATTATTATCTAAGTTCTTGGCAAATGTATACCAACTAGTTGCAAATTAATATGAAAAGTCTAAATTTCCATTAAAAATTTAGCATTTTTTATATAATATACTTCTGAAATGGGTGCAGATTCAGCCTTCCTTACGCTGATGTCTACTTCTATTTAGCATTCTGAGCTCCCAGTGCATCGTATCTTGGGGAAGCCCTAATTGGATGCAAATGTTGAACCCAAGAGCTATCTCAGGGGTATATGAGAGAGCACTAAGGGCAAAACAACCTTAGATTCTTGAGCAAAATGATGCTGAATCAAAACTTAGTTCCTAACGTCTGTTTGAAAAAAAAAACATTATTCATGTCAGAGGAAAAGAATCTCTTTCCAGTTCCCATCCACAGCTTATCCAGAAGACGGTGTTATTGTGTATCTATTTGAAGGACCCCAGGAGTTTAAAGCAGTTACATATTTGCAGGGAAAATGTACCAGATGCACTTGGTACCATGCCCATATTCTGAGGGCTTTCTCTGGCTGGGGTACCTGTGTGCATCCAGGCTGGAAGTCCTGGGCTTTTTATTCCCCTCCCCACTGAGACCAGCCCTCTACCAAGTTGGTATGTAAATGAGCCAGCTCCCTTACCCTCTAGGTGAACCTACTGAGGCATAGTCTACCCTGGTTCTGAGTTCCTGAGGGAGGTGGCAGACCAGTTGCTTTGGGTGGGAACCAGTTTGTTAACCCACTTTTATTGGCCGCCTTTCCTTCCTTGTCTCACACCCACACGTCTCAACCAGTGTTTCCTGGGAGCATCTCCCCAGTAAGTGGTCAATTTGCACATAAATTCCCATCTCCGGGTGTGCTTCTGCGGGGAGTCCAAGTGATGACATGTTCTGGTGCTGGCCAATGATAGGAATAATAGTGTCCCAGAGAAAAATAACAGCAGTAACCTTCGGGACGAAGCAATTTCCCACCTTGTTCCTCTACTGGCACCTCTGCTATGTTCGGAACTGGAAAGGAGACCTTATAAAATCTGAGACCCGTGCGCCAGAGAACAATTTCCTTCCTGTGAAACAGGCATCTCCACAGGTTATGAGATTTTTTTCCCCCTTAAAATGAAAGACTCAAAAAACATGAGACCGCATTCAGAATCACCTGATAGCAAATCAAATTACAATTCAGCGGCTGGAACAAGTAATTAAATACAAGTGGGTAATGGGAAAAGGAGAGAGTCACAGTCCTAAAGCCCACTCTCACCTCTCAAGGACTCCTATTGGCCTTTGAATAACTTCTGCTTCAATTAACATTGATTGAGTCTGCCTAACGTGCCCAGCTCTTGTCAAATTCCATTACAAGAGGCTCTAAGACGCTCTGTCTGCCAGCCTTTGTTCTGCGGGGACATTTTGGTAGGAATATTGAATATTGTGTGGAGTAGCTAAGTCATTGATCAAGATTTTTATACAAGAGGTTTGCTTTTTCTGGCAGGGCAGTTTTGTAAATGAGATTTCGTCTTTGAAAGTTCAAGTTATGGTGCTCTAAGAAGCATGTCAGACTGACCCTCTCCTGCTTTCAGAGCTAAATGTTGAAAACGCCAACCCTGGAAAGGAAGCAAATGTGCCCTCAGCTTTGTTAGAAGCACCAAACGCCAAACGTATCTTTATTGTTGTTGGGAGGAGGACACACAAGCACCTTTCTTTGATGGGGCTCTCTGTCAGGACTTTGATGTTTATGTTATCAAAGATGTAAATGAAATGATAGTACGTGCCAGAGTCTGCCTTCTCTCTCATCTCGCTCTTTGCTAAGGTCTTGAAGGGTGGAGCTATCTATATTTTATGCAAGATTGGGGTAAGATTCCAATGAGGAAAAAAGAAATCACAGAATAACGTTGTTCTTAGGATCTTAAATGATCAAGGACCTTTTAGAGAGAGAAAGACGCTTACTACTATTGGTACATTTTCATGTCTACATTTTAAATCTCATTAATTAATTTTTTTAAAAGATTTTGCTTACTTATTTTTTAGAGAGGGGAAGGAAGAGAGGGAGAGAAACATCAGTGTGTGGTTGCCTCTTGCATGCCCCTCACTGGGAGCGTGGCCTGCAACCCAGGCATGTGCCCTGACTGGGAATTGAACCTGCAACCCTTTGATCACAGGCTGGTACTCATTCCACTGAACCACACCAGCCAGGACAAATTATTATTATTTTTCACTAAACATTAAAATGCTACTTCTGCATTTTAATAAAATGCTACTGATAAAATGGACCAAGTCACCTGAAGTACTTAAATCTGATTACACATTTGAGTAAACAAATTCTTTTAAATATTTCAATAAAATGTCTACTGATCTCATTTAAAAGCCTTACAAACTTTAGAAGCAGGCATCATGCAGACGGATGCATGCATGCACACACCAGTAATAACAGTGGAATTCAATTCAAATGTATATTCCTACACTGAACTGATTAAGAAGTGTTTATACCATGGGTTTGTTTCATATCTTTATTATTTATAAATTTGTTTTATCACGTTCTGTTTTTTAAAAAAATAATTCTCAGTGTCTGCACTTTCCTAGAGTTAACAGCAATCTTGCTAGACTCCAAAGAAAAAGGATGGAGTCCTGGAGTCCTAGAGCTCAGAGTTTTCAGAGCTGAGGTTACCAGCCGCATATAGGGTCATAGTGGGTCTCTTCGAAGTTGACTCAGTCCTGGGCTGCTGTTTGCCAGCCTGAGTTTTTCCTTAAGAGTCAAGGTTCAGTTGCTGTGTCAATGAACTGTTGGAAGCCCTTGTCTTACACTAGTGATGTGGAGTGCCTTTGAGAGCTTCCATGTCCATCAAACTGTGGTCCCAGGCAGAGAGTGTTTACTTCGTGATGCCTTGGTTTCTCAGTAAGTTTTAATAAAACACAGCCGGAAGTTTCTTCATCCAGGGCGTGAAAGGAGGAGGCTGGTCAGCTGCTCTTGCATCAGCTTCCAGCTCACTGCTGGACTCCACTGGCTGTTATGGGTGACCTTAGGAGAGGGTCACTGCTTTGGTCTGTCAAGAAGAATCTCAAACTTTTCATGAGTTATTTGGCTTAAAATTAATGGTAGCTTTTCCTTTCTATGGACTCACAATACATACATATATATACATGAAAATATACATCAAAGTACCAGAACTTCTATATATGTATATAGAATATAAATATATGTATAAATATAACTATAAATATATATAACTATAACTATATATATATATATAACTATATACTTATTAAAATATTTCTAAAAGTATGCCCTTTGTTTTTAAATTACCTTTTGGTATACCTTATACTTTTCCAGTGTTCAATACTATTTTGTACTAAAAGCCTTTCATAGACAGAAATTACTCTAGTGAACTATAATATTCTTCTTGCTTAAATTAGTGCAATGTGGGTACATCCTTATGTATTCTCCTTTATCTTTTTAGCATTATCCCTGAGACATTTTTGAAAGTCTCTTGCTTAAAGGCAACAAGATATGCCTGCCATACCCATATTGATTTTTCTCTGCTATTAGCTAAGATTTTAGTCCTTGAGAAGCCCTGATTCCTATTAGTAGACAATAGCATTAGGATTGCATGTCAGTTTTATCCTCATGAATACAGTTATAATAGACAAAATCATACTACTTTTGACCACTGTAATGGAAGTGCAGGAAAAGTATCATTAATTTTCATTGCTATTTTCTGATATGAGTGCTAATATTACCTATTGTAAATTTTTATCTAATATTGTTTTTTAATTTAATTTATTTTTTAGTTTTCAATTGCAATGGACATTCAATATTATATTTAAGGTGTACAACATAGTGGTTATACATTTATATAACTTATGATGTGATCTCCCCACTAACTCTCGTCCCTACCAGGCATCACACATAATTATTACAATATCATTGACTATATTCCCTATGCTGTACTTTATATCCCTGTGACTATTTTGTAACTTCCAATTTGTACTTCTTAATCCATTCACCTTTTTCACCTAGCCTCCAGCGCCCCCCTCAATCTGGTGAATACAGATTATTCTTAGTATTTATGAGTCTGTTTCTGTTTTGTCTGTTTCTTTATTTTGTTCTTTAAATTCCACATGTAAGTGAAATCATAGGGTATTTATCTTTCTCTGCCAGACTTATTTCTCTTAACATAATACCTTCTAGGTCTACCCATGTTGCGAATGGTGAGATTTCATTTTTTTAATCAAGTAATATTCCATTGTTAATATTAATTTTTAAGATTTACATTTACTACACCTCTTGTATTACCCACTCAAATGGTAATCATACTCCTTTCTCATTATTTGTGTTAGATGTTTCATTGATTACTACTTTGTAGTTCTTTTATTGACAAACACAGGATCCAAGTAGTGATGAATACGGTAATAAGATCAGTTTTCTTATCTGTAACAGGAATGCTCTGATGAGGTTTAGGACTGAGATTTTTGTCCTGTGGGTGGTGGAATGGTCCTTGAAATTTTTACAATTGGTCTAAGACAGCGTTTCTCAAGGTAGAATCCTGGGGTGGGGAGGTGGTGTTAAAACACAAGTTGCTGGGCCCCTCTCCCAATAGGTCTGGGATGGGGCTGGGAAACACGCATGTCTCACAAGCTCCAGGTGTCTGTGGCTGATGGCTGTGACAACACACCCTGAGGACCACTGGTGTAAGGAACATAAAGTAGGGTTTGCTGGCTAGACCGGGCTGACCTTTGAAGCCTTGAACTTTGAGGCTATTAATCAGGATGAAAATTAAGAACAAGTATTAAGTAACAACTACTAGAAAGACAAGTCCTTGAGTTATAAAAATTAGGATGATGACTGTGAATCTTGCATATTGAACCAAGTCCACATTTTACTCCTTATTTCCACTCTTTTGGAACAACACTGATTGTCAGTGGCAGATCTCATATAGACTAAAGTGCAGAGAGAGAGAGAGAAAGAGAGAGAGAGAGAGAGAGAGAGAGAGAGAGAACTCAGTTTCAAACAACAGAATTCCATAATTCATATAGGGAATTATTTGTACCATAAATGAACGCCAATGAAATTTTTTCCAAAAAATGGTTTGAAGGGTAAAAAAGTTCACTCAAAGGGATTTTGTATCTTTCAATCCAGATCATGTCTTGATTTTATTTTAAGGTTGAAGTGTACAACCTGTCTCCCTTTACCTGACATCTGTTATAGCAGAAAGTCTGTCTTTCAAGTGTTTAAGCAAGTGTCAGGTATGCTGTCACTTTAGGATGAATAATAAACAGCCATAATAAATGCATGCTGTAGGTGACATTAATAAGACATCTGCAATCCTGCAGGAAGACTCATGCTGGAAGGTAAATAGATGCGTTTGTTTAGACTATTGTTAGGCACTTGAACTTCTGACACCCAGAGCAGGTGTTCAGTGTATTTGGGAGCTACCTGACAAAAGTCCTTTGTTTTCTTACTCCTCTGCCTGCCCCCCAAATGTAACATTCCTCAAGGTTCTGCCTTCTCTCCTTGTTCCTTCACGTCTGTATTTTTCTCTGAGTGAATTATTCCACACGCTTTAAATCATTATCTCTAGAAGGGATGATTTTATGGTCTAACTTTCCCTCCATCCCTGCCAAACCCTGCCCCGCCCCCCCCGCCCCCCCAAAAAAACCTTGAGAATTTTCGTTTCCAACTCCATATAGGACACCTTTATTCACGTGTCCTTCTGGCCACTCAAACCACATGCCTGTAGCAGAACTCAGTGCGTTCCCTTCCCAACTCAGCTTATTCTTTTTTTTTTCCTCCCTGAATGTAAGCCACGTTATTTGCCTTATTGAAATCTCCCTCTTCATCACCGCAGACATTCACAGGACTCAGCCTCCAGTATGTCTCTGACATTGATATCTCTATTTCATCTCCTACTGACAAAACTGTCTCTTAGGCACCCAGTGCTGCCTACGGTGGTTAAAGCCTTTTAAATGATTTTCTCATTTCCAGTCTCTCTCCACTGCAATCCATCTTAAATATCATTGCAACACAAATGTTCCCAGAGATGGTGTCACTGATTATGACACTATCCTGGTCTAGAATCTTTCCTGACTCTCAGTATGTAAGGAAATGTGTTCGAACTCCTTGTCATGCCATTTCAGACTTTCTAATATGCAGCCCCAACTTCCTTCCCACCTCTTCTCTCTCACTGTTCACTTGTGAGCCCTCTCACTCCACTGCTGTATTATCAGTCTTAAAAGATGCCTTTAAGTGTCACCTTTTGTTTGTGTTATTCCTTTTCCATATCATCTCCTTTTTCTACCTACTGACCCAACAATTTTGAAAGATGCATAATGAATATTACTTCCCTCTAGTGTGTTGCCTGGTTCACCCCAATCAATGCTACCTTTTCTTCTTTTTTAACTCCCAAGTTACTTTATGGAACCTTCACTCCTGACTTGTGCCTGTGCCTGGTTGTTATGACTGTGGAGAATGTTATTTGTTGGATCCTGAATGACCAGATCTTGATGTATATCTATATGGGAAATATTGAGGTGGACACTTTTGACAAATGCATGCTGTTCATAAGCTATCAAATATTGGAGAGCTTGCTCTAGGCCAGGCACTGAGCCAGGCATTGGGGCCACACTCATGTAGGCTCTCATAGAGCTTACCATATTTTACTGTGTATAATGAGCACTTTTTTGCCCAAAATTTTGAGGGGAAAGTAAGGATGCACATTATACCTGGGTATTATGATTACATACCAGGGGTATACTAATGGGCATAATAATCCTGTGTATAATGCACAAAAAAAACATGGGTGCTCATTATACACTGGAGAGCATTATACACGGCCAATATGGTATATTCTGGAAGATGGACAAACACAAGAAATAATCTGACATTGACTGTGATTTTTACTATTTGAAAACAGAATGATGTTAAAGAGATTTGTGGGTATAGGATGTATGTAGTTAGCAGGGATTCTCTGAGTAAATGATGATTAAGCTTAGACTTGAAAAATGCGAAAAAGCCAACCAGGCAGAGAACTGGGGAAAGTCTTTTCAACTGAAGAAGAGTATATGAAAGGCCACAGGTAGGAATGAGCTTGGTATGTTTATGGTAGAGATGAATGACTAGTGAGATGGAACAGAGACATGAATGGAAGTTGTATGAAATGTGACCGAAGTAGGAGGGAGCTAGACTGTGTTAGGCCTTGTAGATTATGGGAGGGAGTTTGGATTTCATTCTAAGCATGATGGGAAAACATTAAAAAAGCCTAAAGAATGTATAATGCTCCGTGGGATTGGCATTATAGTGGCACAAAGGAAGAAGTGAGCAGACTGTTTATCAGGCAAAGATGTTAACTCTCAAGTGTTACTGGAAAACTCTAGGTTGGGTTAGCTGCTGGCCTAGAGCCGGGTCTCAAAATTCCTTTTGCTCTGTGGTCTAGATCAAAGCAAGTCAACCTACCACCTTGGCCTCTTTCCCCACTGGCCACACCTCACCTTGGTTCTCAATATCTTATGAGTCCTATGGCTAGGAAAGGCAGGAAAGAATAAAATCAAAAGGAAATATCCCATTGGAGTACAAGGAGCATCTTATACAGTGACATGGGGAAACTTTCAAAGGAGGGAAATTCTAAAAAGACAGGACATCCCAAGAGCCCAGGCTATGTGGGCTCTATAGTTTTTGACTTTTTCTTTGCTCATAACATTGTAGCTTCTATGTTACAACACAGCTTTGTGCTCTGTCCACAAGGCCAAAGTGTGATCTTGGCCTGTGTTCTGGCAGCATCTCCTCTTAGGGATGGACAGAAGAGGGTCTTGAGTTTTTTTTTTTTAAAGATTTTATTTATTTATTTTTAGAGAGGGAAGGGAGAGAGAAAGAGAGAGAAAGAAACACCAATGTGAGGTTGCTGGGGGCCGTGGCCTGCAACCCAGTCATGTGCCCTGACTGGGAATCGAACCTACGACACTTTGGTTCGCAGCCCACGCTCAGTCCACTGAGCTATGCCAGCCAGGTGGGTCTTGAGTTTTTTATAAAGGCATTCAATTTTTTTATTTCCTTTTTAGGAATTTCATGCATATAATTTCATAAGGCAAAAATTTATAACTGTTAAACAGAATCAAGTATTTTTGTCAGTCACTGTCTTCAGTCAGAGACTCAGAGGTAACCGCAGTCTAGTTTGTGCAGTGTTAGAAGATTAGGTTGTTTTCTTGTGTTGAGGCTGATATACTCGCACCTTCTTTTTTTCCTGCAAATGACTAACTCTGTTGTGTGGCTCACTAGAGTAATCCCTTTCAAAAATGTTAAGGGATCTAACCATTATTTGAGAACTCTGATCTTTTCAGAATTTACTTCTTCATGCCTTTTTAAACATCACTTATTTTGAGTTTCATGACCGCTGGATCTTTCTATCTGACTAATGATCAGTTAAGATTATTGGTTTCTTGAGGAACAACAATAACTTAATACATCATCTTTCCCAGATTAAAAAAAATTTTTTTCCATCCATCATGGCCATAATGAATCACTGTATTATTGACATAACATGTGTACTTTGCTTCAACCAGCTTCTAATTCCTGTACTAGAATCAGAGATAAAAGAAGGAGGCGTCTGTGACTTTAAAACATCACCGTCTAAACAGTAGTCGAATCTCGGGAAAGGGATTTTTTAAAAATATCACCCAGTGCTTACATTTTCCCTGAAGAGTTGCTGCTGAATGATGCTGCAGCTTCCCTTGGAAATCTTCAGCTTCAGGGAAGTCATTATCATCCATGGCACTCAGTGGCATCTCTGGGGTGCTCATCCTTATTAGCAGGTGAAAATGTGTGTTGCTGGGAGTTTACACATGGATCCCAATTCTAACTCAGGAAATTCAAACTCGAATGCCTACAGAGGCTTGGCAGACAATACATGTGAGTTAAACAATCAGGCATTAAGATGAAACAAGTTCAAGTGTTATAATAAGTGGCACCTGCTATGTGGCCACAATTTAGTGAATACAGCAGGGAGTGGCAGGGACAGTAGTAAACTGAAGAGCATGTCACTTTTCAGCTCTCATTTGTTGTTTCTCTGGAGAAATGTGTGCCAGATATTCTGATTTCTTTTTCGAAGAAATGAGAAAGTGGAAGCTTTAGGTGGCATCTCCTGCCTTTTAAATTGGCAACCATTTCGAAACCTTTAAAATACTCTGTGGGCCAACACTCTGGGGGCTGAGCAACATGTCTACAGCTAGATCTGGCCTATGGGCCATTAATATTTAACTCTTGTTCTAAGTAAGCCCCGCAGCCATGAGGAAGGAATCTGAATTCTCTTTCATTTGATGGCCCATCAGGCATTTGAAAAAGGGATCATCATCACTTTATTTAAACAGAACTTCAGCCAAACTCACATGATATTCCTGACCTCATCAACAAACACCTGCCATGAAATAATTATGATTGGTTGACAATCTACTAAAATTATGAAAATTTAAAGGGTGATACTTAGGAAACCTTTGCAAACTATTTTACCTATATAAAACATTACTGTTCCAGAAGACTATAAGAATATAATAGTCTTCTATTATATATAATAGTCTTCTATTATATTCTCATAGAATATAATATATGTAATGTTTTATATTCTCATAGAATATATTATATTCTCTCTATATAATAGAGAATATAATATATAATAGTTATATTCTCCAATATAACTATTGGTGCAATAGTTATAGTGCACCAATATAAATGCAAATCTCATTGAATGGTGGAAATTTTAGGTCGAATAGGAAAAATATTTGGGAAAGATTTCCTCAAATCACCCCCCCAATTCTATCTCTACATATCTTTAATTATTTAAAAGGTCTAGTCCTGTGTCTGCTTCCTATGGTAGGTAATCAATAAATGTTTATTCGTATGTTATTTTCCACTTGTCTCACCATCACATCTACTCTCTGCTCCTATGTCTTTGACTTTGACATGAAAGGCTGATTGATTCCTCTGGACCACAACAGCCAGGCTCCCTTGCCAAATGCCTTCCACTAGGGTTTGGCATCACGAAGATGTCAGAGAGCAGAATGAGAGAGAGGTCAGGCTATTCCTTCCACATTCCCCCCCTGCTGTGAAGCCCCATCTCTGACAATAGCTGTGCCTTGGGGTGATCCCAGTGTCTACCAGAGACCCCCTTTGCCACAGCTCCAGCTCTCATGGAGTTCCTGTAATACTTTCTCCTTTCAGCTCTTTGCTCTAGGAGTGAAGGCTTCCTAATGCTGCTAATGTCTGGGAGCCTCAACATCCCTTGTTCGCTCCCTCACCCTTGCCAGCAAGTACCTCTGTCTCTTGATTTGAAACATCTGAGTCAATTTTCATTTTCTGCCTCTGACAGATACGTTGTACTCTTCTGTTCTCCTTAGCTCTTATGATGCTATCTCTCCATTTCAATTTGTATAAACAATAGGAACTTGTCTCTAAAGAAAGGTGTTTAAATGTGTATTCAGCAGTATTCACTCATACTTTCTTCTTTCACTGTCTTGGCAAATGAAGGATTTTCTTGGGTCGGTTACTCCCCACAGAGTCATGTGTCAACTTCCGAAGAGCCAGCCCATTGATCTGTAGAGTGCAGGGACATCTGCCATGTGGATTCTGGATTTGAGCCTCTTGTGGCACTGGAATTCAGTCTTCTGGCCGCACACCATATTAGGGCCTTTGGCTAAGTCCACCCCTAATCTCTTTCTTCCATTTGCCATATGTTCTTCAATTAAGGTCCATCAATGGCTTGGGGAAGACGATGAACCAGTTATGACAGTATAATATAACAGGCCACCTTCTCCAAACAGTTTTATGGACATTAAATGTCAGGGACCAATAAACATAGCATTAGCCAGTCCTGCGTGTGTAGAATCCACTAAGAAGTAATTAGGGAGAGACGAGTAGAGGTTTTATGTTTAGAAATTCAGAACATCTCTAAGCAAAATGCATTTTCAAAACAATATGGGTTTTAAAATCTGTGCTCATAATTTTAATATGGTCTTATCTTTAAAGCACTTTCTAAGTACTAATTCTCCCAGCATGCTTCTGAAGTATGTATTATTACCAAAGGTATTTGCCAGCCTGGGTTATTTTTAAAACGAATTAGTATCATGAATAAGCATTCTGTCTTTACCTTAATATTTAAATTGGATTTTGGGGGTTATCATTTAAAACTACAGAAACAAAGCAATTAAAGTTTTAGTCATTGGATTAGGATAGAAAAGGTTATATGTAGGCATTTTATAATGCTACAGTCAATGCCCATTCCTTTTATGTTGTATATTCCTACAGAGCATTCTTCTAAAGCAGGGATTTGCAACCAGCAGGAATTCTGTCCCCCATGGGATACTGGCAACATCTGGAAACATTTCTGATTGTCACAAAGGTGGGGAGAGAAGACAGTATTCTACAGGTATCCAGTGGGTAGAGACCAGAGATGCTTCTAAATATCCTACAATGCACAAGACCTTCCTCCACAACCAAGAATGACCCAGTCCAAAGTATGAAGGGTTGAAAAACCCTCCCCCAAGAAGAAAAATGTTATTTTTTTTTAAAGATTTTATTTATTTATTTTTAGAGAGGGAAGAGAGGGAGAAAGAGAGAGAGAAAGAAACATCAATGTGCGGTTGGTTGCTGGGGGCCATGGTCTGCAACCCAGGCATGTGTCCTGACTGGGAATCGAACCTGTGATGCTTTGGTTCACAGCCCGTGCTCAATCCACTGAGCAATGCCAGCCAGGCGAAAAATATTCTTATTTGCCAATTCTGCATCCTGTTTGCTTCTACCCACCTCTGATCCCCCCAGACTGGGTCTAACATCTTACTAACTTCAGGTCATTTTAACTAACAAGAATTTTTGCCCAGAATTTCTTTAACCTTACTGTACAGTTGCTATGCGTGTGGTGTTTTCTCCATAGAAGAATGGAGACTGAGGTGTTCTTCAGGATCTCTCAATCAAAATGTGTGTGCGTTTAGGAGAGGAAATTTTTGTTTCAAACCAAAACTGATTGTAGATGCCTTTCCTGCTAAGGGAAAAAGGGAGAGTGGAAGAATAGGTAAGGGCAGCATAATTCTTGTCAATGGGAAAGTAAACCCCTATCATGTTTCTTCAATTGACATGTTGAAGAGAACAGGTGAGCCTGCAATTGTGAAGGCGGTCCATTCGTCTGGGCTCCTGAAGGTGAAGACCTGGGCAGACAGCCCTTTTTTGTAACTGAGGACATCAGTGATTGTTGGGATTTGCGCAGGGAGGCCTTGAGTGAGGTTACCTTGTGCTGTATGACAGAATCAGGGTTGGCTTTCTGGGTAAGGGAGACCAAGGCTGAGAGATCGGGAAAATAAGAAAACTGGAAAAGGTGTCGAGTCCAGAGAAAGAGTGAGAGGAGCAAGCAATATAGTTGGTGACTACAGAGGTGCAGAAAATGACGCGTGGGGGACTCCTTCTTGTGGTGGGGACTCTGTGTGGCTTTAAAGGGAAGGCATGTCTATTATGCAGTCAGTTCAGACTGCTTGTTTTTCTGTGCTACGAATCCCTGTATAACCTCAAAATTTTAAAGTCAGCTCCACGCACACCGACCTTTTTAGCAGCTTTTAGCAATATCAAAGAAAAGGGACTAAATTCCATGACTGAATCGGCATAGATTGTAGGCAAGTGCATCTACATGGGACCGTCAGACTTCAACAGATATAAAGGAAGTGTTATAAAATATATAAAATATATTTGGAAGTGTTCTCTTCCTTCTGTTTTATTAAAGAGATTATGTAAAATTAATATTACTTCTTCTTTAAATGTTTGACAAAACTCTTAAGTGAAAACCTCTGGTCCTGGTGATTTCTTATTTAGGAAATAGTAACTTACAAATTTAAATTCTTTGATGATTATAGACCTGTTCAGATTGTTGGTTTAATATTAGCTGAATTTTTTTAGGTTGTGCTGTTTGAGCAATTGATCCATTTCTTCTAATTGTCAAATTGATGAGCATAAAGTTGTTCATAATATTTCCTTATTACCTTCTTAATGCTGCAAGATCTGTACTTATATTCCCCAATTCATTCCTGATATTGGTGATTTGTGCCATATCTCTCTCTCTCCTTTTTAAAAGTTTGTTATTTTTACTAAAAGTTTATCAGTTTTACTATTTTTTTCTGAAGAACCAGCTTTTATTCATCAATTTGCTTTATTGTTGTACATTTTCATTGATTTCTGTTCTTAACTTCATAATTTTTTTTCTTCTTTTTGCGTAGGACTTTTTTTAAAATTTCTTTTCCTAATTTACTGAGGTAAAAACTTAGATTATTGATTTAAGACTTTTCTTTACTTCTAATGTAAACATTTGGTGCTATAAATGTTCCTCTCAGACCTGCATTATCTGTGCCCCATAAAATATGATATGATGTGCTATAACTTCTTTTATTTAGTGTCATATATGTTAAAATTTTGTTGAGACTTTCTCTTTGACCCATGGATTATTTAGAAGTATGTTGCTTATTTTTCATGTTTCTAGAGATTTTCCTGTTGTCTTTACATTATTTATTTCTAGTTTGGTTACATTATGATCTGAGAAAGTATTCTCCATAATTTTAATTCTTTTATCTTAGTGAATGTTCTATTCACACTTGAAAAAAAATGTATATTCTCCCATTGTTGGATGGAGTGTTCTATTGATTCTGTTGGTTGATTGTGTTGTAAATATTTTAAATCCTCACTTAATTTCTGCTTAGACATTCCATAAGTTGCTAATGGGGGATAATGGACAATTTTTACAGTAAAACAAAGCATAGTTATACATACATGTAATTGTTTATATACAATTTTAAGGAGCTTCTAGATTTTCTATTGTTCTTGTAGGGACAGTAGTCTCTGTTTAAAATCTCTCATCTCCCATTCTTTTTCATGCCATGAGTAAAGGAGATTGTTTGATGGTCTTAAAATAAGTCAGTAACTAAGAGGTCTTCGTCACAGAGAGATGGTGGGATGATGTTGACAGTTTACACGTTATATTTCACAGTTTTGCCCATGCTTGGGCATGGCCGCCTTAATATTAATAACAGCAGAAGAGCCTCCATGAACTGTAACTAGGGGTTGCAATAATTATAAACAGGCCTCAGAACATAGGGATGCCACAGGTGACACTCCCAATGTCAATCACCTATCATACTATACCAGGTACAAAATATATGTTCAGGGTGTTGATATGTATAGACTTCATTGAGGTTAGTAAATGTCAGGTAGGTGAACTGATCATGTGGTAAGAAGATAAATATGAGATTTCTATCAGGTAGATATTGCTGTATAAAAAAAACCACCCCAAAACTAAGCAGCTTACAACAGTATTTATTATTATGTATAATTATTACATATTATGATATATTATTATATATCATTACATATTATTATAGAATCTTTGGTTCAGATGGATGATTTTTCAGGTCTCAGCTGAACTAACTCACCGTCTGTGTATGAGTTAAGTTTCCTGCTGGGTTGGCATCTCTGCTGAAATTGACTAGGCCTTCTCACATATTCGAGGAATTAGGTGGCCATTGCCTGGTCTTTGATACTGTCTTAAGCTAGGACAATGCAGATTTCTTCAACATGGTCTCTCCTCTTCCCACGAGCTATAACCCAGGCTTATTGTGCTGACAGGGGAGAGGTTCTGAGACTGAGAGTCTAAATATGCAAAGTGCCTTGAAAGCTAGGCTTAGAATGGACACACCATCTTTCCTGCCACATTCTATTGGGCAAAGCTAATCACATGGCCAGTCCAGATTAAAGAAGTGAGGAAAGAGAGTCCCCCCTCTTGATGGAAGAAGTTGCCAAGTCACATTGCAAAGTGTGAGGATGCAGCGTGGCCATTCATTGGGTCATCAATGCAATCCATCTTCCATAAGGTCTTTTTGCTGTCATTCTTGACCAGATTCCTTAAGCTACAATATCTGAAACTAATTTTGTTTTTAATTACTTAATCTCACTTTAAAATGCTTTCTGCTAACTTAAGATCAAAAGAATTTTGTGAGATTTTGCTCTATGTCTTCAATTCTTAAATAAATTGGCTGCTGTTTTCTTTACTGTAGGTAATTTTTGCCATCATGTTAATAGGAACTGCAAAACAGGGGGGAGATAAGGAGAGAGGGTGAGAAGAAGGGATAGAGAGAGGGAAGGAAGAAGGGGAGGAGGGAGACAGAGAGAGAGACAGAACAGCCTCATATTAGAAAATCCAGACTGTGCGTGGAATTTGGGTAATCACACCAGTTATCCACTCTGTTAGGTAGAACAGACCCACGCTTGTTATTTCAAGATAATCCTGTCAAAGACAGTGGCTCATTTGGAAGGCATTAAATTTGTTATTCGGCATTGATAGAATCTTTTATGTTTGCCAAGTGCTGTACAATTTCCTTTGTTTTCATTTTTTTCTATGAATAAGTAGGCATCTTTACTCTTACCTTATAGCAATAAACTCTTCCTATCATCTCTTCAATGTTACATAGAGCCAAAATGGGCTTTGAGAAGCCATGAGATAAAGAAAACTTGAGCATGTTTCATTTAGTCTCTAAAGAAGAGAAGGTTCTGGAGAGGCTGTAATGTCCTGTGGATTCCCCATTTCAATATTTTATCACTGTGATAGGTAAATCCTTCTTCATGCATAAACCTAACGCCTGCCATTTCTTCTTGTTCAGTATTACAGGGGCGTAGAAGGAAATGTGTCAGCCTCCTCCTAAAATCACTGTTAACAAAATAGATATTGTCCTAAGGCTTTCACTGAAGAAGGGACATTTTTTCTAGAGTTGTTGGGAGATTTCTAGCAATAGTTCCTTAATGCAAAATCAATCCGAGAGGTAGAGCAAAATAGCGTATCTATGCCAGATAAATCAGGATGAAAAACTAGTGTTCATTCATGTAGTTATTCAATCAATCAAATACTTTCCCTGGACCATGTACTGTTCTAGGCCTTGAAGTGATAGATAGGACATGTTTCCTGCCCTCAAGAGCTCACATTCAAGTCCAGGAAAAACAGACTCATAAATAGACGGATTACCACATTCTGTCACAGGTTAACAGGTGGTTACTATACATTCTGTCATCTATGTTGTTTTAAAGTAATCATTCGGAGGACAGATATTCTGACCTTTTTATATTTGCTATCCACTGTGGTAAGATGCCTTGGGTCTTTCTTGCATGAAGCTATCATCTTCTCTTTCAGCCAAAGATTATTTTTTGCATACTAGATTTTTGAGTTTTTTTTCCACACTGTTGCAAAAAAAAAAAAAAACACCTCAGACTAATTTTTCATTCTAATAATTTTTATTAAATGTATCATGGGAATGTACATTTGAAAGTTATGTGATCATCCTATTTTAAGAACAATGGAAAAGCGTACTTTTGAGGAATGACCTACCCAAAGTTCGAGAATTCATTAATCAGGCTTCCACTGATAAAGGCAAATGAACAACTTGGTAATACTTAGATCAATTGGGCAGTTGGCAGGGGGTGGGGTGGGGTGTTGTGTTTTATTTGGATAGGTGAGTCTAGGATGTTTTCAGATGGAGTTGCTTGAATAACTAAATGATTCAGCTCTCCTGTGGGGCTTTTGTGATGGTATTCATGACCCCACAAAGCCTGCCATTGAGAGGATACTTGAAACAGTGCTGAATACATAAACAGAGATCAGGTCAACTCATTAATCAAGTTCCTTACCTATGCCTAGGAAAAACCTGTACATAAGGTGTCATAAGAATGTAAAGTAGAGATGTTCTCTTATCATTATCTAGGAGAGATACTTGGTATTAGTATCTTAGAAATGTTTGTATTTTGGGATGAATTTAAGTGGAGAGAAGGAAACACTCAAACAGATTCTCCATCACTTAGCAAAGAAATATACTTTTGGGGAATGCTTTACGAAAACGTGTTTACTGATTATCTTGTCTCCACCAACTAGAAAGAGAATTGGAAATCCTCAGTAACTGGGACTAAAGTTTGTGCCAATGAACAGACTGATTTGGGAGAGTCTCAGACATAATTTAATGTACAGTAAAGAGGAATAAGGTGCATTTACAAAGCAGTACCTGAGATTCAACATATTTGCAATTATAAGTTAGATTATTTGCAGTCTTGAGTATTTTCATACAGGGTTCATATTCGTTGGCCTATTGTAGAGAGATGGGGTCAATTTCTAAGTGTATTAGCCAGGATAGGCTAGGTTATACTACTATAACAACCATCTTTCAATCTTATGCCTTTAGCATAGATAGATATAGATAAAGATATAGATATAGATATAAATAGATATAGATAAATAAATAAATAAATAAATATATGTATATATATATATTTATCTTACCTTTTTGGTCAAGGAGGAAAGCAGCTTTTATGGCTCTTCCGTGTAAATCTTTTCAATACTCTACAGATAGTTAACATGCAAAAATAAAAGCAGAACCGCAAAAATATGTTTTTGTTCTAGCTTCTACCTTGGCAATCTCAGCACTGGATATAAGAAAGTACTCTTGGTTCCTGTCCAAAATAGGAGGCACATTTCTTTGGCAAGTTTTTTCATTCTCATATTTTAGCTGAATGAAGCTGGGAACCAGAATACTGGTTCTTTTATTGCATGTAATGCTAATTAAAGATCTGGTCGTTGTTCTTGAAAAAAGTTAAAAATAAAATTATGAGAGATTGAAATTCGCACAAGCAGAACATGTTACTATAGAAAAATACCTTGCTTCAAGTAGTACTTCTCAACTCAAAAATTGTCTGATTTTTCTTTATCACTTAGTAATATTTAGACACCCTGAATATTTTAGCTGTATTATAGTGACTAATTTGGCCTGATGCAGTTGACATAAACCATGTACTTACTTTGATTTGTGTCCTTTGAAACAACTGGAACTTGTTTTTAAATCAAATTGAAGATCTCATTCATCATTCATCACTCTCAAATCTTTGTGAACTCTGTAGTAATAAGATAGAGTTCATGAAGAGTTTTTCAACCTCGGCATTCTTGACAATTTGGGCCACATTGTTCTTTGTTGTGGCGGGGCTATCTTGGGCATTGCAGGATCTTTAGGAATTACTTAGACTACACTCACTAAATTCCAGTAGCACCCTGC
This sequence comes from Phyllostomus discolor, assembly GCF_004126475.2. NCBI lineage: Eukaryota > Metazoa > Chordata > Mammalia > Chiroptera > Phyllostomidae > Phyllostomus > Phyllostomus discolor. The sequence continues at coordinate 17,812,679 of NC_040909.2, read as the reverse complement.
ACTGGCCCTGTTTTGACAACTAAATATGCCTCCAGGGTATACTGCCAAATTTTCCCAGGGTGCCCCCAGTTGAGAACCAGGGGTGGCCGAATTAAAAGGAATGCTATTTAACTGATTAGATTTTAATTTTCATGAGATTCTCATTGATAGAGAACAATCGAGATGTTTAATTGTAACTTTAATTGTAACAGGCCAGTTCCATTTAAAATACAATTTCCCAATTCCATATAACAATCATTTGCCGAGAACACCATAGATTTTCTAAATTGTCACAGTTGGCAAGGACTTGCAAAGTCATTTATTATAACCCCCTTCTGACAGATGAGGAAACTGAGGATCAGGGAGGTGACTTGCCCAGGTGAGAGGCACCCACTGACACTGATAACTCAAGATTAATAGTGCTGTCTTCCTAACGCCCTTTGAAAGGGTATTCGGACCTAATGATTTTCTCTGATGTGCCATTTTATGCTGATATAGTTTTTACAGAAACAGGGCCAGAGTGCCTTGGAATAACTTGACAGCACTCTTACAGAGACTGAGGAAGGAAAGAAAGAGGGGCAACCACGGTGGTTTTCATCAAAGGTCTCTTCCTGCAGCACTTTATCTGGACGCAAGAGCTGTGGTCACCGGGTGGCAGCTCGCCCCGACTGTGGTTGGAATTCATTTGCCCCATGCAGGTTTCTCTAAGGAAGCAGGGATGTGATGTGGATTATTAATGTTGCTTTTTATGAAGTGCTTAGCAGACCTTATATCATTATGCATTTGACGTGCACTTTTAATGCTGGGAGCTGGAGTATCTGTAATGTTCACCTGAGAAAAAAATGGAGTCGAAGACCCAGCCGGAAGATAAAAACAGAAAGATGACCCTTCAGAAGAAAAAAAGGCTAACATCTTAGAGGTAAATATATGCTTGGTACATTCACATTAAGGATAATAACATAGAATTATGGAATTAAGAAGTGGAGAGGACTCACGATAGCATTTGGATTCAGGAGGGCAAATACGTAGCATTCATCCATCCCTTCCCCTCCTCATGCCATGACAGATGTTATTAACCAATCATGACACCCTTGACGAGCACAGGCTCATTATCCTTCTCATGACAGCACTCCTGGTAGTCACTACCGATTGCTTAGCATCCACAAGTAAATCTGTCTGTGATTTAAGCATACTTTTCACCTTACAGACAAACCATCTGGATACCTTTTTTTCTAAGGTAATAACCCCAAAATCATGCAGCCAGTCATTTAAAGTATTAGGAACCACAGTGTGTAATTCTTGACTCCCTGGCTGTTTGGCTGTTTTTTTACCCCCTTCCTCCCAGTCTGGGAGGTTGTACTGGAAATTCTTCCAGAAGAAACATGATGGGGGGATAAACACGTGCCAAGTACAGATCAGGAAAGATGGATGGTTGCAGATGCGACGACCAGCCTTGCTGACAGCAGAGGATGGAGAATGGCCTAAGAAACCTGGTACTCCAGGGTGACTCTGCTGCCACCTTGCTTTGCAGAACAATGCTAGTGAAGAGATGGCGTCTCCAAATCCATGGACTACCCTGGGAGTTAGACAGACAGGGTGAATTGTTGTTGAAGAACGGCCCCACCTTCTCTGTTGATCAATGGAGCTCTTTTCTGAAAGGAAGAGAGACTTCCTTGAGGTTCCATGAGGGAGGGAGGAGGGACAGGGTATCCAAAAGAGGCCAAATCACTCAGTCTCCAAAAGAAGAGGAAGCAGAGAGGTCTGGTTCCCTGGCAATGTTAGGGGGCTTGTCAGAAAGATTTGGGGGTCTTTTTCTCAAAACATGAAGCTCCCTCAGGAAAGGTGCCCTTGGCTTGGTTGCTTCTATCCGTTCTACCATTAACGGTCCCATCATTTCTCTCTCTTGTAAAAAACGTTTCCCTGCCTCATTGCTCTCATTACTTATAGTTTCTGTTCGTTATAAGACTAGTGTGTCATAACCTCCCACAGCTCTTACTCATTAATCCTCTCGCCACATTCCCTTTCATCTCCCGCCTCCATGGTTAAATGCCTCATGCTCTCAGAATGTCCTGTTTTAAATTTTGAAGAAAGGCAATCTGATTGGTCTAGCTGTCTTCTAATTTACAAGATCTCCAAGGGTGACCCCCTGAACACCAGCATCAGCATTCTCTGGGAACTCGTGGGCAATGCAAATTCTCAGGCCCTACCCCAGACCTCTGAGGTGGGGCCCAGAAGTCTGTTTTAACAAGCCTCCAGGTGCTGCGAATGCACATTTAAGTCTGTGAACCATAGTCTAACCTTGGGCCTAGGGATTGGCTACTCTTCTGGTCAAGTTCTCACTGCTGGTCCAGTGAGCTGTGGCTGCGCAGTTGGGTTTGGGTAGAGAAAAAAGAGAGCAGAGAATGACCTGATGGGAACCATGGTTACCCAGGGCTGTCTCTTCCTTGGATGGAACAGATATAAAGACCGCCATTTCTCATGTATCTTCTGCCTCAAACAGAGCAAAGTCTGGAATGAAAATATCAAGTCTTAATTTTAACTGTATCTCTACACCTTGGAAGTTTTCTGACCACTGTCAAGGCACTTTTCTCCTGTAGTCTCACGTTATTCACAGGCTAAAGACAGACAGCAATGCTCGTGCTTGGGGATCTGGAAGGATCAAATTATGATGATAACTAATATTTACATAGGCTTTACATTTATAGCACACATCCTCATGTTTCTCAATTGGTCCCTTGGGTACATGTATGTAAATGTACTTTAGAACTGTAATCTACTATAAGACTGTAGCTCTGGTGCTTTTTGTATTTCCCAGGAATGCCTGAGGTGGAGAGATGTTTCCTATGGTCGGACTAACCCCCACACACAGTGACCATGAACTTATACCGTGAATCTTGCCATGTTATCTGCTTTTGTAAAGAGAACATGCTGAAGCCCTCGTTTCTAATGCTTGGGTAGGCCTTGAACCAAGCATGTGTATACTCCTTTGCTATTTGAATTTGCTCAGAATTCAGCTCTTCTTTTGCAAAAAGTACATTAACCACATGCATTTTTCAGAGAATGTCATAGGCCTAAAAGTAGTAACTTTGGGAACTTATCAAAATTTTATTACGGTATGATTGTAATCTCCATAAATGAGTATCTCCATACTCTGAGTTCCCATGACAACTATAGTTGACTGTTTCTCATAGGTGGGCAGGTCTCCAAGTGTGGTCCTTGGACCAGCAGCACCGGTGCCGTCTGGGAACTTGTTAGAAATGCAGATTCTCAGGATCTACGACTGCAGACCTACTGCATCAGACCTTCTGGGGGTGAGGCCCAGAAATCTGTGATTTAATAAGCTTTCCAGATGATTCCAATGATGCTAAAGTCTAAGAATCACTGTCACAGCTCTTGGTTGTGCTGAGTATCTTTTGAGAACAGGGATTATTCCTTAATTCTTTCCATTATCTTCCTCATAGTGCCTTACACATGGAACATACTCAATACACATTGGCAGATGTATGCAATGGTGGGAAAGATGTGAGGAATGCCAAACTGGGAACCACAAGACCTCAATGCAAGTCTTGGATTGGTTACTTCCCAATGAACACCCAAACTAGTGTCTACGGACCATTGTGACATCAGTGTGTCAAAGCGAGAACATTTAAGTCTTTACTTCCAGTGAGACTTCTTGTTTTGGGAATTCTTGGTTATTAAATGAGAAATCACCTGTCCCATCCACTTAAACCCTGAAACCCAATCTTTTATCTTCTCTCAAACTTTTGAGCCTGTGTTCCATTGTGAACAATTACCCCTATATTTTCACACTTGGCACTGAGTGAGTGATCTTTCTCTCTCTTCCTGCCTAAATGGAACCTTGGGTTTCCAGAAGGCTACAGCTCTCCTTGCAGTGTCCTTCTGTAGAAGCAGCCCCCTCTTTCCTGGCTCCTTACTGCCACCTTCCATAGAGCTCCTCTTATTGTCCCCCACAGCCTACCTCTAACCTATTCAAACTCATGTGCTGTCAGCATCCCCTAACATGAGAATTAGTTACAGTCCAAGACCTCACCTCAAATCCTGGCATCCTGGGAAACTTCAGTGTCTCGAAGCCCTTTCTTACTTTTTTTTTTTTTTTCTATTTTGTGAGTCTTAAACCTAGCACAGCCTTGACCACAGAGAAAGCGCTAGGTCATTTCTCATTGGATGATTTTGAAGGAAAGCACATAATGAAGACAACTGAGAGTTATACATGAGAAGAGTTTAAGGGCTCTCAACCATGTCTCAGTGGTATAGTCTAAATTCTAAAACAAAGCCTTGGACTACTAATTTGGAGCTGAGTGAGCTGGGTCTCTTTCAGTACTGAGGATGCTTTCTGAGGCTCACGTATTTACCTTTCTCACTCTTCTGAGGGGGATTTTCTGGACAGATTCTGAAACATAATTTTTTAATGTAAAATGCAGACATGGACATTGTTGTAAAAGGTCAAAAGTATAAAATGTCTTATGTAATTGGAATGTCTCCATAAGTCCAATTAGGATGTTGGCTGTTGATTTGAGATACTTATTGTTTATCCATTATGATAGTCTACTATTTATAGTTTTTTTCTTTTTAATCAGTTTTTTCTTTTTACTAAATTCCCTTTGGCATCCAGTAGGATGATTATGTAATTCTTCTTTCTTGGTCTAATGATGTAATGCATTTTGTTAATAGATTCTCTAATATTAAACCTCTGTTATATTCCTGGGATAAACTCTGGTAGGTCATAAGGGATAAAAAATTTATTAAAGTATGGACTTCATTTTACCATCATTTTCAGCTCAGGGATTTGTATCTTAATTTTAAGGAGATTCCATTTTCAACTTTACTCCCTCACAGAGATACATCTTTGAAACTTATTAAATATTTTTTAAAAGTCTATGTTCATGATTTAAAATGCAAATAGCACAGGATATAAAATAAAAATGAAAACTTCTTCCACCTCAAATGTGCCCTACCTTTACCCCCTACTATGAAAACAACTCTTTTAATGAAACTTTCTAGAAATTTTTATGCATACAAAAGCATATTAAATTATATTACATGTGTAAATCTATTTACTACAAACAAGGTTATTCATGTTATATATGTTATGTGTTGCTTTTTAAAATTTGACATGCATTATTATGGAAATATTCCTCTTGCACAACAACAAAAACCATTTCAATTATATGTTGTTTTAATTAATAACATGTTGAAGATTTTTCTACATTGCCAAAAACAGGCTAGGAGGTGCCTAGTATTTCACTGGATGATATAGCATCATTTAACTAGTTCCTTATTGATGACCAGATTTTTAATACTATAAACGACGCTGCAACATGCATCTTTATGCATGTATCTGTATATTTTATGGACCAATATTTATGTCATTTCAGTTAGACCAAAGTTTGTTTGTATGTTCATCTGAACACCAAAATCCATCAAGCCGATAGAGAAGAGGTAAAAGATGAAATACTTAGAAGGGTATACAATAACCTGGGCAGCCAGTGACCTTCTCATAGTCTCCATTTCCTCATTCTTGTGCATCTTGCTCATTCTTAATATTATGATGGCTATCCTTAAGTTAATCTTCGAAGAAATTGCTCCAATTTGCACAAAGAAGTGATTTGTTCTTGACAGGGGAAGTAGATGCATGTTTTACATTGCTGGGTGGTAGTGTCGTTTAAGGTTGGGAAATCTCAGGCCCAGCTCCCACCAAGCACCCTAGCTGGCACCTGGAAGGGTTGTCATTCAAGTCATCTTGGCTCCTTTCCCTGTAAGCTTTCTCTCCCTTTTCTCTCTGGGGTCATACAATTAAAGAACCTTTATTTCTACTCAACTTCTGGAAGAACTCTACCTCCGAGAGCTTTTAATTTCAAAAATTCTCCCCAGCCTTAAACAAACTTGAATCTCTTTTGCCTTTAAAAGGAACAAGCAATTCTGGAAAACATTAAGGAAGTGCTGGTAGCAGGAGCTCCCATTCGGTCCCCAAGCAGTTGTGCTTTTAATAAACTCTCAAGAAGTGCCCCCAAGTTGCCCTCAACTGCAGCCTCTTTTCTTGCTCCCCCGAGGACAGTGCCACTAGGCAGCCTTTACCCTGCTAACTTCTGCCTGTTCTCCATCTCCGTTAACAATTAGGATGTCTCTGTCCTCTCATTTCTCTCCACTGTGTTCTCACCGCTCTGTTGACATACTTTTTGTCTCCTCTTTTATCTCAGCCCTTCCCTCTGGCTTTTTTTTTTTTTCATGAGTAAAGCTTAGCTGGCCTCTTCCCTTCCTGCTGGAATTCACCCTGGCCATGTGCTGACTATTCTCCCCTAGCTCCAAGACATAGGGCCGGGTCATTATAAAAGCTAATAAAGCTTCTATCCATTTATTTTACTTCAAATGTTCTGATTTTTTTCCCACTTAGCACTGTGGAGCTTCCTTTCAGCTGTTGTATTTTATGTGTTTACATGAAGTTGATCAAGTTTTTGAGGCTCCCTAGAAAGTGCAATCATTGCACCCCGAGGACTAACCTTTGTAGACGACTGTGGTGGGAGATGCCACATTGGTCCTGAGTCACACAGTCTGGTTTGAATCTCAGCTCTGTCTCTCACCAGCTTCTTGTGTGACCCAACTTCATGAGAGCCTCAGTTTCCATATTACCACCCAGGAAATAATTATCGCCTGTCTATCTCATAGCCTCCTTAGAAGCATCATATGAAAAAAAGTGTATGTAAAGTGCTGAATGGTGCCTGGTACATAGTCAGAGTTCAGAAAGTTCAAATAGTTCCGGTTACTATTACTGATATTTATGAATGGCTTTTTGTCATTGTTTTGGAGCCTCACAAAATGCCCAAGGATGAGAAAACTGAGACTGAGAAGTTCAATGGCAGCCCAAGTTATTACACACCTTCTTCTATTAAATATTTCATCTTTTACCTCTTTTCTAGCCACTTGATGGATTTGGGTGTTCAGATGAACATTCACAAACAAACTTTGGTCCAACTGAAACAAAAATATATGTTCTTGTGTGTCCATGTGTTTTGTATTTTTTAACACTCAAATTAACTCCTCAAAGGGGACCAAATCACCTTAAAAGCCTTATCTCGCACTGAGATTCTCAGAAAGTAGTTATAAATGTCCAGGTAAATAACCCATGAGGAAATGCCCTTTGATTTTCTTCTAGCTTCTTCTTCGCATGAGCTCAGTTAATGTGCTTTCTGCTCCCCGTGTATAGCAACACAACTGTACCTTCTCTGTTCCAACACTGATTGTCCCTCCATCATTGCCCTCCCCAATTTTTCCTTTGTGAATGCTTTCAAAGGGATATTACTTCCTCTCACATGCTTAATTCAAACCCTAGGCCAGAATAAAAGGTTGTAAATCTCAGTCTCTTACAACCTGAAACTGGGACTAGATCATTCTATTTTATGAACAATATTTGCGTGTGATTTATAGAGAATCTTCAAGAATTTTTTTTATGGAGAAGCATAAATTAGGACTTCTTTTCCTCCTTTCTGTTTTGATGTTCCCTCTTATCATTTTAATTATGCCCATTCCAGGTTTGGCTCCTCTCAGAAGTTCCCAGCAGAATGGATTTCCAGAGATGCCTTGAACCACATAAGTGTGTTCTTAAGATCTAGCTGGTGTGTGTTCAGACCTTGCCCTGTGCTAGCTCGTGTCTCATAAATGCTATACCTAGAATTTCCTTCACCACCACAAAGGGGACATTTTTATGCCCCCTCCCCTTTATAGATGAAGAGATCATGTGAGAGTAATGTTTGAGGAGATGAGAGTGGGGTAGTTTTACAACTTTATCCAAAATACAAACCTCACCATGGTCGATTAGAGGTGAGCTGTGATCTTCTATGCTGTGAAGGATGCTGCCAGTTTCCGAGCCAGGCTCAGGAGCATGCTATCCGTTCCTCTCTACTGTAATCCTCAAGAAGAGCCCATCTTTTTTTCTTCCTTTCCTTTCCTTTCCTTTCCTTTCCTTTCCTTTCCTTCCCCTTCCCCTTCCCCTTCCCCTTCCCCTTCCCCTTCCCCTTCCCCTTCCCCTTCCCTTCCCTTCCCTTCCCTTCCCTTCCCTTCCCTTCCCTTCCCTTCCCTTCCCTTCCCTTCCCTTCCTTTCCCTTCCCTTCCCTTCCTTTCCCTTTCCTTTCTTCTCCTTAACCCTGCTGCTCTCTTCCTTGGCTTTTATGACCAAGATGCATCATTATTATGGAAGTCCCTCAGTTCAGTCTGAGAACTTGGTGATGTAGAAATAAAACAGATACTACCAGCTGGAAGTCAGGTTGGACTAGTTGGAAGTGGAGGTTCCAAAATCAGGAGGCTGTGACCAGGGCACTGAACCTGGTCCCGAAAATAAAGTGATATTGGGAAAAGGTCACCTGCAAAGTTAATGTAGCAGGAACTTTCAAAGTGCTGAACATGTGAGTCAGTCACTGGAGAAAGCCATAGTCAAGACAAACTAGATTGGGGTACTTGGTTGGCCATGACGAATTTGCTTGGAACACCTGGAGAATTTGGGACTCCATTTAAAATCATGAAATCTTACCTGTGAGCTGCCTTGGTTAACCTTTGATTTTGCTGGTTGTGGATGGTTTGCTATTTGCAGGAAGGGACACCACAGCTACTTTTTTGTCTGTTGTTTCACTAAAGTCTTTGTTGAGACAAGAATAACCACTGGACACTGACCTCTTCGTCTGTCATGTGACACAGAGATGCATGGATGAAAAGAGCAAGGGTGTTAGACTCTCACAGGATCAGATTCCGATTATGCCATTTTCTTGCAACGTGACTCTTAAACATTTGCTTTGGTATTTTGAGCTTTGTTCCCCTTCCAGCCAAAGGAAGATAACATCTAGCTTAATTCTTGTGAGGATAAGAGCTAATATGCTACATGGTAATTATATTGGTGAATGCCAACTGTGGGTTAATGCAGACAGAGCGATCAGACACAATGAAAAACCAGGACAAAGAGCGGTTACTTATTTAAAGGATACTGCAGGAAGTCAGCACATACAGGAACCAGGGGAGAGAGAGCAATGTTTTGCAAGGCTAGGCAGAGCCAGGTGTTTCTGACTTTCTGCTAACAATGCCTCAGCAGTGGGCAAGCAGTTGAGTAGAACACTGAGTGAGGCAGGGCATATCCTGCTGCCTGCCTCCACACCCAGCCTTTGTAGCTAAGGGTATGGAAGTTATATACGCATGCTAATCAGTAATGGAGCCAGGTGCCACTTCCCCTGACCCAGCTGCACCTCGTGATTCCGAGTCATACAGGGTTTACTCTGGCCACAGAAGAGGGACAGAACAGAATGGTCCTCTCAGGCATGATCATGGCCCTCATATATGGGCCTCGTTTTTTTCTAGGCCTGTTTCAAGTCACTTGGCTGAAACAGAGCTGCCAAAGTGGAATAAGAGTCAGTAATCTATATGCTCCTGGTGTCCCCCTGATAGGCCCTTAGCTCCCTCTAGGGCCTGTCATGAATGGATATAAAGCCCCTGTCACTGAGTAGGTATACAATAGAGGATATCGTTATCATCGTCAGTATCTCAGTATTGTTATTGGTGTCATCCTTTTCTTACTGAGTAACAATTAGCCTCTTAGTTCACTCTTTCATCAAACATTTGCTGAATATTTACTATGTGCTAGGCATCATGCCGGGCACTGGTGATTCAGAGCTGATCCAGACACAGAACCCACCCTCAGCAATGTGAAGATGTCATGGATGGAACAATGTGACAATCATCATAAAAAGGGGATTATAGGATGCTTTGGGAGCACATAAAAGGGGCACCTAACCAAGGAGATTGGGAGAAAGTTCCCAAAGGAAGAAAAGTCAAATTTGGAAACTGAAGATTTCTCTTTTTCATTTATTCAGTTATTCGCCTTCACTCATTCAACAAATATTCACTGGAGAGTCCTTTCTAAGAGACACATAATGTGAGCCACATATGTCATTAAAATTTTTCTAATACGTTGTAATATGAAGTTGACAAACAAAACTAAAAACACAGGTAAAACTAATTATAATGTTTTAGTTAATCTAACATCTGTATTTAAAATATTATTTCATGGTATAATCCATGTGAAATATTAATGAGACAGATAACATTTTATAGTGTAAGCCTTTCAAAAGCACATCTCAATTCCGACTCAGCACATTTCAAGAGCTCAATAGCTATTTCTGACAAGTGGCTTGCCTACGGGGCAGCACAGATGTAGTAGGTTCCAGGCACTGTACTAGGTGCTAGGGTTGTGATAATGTACACACTAGACACGGTCCCTGTGCTGAGCACATAATTTGGTCATGAGCAATTGTTAGCTAGATAAAAAGGGATTGGCAGGGAAGGAAGGAATATCCTGTTCAAAGAATCAATAGTGTAGAAATCAGAGGTGAGAGAACATGGTGAGTTTTGGGATGGAATAACATCTCAGGGAGAAAAAGGGAGAGCAAGGTAAATAGTAAAAGAAGAGGCTACGCAGGTAACTGAAATTCAGAAAATGAAGGTCTTTGAGTCATATTTGAAAATTTAGACTTGAGCTTAAAGCTAATGGGGAGTGCTGAAGGGTTTGAAACCAGCGAGTGACTCAATCAGATTAGCATTTATGAAAAATGCTGCTGCCTGCCTTGTGAGAATAGATTAGAGTGGGTCGATCAAGGGCATGGACGTTATGTGGGAGGCTGCCACAGTAAACTTGATAAGAGATGTTGCCCGTCTCAACTGGGACTGAAGAAAAATGGAAGGATGTGAAAGAGTCTTAGAATTCCCAGGAGCTGATGATTGGCAGATTGTGGTGTGTGAAATGGAGAGGAGTCATCTGTGATATCCAGTTTTCTGGATAGTTCTGGAGGACAGATAGTGGAGGCATTCCCTATGGCAGGTATAACAGGCGACGAGTCAGGAAGGGGGTGCTGGAAACAGGCAGATGAGGATGATGAATGTCCAGTTTGGACAGAGTGAGTTAGGATACAGATGCACACTCAGAAGGCAACATTGAAGAGAGTTTGACAGAGTCTTTTTACAAAGTTGTGACCAGGGTAAAGAGAAATCAACAGTGGCTAGTGAACCACTCTGACATCAGCAATCATAGAAAGCCATTATTACTCTAGGTCTGAAGGTCAAAGAGAAGGGATGGTTTTCAGGGCTTCCTTTGCTAATAGGGAAAAGCCACCCAACAAGCCTGTGGCCTTAGGTGGAGTATTATGAACTTGTCAAAGCATAACATGGCAGGGAACAAACTGGGGCCATAAAGATCCCAACCTCTCTTCTCCTCTCCTCTGAGCTTCTGCCAGTGACTAATTAAGCTCACCTAGAATTCAGAAGGCCAGGGAAATAGTTGATGTTCACAGAGGCAGCCTTCTGGAGCCCAGAGCAGAGTGAAGAGAGAAGGAGAGTGTGTTTGAAGGGACAAATGAAAACGAAACAGCATCAAGGGGCTCCAGGACACCCGAGTGGATGTCTGGAATGCAGAAAGCTATAGCCATGGAAGTGGGAGGTAATAATTTAAAGTAGAAATACAATCCATGAATGTGGATGAAGAGCATGTAAAGTTAGGATGGAGCCCAGAGGACCACCAGTATCCATGGTAGAAGCTCCTTCCTGAATGGGCCTCCATTGCCCACTTGGAAGAATGACTAAGGGGCTGCATAGCACGTTGGTGTGTTAATTCATTTTAAAGGCCATTTTATGTTATGTTATCAATCAAACCACTTGCAAGTCATTGACTTCACAAAATTGGCCAGTCAGTGATTATTTGTAATGCTTTTTTTTCTGTACAGTTTTCAGGCTTTCCATCCTTATTATTTCTTTAAATGCCTAATCACCACTTCTGGGACCAACTTGCTTACTGCTAATGATGTGTAGTTGCTGAGGCTGTATTTTGTGTTTTTATTGTTATTATAAGATCCCATCGCCTCATTTCCCACCTCAGACTGGCAGGTAAACAGACAGGGCATGGCTCTTCAGCTGCTGGAACTTTGTAAGAGAAAATGAGGATGAAAAGCCCAAGTTTGGGAGAAGTAAAACATTACAGGAAATGAATATTTTATAGAAGAGAGGGAAAAGAGAAAGAATGAGAAGGAATGAGAGATAAGAGCAATTCTAAAAGCTGGTTGCAGCTGAACAAAGGAGGCTGGGATCTCAGTGGGACAGTAGATGTAGGAAATCTGGAAAGAAAGATATGGTCTTTAGAGGTCAAGTTCAAGGGCTTGCCGAGCAAAAACTGAGCCTTTGGGCATATATTTAGGTGGGGTGGTTCCTAGTGTTGCTGCCATGTTTGAGCTGTAAGTCGGGAAACTACACTGAAAGCGGAGTCTAGTTACCTGGGGATAGAAACATGACGATATCCAAGTGAAGAGTTCAAGGCCCAGGTGAGTTTTCAGTGGAGCTCTTGTGACCCAAAGGAAACTGGGAATCAGTGTCTGGGCAGAAGTCTAGTTTGTTAAGCTTATTGGAATCAAATGATGATGATTAGAGAGCGAGTGAGGCTGTGGCCAGATGCTCACACGGGTGCCCGGGCTCCAACCCACAATGGGTACCTGGGCGTAAGTCTCCATTCCATCTCTGCACTAGTGAGGGTGCGACCTGACAGGAAACGAGAAGCTTCTCCTTATTAGCATGTGTAAATGATCTGTTGCCTTCATACCATCAGTTCTAAAACTGAGTAATTGGTGCTGGAATAAAGGTCAATGGAGAGCTATGGGACCTTCAGGGATACTGCTACATAAGCCTGGTGGAACCTTGAAAAAGGTAGATTTAGTTTGGCTTAGAGTAGAGAGGTTACAGGGGGAAGGGACCACGTATGGCAAAGCGCAGTAGTACATGTGGGTATTGAAGAGGAAAATGAAGCTTCGTAATAAGCAGAATTTTGTGTCACTTATTCTGGAAGTTAAAAATCTCAAAGACCAATGAATCTTTAATGTAGTTCTTCAGTCATTGAGCAATCAAATACCACAAGCTTTTTCAAATGTATTTTATCAGCATCCCTGTCTTGGATTTGCTAACTCACATTCATATCAGAAGGCTTACAATAAGGGGAACCATAGGGAGTTAAAGAAAAGCCCACAGGAGGCTTATGTAATCCAGCCTTGAGGAGTTCAATGGAGGTTTCTCAGGAAAGTGACACCTAAGGTACATCCAAAAGGTGTATAACAGGTAACCAGGTGAGACGGGGAGATATGGAAGCGTTTTCTAATTGAGAGTGAGGTGGATACGGCCTTAATTCTTTACTTATTTGGGTCAACCAGGCCCATTGCCATGTAACTCTCTAGTATCCCCATCCACACACTGGGCTCAGCCTCGTGCCTTGCTTTGGCTAATGAGATTTCAGTAGACATGATGCAAGCAGAGGCTTAAATGAGGAATATTTCACTTCAGCTCGCCCTCTTCTTGCACTCTGCTAGCAACATCATGAGAGCACGCCTGGTGAGGATGCTAGGGCATGGGAGATACGGAGCTAGGTCAGGTTGCTGTACCCATCCAGCTGAGGCCACAGCCAGCTAATCCTTACACATGCGACCGAGTCCAGTCTAGATCAGCAGAGCCACCTGCCTTAGTGCGAGAGCGGTAAACATATTGTTACATGCCATTATAGTTTGTTAGGCAGCCTTATTGTGGCAATAGATAACTGAGAGGAAAAGCTTGGGGGCCAGTGAAACAATAGCGTACTTAAATCACTGAAAGGAGCTAAACAGTAACCATTCCCATTGGTTATCTTAACATATTGTCTCAGGGCTGCTGTAAAAACAGCTCAGACACGGTGCCCCTTGTATGATCAATACAAATAGAAGGACTATTGAAGGGTCTTGAGGCAAATCCTGCTGTGGGTTCTATTGAGCTTAGCGAAGGAAATTGAAGCCAAGCTAGCAAAGTCTTATAGCTAAAGAGCTGGAGTTAGTGATACAGGAAAAGTTCAATGGATTGCTTATTTATTATCCCCGAGTGAAGATTTATAAACGATCCATAGTCCTCTCTTTTGTTGTTTCTCCAAAACTGGAATACACCTTGATATTGCTGGGACTATCCGATATGCCATTGAAACATGGAATCTATCAAATCACTAAAGATCATGAAAAATAAGGCAATTAACAACCTGCTCCTGTGTTAATACTTTCTTTAGTGACCTAAACATGGAAACTAGTCCTCTGTTGAGTCCAGCAGTTCTAACAAACCCACATGAAGGGCTTGTTACAATAACACTACTGGGCCCCGTCCTCCAAGTTTATGGTTCAGGTAAGCTGGGAAGGCCTGAGAATTTGTATTATTAACAAGTTCCCTGATGACAATAATTGTGCTGGATGGAGACTACGCTTTGAGAACCACTGTTTCCATGACCATAATGGTTGATTTTATGTATCAACTTGGCTAGACTATGGTGCTCAGCAGTTTGGTTACACGGGGGTCTAAATGTTGCCTTGATTCACAATTAAATCAGTAGGCTTTGAGTAAAGCAGATTACCCCAGTGATCTGGGTGGGCTTTATACAATCTTTGGAAGCCCCCAGAGAGCAAAGACTGAGGTTTCCAGAAGGAATTTTGCTTCAAGAATGTAAACCAGAAACCCTGACTGAGTTTCTGGCCTGTCAGTCTGAAATTTGGACTTAAGAATGCAACATCAACTCTTACATGAATTTCCAGCTGACAAGTTTCAGACTAGTTGGTCCACACAACCATATGAATCATTTCCTTAAAATCTCTCTCTCTCTCTCTCTCTCTCTCTCTCTCTGGGCTGCACTATGCTTGCGTTATAAACTATGCACCATAGATGATGTCCTAGACAGCTTGGCATCATTTTAACCTTATCTGCATTACAAAATTGTTCGTGAGTCTTGGCCCATAGTTAGCATTTAATAAGTATTTGAATGAATAAATGAGTGAAATAATGGTTTCTAGAAGTTCTTATTGAAATTTATTAATGCATAAATGGGCTATAAAAATAAAGAACTACCGATTAGCCCTAAGAAATTATATAAATACATGCATATATTTTTACTTGAGCAGGATCACCAAAAAGCTATGAGGACAATAGCTGCCAGATAAATTAACAAGCTGACACAGCGATAACTGGAGCATTGGTCATATAACTGTAGGCTCGTTCATCCATCCAACTGAGCATTTGTTGAGCACCTACTGTATATCTAGCACTGTGTCAGTTAGAGTGTGTATTACTTGTCACTCATTATGGCATTTTTCTTCAACTTTCCTAAGTTTTTATAAGCAATATTAAGACAATATATTTTCACACATCTAGAAAATTAGGTATGATTTTCTTATATTTTAGAAATTAAAAGAAAATTAAGCAAATGGCACTAGAATTAGAAAGAATGAGCAATTCATTAGGCAATAAGAATATTAACTAGAAATTGGGAATCTCTTTCCTATTTTAACATGCACTTGAGCTTAATTGGCTAAGTTTTGAGTATGGGGTGATGAGGTGAGTTGTTAATACAAATAACTCACCTTTTATGTACTTAATAAAATCCAAGAGTCTGGGATGCATTTACTTTGCAGACAATTTATCCGCAGGAGTCAGTGAGTTGAGTAATAGAAAGGAGTAATAGGAAATCAGTGGCTGAGAAACCTATAAAGTAAATTAACGTGTGCCTTACTTTATTAATTTATAACAATCACGTAATGGATAAATCAATGAGGAGGGCTTTGAGAGAAACGGATGGAGGGAAGAGTTCCTCCTTTTTGCAATTTGTTGAAATCATTTCCTCTGCAGAGGAAATGATGGCCAGAGGTAAGGAAATGTCTTGCTCTCGGCCCAAACAGAAGTGTGCAGTGTGCGGGAATCCGTGGGTACTCCGCTTTATCCCTTGGGCCTTACGATTTTAGAGAGCTCCCTTTGACTTCCAAATGGTAGTATTTGCATCTCTTTGCCCGGAGTCTCTTTTCCAAATCCTCCTCTTTAGGAGGTTTGCAGAGCTGGGAAAGTAACTTTATTTCCTGCTCCTCCATAGCCTTCAACCAATGACTGATGACAGCTGGTGTATAAATACCCCAACTTCCTAGTTCCTTGGGTGCTGGGAGTTCCCTGGGTAACTCCTAGGTGTTATGTTTTACATAGTTTTCTCGAGTTTCCACTCAGGATTAAGCTCCATTTATCTACAAGGGAAGCTGCCTTGATGGGCTGCCTTCTTTTCCTGTGTCTCTTCCCCACTTTCTTAGCAATGAAACCAGAAAAGTTGGCATTCCTGCTGCCTGTCACCACCAGAACCAACAAGCAGAGACAGGGACTGAGTCTTTATGGGCACTTTACTCAGATGGCCGGTGGTCTGAGAAGACGGTGGGTAATGTACCCTAAAAGACCCTCTTACATTTCCTTTCAAGACAACCTTTTTATAAGGGGGAACAAGTGTAGGTAAGGGATTTGGAATTCAGTAAAAAGATTCTTCAGATAAAAGCTGCAGCCCACGGCAATTTCCCTAGTTGCCCGGTGATTCTTTATCTGTGTCCTGGGCAACTGCTTATCTGTGTCCTGTGTCCTGTGTCCTGGGTGGCGGGATGTCTCTCCTTGGAACACAATGGCTCAGACACCATCTTGATTGCTTGCAGTCCTCCTGGGGCACCAAGGTGGAACTGATTGTGATCTCCTGGAGTCAGGGTGGGTCATACCTTCAGTTCCTGAAACAATAGCTTTTTTTTCATGCATTAACTACTAAGCTTATTAACTGTTACTTAAAAGTAAAGTTTTCCAAGTCTTGAGTTCCCCCATCAGCCATACTTCCTGCATCTCCCAAGAAAATGCTGTCACTTAAATCCCTGCTTAGGTTAGCTTCTGGGAAAACCCAAAGTCAGAGAGAAACAAAGAACATTAGCTCTTCGTCTGTTACTCTTTGTTGAACCTGGGCAAGGGGACTGATCTTTTAGGTTCCCTGGTCCTGGTTTGTAAGCACTGGTCACAGAATCCATTAGCTGGCACCCTGGGGTTTCAGCAGTTTAAGAAACTGGCTTTGGGTAGGATTCTGCAGACAGAAGAGTGGTCCAGACAGTTGGGGGTTATTTTAAGGCTGTTTAGCTGAACTCTTCCTTCTTAACCTCTGTCCCCATCAGTGGTGTCCCATAACCTTCTCATCCATACGCAATTCAGTTGCAGACGGCGGCTCGGTGATAATCAGACTGAGCTGCATTCATTTTTCATTGCCTATCTTCACTGGAAACAGTAAACATTTATCTCACTAACATTAAGAAAAGCATTTCCTTCTTTTCCTCTTGGCATTGCTGTGTTAATTAGCAGTTTGTGTAAGCTACATGATGCCTCTGGGAGATGCTCTGTCCGTTGTTCCATCTCGGGAGAGAAGGTGGTCCCTGTAGAAAGTTTGTGTGTGTCTCTTGGGAGGCAAGTTGTGTGGTACCAAATTTTCTCCCAGCCATCATCTTCCCCTTGACTGTAAAGAATAGTCTCCTCACTCATCTTTTGCTTCTTTTCTTTAACCACAAGGATCCATTTTCCAATTAGTAGCCAGAATAGTCTATTAAGATTCCATTTATGACTTTTCTCCATAAAAGCTGCCAATGGCTTCCTTAGGCACTTCGTATAAAATCCAAATTCTTCCCCCATATTGCAGGGCCCCATGCCCTTCAGCTCTTTGCTCACATGTGCCTTCAGACAGGCCCCTCCTGACGACTGTACTTGAATTTGCAAGTCCATCTTTAGCAGTCCCTACCTTCCTCCCCGGCTTTGTCAGTTCTACAGCACTCACCACTATGTGATTTACTGCGTGTTTGCTTCTTTGTTTGTTGATTATCTTATTTCACTAGAAAAGTGCTTCTCGCACTTAACACTCATTTGAAATTCATCCCTGTTGTTCTGTGTATCAGCGTCCCATTTCTTTTTATTGGTGAGCAGTATGCCGTTGTGCGTTTACCCATCAACCAACTGAAGGGCTGCCGGCTTGGTTCTCGTTTTTGGCAATTATAAATAAAGCCTCTATCAATGTTTCCGTACTAGTTTTTACGTGAATATAAGTTTTTGTTTCTCTTGGGGAAATACCTAGGTGTGGGATTACCGGGGTCATCTGGGAAGTATATATTTAACTTGATAAGAAACTGTGTAACTGATTTTCCAAAGGCGTTGTACCATTTGGCAGGATCTCCAGCAATGTATGGGTGTTCCAGTTTTGCTAAATCTTTGTCAGTACTTGGTATGGTAGAGTTGAAAGCATGGAAGGCACTTTAAAGAGTATCCAAGACCCATTATTCTGTTTAATCAGAATTTCTAGGCGGGGCCCCAGTGCAGGTCTTTTATTTTTTTAACGTAAGATTTATAATGTAAAAGATATTAGTATTAGTGGAGTTTATTTTTGTAGAACAGTTTTAGGTTACAGAAAAGTTTTAAAAGTACAGGGAGCTCCCACATACCCCTTCTCTCTATTGTTACTCTTACATGAGTGGGGTACATAAGTTGCAATTGGTGAGCTGATATTGCTGCACTATTAATTAAGGTTCAGGGTTCATGTTCAGGTTCATTCTTTGTGTTGTACTGTTCTGTGTATAACAAATACAAATGTTGCCTATCTACCATCACAGTATCTGCACAGAATAGTTTCACCTTCCTAAAAATTCCCTGCGCTCTGCCTGTTTATCCCTCTCCTCAGCCCACCCTGAATCCCTGGCAACCGCTGGTCTTTTTACTGTCTCTGTAGTTTTGTCTTTTCCTGGATGTCATATAATTAGAATTTTATGTAGCCTTTCAGACTGGCTCTTTTCACTTATTAATGTGTATTTAAAGTTCCTCAGGTCTTTTTAAAAAGCTTCTCAGGAAGTTATAATATGCAGCCAAGTTTGAGAAGCACCGGATTTGCATATAATCTCCTTGAGGCTATTTCTTTTCTTTGACTGTGTTTTGTTGATGTGTGTACTCCAGAGCTCAGAACACTGCCTGGTGGAGAATAGGCTTTCACTGAATATCAGATGAGTAAATGAAGGAAGGATGAGGCCAAACCAGGTTCACGGAGACCCAAATACTCCTCTCCATGATCCTGTCATGAGCTGTAAGAGTGGTTTTCACACCAAAAGGTCCACTAAATACATCCTTTAGACCTGCCTGGGGTTTGCCACTTCACTATTCTGCTGTACCCATACTTCCGTCCTGCCTGAAAAATACAACATACCCTGGCCTGCCTCCTGTAATTCCTTTATCGCCGTCATTTACAAACCAGCTCTTCCACTCTGTCTTTCAAATCCTGTCAGAGTTTTTATACCTAACTCAAATTTGATTTCTTACTAAAGACCTCCCCAGGTATCCCAAACCTTTCTCTAGACTCTTAAAGTAATTATTGCTTTTAGATTCATAGGACATGATGAAGTTCCATCTGTTCTTTCGATTCTATTGCTCTCTTGAGATCCTATTTACACTTGATTGTGTTATTTCCTGTGTTTCGGCTCTGCGCCCCAACCAGACTCTAAGGCCAGAGATAATATTGTTATTTACTTTACTCACTTTCATTCCCCCTAGCACCTAGCATTGTACCACTTTCGATAAATGTATTTTCTTGTAGTTCAGGAAATGATGAACTACGTGGACGGAGCATGGTGTACTGGGAACAGTGTGGGTCCCGGAAACCAGAGACTGGGAGACCTCTCTAAGCCTCATTTCCTCATTTGTATAATTAGTCTTTCTACTAAAGTTTCTAATTTCTTCTCTATTTGCACCATTCTGTGTTTTGACGATCATAGCCACAATAGGGTAATTGGCCAGATGACATAATTGGCCTAAATAGATAAAGCTTCTGCTGGGGATTAAACATCAGTCTTTGAAAACAACAAACAAACAGGAATAAAGCTGTTAGGTTGACACCATTTCTCATTTTCATGGAACATTTCCATGAGTTATTTTCCTCTCCTGTGTGCCCTGCCCTTCACCTGGAATACCTTTTTTTCCTTCTACACTTACCCAGTATTCAAAGGTACACTCAAGTTCCCCTTATAGAACCTTCCATAGTTTGTAACAATTTCATTTGCTTTTACCTTGTTTTTGTATCTTTCCCTTTCTGTCTACTATCTTCATGGGAGAAGAACTGCACAAATCATGTCCATCATTGTATCATTGCCTGGCCTGCAGTCGGCCCACAATAAACACCTGTTAAGTGAATTAATGATGTTAATAGATGTGTCCTAAAAAAAAGTATTTTTTCCAGCAAATAAATGCCAGAAACACCGTGTGCTTTACTAGTTCTGTTTGGAGTGTCACTGTGCTATATATAAAACCTGTTGAATTTTACTACCCTAGGGTTTTCCCAATTTATGTGATCATGAATCTCTCATATCTTATTTTGCTTGGATCCTCTATTTACCCAACAACCACACTCACATTGGCAGAAACAGGAGCTGACCCACATCAAACAACTTCTGTGTGTGCAGCCCAAGCCCGAGCACTTCCCCCAGGTACGCCTGCTTTTAGTATACCTCGTTTTAGTGGGATTCACAAATACTGCATTTTTAATGAATTGAAGATTTGTAGCTATTCTACATCAATCCAGTCTATTGGTGCCATTTGTCCAATAGGCTCAGATGATGGGTAACATTTTTTAGCAATAAAATATTTTAAATTAAGTCATGTACATTTTTTACCATAATGCTATTGCACACAATACAATAGTATAATGTAAACCTAACTTCTATATGTACTGGGAAACCAAACAATTAGTGTGACTTGCTTTATTGTGATATTTATTATGGTAGTCTGGAAGCAGCTGCACAATATCTTCAAGGTATGCCTGTATGTGTGTTCCAAAGGAAATTCTAGTTTTATTATTTTTATTTGAGAATTATGGATGAGGAAACAGAGGCCTGGCACATTAAAATAACTCCCTAAGTCACGCAGTTCCTTGAGAAACAGTAACCAGGTAGCTCAGTATGAAAACGCTGGTCGAATGGAATTCACAGGTTCTGGTGCAAGACGGACCTGCATTTGAATCTAGCACGGAGGGGATTCTGGACTGGAGCACTGTTTTCTAAATGGGGGCCTGGGCCTCGTACACCTTTTTCTGTAGAATGGCAATGATCCCACTCGCTTGGGAGGGTGGTTGCAGAAATTAAATAAAATAGTGTATGTAAAGAAGTTAACATTATACAAAGCTAGGGCTGAATGCTTGAAAAATTTTAATCATTATCAGCAGATAGTTTTGCACAAAATACTACTTGATGCACATGGTTACATTGCTTCAGCTCTGCCTTTTCCTCTTCGAGGCTTTGGTGACTCGGTTTAGGTTAAAACTTCTAAGAGTGGCACATGAGTTAGGTGGGGCTTCATGCTGGAGCAAACAGCCTTGAAGTATTGTAACTCCACTCAATGAAAGCTTATGTCTCACTCACAAAAAGTCCAAAGTGGACTTTCTTGACTGGGCAGCTCTCTGCCAAGCTGTGCTCGGTCCTCCAACTGCACCCACTGCCTTCAGCACAGAGATGAGGAAGGAGCAGCCAGACCGTGTAAAGAAGGCTTTAACAGTGATGGCAAATGTAACACTTCTTGTTGCCTCCTACTTCAAACATTGACCCTGGGTGAAATCTCAGGAACCCCTTGCACTTTAAGGATATATGTACAGTAACTCAAAGTCCAGAAGTCAAATTGTCCAGTCTGTTGTAATTAGTGAAATTGTGAACATGATTTGAAGTTAGTTTTCCCATCCATATCACTACCAATAGATACGGTTGGGTTAGGCAGGTGGTCAGCTTACAGTGGGAAAGAGTGGACACAGTCATTCAAGTGTCACTGTCATCTCCACTTGCCACCATTCTGTGGACAGATTTTTAAAAAATTTATGTCAAGTATGTAGTTTGATGAATTTTCAGAGTAAAACATAATGTAAGTAATGTCAAATTGGGTGGGTTTTGTTCTTGTAAAGTGTCTTATTTCACTTTTATTTCTTTTCTCTTAACACTTTAAATATTTCCCCTCACTCTCTCCTTGCTCACATGATTTCTGAGATGTTGGATGCAATTTTTCTCTTTGTTCTTCTATAAGTAATGTGTTTTTCCCCTCCTGCTTCTTTAAGACTTTATCTTGGATTTCGTGTAGTCTGAAGATAATATTCCTAGGTGTAGATTTTCTGACATTTCCATTCCTTTGTGTTTTCTGAGCTTCCTTCCTGGAGCTGTGGTTTAGTGTCTGACATTAATTTGGGGGAATTGGACATCACTATTATTTCAAATAATTCTTCTGTTCCTTTCTTTCTTCTCCTTCTGATATATCCATGACAAGCGTGCTACACTTTTTGCAGCTGGCCACTCCCTGGAATTCCAGCCTGTTTTCCCAGTCCTTGTTCACTTTGCTCTTCAGGTTTGAAGGTTTCTAGTGATACATCTATCCTCTAGCTCAGTAATTCTGTCTTCAGCCACGTCATCTACTAATGACCCTGTCAAAGGCATTCATTATTTCTGTTAGTATTTGTTTTCTTCTTTTTTTATCTCTAGCATTTCTTTTCAGTTCTTAGGATTTCCATCTCTCTGCTACATTGCCCATCTGCTCTTGCACGTTGTCTGCTTAGCATCCTTAGCATATTCATCGTAATTGTATTCTTAATTTCAGTCATTGTATTCTGTTTTTCATTCTAGGATTTCCACCTGGTTTTTCATAGATTCAAGCTCTCTAACGAAATTTTTATCTTGCCTATATTTTCTTGAACTTATTTAATCACAGTTATTTTAAAGTCTGTGTCTAGTAGCTCAAATATCACCCTTAGGTCTGCTTCTGTTAATTGCTTTTTCTCCTCTGTCTCTTTATAAGCCTGTTAATTCTGAACTGAATGTCAGACATTGTGTTACTAAATGTTACAGTTCATGGATGCTGTTTTATCTTTCTCCGGAAAGGATTTTGTTTCGTTTTGGGCTAAAGGATTAGAGCTGATTTTAGTCCTTATAGAATCTGGTCCATTTCCGCTTTGTTCTAACTATGCGATGTAAACTTACAATCTGCACCTAGGTTGGCACTAAACTTCTGATTTTATAGCCCAACATGATGCATTGCCACGAGGTCTGCTTAGCTTCCCTTTTTCCCAGCTGCTGCTCTCTGCTCTGTTTCTTCAAATTTGGTCAATTTGTCATACGCATTGATGGATGATTTAGATGGATGCGAGTGGGAGAGGAAGTCATGCTCCCCCAACCGTTATTTCTTTCTGGTGAGGAGCACCATGGTCCTTCGGGTTTGACATGTCCCGATCATTCTGCGATACCTTCCAACATCTCCGATGGCTGCAAAGTGATGTTTTTAGTCTAGTCTGTGTTTTGTTTTGCTTTGTTTTTTTCATTTTATTTTTCTTTCCCTAGTTGTTTTTGGTAGGGGGATTGGTCTGACAGAAGCTGATGCATGAGATACTGGAGTGGAGGTTTAGAGGCCAAATCAGGAATGGTATATATCATATTCCTTCAGATTCCATTGGCTAGGAAAGATCCCAAGGCTCCTCCTAGACATAAGCGGGGCTGTGAAATATCGTCTTCCTGTGTGCCCAGGAGGAAAATAAAACAGTTTAGTGAAAATATAGCATTTTCTCCCTGCCACAGGCAATGACTAGTGGATTTATTATATACTTTGAAGGTTTCAATGTGATCTCTATTCATTTTCGGCCCAATTTTAAGCTAATGCTTCAAAGATAAGGAAAGGGGCCATAGAATAGCCTGTGTATAATTTAAAAGGACCTCAATATTTATTAAATTCCCTTTTTGTTCTGGGCGTTATGTTAAGCACATTCATATCTGTCCTACTCTTCAATCTTCCTCACATGTGTCCTGTAAAGTAAGTATTCATATTTTTCACATTTTGGCAAATGGTGAGTGTGAGGCTGAAGTTGTTATTTAACATGAGTCTTGTGATGTGGACTAAAAACTAATTAATTGATTCTGTAAGATACTTCTTTAAAAATTGTTGTCAGTGGCTCTTATAGCACCTTGATGAAAGGTAATATAGTAAGTAAAACCAGGAGCTCTGAACTGAGCTGCTGGGTTTCAATGTTGACCTTGTATTTCCTGATTGTTCAGCCCGTAGGCAATTCACTTCATTCCTCTGTGCCTCCATTTCCTCCTCTGTAAAAAGGAGAGCAAGAGATTGTTGTATTGAATAAATTAACTTGAAAAGAGCCTCGGAAGTGCCTATTACATAGTAAGTACTCAGTAATTATTCATTATTGATACTATGTGGAAGCAGATGATTCCACTGTTACTTCTGTTGAAGTAGTACTTCAACAGAGAAGTACATAGTGCTTTGTAGCTGTGTAAGAGATGCACTAGAACGTAAGTCCCATGAGCTCTAGGACTTCGTCTCTCAGTGGAAAGTGCAATGGTTGGCATCAATGGAGGGTGTGGGCTATTGCATTTCTGATGGTAAAGGAAAGACGTTTGGCTCCCTTGTTTTACCTGTCCTTGTCAGTTCCAGCCAGTAGTGCCTGTCAGATAGCTTTCCCTCTTTTATTTGACAATGCTATTTGTAAAGGAACTCTTTTTGCCAGTTTTAAAATCCTAAATAGCTCCGGATATATCAGTTACCAACTTATCTCTCTTGAATTGGAGATGGTTGCAGACATGATGAAAATGTTGGGAGGAGCACATGTAATTTAGATAGAATAATTTCATCATTCTCTGTTGACCAATGTACCTGTTTACACTATCACAAAACAACTTGTACTGTGACTTGTATCATAATTTATATATTTGATATCATGTACTTTTGACAGTTCTTTCTCTGACAGATTTTTGTTTTCTTTTTAGAAGTATGGAAGGCATACATTTCTATACTTCTTTTCACTTTCACTCTACTTGTGGGAGGAGCGCTCTCTCATCACACAAAATGTAGTTACCTGTCCATCAGTAGTTACTAGCACTTACTGCATCTCTACATGCACAGCACCATATTAGGGTCTGACTACTAGAAAATGAGCAGGCAAGGAAAAAGAAAAGGATTCTATCTAAATTATCGGAAATGAGTTAACCTATGCCTGAGCACACTGAAAATAAGGAAGATCTTCTTTTCTGATTGTTACTATCTGGTACATTAATTTCTCAAGCCGTTGTAACAAGTTACCACACACTATGTGTCTTCAAACAACAGAAATGTGTTCCCTCTCAGCTCTGGAGGTCAGACATCCAGAATCAAGGTGTTGTTGAGGCCGGTTCTTTCTATAAGCTCTGAGGATGAATCTGTTCCATGACTCTCTTCTTTTAGCTTCTGGTGGCTGTTGACAGTGGTTGGTGTTGCTTGGCTCACAGACACATCCCTCCAATCTCTGCCTCTGTCTTCACATCAGCTTCTCCTGTTTTTCCTCTTCTGCCGGTATCTTCTCCTCCTATTCATCCACTTGTCTATGGGCTCAGGGCCCACCCAGACAGTCCAGGGTGATCTCATCTCAAGATTCTTAATTTAATTACACCTGTAGAAATCCTTCCTTTTCCCAAGTAAGTCCACATTCACAGGTTCTGAGTGGACCTGCAGGAAGCATTTGGTGTGGCTCGAGATGAGCAGCATGAGGTGGAGATAAGACTAGGGCTAGCGCGTCGAGTGGCAAGATATATCCCTGAGGTTTTGTGAGGGCTGCATTGTGGAGGATCTTGTGTGCTCTACTGAGGAGTTTGTGTTTATTCACTAAAATAACAAAATCATTGATGTGGTGGTTGAGATAGCATCATATGAACTTTTCACATAATAGTAGCAGTTGCAAAAGAGAGCAGTTAGTGAGACTGGAGGCAGGCTGGTCGTTTTCTCACTGTTGGAGTAATCCATTGGGAAATGTGGGAGTGATGAAGGCCTCTGTATGTGACAACGTAGGCAGATAGGCAGAGGGTGGAGGTGTTTGAGTTATTAAAATGGTGCAGGTGGCACGTAGTGGCTGACTGGAATTCGGCCACGCGAAGAAAAGAGGAATCAAGAATGATTTCTGGTTTGATTGACTGTAATGGTTAAGTGATGGTATCATTCATGACAACTGAGAACAGAGAGGGAGGGGCCGTGAAACTTTCCGAGCGCCATTTCCCTCATCTGTCCAATGACATACTCATTTCTGCTTTTCCCGTCTCACAGTGTCATTAGAACCGAATAAGCTAAAGTGTTTTAAATGTTTTTAAAATTATAAAGTAATTTCCCAAATTAGTTTACTGATTGGTTTACATTTTACTAAAATTTATAATTAAAACAATTATTAAAAAGTATATAAGCCTATGTGGGCAAAACACATTTTTTTTTTTTTTGCATAGAGGAAAGTAATCTTTTGGAGATGGCGAAGAACGTGTATCTACAATTCAGGTTCTTTCCCTTATTTTATCCCACACTCTGATTGCAGTATGCCATATACTGGAGAAAAAATCCACAATCATCCTTTAATGCCTCTTGTTTCACATCCAGACTCTCCAGCTTCCCATTCAAGGTTTCTCAGCTCCTTGCGGCTTCGCCAAGTGACTGTCCCGTCTGCACCCCTGGCACACGTGTGCCCCTCACCCTTCCACATGCACCCACATGAAGTTCTCTCCCCTGTAAAACAGGTGTAATTTTTTCGATCTCACAGGATTGAGGACCAGATGAAATTAAATATGCATGACATATGTATACGTACTCTACCTGAGAAAAAGTAGGAACTCAATAAATAGTACTTTATTATTATTATTATTTTGCAACACAAACTCTGCAGACAGCTTGTTTTCCAACTTTACAAATTATTGCACTAGATGAGGATACGTGACGAAGTCCATAGGCCCTGAGGGACTGTGATCTCTGCGTTCAAACTAACCTGTGCCGCCAGATCACCTATTTTTCCTCTTCTGCCCCACCCCCATCTTTTTGAATTTCTATAACATTTAGGGTCTGTCTTACAACATTTAATATTGAGTTATGGAGCTATCTGCTCCCTGTCACTTAGTCTTTTAAAAGTAGACCCTGAATTCCTCAAGTGCACGCGTAACTGTGCAGTATGGGGTTTGGCCACTTCTTCCCTTGATACATGACCTGAAGACCTGTGTCGAGAGAGACAGGGTTTTATTAACAGGGTTCCAATGGGGTGGGGGGAGCAGGGCTGAGAGAACTCCTGCTCTGAGCCCTTCTCTCCCACAAGACTCAGGACTTCTCTGGTTTCCAAAAGATTACAAGCCAAAACCATGTCCAGAAGATCCCTATTTCCTTATCTGTCCTCTTTTAGAACTTAAACAGGCCACACAAACAGATGTCCACCCTCTCTGGAATGGGCGCATGTGGGTTTCAGAGTGGCCCCCTCTTTGCGGCAGCTCTCTCTCAGGATCTGGGGTGTGCTGCTCTCGATCTCCACATAGCTGTCCAGGACCCAGGTGCTGTGCTGCACTGGATCAGTATCTCAGGGGCTGCAGCCCAGCAAGGCAGTATACCAGCATGGGACCTGCCCTCCAGGAGCAGGCTTTCAACCACGTTGGGCCAGGTATCTGCCAGTCCCACAAGTGTTCCTGTCTATGCAGGGAACAAGGACCAGAGACCTGGAGTGTCCAAGTGCATCTGCAACAAAAAGTCCCAAGCCAAAGCTCCATGAGCCAAGAGCCAAGACAGAGCCAAGAGCCTGCACCCAGTGCCCCAAAGCCAGAGGGCCCAGAGAGGAGCTTCTCCTGCATCTTGTTTCAAAAGTCCTCTCTCCTGGAATCCCATGTGCCCCAGACGTCAGTGGGAGTGCTCAGCTTTTTAACCAATAGCCATGTTTGCCTTTTCCCAGGCATGGTCAGAAGTCTCCAGTCACCCTTGGTGGGGTGTACAGTCCCCCAAACTCACACATGCGCTCTGTAGCCGGTCTCAAGTTAGTAGCCCTAAGGCTATGAGCTAGTAAACCATAGCTCTGGCTTCACTCCCAGGAGCTCTCTGCCTCTCCTCCTGCTAAGTGCATTGTACTTATATTAGCCCCTTGCCTCGGGCAATTCCCCTTTTTCCAGGCAGCCTTTTCCTTCACAGAAGGAAGGCTGCTTTAATCTGCCTCCTAGGCACCCTTCCTGCTCCACTGCCTTTCCAGGCAAGAGGGGAGTGGGCTTTGTGCTGGATTTGGGGTTCCCCTGCCCAAATTGGGGTCCCTTGCTTTCCAGGGACTTCTGCTCAGATCTACCCCATTACACATGTATCTAGCACAGTTAAGGAAACTCAGAAGATACAACAAATGGTCCCTGGCTGCTGTGGCTCAGTGGATTGAGTGCCAACCTGCAAACCAAAGGGTTGTTGGTTGGATTCCCAGTCAGGGCACATGCCTGGGTTGTGGACCAGGTCCCCACTCGGGGGTACTCCTGAGGCAAGCACACATTGATGTTTCTCTCCTTTCTCCCTCCTTTCCCTTCTCTAAAAAAATAAGTAAATAAAATCTTAAAACAAAGATACAACAAATTAGATGATTTGCTAATCAACACATGTTTTTGATCTTCATAGTTCTCAGCATCTCTTCTTTGGGGGTTTTGCTGATATACCTAAGGCCTCTCTCTATATCTCAAGATTTTTTTTTCTTCTTTTAAAAAAAATATATTTTATTGATTATGCTATTATAGTTGCCCCATTTTTTTTTTTTTTTGTCCCTTTCATTCTCCTCCGCCCTGCACTGCCCTCCTGCCAGCATTTCCCCTCCTTGGTTCATGTCCATGAGTCATACGTATAAATTCTTTGGCTTCTCCATTTCCCATACTATTTTTAACCTCCCCTTGTCTATTTTGTACCTACCATTTGTGCTTCTTATTCCCTGTACCTTTCCCCCCATTCTCCTTTCTCTCTCTCCCCGTTGTTAACCTTCCCTGTGATCTCCATTTCTGTGATTCTGTTCCTGTTCTAGTTGTTTGCTTAGTTTGTTTTTGTTTCTAGGTTCAGTTGTTGATAGTTGTGAGTTTGTTGTCATTTTACTATTCATAGTTTTGTCATGTTCTTTTTCTTAGGTAAGTCCCTTTAACATTTCATATAATAAGGGCTTGGTGATAATACACTCCTTTAACTTGACCTTATCTGGGAAGTACTTTATCTGTCCTTCCATTCTAAATGATAGCTTTGCGGATAGAGTAATTTTGGATGGAGGTCCGTGCCTTTCATAACTTGAAATACTTCTTTTCAGCCCCTTCTTGCCTGTAAGGTTTCTTTTGAGAAATCAGCTGATAGTCTTATGGGAACTCCTTTGTAGGTAACTGTTTCCTTTTCTCTTGCTGCTCTTAAGACTCTCTTCTTTTCTTTAATCTTGTATAATGTAATTATGATGTGCCTTGGTGTGTGCTTCCTTGGGTCCAACTTCTTTGGGACTCTCTGAGCTTCCTGGACTTCCTGGAAGTCTATTTCCTTAGTCAGATTAGGGAAGTTCTCCTTCATTATTTTTTCAAATAAGTTTTCAATTTCTTGCTCTTCCTCTTCTCCTTCTGGCACCCCTATGATTTGGATGTTGGAATGTTTAAAGTTGTCCTAGAGGTTACTAAGCCTTTCCTCATTTTTTTGAATTCTTGTTTCTTCATTTCTGTTCTGGTTGAATGTTCATTTCTTCCTTCTTGTCCAAATTGTCTACTTGAGTTCCAGTTTCCTTCCTTTCACTGTTGGTTCCCTGTACATTTTCCTTCATTGTACTTTGCATAGCCTTCGCTTTTCCCTCTATTTTGCAACCATACTCAACCATTCCTGTGAGCATCCTGATTACCAGTGTTTTGAACTCTGATCTGATAGGTTGGCTATCTCTTCATTGCTTAGTTCTGTTTTTGGACCTTTGATCTGCTCGTTCATTTGGGCCATTTTTTTTTTTTTTTTTGTCTCAGCATTGTGTAGTAAGTGGCAGAACCTTAGGTAATCATCAGGGCGGGACAGCCCACTTCACTGTGCTGTGATGGTCTATGTGGGGGCAGGGTCTGAGAGGGAACAATACCCCTTGCTTGGCTCTTGTCTGGCTTTTAGCCACTTACTTTGATACCTATAAGCAAATTGGGCCCTTCTGGTGCTGATTCCTGGGTGGGTGGGCTTGTGTACATTCTAGGACCCTGTGGGTCTCTCCAACAAACTCTCCTATGAGGTTGGGAGTTTCTTCTGCCGCCAAAAGCCCCACAAGTTTTTACAGCCAGAGGTTTTGAGGCTTTATTTCCCTGTGCTAGAACCCTGGGTTGCATGGTCTGTCTTGTTCCCCGTTTGTTCCTCCCATTTTATCTGTACACAAATGTGGGATTCCAGACTCTGGAATCCTCCAGACTCTGCCTTTCTGCAAGTCCACCCCACTCTGGCTGCCTATCTCTGCTGCTTCTACTAGTTTGGATGAATATTTCTTCTTTAATTCTTTGGTTGTCAAGACTTTCATACAGTTTGATTTTCTGGCAGTTCTGGTTATTTTTGTTTTTAAATTTGTTGTTGTCCTTCTTTTAGTTGTATTGTAACAGGGTGCAGCCAAGAGGGGGCCCCCAAATAGGGATTTGGAATGGGGTCCAGAGCTCAAGGTGTCTAGGAAATATTAAGATATCCTCACCCCTTCCCTTTACAGGTGTGAGTTGGGGCGAGGGACACATGGAATAGGGCCATTGAGACCTGTTTTGCATAGCAACAGCTTTGCAGCTTACCTCTGGCATGGTCATTTAACATATCTATAACCTTTAACTAGTTTCATAGATATGCTAAACAGCTGTGGCTGTGCTTTGAGCCAGGGAGAAAAGAGTGACTTCCACCCAAGATGTAACTGGGCGGGGGGCAGATCCCCCTGATTACAGTGCCCGCGTGAGAGCTTGGACAAAATTGGCTCCATGACATGGGGCCACACTTACCCATACTCACCATGGCAGCCCAGTAAAGCTGGAAGGATACGGGAGTGCTGGCAAGTATAGCCAATTGTAGAAGGAGTCAGAAAAGGGGCTGCAGAGGAGGATTGGTGTGGGGATTTAAAACCCAGACACGGCAGCCATGTAAGAGGGAGGACCATGTGGCTGTGGCATTGCAGAGAGAACATGCGACTGTGGCAATAGAAAAGAGAGCCACACAGTTTTGCCAGAGTAGAGACCCCCACAGCTTTAGTAGGGGGAACCACAATGCGGCTTTGGCAGAAAATCGCCACTCGGCTTTGGCCAGAGTGGTGGACCCCTCCCCGCCCCCCACTGCCCGGCAGCTTTTTGGAAAGATCCATATGGTTTTGCCAGAGTACAGACCCCTGCAGCTCTGATAGAAGAGGGCCACGTGGCTTTGGAGTGTTTCCTTTGGCCATGTGGCCTGGGAAGCAGGAGAGACTTTGCCTGGAAGAAGGGTGAAAGAACTCTTGCCAGCAGGCCATGAGAAGGTGCCACATGGCTTTGGTTTAATTGGAGATCCTGCCTGGACGACAGCACAGCTGACGGTGTCAGGAGCCTGGATCTCGGATGTTTGCTTCTTTTCCTGAGTTATGGTACCCTGAATTAGAGCAGGGAGAGAAAGAAGCACTGTGGATGTCTGTGGGTGTCTGTGGGTATCCTAAAGGACTTTTGATATTTTAATGAAGATGTTAGTTCACTACTTTAAGTCTGTATAGCATTAAATAAACATTTCCTTTCCTTTTCACAAATCTCTGGCATTGAGAGATGTCTTTCCTATAAGGTGGCAGGCATAACAAACCTAGTGGGGGGTCCTTTTGGTAGTAGTATATCAGTGTACCCCCCTTGGCCCCTTGTGTTCTGTAACAGTTTTTGGCATCCCTGAGTGGGCCAATAATTGCCCTCCTCCCTATCTGTTCTGTAATAGGATGAGGAGGCAAAGCATATCTACCTATGCCTCCATCTTAGCCAGAAGTCTCTCTATATCAAGATTAATCTTCATGTTCAAAATAGAAACAGACTCATAGATACAGAGAACAGACTGGTGGTTGCCACAGGATAGGATGGTGGGGGAGGTGTGGGGTGGAAAGGGTGACAGGATTAAGATGGACCAATTTGTAGTCACAAAGTAGTCATAAGGATATAAAGCACAGCATAGGGAATATAGTCAATAATATTGTAATTGCTATGTATGGTACCAGGTCAATAATGGAAATATACGGGGGACGACTTTGTAAAGTAAACCACTTTGTGACTGTCTAACAAACTATACTCTACTAATACCAACTAATATTGAGTGTAAACTATAACTGAAAAATAAAATTTAAAGAGGAGAGAAACTCAATTGTTATAATTAAAATAAAGTGAAACAATGAGGTGAAAGACCTTTTAAAACTTTAGTCTCAAAACAAATTGGGAGGAAGGTTGGTTTTAGAACATTTTGATCTCTTTGGATGTATTTTCTTTCATTCTCTGACAATTAAAAAGCTGCACTAATAATTGCAGTGTTCCCTAAATGCTGCAGTTATAACCCAAGCCAAGATTATTTCATCCAAGTATTAGGAAAAAGCTGCAGGACAGAGCCTGTAAAATATCCCTATTTTCTTGATAAGAATGTGGATCACCTCCCAGCCCAGGGGAAATCTGCCCGGGGCACTAGAAGTCTTGACCTGGCTGCACCAAAAGGCTCCAGCTACATGCCCTGGAGCAACACAGAACATTCACATGGAGGGTTTCTTAAAATGAAGTATATTAAGTGGCAACTCTTTAATTTCATTTTCTAATTCTATTCATGGACTCTCATTTGGGGAAAAGACTCAGCATCCTTTTGAGTAAAAAAGCTCTGGTACTTTTAATAAGGGCAAATATACTTAACCTCTTCAAGCTTAGTTTTCTTCCCTGTTAAATAGGAATGAAAATATTTCCTCCCAAAGAAAATGTTTAGTCTCTTTCTATGTAGATGTAATAAGACAACAATTGGTCCTATAGCTCTTTGAGCAACTATAAGCTACTTATAAATGTTTTGGCAACTTTTCCAACTTCCTGCCGAAGTATATTTTTTAAAAATTTTAAAACATGACTGTCATGTCAAAGATTTATTTAACTCATTAATGAGGGAACCAGCAGGATGTTAAAGCTGATTCAAAGAGAATTGGAAAAACTCAGTATATAAGTCTGAAAAAAATTACTGCTGGGAGGAGATTGCTACATTTAGATATAAAATTTGTTCACTTGCTACAGGGCAATAAAACTGGTAGAATGGTAAAAATATAAATAATAGAAAGGGGAACTTTTTGCATTACCATTTCTATTTCCTGTTCAGATAACATTTGCAATTCTATCAGATAAAATCTAAAGTTAACATTTAACTTCAAAAATTATGGGTCCTAATCAATGGTGAATAGTTAACCAAAGGTACTATCTCTAAGAAAAATACATTATTCTGGAAAAGACCTGTTATACAGTAGTCCTATGACTTTGAAAGGACATACAGTCATTATTTTATCTTATTCCCAAGTTTCAAATATATATAGATATATAATACTGATCTGTTTTTAGTATTTCCTAATGTTCCATTCCTGATTGGTGCCTTCAACTTTTTTTTTTATAATTTTCTGTGTTTCTATAAGTCCACCTGTCTCTAACTCTTTTTTTCCCGTCAGCCATTTATTGCCTAACGACATCCTCTGATCTTTTTCCATTTGCTTCCTCTCAGGCCATTATTTGAGTCTGCCTTAGTTCTTATGCCTAAAACTGACTTAAACCTAATTGGCTATGCACAGCTATTGGTTCCCTTTTAGCACTGAAGATACATAATTTTGCTATCTGCCCCGCAGCATCTCTATGCTGTGTAAGGAAAATACGTCTCAAACAGCATTCTTCCATACATCTGAATTCTCAAGCAAGCAAGCACGAAGTTCTATAAACGCAATGAAATTCTGGTTCTCCGTCTGGTTCTCTGCTCCAGAATCACTGTGTATGAAAATGTCATTCAAGGCAAACGTGCAAAATTCTGTGGCATACATTTTCTAGCTATTTTTCCTTTTATTATCAAATGACCAAAAATCTTTTAAACCAGTATCCCGAGATCAAGTAGAAATCAAACTTAGGGAGCCATTACTAAGGGTAGAAGGTGTAGACTTTTAAACATTCTCTGTTCGTATAAGAGTAGGAATATGTCAGTTGTATCCTAGCCCATCCTCGTATCTTGAACATCACCTCCACCAATGAAAGCCCACATCTTAATATCCATTATGCCCACTAACAAGCCAGCAATTTTACCAGTGAAAATCCACTCATTCATCATGCTAACTAACACACTTCTATGTTGGTCAGAGGTAAAGCTAACTGAAGCCTTGTAGATGTCATCTCTGGTGTGTGGTCTTCTGAATAAACCTCAACTAAGCCCCCCTGGAGTGTCCTTAGTTAGGGAAACTATCCCCACGAGAGATGTCACCTTCATCTACATTACATGCTCTAGGCTGGCAATAGTTTAAAATACAATACATTCTGCATCACACCTAGATTTGGCTTGTTTCTAAATGGAGACAGCATAACCTGTCAGCACCTATGGAAGGCAGGGGTGGCTTGGTACCTGCTGCAGAGGGAGGTTCCTGTCTCTAAACTCCAGAAGCTGGGACAGTGGGACCACTTCTTAGGGAACATATGTCCCATGTGCCCTGGCCATAGGGAATGGAGCAAGGAAAACACTCCTGTCTGAACTTCTCCTGGAGGGGTGGGCAATGGCCCAGGATGAGACCCCTTTGTTCTCAGATTGCCATGGTTATTGGCTACTGGGAAAAATAGAAGGAAGGGAAGTGAGGCATGCTGATTTATTATAAAGAAAAAATACCTTTTTTACATTGCTAATTTCTTTTGGGCACTAGTGTCTGTCAGAGCTTCTGGGGGAAAAAAACAAAGACCAAAAGCAACTCTGGTTTCAATTCAATTGTAATTGTGTCAGATTTTATATTATGATAAAATCTTAGCCTCCTTACAAGGAGGTTAAATCCCTCGTTGATTCAAAGGGAATTTAGTTCCTCCAAAGATGAGCAAGATGAGACAAAAACATGACCCAGTTTTTCCCTCCTCAGAGCCCACATTTTTTGCTGTGTTTTTTCTTCATCCCACTATCTTAGGAAGTTTTCTCACAGCCGACAGCGCAGAGGCACGCTCTGGCTGCTTGGGGAGTTCGAACGCTCCGTGGCCTCCTCCAGGACAAAAGACCCTGGATTATTTTAGGCAAAGAGAACAGCCTGTTGTGATTCACTGGGCACCGCATACGGTGTGCCCTGGCCAGAACTTTTACCTACTTATGACAATATAGTTTCACTGGCTTTCAGAGATGAACTTTACGTCCCCTGTGTCAGACTGACCCAGAAATATGTCCACCAAACCAAGATATCATACTTACCTGCTCCAATCAAACTGCAGTGCATAAAGACCAGTGGCTGGGGATAGATTTCTATTCTTTCTAGAAGTGAGTGAAGGGGCTGCAAAAGCTGCTGAGACTCCCAGATTTTGTGGTTAGGAAATTTCTGAATCCCTGCAATACCATGATCTCCATGCAAGGACTTAGTTCCCGCAATTGTGGGTACTAAGTAAGTGATTTATTTAAATAAATGGTCTAATTTCAGAATCATTTTTGCCCTGTGGATGGTAATGTGCTGTGTCTGGTTTGGGTGTGTTAACCCTAGCCCATGTTTCATCTTGCTTTTTTTCCATTTTTTTCTCTTTGTATTTATTTCCCAAGTTTTTATATTGAGTGTAATTTTTAGAGATTTTACATATACAAGTCATTCTAGTGCAAATCAAAGGAGCCCCATGAATGTCCCTTCCACTCTCACTGGATCACGATATTCTCCCCAGACTTGCTGATTTCATTCCTTTGCCTTCCTTTCCCAGAAACAACCATTATCACAAATGTGATGTTTTTATTCTCATGCATGTTTTCATATTTTTAATACATAATTTTACACCCATAAGTGATAAATACGTTGGGTATGGAGGTTTTCAGTTTTATAACTTCCGCATAGTTTCCCTTTGTATGATTTTTGCTGTAATTTATCTGTTTTCTTAGGATGTTTTCAGTTTTTCACCATTACAAACAATGAGGCAGAAAACACTGTTTTCCATGTTTCCATGCATAAGGGTTCTCCAGGGAATTAGGCTACAATGGAATTGCTAAATTTTTGGATATGAATATCTTGAACTTTACTAGAGATTGCCAAATTGCTCTCCAAAGAGAAATGCTGGAGTTCTTTATATATGCTGAATACTAAAATATTGTTGTTTATATGCACAGCAAATCCACTTTCCAGCCTGTGGCTTGTCTTTTCTTTTTGTTCACTGTGGGTTTTAAAAGCAGTTTTATTTTTAATGTATTCAAAGATGTCAGGTTTTCTTTTGTTTTGTGCATTTTGTATCTTGTTCTATAAATCTTTTCATTGCACATGGTCATGAAAAAGTCACCCTCTCCTTCATTCTCGGATTCCTTGTCTATGTGAGCCTTATTTGTGGATTGCCCTAAATTATATGAGCACTGGTTTAAACCATGCTAATGTAGACGCAAGGCTTAGTGCTTCCTGATAGTCTCAGAATGAGTTAGGGAGCAAGGTGGGTTTTACAGTATCAGCAAAGGAGCAGTTCACATGGAGTCCACATTGGATAAACAAACTCCTCCTGTTAGCTATTCCTAATCTCTCTTTTGTTAAATCTTTACCTTACCAGCACCTTCTGTAATAGAATCACAGGCTTTTTTCTTCCTTTGAGGAGAAAAAAATAACTCTTTGCTTCATTAAAAACTTGTGTTTTGCCCTGGCCAGTGTGGCTCAGTTGGTTGAAGCGTTTGTCATGTAAACTGAAATGTTGCAGTTTTGATTCCTAGTCAGGGCACATACCTAGCTTATGGGTCTGGTCCCAGATCAGGGCGCATATGAGAGGTAACTGTTTGAAGTTTCTCTCTCATACCAGTGTTTCTCTTCCTCTTTCTCTCTCCTTTCCCCTCTCTCTAATCAATAAGTATGTCCTTGGGTGAGGATTAAAAAAAACTTTACCTGTTTTGTCATAAAATATGGGTAAATAGTTTACTAACAAATTAACAGGCACTGAGAAAAGGGTCATCTCAATTACAGTAGGTCTCTCACTTAAAGAAATTCTCATAATCATTTGTTCACTTATTTAAATCCTATTTATCAAACATCAACTAAGTCTCAAGCATTAAACTAGACACTGAGTGAAAAAAACAATGTCCCAGGTGGAAAAGATCCAGGAGGGCGATCTGGGAAGTCTTCTTGGAGGAGGTGGAAGTTCAAATAAGATGGGAAGAACAAGGAAGTAGCCATTTCAGGGTGTCATTTAACAAGAGGTTAAATGACAAATGCAAAAGCCAAGTGCAATTAAAAAAAAAAGAGCTTGGCATGTAGGAGGAACTGAAAGGAAGACAATTATGTCTAAAAGGAAATACTGAAGGAAGAAAATGATATGGAATGTGGGTGGAGAGCAATAGGGGTGAAATTATCATGTTCCTTCTAGGCTTTAATAAAGAGAGGCTAAATGATTTGATTTGTGTTTTTAAACTATAGCGTTGGCTGAATCTACTCGACAGATTGTCAGTACACTGAAGCAGAGGAAGGAAACCAATTAGGAAGCCATTGCTGGGGTCCAGGTGAGATGCAATGATGGCCAAGATTAGTCCTGTGAAAGAAGAGATGGAGAGAAGTATACCCTAGTGAAAGAAATGACAGGGATTTCTAGAGATACAGTGAGGATGAACATGTAATCAGAGATGGTCCCCTGTATTGCGACATGATTAAAAATGCGACATAAACTGAGATGGTGAGCACTGCCCGGGTACGTTTAGAGTAGGACATGGGTGGTGGCAGTCAAGAGTTTTGTGCACACCGCTTTCAGATGCCTGTACAGCATCCACATGGAGACTGAATATTCAGCTGGACCTAGAATTCAGAGAAGTCAATTGGGGAATATCAGTTGGTAGGAAAAGACAGTATTTTTTTTTCTAATTCATGATGGAGAGATAGATATACAGACAGAAAAGAGGAATAAAGGAAGATCTTGTTTTAGTTCCAGCCCAAACTTTAGATTTCAGTGACCACCAGCCGTGGCCTTGAATTTCGGTGCACAGACAGGAACCTTGGACAGACTATATCTCAGGGAGCCCAGAAAAAGTCAAAAGAGGACAACTGTCCCTTTGGTTCCATTTATGGAAACTACTGCACCAGTGTACTTCAAAAGCAAGGAGGTTGATTGCACACTTTAAAGGAAAAAAACAGAATTAGACAATATCATTGGAGATTTGTGGAGAGATACGTACCATAAAAATGTGCTGATCCATAGGCAGCAAAACTGATATGCCCGGGGTTTGAGCAATATTAACAGTTCCATGACTTCTACTGGGTTTCTTTTCTTTTCTTTTTTTTTTTTTAAGATTTTATTTATTTATTTTTTAGAGAGAGAAGGGAAGGAGAAAGAGAGGGAGAGAAACATCAATGTGTGGTTGCCTCTCATGTGCCCCTAACTGGGGACCTGGCCTGCAACCCAGGCATGTGCCCTGACCGGGAATCGAACCGCCAACCCTTTGGTTTGCAGGCCCACACTCAATCCACTGAGCTACACCAGCCAAGGCCTACTTGGGTTTCTATTAACGTTTTCAAGGTAGATCTGTTGATTACTTCTGCATAACTGCCACAGAGCTTGGCACTTCAGTAAATTGTGCTTACTTTTTCTTATTACAGATAAAACAATGAATGGCTGAGGTTTTTTGGCTGAATCTTCTATATGACCATGGACAGATGTATTTGCAGCTTATACTCTGTGTTTATTCTCAGTGCCTAATCCCTTTGTATTTACCTTCAGCTGCAACTTGCAGACAAAATTCTGGGCTCACTTGTCCAATCTAACTGATGACAAGTATACCTACTTATTAGAAAATATTGGGTGCCTACTATGAACCAACTGCTCTGGTACCCATGAGAGTTACCAGAAAACTAGGGCATCATTTTTGATTTCAAGAACTTACAGTCTGAAGAAGCCAGTTTGTAATTACCTACATACACTCTAAGATCCAATGAAAAAATGGTTAAAATAGATTTAAAAAATGCCGAGTCACTTCCAGGTAACAATGACCGCATGGCGTGAGTTTACAAATATCTATCCGTAATGAAGTGAATGACACTAGTAAAAACAGGCAAGTAAACAAAAAGTAGATCACTAATGAAATAATATAAAAAATAGAAATCATTGAATGCCCTCAATTTCCCCAAGCGGCAGCCAAGAAAAGAACCAAAGGATTACAGTGTGACATGACAAGTCTCTGAACCACAGCTCCAAAGCTTAAAAGCAGTATTCATGAGTATATTCCTCAGGGTAGGCTAAATGTTGAAACACGCAATGTTAAAACCTTAGTGTTTTACATACTGCAAGTTTCTTTCTCCTTCATTATGTAATGGATGGTCATACCTTATTATGAGATAGCTCCTGGTTCTTTCCATCTATGGATCTTCCTCCCATACACCCTCAGAGTCCTCTCCATTAAAGAGAAGAAGGGGCAAGACTCACAAAAGGAACATAATAGTCTCTGCCACAAAGTCTACAAAATCCCTATGATTCCCATTATTCTCAAACTGGAGGAAAGTGAAATGAAGAATTTTTTTCACTTCTCTGTTTTGATGAGAGATAGCGAAATATCTAAATGAGAAGTGAACAACTAAGTGTGTTCCGAGCTCAGGAAGGAAGGGCTCCAGGGCTCCCCTTGAACTTGGGAACACCCAGAGTAGCTCCGAGAGTGAGAGGACACACGGTTCCATGGGTGGGTGGACTCTGGTTTAAAGTGGACGTCTATCCAAATCAGGAGGCATTAGAGAACCCAGGGCTTCTAACAGTGACTGCTCACCCTGTCAGCTGATCTCTCTCTTCCTTGCCATTCTGCTGTGCCATTCAACCTTGCTAGGTTCATCAAGGCAAGAACGATTTGCTAAGGACCTGGGATGCTCAGGCTTTATTGTTTAGAGAGATACAAATGGGTCTCAAAGGAAAGGAACTTAAGGGGATCTCACTCACTCACCCTGTAGCAGATCAAATAGAAATTCTGAACAAGTGTCTCATGAAAACTATGAGACTCACCACCCCCACCCTCCCCCCGACACTGGCAAAAAAAAAAAATCACATGGTAGTGCTAAAACACACTACAGAGGGGAAAAAACATAAGAGGAAAACCAGTCTAGAAGAAAACCGTAACTCAGGGAATTAAAGAAAATCTCATGCATATGCTTTATGTTACTGAAGAATATACTAGGATTGAAAATTCAGTTCAACAAAAAAGAACTCGAAGACGAAACCACAAGGGAACAGGGTGTTGTTGCCAGAGCAAGGGGCCCTGGGTGATAACAATCACACTGTTAGTCCCCGAGGCAGAGAACGGGGCAGCCGTGGCAAACACTGGGTATGAGAGGGCAGACGGATACCGATGAATCACCATGCTCATCTATGCATGGAGGGAGCTGTGTGTTTCCTAAACCCCAAGGACAGCACTAACGCTAGCAGAGAGCAGTGCCAAGGACTGGGAAACCCCAGGCTCTCATCATTTCTGGCTTCTATTGTTGTTTTGTGAAACTCCTGTCTCTCTGCAGTCTTCACATGCTCTCAGTCTACATGGAAGAATATGTTTTATGTCATTCCTCCAGCAACAAATGGTTAGCTGGCTCTCAATCACACTTCTAGATTTCCAGGAGAAAAATCTGATAGACTCAGTTTATGTGACGTCCAATCATCTTGGGCCCATCGGCCACAGAAGAGGCATAGAGTCATACAGCAATAACAGTTAATAAGTTCTGAGTGTGAATTGGATGTCAGACACTGTGATGCCAAGTGCGTTATGTGGGGCATCTCATACAACCTTCACATGGGAGTGAGAGTACTCTCATTATTTATTATTATTATTTTTAATCTTCACCAGAGGATATGTTTGATCGATTTTAGAGAGAGAGGAATATTGATATGAGAGAGAAACATTGATTGGTTGTCTCCAGTACACGCCCAGCTAGGGTTCAAATCCCAAACCCAGGTATGTGCCCTGACCGGGGATTGAACACACAACGCTTTTGGTGCATGGGATGATGCAATGCTCCAACTAACTGAGCCACTCGGCCAGGGCAGTATTCTCATTATTTCAAATGAGTGATTACACAGAGACTCAGAAAATTCCAACTGCTTGTCCAATGTCACACGTTATGTTTCAGAACCAAGTGTCAAATCCAGGTGGCTAGCTCCAAAATCTGTCCTCAGCCTTTGTGCTAGTTATTACCAGTACACCCAGGAACCAGTTACCAAAGGACAGAGGATGATGGTCTGTGGGTTGTACAGAGAGCCTAAAATACAAACGTCATTTTTCTAAAAACTTTGGAATAGAGTCTCCAAAGTAGACTCTGGGATCACTGGCCATACTGCCCAATGGCTCTCCTGAAAACTTGCCCTGATGTAGGCAAGAGTACGAAAGTGCTTCTCCATCACATTACTGCCAACATCGAGCACGAAAATTGTATTTTATCTTTGCCAGTTGAATAGGGAGATAGAGTAGGAAGAATTATTCCGAGCAGGATATTGGGGAAACCCTTACAGAAGAAGTCAATGAGGACACAGCAGCAGCAAAGCAGGAAGGCCTGGAAGTCCAGCGGCTATTTGCAGAAGGCAGGGCAGTCTGGGAGGCTTAAAAATAGTGTCAAGAGTTGTATTTAGCGATCCTTCCAGAGAACCATGAAAGCCAGAGTGAAATACCATGACCTTGTTAAAAATATTTGAGACATGAGAGGTGATCTTATTCTTAAAAAAAAATGAGCCCTAAATCATCTTTGTGTGAGATTTTTGCCTGTGGGGCCATGTGCACTCACCTTTAGGTGCAGATACGCCCTTTGCCTCACCGCCACCCCTCCCCTCCATGCAATCCTTTTCATACACACGCCCATCTTGTTTAAAAAACGCTGATGGGGTTCCTGTAGGGTTGCCTGTAGTAGGGTAAGACACATTCACTGATGGGATGACAGGTGTGAGGGCTTTTCAGCTTCGAAATGCATCGACTGGGGACATTTGCATTCTATGAGAAATCTATGCTAATATAACATTCACACTCAGAGGAGACGTTTAAATTGCAAATTTTGAAAAGCTTGAAGTCAGTAAATAATATTTTGGGGGAGAAGGGTGGTAGTGCTAAGGCAATTTCTGGGAGGGAAGTCAGATGGGAGGAATGTCAGGAGCCGAAATCACCTGGGAAGCCTGGGACGGGTGGTGAATTCTGTTCACCTCCGACAGTGGATTGTGAACTGTACCGTGCATTCCGGTCACCTCCAATACTTATAAAACCCCACTGCTGCTGTCCCTTCCCGCCATGGCGTCCCACTCAAAAGGGTTGGGTTAGGCTGAGCATTTGCATTTCAAAAAGTTCCCTGTCCCAGAGACTACGCTTTGAGAATGTATGCTCTGAGAAAGATCCTAATACTATATTTGCTCGTCAACATGGTTGGAAGAGAATAACTAAATGATAATCATTAAGGATTCCACCTGACTGAGCCTGGATAATATTTCTCTATAGCTTTGAAAGGTTCCTTTATATCTCGGAAGAACCTGATGGCAGAAAGGAGCAAGGCCAGGAGGTAGGTACAGAGATTTCCCTCCTGCTCTGGGCAACTGGCCCTGGCCCCCGAGTCCTTCCTCTTCCTCGGAGCTGCCAGTTTGGAGGAGAGAAATGCGACGTCTCCCAGACTGCTGCAGCTGCTGCCGAGAGAGGCTCATTACCGGTGTTCCCTGGTGGCTTCAAAGCCAGCCAGCCGCTCACCCTGGGTGATGATGTCAGCATTCCCCGCTCCATCACACCTGGCTGAAGGGATCAGATAAGGTCCATGGGAAGAGGCCCTTGGAACAGCACAGTGTTGACAGGTGAACCACAGGCCCTTTTGTTTTCTGGGCTGGGGCCGGCCACCCGGTTGGTGGATTTTGTTCAGTCAGCTAGTTGCTCCACCTCTCTGCTTGTCAGTTTTCCCGAAAAAGAAATCATTTGTGATTTGCAAAGCTGCTCCTGAGCACAGGGGTCTTTGATGTGAGACTGACACTGAGTTAGTATCAGGGAGGCCTCTCCCTACTTTGGCTGGAAGCCATCTACGGGGGCGGGGCTCATTAGGGCAGGCAAGGTGCTCACTTGGTAGCGACCAAATCCTGCCTGGACCATTTTGGTGGCATTCTTGAGCAGTGCTCCTCCAGGTGCAGTGTGGGCTGAGTGTGTCCCTGAGGAGGGATCCGGCACACCTTTATGACCAGCCCCTGTAGCCAGGTGACTCACCTGATACTCCCCTCCTTGGGGACCCCAGTGATTTTACCCCCATGGGATTGCCTCTCTGTTTTGTGGTGGAACTCACAGTGTTATCTTGGAGAGTTATCTTTAAAGCCAATGTGACAATGTCCTTGGTGCCTAAAGGCTTTTCAGCCAAGCCTACGAATTTGGGATCAGCCACAGTGGCAAGGGGTTACCTTGAGGATCTGACTTTCTTTCTTACCCTGTGGTTTGTTGGGTGTAAGGGGATTGGGTGGCAGGAGGGATGACTTCCTCTCCGGATATGATTTATTAGTGGATTAAAAACTTTGTAAAAGGTAGTTTTTTTAAAATAAAATATTACTACAATTATTTGCCAGTCTAGAGAATTCTCCTAAGAATATTCTCCTTAGAAGGGATAGAGGGCTAGGTCATATGTCCTTCCTGTGGTACAGGATTGAGAAGTGACCCTGGGGACATGCCCCAAGTTACCTGGGCAAGCAGCCAGCCCAGGGTCTGTCTTTCCCCAGCAGGTGGGCCCACCCCAAGCTTGGCTTCGCACAGGACTGGGGCTTCTCCTGTCGTAAGAACTGCAACTTCCTGAGGGCCTCCAGGTGCTGGGGAGATGTGGCTCCCAGACATCTCCTGTACTTGGCTGACACCCAAATCTAGACTGACTGGTAACACTGGCCTGATTGTCCCTCACGGACAGAATCACTCTTACGCTTGCTCTATGACAAGATTTCTCAACCTTGACATTACTGACATGTTGGCCCAGGCAGCCCTTTGATGTAGAAGGCGGTCCTAAGCATTGTAGGATGTTTAGTAGCATCCCTGGCCTTAATCCAGTAGATACCAGTAGCAACCCTCATCCCCAGTTGTGACAACGAAAAATGTCACCAGATATTATCAACAGTCCCCAGGGCCTCATAGTGATCTCTGATTTAGAACCATTGATCTATCAGAATGGGAGATGCAGCACAGTGGGGAACACTTTACTGGAACAAAAATCCATTACTGCATGACCAGGTGGTTGCTCCTGACCCAGTTCTCCACCCCCATAGGGAGAGGGGAACTTGGGGCCTTGTGTCTTCTCTTCTCTTGCTGACGCCAGGCCTTAGTTCTGATTTGTTCAAAAGCAGAGTCAAGATATGGGTTCAAGTTGTTCACTTGGGAGAACCAGGAAACACATGCGAGGCAAGTGAGACGGGACACAGGGGAAAGCAAATAAAATGAATGTTGATGAGTAGGTTACTGCTGTGGATACATGAGGCTCAGTGCCTTTGGAACCTTCTGACAAACAACGTCGAACACACTTCAAAATCATCCTTCCAAAGAATGGAGAATTGGGCATTTATCCACTCCCATCCTCCAATGGGTAGAGGCTGTCTGTGAGGACATTAATTCCCTTGCACTTTCTGGACGCACCTACTTGCTACCTAGGAAGCTCAGGTGCT
Source organism: Phyllostomus discolor (assembly GCF_004126475.2). Classification (NCBI taxonomy): domain Eukaryota; kingdom Metazoa; phylum Chordata; class Mammalia; order Chiroptera; family Phyllostomidae; genus Phyllostomus; species Phyllostomus discolor. Next base: position 17,768,238 of record NC_040909.2, on the reverse strand, counting down.
TCTGGGAGAAAGGCCTCAGGCAGAGTTGAAGAATGATGACAGGTACTTAAGGTAGGGAGCTCTTGAGATGCTAGAAACTGTCTACCACAGCTGTAGGCAAACTCAGATGTGATGGGTTGGGATCTTAACAGCATCTTCTGTATCCTGTCTTTGTGAGGTTCTTCTTTCCTCAGTAAAGTCTGGTTTTCAACCCATAGCATGTAATATTGCGGAATTTGGATGCACCAAGGGACCCAACTTCTAAAATATTCGCTGACTTCCATTCTGTAGGGCTAAGGAGATAGCTTTCTGAATAGACCTGGTTAAAGATACCAAAAACTAGAAGCAGAAGTTGGGGAAAAGAGTAGCTGAGTATTTTATGAAAATACCAGGGTGTCTGAAGGCCTGTTTTGCTGATGGCTCCTGAAGGTGTTAAAATGAAATGTTTGTCCCTTTCCATGTTATCTGTATTTACAGGGGCTTATGATTTATTAGGGACATGCACATGGTAAAAGAGCAAGTGAAACATTCCAGCACTTAGCATGCAGACAGCATGCTTACTAGATACTCTGATTCCCAGCAAGTCTGATGAAAGATGGGAATTAGAGTTATTGCTGTCTTCTGTGAATAAGAAAATTGAGATGCAATGTGGAGGGTCTTTAGGGTTTTCAAAGACCTTCAGTGGTGCAATGAGAGGCCACAATAGCCCAGGATTATTGCTCTTGCTTGTGGGCGGACAGGTTTGAATGCCAAGCTGAGGGGTTTGGATTAGATATGACAAGCCACAGGGAGCTTCCGAGGCTTGCCTAGTATGGAAGTGACATGATGAAAATGGTGATGGAGAGCTTCTTTGTGCTGCTGGAGGACAGTTATTTGAGTGGCTGCCCATAGAAAGCCTCGAAGGAAGGAGAGAGTGGAAGGGGACACACTAGCCAAGAAGCTGTGACAATAACGCAAGGGTAAGATGGTAAAGATTGTAGAGCCAAATCTGAATCCTGATAAGAAATTTTAATCTTCTAGCAGCCCTTTCTAGATCTAAAAATAGTGAGGCAATATCTGACTGTCCTGATATTAATGTAGAAAGTTCTCTGAAAAGTCATGGAATCATCTAATATCGTAGCTGGGGAGATCTAAGGTCCTGGACTCCCCTGGTGGCTACTTTAGATGTCTAGAGTCCAGCGGGGCAAATAGTATGTGAAGCAGGTATGATTTTATATTCACACAACTACACGGTGTGGGCGTGGAGTGTCGGCACTGAGAAGTGGTGTGCTGGAATCACAGTGGTATATGCTTGTACCATAGCATGCCCGCACCATCTCATGAGAGCCAATGGTTCACATTCCTAGGACATGCGCATGTTGGCTGATGTGCCCGTGGTAGCTTGAAATCAGCATAGAGGAGTATCTACATCACAAAAACTGGCAATCACTGCACGTCAGGGCTCCATCTCTCCCAAGAGCTGGCTGCTAAACATTTTACCAGAGGGACGCCACTGGCCCCGGGGCAAACCAGAGCATATGTGCCCAGGCTAAAGTGGGTGGCTGCTACTTGACTTCAGCCTTTGCGGCCTCAGTGGCCTGGTGAAATCATCATTTCCAGATGTTCTAATTTTTCAAGAGTCAGACACCCTCATTTTCCACGATGTAATGCAAACCTCGGTGGATGTGGCATTTTTGAGGAAGGGCAGGGGGGCTGGTGTAGAAGGGCTGAGGGGACAGATATATCCGTCAAACTGTATGTTATTAAAAGCAGTTTTCCATTCTCTGTTTATTACTCTAAGAGAACTGAACAAATGACTCTCCTTACATAGAACTGAACAAAGAGGTTGTGGCTTTCTTCTTTAGTCTAACCATGTAACATTTCTTTTTTTTTAATATTATATTTTGACACTGAGTTAGGATTTTTTTTTTAAGATTTTATTTATTTATTTTTAGAGAGGGAAGGGAGGGAGAAAGAGAGAGAGAGAGAGGCATCAATGTGCGGTTGCTGGGGGCCGTGGCCTGCAACCCAGGCATGTGCCCTGACTGGGAATCGAACCTGCAACGCTTTGTGTCGCAGCCTGCGCTCAATCCATTGAACTACACCAGCCAGGGTGTAACATTTCTTTTGTAGTGTTATTGGGTTAGGTGTGCAGAGCCAAAGAACTGATGAGAAGCAGTGAGGGACTAGCAAGTAACTGAGGGTTATCTCCTACCTCAAATATTCAGTTACTTTTACTGAAGAGCAAATCGAAGCAAACTAAACACTATATGATTCAACTGTTGGGTGGGCCATCATACGTCTTGAATTTCTCCTCTATCCATGGAAACAAATGGATAATTTTTGTGATCCCTCCTAACTTAAATCCTGAGAGACAATTTTGCATGGCTGACATGGATGGCTTAACACTTACAATGCCTCCATACTGTGTCAATAGATTAATGGATTGTGCTTAGATCTATTTTTTTTTCAATATTCAGAACTTCTTGTCATTCCAGGCAACTCACAGGCAAGTGGGGGAAGATTCTAAATTTAGCTAATTTTATAAGAAAGGATGTAAAGTATACTTCAGCAGCCGCATACATGCTGAATCGCAAAAGAAAGCTCTCCTAATTGGCCGTTGTGCATGTGGAAGGTCCTGGGGAAAAATAACAATTAAGTTAAAAGCTACCTTTGCATCATAAATCTAAGTACCTTGAAAAAGATGACTTATTTTAAGTTAATTGCAGAGACTTTTTTTTGTGATACAGAATTTGGAAAGACTTTTTTTTTTTAACATGGAGAATACTATAAGCAAGTAGTTAAATCTTTTTCTTTACTTGGGAACTTTAATTAAGTTTTGTGTGTTCTATAACCTTGTCAGACCTCGGTGCTGGCTTGGTCTTAAAATAAGTTTTATGGTCTTGTTGACCTTCACTTACCTTGGAAATAGAAGCAAGTCAAATTCCTCTTCCTCAAAGTGAGAGTAGAAATGGTCTGTACTTTCTGAAATACTGCAGACTTATTTAGCTGAAGACATGGGATTCAGCATTGTTTCTTTAGTGTTGCCTTGCAGATGCCTGCTAGCTCTTTAACCACTGGATACGCCCTCTTCAATTGTTCCTTATCTTTCTGATATTAGAAGTTCTGTTCTTTCAAAAGCCAGTTTATTGCTGGAGGTCATCAGAAAGGGAGCTATTTCATTGACTGGAAACTGCGACCAGAGCCACACTATTTATTGAATCAGATGAAGTCAAGCCTTAAATGAAGGCTCCAAGCTCTTCCCTGGGTCTCTTCTCTCCTGAGCACACGGAACAGTTGTATTCCATAGACGCTTTGTGGCAAGTCAAAGCCCTATGAGCAGATCTAACTAGTGAGTTGTGAATAGAGAAGCAACATGGTCGGTCTGGACCAGGGCCTCTAACGGTTGTTGGTGCTAGGGCCACTGGGGCACAGGCTGCCCCTCGGGGTTGCATGTTACTGACTGATTCCACTCAGATGCGTCCAGACCTACCGGCCAGGGTTCTGAGGGAGCGACTCTGCTGCTGACTGCCTCCATCCCCCTCCTCCGGTGACTCACAGTGGCTCTGTAATGTTAACAAGAAATGAACTGCTTTTCTTTTTTGAGCCACTGAGATTTGGGGGTTATTTGTTACTGCTGCCTAACCTATTCTGTCCTGAGTGATATACACGGACACACAGGAGGGCTGTGATTCTGAGCAAAGTGACTCAGAGTGGAAGGAAGTGCCTGCTACCTGCGTGCTTTGCTGTGTTCACAGTCGTCTGGTGATTGAGGCACGAGAGCTCAGAGACCATCTGTCACGCGGGATGTTTATAACCAGTTGTGAGCCGCACCACCAACACCCTCATCGTCACCGTGATTTTCTTTTTCAGTTTTTTCAAGTTGGCATTTGAGCTAAGACCTTAGGGGCCAGAAGAGGCCAGCATGCCTGTGTTTGGACTGGGGTTTTCAAGTAAGAATAGCAAGTGCAAAGCCCCAGGGGTAAGAAAGAGCTCAATTTGTTAATCTCTATGAGAGGGTGAAAAGTTTGCTGTAACGAATGCTGCTGCGGCTCCGTTTCTAGCACAGTGCACCCAGAGTTGACTGGGATGGCTCTGAGCAGCCACCTTCTCTGAGCATTGCGCTCCACCACTGGGAGGCAGCAAGGACAGAAGGTTATATATAACCTTCCCTGCTCCCCACCAAGGAGGGCAGCCCACAGTCAGTTACTAAGGGGAGCAAAAAGCTGGCCCCTTTGCTTCCAGGCAAGGTAATGCTGTTTTGTAGCTTATGTTCCAAAGCTTTGCCTCACCCCGAGTTAAGCAAAAGCTGGACTCCACCTGAAATCCCATCCCTGATTAGCCCCATTCTCTTTTCTATCCTTCTTCCTTCATTGTATTTCTTTGGCAAATCCTATGCACCTAGCTCCCTGTCTAAGGCTCTGCCTCTTGGGAACTCAACTGAAAGCAAGCACTAAGGTAGGAAGGGGTCCTATGGGCAAGATATGCGGGGCAACAGCGCGTGGTATTAACTCCTCTTGAAAGTACCTTATGACTAATAGGGATTAAATCCTCCTGAAGGCCTATAACAGGGAAATTGGTTTAACCTCACATAACCTATGCTGCTTGAAAGCTAAGTTCAGGAGTCTTTGAATTAGACCTCTACTTTGCAGATATTCCTCGTGTGATCTTGGGCAAAGTACCTGATCCTGCTGGCCTCCTCCTCCTCCTCTCAGTAAAATGGGACTATATATATCCATTACTGACGGAAAGCTACATGCATATATTTATCCACTTTGGAAAATAGTTTGCCAGTTTCTTGTAAAGATGAACTTATCTTACGAATCACGAATTCACCTAGGTTTCTACCCTTAAAGATTATTGACAACCTATGTCCACACAAAGACATATACACAAGTGGCCAAAGCACTGTTATTTATAAAGCACAAAATGGAAACCACCCAAATATCCATCGACTGTGGAGTAACGATAGGATGAATTATTATTCAGCCGTAAAAAGGTGAGAACTACAGATACATGGTCCAACGTGGGTCTCAGAAGCATTAGCCTACATGAAAGAAGATGCTTGTCCACATAGTGTATGAAGACCATGTGGTGCATGATCCCATTTTTATGAAATTTCCAGATCAGAGGTTGCTTGAACCTTGGCATGGTATTGGAGGTTGACTGAAAAAGGGCATGAGGGAAATTTCAGAGGTGACGGAAATGTTCGAACGTTGGATTGTGGAGATGATTGTATAACTGTAAAAATTTACTAAACATCATTTGAACTGTATATACACAATGGCTGGGCTTTATGGTATATTTGTGGTACCTCATTATAGCTGCTAGAAAAAAACCAAACCTTGAGAATGTGTTTGTGTGTTTTCTTACTTGGACATCCCTGAAATTATTTTCTGTAAATATTGACATCCACCCTTAATAAATGAAAAGACAAGTTCTGTCTATGGGATAATAAAAAATGGGGACTGTAATAGTTACTTCGGGGGGTGATGTGAGAATCACAGGAAATAAAGCATGTTAGTTATTATTATTATTATTATTTGTAGTTGAGTCAGCTTTTTCCCACTTATTTTTAGAAGGAAAACATTTTCTTGGCATACTTAACAATGGGATAAACTTTAGGATCCGTTATATAAGATATTTTGTCCATTTTTTTAAACACTCTTTAGTTAATTTTTTTTTTTTTTTGCTTTTCTTATAACTTGACTAGGACATATTTAATTTGAGAAAAGGTTTTTTCCCCCTGTGTATAGTCTTGTTGTTAATCCTGGTGACTGCTGAGGATTTCCGATGCCGTGAAATGTTAACTCGTACGGTTCCAGCAAGGACACAGAATTCTATAACTGGCATTACACTCTGATAAAATTCATATTATTTTTGAGAAATTGAATACTGTGTGCTGGGCCAAATATCTCTGAAAAACCAATACGTATATTCCCTTTATACCTCTTTGACATTAGTCACACAGAAAACCCCACCTAGATGACCTTGCGTTTTGAAAGGCAAATACATCAGCTGGTGTGCTGTTTTTGGCTCAGCCGGAAATGATTGTGAATTTTGCCCTCTGAAAGGCAGATTACCAAAGTACATTAGCGCTTTGGGCATGTGCAGTATAGACCAATTTGGCCCAATTTAAGCCGCCAGGGCAAGATTGCACCCAAACAGAAGTGCTTGTAGAAATGAATTGACAACTCCGGTAGTTTTAAATCAATGCATGCTGGGCAATCAGACTCCCTTATCGCTCCCCAAAATGACCTGCTTAAAGAAAATTGAAGCACTGTTAGAGCTGAGATAGCTGTGCAATCCACATGCTCAAAGTGGTGATCACCTTCAAATTTAAGCACTTAATTTAAGAGCTCCAATAATTTTAAATTGCTATGTGCTGCACAGAGTGACAGACGGGTACCAGAGTGCGCCAGTAGTTTTTAAAACACTTCAGTGTTCAGGGTAATATATTTCCATGGAAAGGTTCAGAGCAAGTTGAAGCAAATTTCCAAATTAACGGTGAGAAATCAAAAGAGACACAGCAACAAACTTCAGGTTGGTTTCCTTTTTTTCTCCTCCCACCCTCACCCCACCCACCAGCCCCATGAAGCCTTGTCACTCATCTTTCCTTTGGATTGGAAAACCTTAGGGACTTGTCAGGAGCTAAAAATAAGTCTGTCACTTTAAGTATGGACCCCCCCCCCCCCCCCCCCCCGGTGAAGCCATACTTATCTTCAGGAGAACATGCCTGTGGCGGGGACAACGGCCTGTGGAGCCAAAGGAAGAGGGACAGCTTGTGTGTTCGGGGCTCTGGAACCCCTGCTGGAGGTCAACAGAGCAACCCCAGGGGAGGCAGCTGGCCCCAGGGGAGTGAGACGTAGAGGGTGTGAGCCGGGACCCAGATGGCTCAGAGAACCAGAGGCTGTGTGTGGAAACGCCTCTATGTCCAGCGGCCTCTCGTCTCCCGTCCAGACCCTGCTGCAGGCCAAGGCCCTCGCCTCACCCGCCTTTCACTGACTGGGCCCCACCCCTGTTTCCTGCTTGTCTTCCTCCTCCTAGCTCTTTCTCTCCTTTCCCTGATGACAGGATCCCCTGCACTGTCCCCTCGTATCTAAATTGCCCATTACAGCTCAGCGCTGCTCCCTCCCTGTCATCCTCTTCACTTTATCTCTATCCAGCCCATCCCCGCAATGTTCTTCCTCTCCCTAATAGTGTCCATTTACAAGCTGCGATCAGATTCATAGTCAACAGCCTGCTTTAAGCTCTATTTATGTATTTATTTATTTATAGTTTTAAATTGTCTTTTTTCATTACCATTTAGTCCCCTTATACATCCCGCCCCCTGCAATCATCACACTGTTGTCCATGTCCATGAGTCCTTTTTCCTTTTTGCTCAATCCCTCTACCCCCTACCCCACCCTTCTTAGCTGTCATCCTGCTCTCTATCTATGAGTTTGTCTCTGTTTTGTTTGTTAGTTCAGTTTGTTCATTAGATTCCACGTAAGGATGAAATCATATAGTATTTGTCTTTCTCAAACTGGCTTATTTCATTTAGCATAATGTTCTCCAGGTCCAACCATACTGTTGCAAAGGGTAACATTTTCTTCTTTTTTATGGCAGAGTAGTATTCCATTGTGTGCATGTCTGATAATTGTTTTATCCACTCATCTATGGATGGACGCTTAGGCTGCTTCCATGTCTTGGGGATTGTAAATAATGCTGTGATGAAGGGGTGCTTATATTCTTTTGAATTAGTGTTTCAGGTTCTTTGGATATATGCTCAGAAGTGGAATCACTGGGTAAAATTGCAGATCCATTTTTAATTTTTTGAGGTATCTCCAGAGTGCTTTCCCCAGTGGCTGCACATAAGTGGAAATCCACACCCTGTGTGTTCACAGATAGGAAGAATTAACATAATTAAGATGTCCATACTATGCAACGCAATTTATAGATTCATTGCAATTCCTATCAAGATTCCAATGACATATTTCACAAAACTAGAACAAATATTTCAAACATTTATGTGGAACCATAAATGGCCCCACATAGTAACAGTGATCCTGAGAAAGAAGAACAAAGTTGAGGAATTATGCTACCTAGTATCAAACTATACTATAAGGCCACAGTAATCAAAACAGCATGGTACTGGCATAAAAATAGACTCATAGATCAATGGAACAGAATAGACAGCTCAGAAATAAACCCACAACTTTATAGTCAATTAATATTTGACAGAGGACATACAATGGGCTAAAGATAGTTTATTCAATAAATGGTGTTGGGAAAACTGGACAGATATGTGCAGAAAAATGAAACTAGACCACATTCTTACACCACACACAAGAATAAATTCAAAATAGATCAAAGACTTAAATGTTAGATCCCAAACCATAAAAATTGTAGAAGAAAACATATACAGTAAAATCTCAGCTATTGCTCATAAACTCTTAAAAGAGTTTTAAAAGTCTAAAGGCTTTTAAGAATCAATTTTATTTTGCTATATTTACATACAATAAACTATATTTTTTCTAGATATACATTTTTTTTTCTTTTTTGACAGGTGTGTACTACCATGCAACTGCCACTGTTATCAAGATGTAGAATATTTGGCACCTCAAAATGTTCCTTCGTGCCCCTTTGGGTCAGCCCCTCTGACCCTGGCCTTAGGAAGCCACCCATCTCTTTCCTGTCACTGCAGATTAGTTGTGCCTGATTCATCACCAATGAAACAGCAACAATAACATCTACCTTTGCTGTTGTCTTGAGGATGATTGGGACTGGGTGGGTATTTCCCAGGAACTCTGCTGGCAAAGGAGAGAACCTACCAATGCCTTTCTCTAGGAGCCTGAAATAGCCTCCTACAGGCCTGACTTTCTCTTGAAGTTGTATAGTTTCAGTTTAAAATTGTATGTACTTTCTTCTTTTACTCCATTTATATCCATGTTTGTTGTAATGTAAAGATTACTTTTCAGATTACTTGCCATCCAGGAAAATAGTGCTCTTGGATGAGGTACTATATTTACTCTGTAGTTTCCAGCAGATTCTAACATACTGACGTTCTCCCCACAGTGAGGAGCTATCTTGGCTTGGGGAGCCGTCTAACATGTCCCTCCTAGCCAGTCCTGCCTCACTCTCATTGAGTTCAATCATGAGTATGGCCTCGTCTAGCAATGTGGGATGTCCCAAAACAGTCCTAGGGGAGGAATATAGCTTGAGAAAGCTTTCACTTCGTGGTATGCATAGAAGGCCTGGGGGGACCTCCTTCACAAGACTTGCATGTCTAGGGGTACCTCTGTGTGTGGAATTCTTGCCTTTTCATTTTTAGAGCTTATTCAAATATAGTTATTATGAAGCCGCATTTATTATACTTCTGTGTACCAGGCTCAGTCCCAGGTGCACAATTCCTGCTTGTATTTAATTTACAGAAGGATTCTGCAAAATAGTCACTAATATCTTCATTTTGATGTTGGAAAAATTGAGGCCCTCAGAGGTATTTAAGCAAGTTACTTAAACTTGTACGAGGTCCCATAGCAAGTAAGTGGTAAACACTGGAATCACGGCCACGTCAAACTCCAGACTTACCCATTAGCAGCAGCTCTGAATTGAAAAACATCTAGAATTTGAAAGGTAAGAAGTCTAGAGGACTCTTATCTGAGATTCAGTGGTCTTTACCTTGTGGAATGAGGTGCTTTTGCCTGGAGTCTTTAATGATGCAGCATTTGACTGGGTCTGTGTGTGCATGTGTGCTGGTGTGTCTATGTGTGTTCTGTGTATATGTGTGTTTGTGTGTGTGGAACACCCCTCCTGTTCATTATCTCCCATCCTCACTTTCTCTCCCTCTCCCTCTAAGGTTCAGAACCAGAAAGGATGGTTTTCTCTGGAAACTCAGATTTCAGGGAGGACAAATGGCTTTGCTTTGATCTTCCATAAGGAAAGGACCCCAGACGGGAAATTGGTGGATGATAAACCATGGGGCTGGGCTGGAGGGCGCCAGTCATGCTGGTTGACCTGAACGCGCATGAGGCGGGCTGTAGGGGATAATGGATTCCAGTTCCAGCAGGGATGGAGCAGGTACTACTCCTTAATTTGAGAGGCTCTTATTCTGTTGCAGGCTGGTAGCACAAACATAGACAGGGCCTGGCTTCCGTGGGATGCAGGGGTGAGGCCACAACATGTCCTTGGTCCTGGGAAGGAGCTGGTTCCGAATGGAAGCTGCCTCCCGTCTCCCCAGGAGCCCCCTCCAACCCCCTCCAAGCCCCAAAGAGGGAGGGTGATTTTTCATTTGGAACAATGCTAATGGAGTCATTCGGGTCAGTGTCTCTGAGATAAAATCTGTCACTCCCTTCTGCAGGCTCATTATTTCTACCTTCAGGCTGCAAGGAGACAGCAGAACACTAGAGGGTTGAGCTCTTTCCTCCCAGGGCGGACTCAGTACCGACGCGCACACACATATGTGGCCATGGTCTTAAAGGTGTGATCAATTATGGGCAGAGCTTTCATCGTAAACAAAGAGGACAGCAATGTTTAAATTCCTTGCATAAATGTTATTGTGCTGAAACTCCGCTCCCAGTCCACTCATGGATATGCTTCTGTATTGCCCTTAACAACCACAATAAGAATGCGCTGCACACGGGGCCGGACTCAGCCTGGAATTACAACCCACATCATTCTGGTCGTTCAGTAATTTAGACAGAAGAGTGGCATGGTGTTGACTTGGCAATTTAAAATTATGCTAAAGCAGGATTTTGCCAGCTGGATCCTTGACCTCGTTCAGTAACATACTTGACTCCGTGCAACAGGGAGCCAGTAATCCTTGAGGTTTCAGAAAGTGAAGTGCTTTTTAAATTTTTTTTTAAATAAAGGCAGATTTTTCCAGAAACCTGTAAATTGTCACCAATCAAGGGACAAAAACTTCAGGATGAGTGGGGATGCTGCTGTTTTGAACCAGTTGTAGTGGTGGTAGCCACGTGCACTTTATGAGAGAGAGGGGAGCATCTGTGAGCTCGGCTCTCATTCGAAGGCAAGAGGCCACCCTCATGTAACAAGAAGAGCAGGGCCATGTATTCTGGGCTTTTTTCTTCACTACTTAACATTACGTGGTTCAGTTCTGCATCTTCCTGTCCAATAGCCCAGGGGAGTATTGACATTTATGCGCCCTGGCCTGGGGTCTCTTCTTTTTTTGCAACCACCTCACCTCAAATACCTACAGGGTTTCCTGGGTACAGGCTGACTGGGGACTCTGGTGAACTGAAGAACAAGAGGGCAGTGGTTTATTTTGCGTAGTATAAGTCCTTGTGATCGATCTCGCGATTGCTTTTTAATGACTGCTGTGCCTCCGCATTCCTCCCCTCAACCGGAACTGATTTTTATAACGCGAGACTCTGGGTTGCCACATCTTCACAATTTTTATTCTGGTTTGTAATGTCGTATATTTTCCCAATATTTAAACATAGGCCACTGACTAACCAATGAACCGAAACAAATACTGGGGAGACCAGAGAAATTGCCTCTAAGAGCCAATCAGGGCTAGTGGACACTAGTTTTGATGCCTGGTCTTCAGTCTTGGGAGCCCATGATTAACTCTTACTCAGAAAGAGGTGGGAGAACCTCTGTCTTGCCTCCTCTGGTAAGGGGCTGTTGTAGGCGTGGGGACACTGCAACTGGCATTGGAGTTTATTTTGTCTGGTCAGGCTTTGGCACCTTGCAACTGAGTGATCCTAAGTAAGTCCTTTTTGCACTCTCACTTGGCTGTCTCATCTGTGAAATGTGAATGAGTAGTGGGCTGTTCCCCTTGTCGGTGTTCTTGTTGGATTTGGTACAGAATGGATATTAACATGCAATACTTTAACACCACAGATGAAAGCAACCTTGGGATGGTGGTCTGAAGCTGGGGTTGTGTCCTTTTGAATGTACAACTAACCAGCTGTGAGATCTGGTCAAGTTGTGTGATCCTTTTGAATTTCTCTTCTGTACAGAGCAGGTTTCCTTAGGGGTGACAATAGAGTGGATAAGGGAAGGCAAACCGGAAATCCAGGTGACATGCTGTCAGTAATGTAATCCTTGCTCCTCAGTGTGGTCTGGCAGCATCAGCATCTCTCGGAACTTGTTAGAAATGCAGAGTCTCAGGCCCTGCCTCAGACCTGCTGAATGAGAATCTATTCCCCAGAGGATTTGTTAGCATGTTAGAGTTTCAGAAGCTTTGACTTAGTCCAGGGCTACTCAAAATGTGGTCCTGGATGAGCAATATCATCATCTGGGAACTTGTTAGGAAAGTGGCCCCACCTTTCTGCTCTCCCTACCCCTACCAACTCATTGAATAAGCAATCTGGGCATGGGAATCAGGAATCTGTGGTTCAACAAAATCTGTGGTTCAGGTTACCTTGGCGCACCATAGATTTAACTTATTTGAGGTTCAATTACCTCCTTATTTTCAATGTAATTGCAATAATAATATCATTAGGATATTTTAAGGATGAAAAATATGGTATAGTGTAACAGTAAAGTGTAATACAGTTGGATGTGATATAGTAGAATATAATACACTACAATATATTATAATATGTATATGTAGAGAGAAAAGAGTCATACGTAATGAGCAGAACTTGATAAATTGCATGCAGTGCAGAGTGGACAAGAATTTGGAAACAAGGTCATCCATAAAGTTTTGTATCAGTTCTGTTACTTTGGTTTCAGGCCAAAAAACTTAACCCTGACTAACTTAAGCAAAATAGAATTTATTGGAAGGATAATAGGGTAGGTCATAGGATTAAATTTAAAAGAAAAAAATTAGCCTCCAGTGCTTGGGAAAGGCAACAACGAAGAAAGCTCCCGGGATCCGGGATGGTTACAGACAGCGCACTCCCACCAGGATGGATTGCCTCCAGGTGCCCTTGGGCTGTTCCTCTCAAGATCCAAACCCCTGGTGAAGAAACAGTGTGGCAGGCTTGGGTTACCCTGAGGACAAGACACCTTAACTGCCAAGTATAGTGGGCGTGGAGGAGTTTCTCAAAGGAATACATTGTTATCAAAAAATGTGGGCACCGGAATTTGGCAAGCAACTCAATAGACACCCACTCCATATATTTCTAGTTCTAATATTCTGAGCTTATCTAGTATGATGCATGGACCTTCGACCTGGCACGGAGATAAGAAATCCTGGAACAGCAAGTGGAAATCCAGCTGCTTCCTTCCATGGTCGATCATAGGACTTGTCTTTATAGCCAGACTTGAGTACCTTTGCCTCGGTGGTCCAGAGAGTTGTGGGTGCCACCAGAAGTAACGTGTACCATTGTGGACACACTGTTGCTACCATGCCTCCCTGCTCAGGGAAAAGCTGAGAGGTTCCCCTAGGCTTCTGTCCTCTCAGTCATGAAGCCTGGAAGTATACAGCACAGGAGAGTGACACATCGGACCTCTTTCTTTTCTCCCTTATGATTATATAAGTGATTATAAAAACATGCTCGTGCCTGAAATTTGCCATATTGGCTCCATGCACTGTTTGCTTTTATGAATATTTTGCTGGTGTGGGACAAAAAGCTCTGCATGGCTTGAGCTCCAGCTCTATTTTTTTCCTTTTGATACTACCAGTTAATCTCAAAAACGACCCGTCTGTGTGTGGGGGTTTTCCCCAGTGTGCGTCTGTGCCATGGTAACGGTGGCTAGTAATGGTTTGTCTGCAAGGGGAAATTGGCCTGAAGTTTGGCTTATTTAATGTGCATGTGAGGGAAGAGGGGTTTTCAGAGCCTTTTAAAATGATTGCGCTGATGTCCTGAGCACAATACGGTGCCTTCCAACATTTGCTAATCAAAGTGTAGAGACCTGGAGAGCCAGGGGGGCCTGGTGGTTCCAGTACCTGCCCATCCAGGAGTCTTGTCCCAGCATTCCCCATTAATTCACTTTCCACACGTCCTGGGTAAGCTGGGCTTTCTTTTACTACTCTTCATAATGGACACATCAATGTTTACGCCTCCAAGTTTTCTTTAAAACATTCAGTAGACAAAGGCCGAGACCGCCAATACCAGTTCAAAAAATGAGTTGGTTTTAGACCTGACATTGCACGGCATTCCTGAGTTCACTATGACAGATGTGTTTACCTCTGTGGGAGGAGGAAGGCTCGTAACACGCCCTGCTGAGAACCGATACAGTGGTGTCTCCTCTGATGAAAGCATTTTCATTTTAAAGTCCTTGTGGGAGTTAGAAGTTACAATTAAGATTACCCTTGAAAATTTCTTAAATTCCAAATTATATTCAGTATCTGTCATTCTGTTTATATACTTTTATATCAAAATAATACACAGAATATATAAGTAATTTTATAGCATATTATAAAATATGTAATACATTTATATTATTCATGCATATTTATATTTACACTTAATACATAATATACAATTTACATTTAATATGTTAAATAAATAACCAATATTATAATGTTTAATATATTATATATTATATATTGTAATATATTACAGTGTAATATATTCATTATATTTTATACATCACAGTAAATACATATATTTAAGATATATGAATAACATAAATATATTTGTATTTAAAATATATGAGTGAAATATATATTTATATTAACATACACATGCTTATATTTATAAAATATAATATATTTATAACAAATATTTTTATACTTTATACATATATGAACTGTATATAAGTTTGTAAATTTATATATGTTTATGCAAGATGTATAGTTGGGTACATGTTCACAATGTAATTTTAATTACATGTTCACAGGCTTTTAATTACAGAAGCAAATATGCTTGCATTTGAAATTCCCAGAAGTTATGGCACATGGGATTAACTTCTGGCCACCTCAAGGCCTTGCACCAGAGTGGAAAGTGCCTTCCGTTAACTCCATTTGAAATTTTCTCATTTTACCCCTGCATGTAGATCTATAACCTGAGCTCAGCACTTGGTATTATATCGGCTTTTTTGCCCACATGCTATGAATTTAAGCTATGCATAGCTACAAAGCACAGGTCACACCGGAAGTCGGGTTATCCACCGATCTTAGGTTAGGACCTTAGTCGCTAGGGAGCCCAAGACGCCAAAACTATTGCTGATCTGCCAGAGCTCCCTTCAGAATGGCACTTGTGTAGAATCTCTTCAAAGGAAAACTGAGTGAGTATTCCTGGCAAATGGATAATATTTTAAATCCTCATAATTTATTTACTCTTATTTTAACCATCATGAAAATTCTAGTCTATCAATTATACATGACACTGAATATTAGGAGCCAGAGGAGAAACATGCTGGCATGCATTCCCTTTCAGCCCAGTCACCTCACATTATAAACAAGTTAGTCCTGCATTTACGTCCCTCTGCAAAGATGCACATGCATGTTATTGTACATATGTCCAACGTTATATAAATCTGTAGTTATCACTGGCCCTCACACCATTTTCCTGCAGACTCTGACCTGATTTTCATAAACAGCTGGTTCTTAAAAATGATACGTGGAATTTCTTTCTCCAATGACCTCTGTTGGAGTATATTCTGTGCCTCCTCTTTTCACCGTGGCCGTGAAGCAAAAGAGGCTTCTTTGCAAATGAAATTTCCTTCTGTCCTTTTTGTAGAAGATGGTACAATGGAGGTATTTTCTGATGCATTGGTGATTTTTTTTTTTTTTTTTGCTTTAATTTGACTTTAAAGAATTAGACTTAGCTTTTGAGTGTGGTTCTTGGAATCCATCTCATTATATCGGACTCATACCTTGCATCTGGTTATTGAAAAAGGAAACAGTGCAGGGGATGGAGGGGCAGATCAGAAAATGTAGAGAAACAACTTGTGTTTCAGATGGAAATTTCCACTCACTGCTCCTTATGACCTGCATGTAGAGCATTGCAAGGAAACTTCGCTGACAGCAGAATGAGTACCTTTCCAAGGTCCCGTCCACAGTAGCTTCCAGTGTGGCACGACTCTCTTAATTGTCATTTCAGGTTGTCCCGAGTGACAGGAATAAAAGAGGAGACATGAGTTTTGTGTAGAATAAGAGTAGAGTTCATCAAGGCTATTAAAAATTCTAATGACGTGAAA
Source organism: Phyllostomus discolor (assembly GCF_004126475.2). Lineage (NCBI taxonomy): Eukaryota > Metazoa > Chordata > Mammalia > Chiroptera > Phyllostomidae > Phyllostomus > Phyllostomus discolor. The sequence continues at coordinate 17,752,242 of NC_040909.2, read as the reverse complement.
GCCAATTATTGTGACTTCAGGTGGTTATTCGGAATGCACTTAGGTACGTGACAGCCGAGGTAAACATTTCAGCCCCAGACAGCTCCATTAATTAATTACTTCTCAGGATTCTAAAGCTTTCAGTGCTTACAAGCTTCATGAGCCACGTGGAATACTTATAAGACACACACTCTAGGCAAGTCCACACACTAGGTGCTTAATAACATCTTTTCCCTGTACTCGTTTGACATTTATTGATGAGAGTAAAGCTTTGGTTTAAAAATACTTTACCCCGTGCTCCATTTCCCCCTATAGAGAAGCTTACACAGGACAATCTATAGCTACTTAAAATGAAAAAACTGTGTCTGAAGAGGGCAGCCTTTACACAATTTCTTGGAATTCAGTTCACTTAAGTACACATTGCATGGGGTGGTTGATTTTTTTTTTTTTTCTGATTTCATGCTTGTGAATGCTTTTTGCGCACGCTGGCCCTAAGTCTTACTCTCTTAAAAGCGGGCTCGAGTCTCCACCTCACCCGTCTTCTCTCATGTTTTAAAAAAATGTTTTCAGTAACGCTGGTGGCAACAAAATGCATCTAAAACAGGTGGCTGTATTTGGAAGAATGAACTTCACCTCCAATTTACTCATGGGTATTTTAATGAGTAATTTACTTACTCAGTTAAGTTGTTCCTTACATCAAGAACTATGAAATCTTTAGTGTCCTTGGGGGAGGAACACTGAAGGCCATTTTTCTACTTTTCTACATCTTTTATGCCCACAAGAAGGATCAGCCATGTGATGATATTCAGAAAGAGTCACGCAAGTGTTCTCTCTGATGTATTCAGTCACAGAGCAAAGACTTCAGAAGCTTTCCATTTATAAACACACACAAACCAAAGGTGTTTCGCACGTGGCAAATTGGCATGGAGGATGAACCCATTATGATACCTGTGGCCTTCCTCTCCTTACTGCCCACAGCCAAAGGGTCAGATTAGAGCCTTCCCACAAGTGCCCACAGTTGGGAGGCTCATTGAAGTGTGGTGACGTCAGGTGAAGTTCCTCCACTCTGTTCATGATGAAGATGAAGAGGCAGGAGGGACACTGAGAATAAGAATGGAGGGGTAGGCAGTGCCTGGGACATGTTTGCATGAGGGCAACTGTCTACATCTCATGTATCTCTGTGTGATGAAGGAAAGTCTGGGAAGCAAAAAGAGACATCTCTAACTGATGGGGGGCTGATTAAAGCACTCTTAATAGTCAGCAGCTGCCATCACCCTTTGTCAGGCTTTGAAAAGCCTTTCGGATTGTAATGCGTGGGTGGTATCTAAGCTCAGGGAAGTCTGACTATCCCGAGGATTCTCATGGGAAAAAGTGATTGGGTTAAAATTTTGGGTTACGGGTAGCCCCATTCTGGGAAACTGGGGCCTAGCTAACTTGTGACCAGATCCTTCCCACCTACCATTTTCTACTGTGTAGCATCGTTAACATAAAAACGCTTTGTAAAGATACAAAGTAATGTATAAATATTGATAGGCTTATATTTTTACAGAAAGTTTGACTTCAGTGCAACCTCCCCAAAATATAGATGAGCCGTGAAGACTTTGTTTTACTTTTCTTTTTAAAAGAATATTTATTTACTTTTAGAGAGAGGGGAAGGGAGGGAGAAAGACAGGGAGAGAAACACGGATGTGCAAGAGAAATATGGATTGGTTGCCTGTCACTCGCCCCCCACTGGGGACCTGGCCTGCAACCCAGGCATGTGCCAGGACTGGGAATTGAACCGGTGACCTCTTGGTTTGCAGGCCAGCACTCAGTCTACCCTGAGCCACCCCAGACAGGGCCTGACTTTGTTTAATACCATATAATTCGTATCAGATCCAGAGAAAACAAAAACCTACTTTGTAGGTCTTTTCTCACATACCTGATGTGGCAGGTATCCATCACAATGGCCTCCGATAATTTCTGTCTCCTGGTAGTTCATACCCTGCTGTGACCCCTCCCACACTGTAACAGGATTGGTCTGTTTGGCCAATAATCATAGGCCACTAATGAGAAAATCTCAGGTTTCTTCTCCTTAAAAAAAACTCTCATAATGCCTGACAGCTCACTGTATATGTGTTACAAGTTTCCAAGACACTTTGCCAGAAAAATCTTCAATCTTCTCATCTGACCACTAAAACCAACTTTGAGTTTTAAGTTTTATTTTATTTTTATTATTATTAGTTTTTAACCCTCACCTGAGCACATGTTCATTGACCCCAGAGATAGGGGAAGGGAGGGAGGGAGAGAAACATCAATGTGAGAAAGAAACATTGGTCAGTTGCCTCTTATACGCGCCTGGACAAGGGCTGAACCTGCAACCTAGGCATGTACCCTGCCCAGAAATGGAAGCCTGGACCTTTCATTTTACAGGATGATACTCCAACCAACTGAGCCACACGGGCCAGGGCTGAGTTTTAAGTTTTGAATGTTTTAGTGCCTTGAAATTTTCTGCAGGTTATGACCTGATCTATAACTTCCTAAATGATGATTTTCCTACTACAATTTCCAAAAGTAACAATCACTTGTGGGGTGAAGGTGGGGAGAAGTGGGGAACACAGAAAAATGTGGCAAGGTATCAGTTTAATTTTCCACAAAACACACACACACACACACACACACACACACACACACAAAAATGCAACACTTTTTTCTATTTGGGGGATGATCCTGCATATGAAAATCAAGGTATTGCTTAAAGTGTTTATTGACACTCTGAGTTCCAAGCCAGCTCTCTGAGATGTTAGGATCAAATTCTTCACTCAGGGTGATATACACTGCAAATAAGGTAGCTCATTATTTCCCCAGGTAACTCATTTTTTCAGGAATGCTGTATGGAAGGTTTGAGGGAGAGTGGGTGAGTTGGGGGTGGTGGCCGGGGGTGAAAAGATGGGGAGGGTGGAGGAGAAGAGGGCAGGGCAGGAGAGAAATAGTTTAGTACATAAATAGGTTCTCTGGGCAAACAACTGTGGGAAGCTGGGCTGAATAAATTGACCCATGGATGAGGCCTTTGGAGCTGAAATCCTTGATACCTTTATATGCTAAAATGTGCAGTGATTCTTCAAGAGAGAGGTTCGAGCAGTGTCCCGTATGTTTACCTTCCTGCTTTTTTTTTTTTTCAACATTCCTGTGAGGGACAAGAACACCATACAAACTCCAGCCCGTGGACCACATCTGACCCAAACCTGTCTTTGCAAATTAAGTCCTATTGGAACACAGCCACAGCCCATCCTTTGTGTATTATTTATGGCTGCTCTTATGCTACAAGGGTGTGAAGTAGAGTTGTTGCGAAAGATACAATATAGTCCACCAGGCTTAAAATATTTACTGTATGGCCCATTTAGAAAAAAAATGTGGCTGACTTGAGAAATGGAAGATTTCCCCAAATGGACTCAAGAACCGTTTTTCGGTAGTTCGTTCTGCGGGTCCAGTTTCTGTGCAGCAGGGATTGGGGAACATTGAGTCAGCTCAAGCTTTCCCTCTGCCTGTGTGCCCCGCGCCCACCCCACCCTGTCTTGAAAGCAAGACTCCCTGCCCCGCCCTGTCAGGTGGCTGCCGGAGGAGCGTGTTTTGTTTCCGTGAGACAAAGAGTGGCAGATGGAGCCCAGCAGCTAAAGCGAATCAGTTCTTTTTTCTAAGATATGGCAAGATCAAGTTGAGTTACAGAGAAAGCTGCATGATAACAGGAAGCTTATAATTTATTTACGGGGCATCCTGTTCGCTGTTTTTAGTCTTTTGCAGGAAGGGAGCTGGAGGTTACCTTGTGTTCGCGTCTTCAGGGACTCGGAGTTCTCTGTCTCCTTGAAGAAAGTGACTGCAAGACATGTTAAATAACACTGTGAAAATTCAGGGACTTAATTTTTTAGAAAGACCTAAAGGAGGAAACGTCCCGAAACTTTTTTTTCTCTATAATTCAGGAGAATAATGTATTTTTCTCCCCAAGGTATGATTCACAGAATACCATATGCTTTCTAAGACTTTGATTGTAGCATAGTAAGAGGTGAATAGTTTTTCTGCTAATAAGGTGAATTAGTTAACTATTGCTGTGTAACGAATCATCCAAAAGTTTAGCAGTTAAATAACATACACTGATTAACTTGCATAGGTCCTGAGGATAGGAGATATGTGATCATATCTCCTATGGCTGGGTGGTTCTGGAGGAGGGTCTCTTAGAAAGTTTCAGTCATGCCATTAGCCCAGATTGCAGTCTCTGAAGATTTGACTGGGGTCAAACTTTCAAGTTCATTCACATGGATATTTGCAAGTGGTTCCGGTTCCTCACCATGTGAGACGCTCCATAGGGTGGTTCATGCTATGGCTTTTCCCAGAGTAAGTGATCCAAGGGCAAGAGAGCATGGCCAAGATTACAATCTAATTAACGAGGCGACTAATCATTCTTTCTACATTCTGTTGGTCAAAAATACTAACCCTGGTACAGGATACGCTGCAACGTGAATCCCAAGAAGCAGAGGCTGTTGGAGGCCATCTTGGATCCTGTCGACCACACGCTGCTTACTTAAAGCAGCCTCTTTTGGTGAAATAACTTCTAATGGCCTCACTCCTTGCCCGGCCCTTTGGAACTCAGAGCCCAAGGCCAGGAAGTTGAGTCTCAAATTAATTTTGCACATGCAACATCATTACTTGCCTACAGCACACCATTTTATAAATCAGAATCAAGTACCCTCTCTAAGATATTTGACTTCCACTCTTTGGGAAATTATATCAATTTGGTCACAGCAGGACACGTTACTGCTACTGTTAGAAAGGTGTTGCAATATACTGATGCATAAATTTTTGTGTTGCAAGTGGCTCCCTCACGCAGGGCACAAGTCACACAGCCTCGTATGTGGTGGAAGGAACAGCATTCTTTGCTGTAGAGTTGTGTATGCATTAACCTCCCTTACTGGACCCTGTGAGGGTAAGAACTGAGTCCTCATTCATTCATTAATTCATTCATTCAACTGATATGTACTGAGACACTGCTGTGTGCACGAGTGTAAAAGTGATGTTTAAAAAAGAAAAGTGGGTCCTGGCTAGTGTGGCTCAGTGGATTGAGCATGGTCTGTGAACCAAGGATTGCCAGTTCGATTCCCAGTCAAGGCCCGTGTGCCTGGGTTGTGGGCCAGGTCCTCAGTGGGGGCTATGTGAGAGGCAACCACACATTGATGTTTCTCTCCCTCTCTTTCTCCCTCCCCTCCCCTCTCTCTAAAAATAAATAAATAAAATCTTTGAAAAAAAAGAAAAGTGGTAAAAAGAGAAGAAACCTACTTTCTTGGTACTTTCATTCTAGCGAGGGACAAGAACATGTACAATGAAACAAGGACATGAACAGAGTTCAGAGAGTGATAGTAGCTGGGAAGGAAGCAACAGGTGAATGGTAGAAGGGGTGACAGTGGGTGAGCTTGCATGTAGCTCTTTGGGGCACAGTGGGGCTGAGGAGGATCTTACCCATCTTTGTAATACCCGTTGCTGACTGAGTGCTTTCCACATGCTACATGTACAATGACACGCTTGCGGAGTTCAAGTGCACCGAGGGGCCAAAGAACCAGCACATATAGACCCTGGGAGCACCATTCTGATTTCAGTAAATAGGTATGGCAAGTGACTCCAAGAGAAGGATGGAGTCTGTGTTATTTTTCTGCTTTTTGTCAGCAAAACACAAAGACTTGGTTAGGTATCCTAAACAAGAGTCATTTATTCCTCCTCCATCACTGGAAAATAAATCAAACCAAGAGGTAAAGCCTTTTGAATATAGTAGTTCCTGAATATTATAGTTTCTTTAGTACTTAATTGTACTGAGATTTTCTCCCTCCACCTTTTTTTTTTGCATTGCAGCTAGCTTAGATTTATTTCAGTTCACATTTTTTTTTTTTTTGCATTTTGTAATGGAATGAGGACACAATGAGTAACCCATCCAATTTTGGATTTCACAGTTTTAGAAGGAAAAGCATGGAGATTTGGTGGGGGGTGGCCCAGAGAAGGGCAGTGCAATGACTAACAGGCTGGAAAACTGGGGCCCACAGAGAAAGGTTAAATAAAACTGGCAATTTAATCGAGAAAAGAATACCAGAGGATGCTTAGCACTAGAAAGAGAGGGAGAATATATGTGAGCCACTTGTCATATACTTTAATGATCTGGGCTTTTACTGAAATTGGAAAGATTTAGGTCAGCCTGCAGGTAACATTCCTTACTCAACTTTTAGGATTCTCTGTAGCATTAGGAATGTGATAGAACTTCTTGACTGAGCTTGTTTGGTCCAGAGTTCTGGGATTCCCTAATAACTGAGCTCAATAATTTCTTATGAAAATGAGGGTAATTAGTCTGTGATTGTGTTTCCACAGGATAGGAAGGGTCGAGACTGTTATCTCAAGGATCTCATGAACACTAAGCAGTATAGACTCTCAGTAAATGTTGAATCGGTGTAGCAATACCTACTGGAGTCTGTGTTACAGGCTTTCACAAATACAACGAGGAAATCATGCTGCTCTTTCAATAGGAGAATGATTGGAGAGACTCCAGAATGTCACCCCACATCCTTATTTTATCAACTTCCTTTTCTTAGTTTGCCTGGTAGACATGCATGTCCATGTGGCTTTCTTGTGGCTACTTACTAAGGTGTGTGTGGGTAAAGCCTTAACCACTCTCACTTTGTAAAGTTTCTTGCCTTGCAAGAAAGTTTTTTGAGTCAGCTCTTTATATCTTATTAAAACTGTTACTGCTGTCTAGGTGATTTGCTTTTTTTGGTCTTGTTTCTTGCATGATTCATCTCCTTGGGTGTGGAAACATGATTTTTCGTCTTAAAGGAAAACCCCAAAAGCCATGGTCTGTCATCCAGAGTTCAGTCTGTCTGAATAACCCACATCAGTTCCTGGGTCATCTTTGCCAATGACTTTTTGTGCTAAGATGGTCAATGCAGATGTCTCTCTACTTGGCACGCTCTGACACTACCTATTGGCTTTTCACTTTTCATTTGTTTTTGTTCTTCAAATATGTTCAAAGGCTTGATGCAAAAAACAAACAAACAAAAACTCCAGCTACTGAAAAAATGTACGTGTTGCCAAAGTTCATTCTTGTATGGTCTTGGGCAATGAGACTGGGAGAAAGCTGGCCAAGCCCAGGACAGTTGGGGAAGGAGCCCAGTGGCTGAGAGGCTGGCGGGAGGTCTCCCTGCAGCATCTGGCAGGTTTACTCAATGAGGAACCGCCATTGAATTTGGTCCGTCTTCCAGTTTCTGCATTGCACTTCTCTCTCGTCTGTTTGACAGAGCACCCTGTTTCAAAGGAAGCCTCTTAGTAGCGCTCTCTGCAGGCTTTGGTCACTAAAATGTTCCACACACTCTTCCTCCTGAATGCCCTTGTCTGTGATATGCCACCTGGATTTCCATGAGCCTCACAGCCTGGGGAAGGAAGAGAGAGAGAAGATGTAAAGTAGGGTAAATATTTTAGTCTCCACATTTCTCTGACTTCGAGCTTCTCTCTGCTTTTTTAGATCACCTAGTTCTTTCCAAGTCTGCTCACAGTATTCCTGAGACATTTTATGTGGCGTCACATGTATCCATTCTCCAGCACTCTCAACTTCAGAGTGGTGTCCGCTGTTCCTTACTTCTTGCCCTAGTTACTTCAGCAATTGATATTTTATATGAAGCCATATAATATCTTGAGGTCTGGGACAATGGTGCTATGCTTTCTAAGAAATTACAGCAGCCTTTAGGGCTCTGGAATCCCACCAAATGTTACTTTATTTGCCCTCAAGAATGTAACTTCCATCACCCCTGTCTCTTGTTTAAACAGTCTCCTATTCATACTTGCCCAAGTTGAATAGGGTTAAGTTTAATGAAATCATTAATTAATTTGATGTTTACTGAGCACTTACAGTATTCCAGGCACAGCCATGCCTGGTTATATGAGTAAATAAGACCCAGCCCCAACTTGCTTCCCCTCCCCCCATAACCTTGTGGGATGTAGTCTACAAAAGAAAGCTGCATTTAGGAGGCAATTGCAAGACGTGTGATAAGCATTCGATAAGAGGTAAGTTTGGATGTGTTGGGAACGTAGAAGAAGGGCCCATTCTTGGTATTCAGGGGAGATTTTCCAAGGACAAGCAGTGGCTATCTAAAGAGGAAACCCTTACCCAGCCATTTATTTGGGCTATGATGGTTCAAATTTCAATCTATATCAGTAAATTAAAAATCAGATTCTTTTTCCCCAAGCGCCTTCCCACAATTTCCAGAAATATTTCTCTGGAGTTCGGGAGTTCATTTTAGCATTTCAGAGAAAACCGCTGTCAATAATATCCTTGGGTCTTTATGCTTCTCCTCTTCATCATCCTCGTCCTTCCATGGATGCAGGGAGCTGCAGAAGGATGTGCTGGGATCATTCTGGGATTTTTCTTTGCTTCTGAGATTTAATATCAATCAACTGAAGAGCCTCCTTTAGAAAAGCAAATTGCTGGAGCCTACTTCCAGAGCTCCGTAAATTCCTGTGGCCAGAGAATTTGCATTTTAAACCAGCATGCATCATTATTCTGATCTGGGTACCTCCCTTTTATTAATCACTGGTTGCTAAGGGCACTAGTAGGAGGTATGTGAGGATATGACCAATTACTTATCTGGTTTGTCAGGTGAGTTTCTTTTTGCTTCGGCTGAACTGCAAACCACGCATTATGGCTAGTGTATTCAAAGACGCACAGAGGAAACCCAACCAGATTTTGTGTCTTGTGCTATGAGGCTGATTTTTGAATACAGTCACATCCATCAGGAGCTATGGTACAATTTTTGAACATTGTCGTGTCTTTAAAATTTGTAATTAATGTTGACCAGGTGTTCTGTGGTTTCCCTGGCCTTTTGCATTTATCCTTAGCACTAGAAAGGACGTGAAGTGTGCGAATCACAATAGCCTGCAGTTACCATTATAAAGTTAATTACACTCGTGTCAGTGCTGAAATGTGGCGTGACCTTCAGGAAAAAGGTTAAGCGTGGACATGGAAATATTATGACATTTATCAAGAGGGGACAGACGTGCATTTCATAGAGAGTGATTTCTGCATTCATATCCACAAGTCTCCATCTTCTGCCTTCCCACTTCAAGGTTACTTAATAATTCGGGTCATATCCTGTAGGTCACACACCTCACTTTTCTTTAAAATGTTTTTGGCCCTGGCTGGCGTAGCTCAGTGGATTGAGTGCGGGCTGCGAACCAAAGTGTCGCAGGTTCGATTCCCAGTCAGGGGACATGCCTGGGTTGCAGGCCATGGCCCCCAGCAACCGCACATTGATGTTTCTCTCTCTCTCACTATCTTCCTCCCTTCCCTCTCTACAAATAAATAGATAAATAAAATCTTTAAAAAATGTTTTTGAATGTCGGCGCTCAGATCTTGACTTTGATTACCATACTTTTGTTTTGATTAAGAAACCAGAGCTTTTAAGAAGACAAGAGAAAGCAAGTGTTGGTGAGGATATGGAGGAAAGGGTAGCAATCTTGCGTGCTGTGGGTGGGACTATGAATTGGTGCAGCCACTTGGGAAAACACCACGGAGGTTCTTTAACAATTTAAAATAGAACTTCCATATGGTGCAGTAGATTTACTTGTGCATATATCTCCAATGAAGAGATATTGGCACTCCATATTTATTGTGGCATTATTTATGATAGCCAAAATATGGAAACAACCCAAATGTGGTCAATGAGGTAAGTCAGAGAGTAAAAGACAAATACTATGTGATATTACTTATATGTAGAATATAAAAGAGCTGAACTTATGCAAACAGAGAGTAGAATGGGTAGTTAGCAGGGGTTGGGGGGCCAGGGTATAGGGATTGGGAAAATACTGTGTAAGGGAAGAATCTTGCCACTAGTATGTAAGTGAGTCCAGGAGATCTAACACACAGCTTAGAGATGGTAGTCAGCGACACTGTGTCATAAACTTTAAAGGTGTTAAGAGACTAACTCTTAATTATTCTCACCGCGAAAAAGAAATAATAATTACGTGATGTGATAGGTGTTAGCGAGCATTATAGTAGTAATCACATTGCAAGAGGTAAATGTGTCAAATCAACACATGGTAAACCTTAAATTTACACAATGTTATATTTCAATTATATCTTAATTATTTAAAAGCTTTATTTTTCTGATAATAAACATAAAATTTACTGTTATAATTTTAGAAACCTATATTGTGGTTTGAAACAATGATGAATTATATTCTCAAAACATGATGTATCCAAAATTAGTGTGGTGAATTCCCAAGTCTTTAAGGAGACTTGAGATTGTGCTGGAGGTCAAATTATTGGGCTAGAAAAGTAGCCCAATAATTTAGCTAAAATTAGTCTGCTAAAATATTCAGGCAAGGGGCTATTCTGGATCAACATTTTCCAGTCACCTGAGGTTTAGGAAGAAAATATTTTGTTTTGGTATTTTAAACACACAATATTAAAAGAAATCTAATATTTCCATGGAAATTCAGCATTGCCACTATACTCAGTAATCATTTATATACTTTGAAAGTGGAGTACCGTTTGCTTGAATAGATCTGGAGCTGGGTAAGAAAAGACTCGAGGGGACTGTTTAGGTAAACCTTATTTTACAATTAGGGAAATAGCATCAGGGAAGGTACTTGGTCGTGCGCTGGTGACGTCTGATGCACTTCAAGGTCATTCCTACCACTTCTCACTGAGGAAATATGATGAAGCTTTTCGTTCAGCTTCTGGCCACTCCCTTGACAGTTCTTTTTTCCAAGCTGAAAACCGAAGCGCTTCTCCCACACTTTGCGATAGGGCTCACTCTCATCAATCTCCACGGGCAGGTGAGACAGGCAGGGCCTGAGAGCTGGTCCCAGCACCGCCTCCTTGGGGAGGCTGATGCTACAGACAAGTTGAGCTCAGCAGGGAGAATATAGAACTTAGCCAATATACGAACCTCCCTGTGGCAGAGATTTCAGAAAACTGTGAGAACCAGCACAGGCCAGCACAGAATTGCACAGGGATACTGAGATGAAATGCAGTGATGGTGAATACAGGAGCTGGCAGTATGATACTGGTCTACTGATCATTTTCCGAACATACCGATCACTCTCACACCTTCATGTCTCCGTGATTATGTTCTCTCAGCCTGAAGCACCTGGAAGTTCTGGGGGGAACTGAAATCTTATAATTTATTTGACTCTTAATTTGAATGAGCCAGCAGATTATATCATTACATTCTGCAAGTAACAGAAAATATAATTATAGTCAATTACAGGAGAGTTTAGGCAAATGTAGCAACCAGAAGCTTATGTTTCAGCTGCTTAACAAGATCAGGGTTAACATCTCTGTTCTTCCCTTGGCATTTTCCTCATGGTTACAAAATGGTTGCTCTAGCTCCCTATAGTTAGAGAGAAAATATTTATATTTAGAGAGAAAAAAAGAGTGATGGAGAAGGTACAAGCCTTATCTTTTCCCTTTTATCAGAAAAACAAAGGGTTTCTCAGGACATCTCCACAGCCCCCCGAAATTACACTCATGTCTCATTGGCCAGAACTAGAGGGAAGGAATGCTGAGAAAGTGGGTATTTAGTTTTCCTAGCCTCTATGGTAGAAGCAGGCGAAGAAAATGGTTTTAAGTATGGTTTAGGATGAGCATGCTCTACCTAGTGAGCATGCGGCATTTTCCATGTCCAGGGAGCTGGTAGCAATGGTGTGGTCAGGTCTTTCCTAAGATAAAGGGTCTTTTTTACAACGAGAAGAACCAACTCTCAGATGAACGCATGTATTAACTTGGGTATTTGTGTGCCAGTTTTGGCTTCAAGCAGGAACTTGTAGCAGTGTGTCTCATTTTCTTCCTGTTGAGTTAACACCTTACACATTTAGAGCACTTTACTGAGCAGAGTGCTTCCCACCCCTTATCACATTTGATCCTCTCGGAAATGTCCTGGCGTCGACATGCGTAGCCCAGGCTCGCAGAGGACAGAGTTGAGACAGGCAGTGGCTGGGGGCCGTGCACCCATTCCAACACCCGCCCTGGACCCAGATGTTCCGACCTCGGGGTCCACACTCTTATGCTCGTTTTCCAAGAAATGAAACAGAGAGATTAAATTTAGACAGAGCCTCGGCTACGTTAATGTGAAGCTATAAACACTGAATAAACTTTGTTTAGAGAAATCAAAAACATATTCAGTTTGTATGGTAGCCTGAAATCCTTGTTTTCTCTCCTTTTTTTCAGAGAACCTCGGCCAGCAAGTCTTCAGGTGCTCCCTCCTACAGCAGATGGTCCGGTTCACAGCCACACCAGGTAACATGCTCCTTTTAAACCCTTGTCGTGCTTGTCTCCCTTGAATTGTGCTTAAACTTAGAATTAGTTTGTCACCAGGCAAATGTGCAGGGCACTGGGCTCTCGTCTCTTCTCACCTGGAAGGTGGCTTCCCCGACAAAGTTCGGTGCAGCTTGAGGTCAGGGCAATGACCCCCAAATGCTGCAGCTCCCCATTCAAAGCCTTCCTCGACAAATAGCTGATGAGTTCAATCTAGAAATTATTGGAAGTGATCAAAGGTGATCCCACCTGTCCCCTTTGTCCTAGGAAATCATGTATGCTCCCATGTGGGTGTGCACGCATGCATGTTTATTATGGCACACAGTGTCTCTAAAGGCACATATACAGCATTATATCAGAAAATGTATTAGAAATCCTTTTTTTTTTTTTTGGCCTAGTTACTCAAGGTAATCAACGCATTCTTTTCAGGTCCGATAATATGGAATATTACTTAACCTCTTTAGGGGAAGTTGAACCAGCAGGGTGCTGCTCTGTCTCTGCATAAACAAAATAGGATCATTTCTGTTGGTGAGCAGTTTTTACAGGTGACACACTGTGACCACATGGCTTCTTTCTGAAGCAGCACATGGTGACAACACTAAAATTGGACTCTAAATGCTGAGGAGGACTTGTATTCAAAGTTTTTTTTTCTTTCTGGCCTCCTAGTTTGAGGCCAGAAAGAAAAAAAGCCTCTCATTTGTCTTTTGCTTCATGGGTCAGAATTCTCTCTCTCAGACTTTTCAGGTCGCCTAGTCTGGCTGCAGTGGTTATAAGGGAAGCACATTATGAATTGGTTTATATCCACATTTCCTCCCTCATTTTACTGGCTTTCTGTAGAAATTTTGCATCGGTGATCATTTATCCCAACATCACCATAATGAGAAAACTTTTTGTGTACTCCTTTTAATCTCCTCTTTGCAATTAGGAATAGGCATTTATCAATGAAATGACATTAAAGAAAATTAATGAGAAAAATCAATTCTTGCACTATGCAATATTTTATCATAGTACCTATTTTTATACTGAATTGGTTGGTGGGTGGGGGAGTCGAGGTGATGTCTCTCTCTGTGCCACCACTGGCATCAGCTTTGTTGGGGGGGTGGCTCCATAGTCTCTGGGCACGTTGGGAGCAGGTTGCTTCGTGAATGTAAGCTAAGGGAAGGGGTGCAGAAAGAGGGGCAGTGGCACCAGTCCAGGGGGATTGCTTTGGATACCCAGGTTTTTTTTACTTTCTGCGTAAGTAGGCATGACCTGAAAAGACACCCTGGGTTATGAACCAGTACTTCTGATTTCTGTTCTCACATGGTCCAGAGGCCGAGCTGAGCAAGTCACTGCTCACATCTCTGCACTCACCCGGATGATGGAGGGATGTTCTCATCTAACACGTTAAGGAAAGTGAGGCTCAGAAATGGTATTGTCCAAGGCTATCCAAAGGTAGCTGGTCTGGGATTCTTTGTTTTGTTTTGTTTTCTCCCTCCAGAACTCATTCCGTTTTAAAGTGAGATAATCTAATGCAGTTATTCTGTGACTCTGCTGGTCCTGCAAACTTTTACCCACTGCAATGAAGGAGAAAGCTGAAGACCGGGTAGCATTCTGGGGCAGTCCTTAATTCCGAGAATCTATCCTTCTAGTTTTCTGGTAATACAATGGCCTCATTTTATGAAACCTGGGAATTATTAGATGGTATTTGTATAGTTTTTAATATTCCGGGCACATTAAAATGGTGACCCTCCCACCCCATACACATTTCCTGTTGTTTTCTCTGAATCTGTACAGGTATATGAAACCCAAGAGCAGAAGAATTACCAAAAAATGGGTTTCACTTTTATGCTCTCACATGTTAAAATAAATGTGGGTATTTTGGGAGAGTCCATCTTAGCAGTGCAGTTTTGATTGACGAGGGTATAACTTGATGGCATTTCCAAATAGTGCCCTGATTAAAACTAATATTGGTGACATCTCTTCTGATTGAGGATTCCCTTTAAATCTAAGTGAAAGGAGTGGTACATTTTTTTGTCATTAGGTGATTTTGTCATTGCGCAAACATCATAGAGTATACTTACATAGACCTAGGTGGTGCAGCCTACTACTATCATTGCACATGCTGTAGTTTATATGACTGGTAGCATATGGGTTGGTTTATACCAGCATCACCACAGAACACAAGGGTAATGCATTGCACCATGATGTTCAAGTTGCTATGGCATTACAGATGGCTAGCGTGTTGTGATGGTCACAACGTTACCACAACCATGACTTACAATGGCTACAATAGTCAGGATGGCTATGATGTTAGGATGGCTACAATGTTACGAGGGCTATGATGTCACTGGGGCTACGACCACCCTGGGTGATAGGAAGTTTTCAACTCTATTATAATCTGGGACCATCATCATAGGTGCTGTCTGTCATTGAACAAAACATCGTTTCGTGGGGCATGGCCGTATTCTGTAAGCTTTTGCCTATTGTGCAGGTCATTTGCTCTTTTGCTTTCAGAACCACTCTATGCCCCTTGACATCTGCTTTTCCAGGCTTCCTGGCTAACTGACTCCTAAAAATCTTCTCCCAATGGGACGCATTGCCGGCAAATTGGAAAGAGACAGAAGGGGAAACCCTGGCTTCTCCCTCTGTTGATTTGGGTGGTGCTTGTCCGTGGTACGAGCCTCTGTGTGGGTCCAGTTCTCATGATACTTCCAGCCCCTAGGTAGAATCCCCTCTGTCCCCTGTGCCCCCTGATGCCCCAGCTTTAGGGGAAGTAGCCGTGTCCCTCAGCTTTCCCTGTATTTTTAGTCCTCCCCAAATCCTAATACTTAGTTTCCTGTGTTAAATCCCTTCTGTTGTGCTGCGTCGTCGAATGGGTTCTGTTTTTCCCACACGTTTTCTGACTGATACACCTACCAGGGCATAAAGCACTTCACTCTTTTGTTTCGAAAACAGTGGCTTTTAATTTTAGAAATATTATGTGAATATTTACAGGATCAACAGCCTTGCAGCTGTTGAAAACTCTGAGATTTATTCTCTTGAGCTGGCCTGGTGGGTGGTAATCCTTTTATACCCCTATCCCACTCAGAATAATTATTCCTCTTCTTTGTTACTCATGCTCTAATCCTTCCCTTTTAAATTTGTGTTTATTACAGAAACCTTTGTCTTTTGTGTTTGCAATGTAATAGGCTTATTGGCTTCAGTCTTTGAAAAGTACCTACACAAATTCTCAGCCTGAGGTTGAAAATGCAATTGCAACTCAATTCTTGTTTGCAGCTTTGTGTCTTTTTCTAATTTTTGGCATCAGCAGAACACTTAGGAAAAATAATTGAGTCATGGATTTATAGGCACTAAGAAAAGTGGATCTTTTTCTATTTGTTTTTTGGAACAATATGTGTAAATCTCTCTCACACACAGAGCTCCAGTCATGGCTAAATCAGTACTGAAGCGGATACCTGCTCATTTGAGACAATGTCTTCTTCACCATTCCTTTATAATTGTTATTATCATACCTACCGTTTATTAAATGCTTACTATGCGGTTTCTGCTAATTTCTTTCCATGCACTGCCTCATTTAATTCTCTCAGTATCTCTATGATAACAAGGAGGCACTTTACAGATGAGGGAATTAACAACCTGAACAATAACTTGTCAGGTGACAGGGTTGGTTCTGTCGGGTTCCAGCACCCTACTCTTTGGACCAGTGGGCGACACCACCTCTGTGAAGTTTTTAGGCTAATTTAAGGCCACCAATGAAAACCATTTTCACAAACAGTTCTGTTTTGAGCTGAGCAGAAAGAACACAGCCTTTTGGCCTTTAGGTACTTTTCTAGTCTGAAATTCTTTTTTTTTTTTTTTTTAAAGATTTTATTTATTTATTTATTTTTAGAGAGGGAAGGGGGAGAGAGAGAGAGAGAGAGAAACATCAATGTGCGGTTGCTGGGGGTTATGGCCTGCAACCCAGGAATGTACTCTGGCTGGGAATCGAACCTGGGACACTTTAGTTCCCAGCCCGTGCTCAATCCACTGAGCTACGCCAGCCAGGGCTTAGTCTGAAATTCTTTTTGCTGAGTTGACTTTCTTTGTTGCAACAAATGCTGATATTCATGCAAGGTGATCAGTGCATTTACTAATGCACATATTTCAAAACATAGACCTTGATGTAATTTATTAATAAGTTTTGTTGAAGAATGCACCATTTACTTATAATACACGTGATGTTTTATTTGGGATAACTTGAATATATTTGTGAGAAATATGTCCTCCCATTGCTTTGCAGTTGGCAAGAAATACATGTGTTGTTTTGTATGCTTACAGGTATTTACTAAATGAAAGTCACTGTGAATTGAACTTGGAGGAAATAAAACAGATACCTGAGAATGGCGGCTCGCTGACTGTTGTCTTCAAATTCAAAACACATAGTGAAAAACTGAAGTTGTAATGTGTTTATGCATGTTCTGTACTTCTCTTTAGATAAGTTTTCACACTGCCATTATATTTTCTCTCTCATATTCAAAACATCTGTAGTAAATATTAAGTAGCTCCCTTCCTATACTTTAGAAATGGAAAGCTTTTCCCTTTGGGTAATTGGCACTAATCCATGCGCTGTGGTTTAATAACCCGCAATGTAAAGTTTTGGTAAACTTTGTGATTAGAGTAGTCCTTGGCAGGTAAGAACCTTAAAATTCATCTCATTGAAGGGGAACACCAGTGAATTGAAAATAATATATTAAGGAGTGACAGTTCATTTGAGAGCGTGCAGCCAGGTGTCCCAGTGGCACTGCTGTCTGACAGCAGGTAGAGCTGAGGCATTCGGGACCCACAGCAGCAGTGTAGTGACCCAGAGGGACTGGTGTCAAACGAGGGAGCGAGACTGCATTTCATGGTTTCACTGAGTCTGTGAAGTAAGAGAAAGAGAGGGAGTGCAGCCCACTGGCAAAGTGCTGATGCGTGGGTCACCGGCCAGCAGTGATCACAGAACGCTGCGGATGGCTCGTCGAAACGCGAGAAAACCGTACACAGAGACAACCAGGTCCTGTGGGGGAATAGGAACAGCAGGGCCACTCCTCACATGGGGAGCGCCTTGGCCACCCTCTTTCCTAGAGGGCGCCACTGGGCCACCCTCCCTGGTGGGGAGAGCACACGTTCCCCCTTCGGTGAAGTTTTTTATTGGTTTCGTTTGCATAAGAATTCAGGTAAAAGCTCATTACTCATGGCTAGGAAGTAAGGATCAAACAATAGATAACAAGGAAGTCTGAGGGCCTATTTGAGTCAGAGTCAAAGAGCTGTAAGACTTTAAGGAACAAACTAACTTCCTCCTTGGACCCTTCTCATTCAACTGAGAGCATTCTAAACAAAGAAGGTTTCACAGGAATTTACATGTTCTTTCTTAGGCCTGATCACCTGGGGAACCCACCCTTTTCAGCACAGAGCTGCACCACCCTGTCATTGTTTCAGGCTTAGATGGAGCAAGGGAACTAAGGCAACCAAGAGATAAGATTTTCTCTCAGACATTGAGGACTCAGGCTATGTCAAAGCCGAGGAGCAAGGGTCCATCACCCCTCTTTGCTGTAGCCCCCAAAGTCCTTTTTTTGGGGGCCTCCCACGTGATCGTGCTTGTCTTAGATTGTTCCTCACCTGGGGAATCTTACCCATCTTTGGCTAACCGACCAAGCTTTGGGGTTTAGTTATGAATGAAGCAGCAGAAGCAGCACTCCTGCAGGGAGATAAGTTTTTGTCTCCTTGCTGGCTGACAGTTCCAAGGGCATTCTCTTAGCCTTAGCCTAGGCTGGGGTTACAGCTTCTGATACCAGGCAGGGTGGTTCTCAACAAAGTGCAGTGAGTAAAAGTACAGTGAATGTTTTCCCTGCATTGTCACATCACTTTTTTGTACCTGTATTTGAAAACCCATGTGCTCGGCATGTAGTAGGAACCCATGAAGTATTCAGTAAGTGAGTGAATAATTTGTATGAAATAGCAGCAGGAATAGAATGGGGAAGGGGGACCTCAAATCCATATTTTTTTTTCCTTCTGATCATTAGTTTCCATCAGCTCCTGAACTGAGGGTCGCATTAAAGCTGAGAATTATGAAGTGACTAAGGTAGAGTATATTTTGTAACGTCTCTGGTGCTATTTCTGATAGTAATCCTTGTGGTAGGAGAAGTAGGGGCTGCCAGAGACCAAGAGAGCCCACATTCTGGATCTTTGGTCAATCTGATGCTATACCTTTATGTTCTTCATGTTATACATTTGGGATTAACGTAGTCACCATGAGATTTCAGTGACAAGACAGCAATGTATATAGCTGCTTGGTGCTCTGGGGTCCCTGGAGACCAATGTGAACTCCCATTTCATTCTGGGTCAGGATTCTGAACAAAATTAACTCCCATTATTCATGTGTGCATTTGTTGGACTTTGCAATTTAATTAAGTGCATAGAAAAGGCTTATCAGCTGACATCACCAGTAACACACGTGTATTCCAGCAAACTGGGAGATGGGACTTGCTTTTGCTCGCTGCTGTAAAGAAGATGGCATACCCTGGAGACCGAGGGGCATCTGAGTGAAAACGTTGTTGTGGGGAGGGTTCATAATGAGATTTAGGTTTGGATTTGGGGAATTCGGCGAGAGTCAAGGAAGTGGGGTTTGTTCCAGACTGAGTGCTATTAGGAAGTGGGAGTGATTTCACTTCTGGGACTGAAGGTGGGAGGAATGGAGCAAGGCTAACGATGTAAGTGATAAAGAAGCCTCAGTCCCTCGTGTTCCCTGGGCATGGGGGGGAATGTCGGGTCACTTGTGATTTGCACAGCGCTCTCGCTTTTCTCTCTTCTTGGATATAATTATGGGGGACCCTTGTTTTTGTCTTATTTAAAGAGTTAATGAAGTAACCTTGTCTAATCTTATGTTGATGTTTGGTGAATTTTTTGTTCAGTGGGAACTGCTTAGCCTAGAAGTAATGCTAGACCATCTACTTTATGTATTAAACCCCCACACGCACTGTCCTCCCTGATCCTTGCATCCATCCTGATCCTTGCACTCATGTATTTGGGAATCTGACCAGAATAACAAAGTGGCAATGCTCTTAACTAGAGCTGGCATCCAGCTGACATCCTAGCATTATAAATCTAGAGTTCGGGGAAGATATACAAAACCATTTCTTATGCATTTGCAAACTGTCATGTTCTGTTTACTGTTTTTAAAAGAAAAAGGGGAAAAAACTGGGAAAGCAAACTTGAAATAAATAATATAAATCCTTACAAATATGGGCTTGCACTTTGCCATGAATTACTTTGAGTAGGAAATTAGGGTCTGATAAATGAAATGTCTGATTATTGATAGCTTGTCCCCAGGGATGGTGCCCCAAGGAACCACGCTTCCGATGCTCACACCTTTCCTCCCTTTGGGACTCAGTTGGCTCTCTGACTCACATTGGATCAGTGGCATACAGTAAAGTGACACTGAGGGACATCTAACCCTAGGGGCTAAGGAGCCTTGCAGTTTCAGCCTTGTGCTCCTGGGATGATTATTTTAGAGAAACTCTCTGTGATGTAGAAGCCCAGCCATCATAAGGACGCCATGCTGTGTGGAAGCCCAAGCTAGTCTTGTGCAGGGGCCATGTAAAAGGGGAAATGCCTGGCTGGTTCTTAGCTGTGTCACCGACCCCAGCAGAAATGTTGGGCGTGTGACAGAAGATGCCTTCACATGGTTGTAAGTCTAGCCACCATCTGACTGCAACTGCCTGAAAGACCTCTTGGGAAACCACCCAACTGAGCACAGCTGGTAGCTTATTATATTATACAGGAATAGGTAACTGAAACAATCACTCATCTTAAAATAAGCATTACTATTTTCCTTAGCAATGACTAGGAAAGGGTTGGTGATGAAAAGGTCAGCTATGCCTATTTGAATGACTATTAATATTCATTGCATTAACCTTGCTTATTTTATAAAACAACTACTATTTCGTGACTAAAAAAGTTAGTCAGAGCTCTGACTGGTATGGTTCAGTGGGTTGTGTGTCATTCCATAAACTGAAAGGTTGCGGGTTTGATTCCCAGTCAGGGCGCATGCCTGGCTTGTGGACCAGGTCCTCGGTTAGAGGCCTGAAAGAGGCAACCAATGGCTGTTTCTCCCTCACATCGATATTTTTCTCCATCTCTTTCTCCAGCCCTTCCCCTCTTTCTAAAAAATAAGTAAAATCTTTAATAGAAAAAGAAAAAGAAAAAGGTAGGTAAAAATTTCCTTGCAGTCTTTTCATATTAATTTGTTGAAAAAGTATTTGCAGACACATCAATGCCATTTTAATTCTCCTTCATGTTTAGCTCAGATTATATAGCATTTAAGACACCTGAAACCAAGAACTGCACTTTTTTTTTTTTTTTTTGCATTGTTGTCTGAAGAAGTGGTTGGGATGTAGTGGACATAGCAATGGTCACGAAATAGCCCATTTGCCCAGTTAGACTGCAGTTTCCTGCTGCAGTCAGATGGGACTGTTGGACAAATTTCAGCCAATGAAATGTTAGTGAAATTAGCATGTTCTGAGGCACTAGAAAGGCCATGTGTAATGCTCCAGTCTCTATTGCCTGACACAAGGATAGATAGAGGAAGACACGTGTTCCAGAATGTGCGATTACAAGATGATAATCTCCATCTACCTCTATCTCTGGGTGAGTGAGGGGAGCGGAGCCCCTTCCATGTTAATTCGTGATGGGCAGTAGAGCACGCCAGAAACAAGCCTTTGCTGTTTTGAAGGCATGGATATTTGAGGTTAATTTGTTTCTGTAGTAGAGTCCAACCTCTATGTGACTCATATAGGAGGCTTTAACATTCCATAGGCCCCACCACATCTACCCCAGGCCATTCCACATCAACCTGAAGTCTAAATAAGTATAATATGACCACTATGTAAACAGAGCTTCAAGACAGAATTTCTGATTTAGTTCCAAATTAGATGTCTATCCCTAAGTCCCTCAGTAGAGAAATTCTTGCAACAGCAGTGTTTATTTACTTGGGTACTTTGAGAAGAGTTGACATTTAGATCCTTCTTAAATCACATTGGTTTTCATAGTAATTTTATAATAGGTATTTCATAAGATAATTTCTAGAGGATTGAAAAATATTTATTCAATTAATGAAATAACAATGAAAACATGAGTTAATATTTTTTGCTTTTAAAACTGATTATTATTAAATTTCCAAATATGTGTAAAAGAGGAGATAATAGTGTAATACCATGTAACCATTTATTCCACTGTTTATCAACATGCAGGCAGTTTTTCAAACAGAAGTTTTGGCAACATAACATTTTATTCTGTTTGGATCATCTTTTTAAAGATTACCTAATAATTATACTTTTTCCCCACCTCCAAAGAAGATCCGAATTTTCTACAAACATGTGCTTTGTGGTCATGATGGCATCTTCTGTATTTATTTCCAATTTGCTCTATAGGAATAACTTCAGAATACTTCAGAATACTTTGTTAGAATGGCTAGTTTATAGAGTGCCATTTCTCCCTGTTTGACCAGGAGATCACAGTTTATACACTTATTCTCTTGGGGCAATTATTAATAGCACCCCCTTTCATTCTCAAAAGTACCTTGATTTAGATAACAAATTACATGGCTACCATGATTATTAAACAGACATGCTTTTCCCCTTGTGTAGTTTGTCCTGCGTTTGCTGCCTTGCATTGTTCAGATCTGGATTCTGTGTCTTGCATTGGAATGCCCAGGCAAGTCTACATGGATCCTAATCAGTGATGTCTTATGCCAACGTCTGTGGGTGCTTGCAATATCTTCAGTGTCAGAAATGTCTTTGGCATCTATAATGGCCTACGCAGGACCAACTCCATAATTTCTGGGGTCAAGTGCAAAATGGAAAAAAAAATGAGAATTTCAAGATGGTGATGGCAAAGCATTAAACCAAATATGGGCTTACCCTTCCCTGGCTCCTATCCTGCCTAGCTCCTGCTCTCCACCCCGTTCCCTTTGTTGACCAGTTTCAACATCCATGGTTAACTTACTCTTCAGTCCCACTCTATGGGGCTGAACACTGGCCTATCTGGCTTTTGTTATTGTTTAATGCAGTGGTCCCCAAACATTTTGACACCAAGGACTGGTTTCACAGAAGACAGTTTTTCCAAGGAGGGGGCTGGCAGGGGGTCAGGGGGGAGCAGGGGACAGGAGGCAGAGCTCAGGCAAGAAGCTTCCTAACAGGCCACAGATCAGTTAATGAATACTTACTATTGATGATGAGTGGTAGAGCCAGAATTCTAACACAAATTTGCTTGATTTCACAATGAATGATCATAACTCTTCTGTTGCTTTGACTCTTAGTCTTTGTGGCCTAGTTAAGTCTTGGCAGAGTTCTCACCCTGGCCCAGGAGTGTAAAGATTGAAATTAGTTATTTATGGACAGATGATCAGGAACGAAGATGCACTTCGTTTTCTCTCCATGTTCTCATCTGTCACCTGGAACTTCTCTCTGACATGTGCACTGCCTCAAGTGTATCTTCTCCCTGCCCATATCCCTTCTCCTTAATTACTGCATGTACTGAAATGTGCCTGAACTTGAACTTTGTGGATCTCCTGGGCTAACCTCTCAATCCAGCTTAGTTTTATCATCCACTCTTTAACTAGCTTCTCTGTCTCACCGATTGCATTGTAGCTTAAACCTGAGCTGATTTTGCCCACGAACATTTGAAGTTAATTGGAAAATATGCAGACTTTTTAGGGGAAAAAATCATGCACAATCATACCTGTTGTGTTTTCTCCTGTGCCAATTATTTTTATTTTAATTAGTTAATTTCCATCTTTTTGAGGACCTCTAGTATTACTGAATATTTTATGCAACCAACTTTTTTCTGCTTTCAGACAAAGGGGAAGCCTTTGTGAGCCATTGGTAGGAGATGTAAATTGGTAAGGCATTATGGAAAACAGTATGGACTTTCCTTAAAAAAATTAAAAATAGAACTATCATAGGCAGCAATTCTACTTCTGGGTATTTATCCAAAGGAAGCAAAATCACTATCTTAAAAAATATATCTACACCCCACGTTCATTGCAGTAGCCAAGACACAAAAACAACTTGTGTCTGTCAACAGATAAAGAAAGAAAATATGGTGCATATATACATACATGTGTGTAAACACATGATGGAATAATATGCAGCCATAAAAAAGAAGGAAGTCCTGCCATTTGCAACATAGATGGACCTTCATGGTATCATGCTGTATTATTTTTTAAAAAATATGGAGCTGAGATTATTGCATGATAAGCACCATTTTCTTAAAGTAATTTTGATATTTGCTTCAACTCAAAAATAAAAAAATCTTAAATAAATGCTATCAAAAAAAAGCTGGGAGAACTAGAGAGGCAGGAAGAAGAAAATAATTTACGTAGAGCTAGTGATTCCACTTGACTGTCTCTTTAATAAACATAAACTACAGTGAGATGAGTTGATATATCTCCTATTACTCAAAATATTTCTGTTACTACTCTAAGCCCCTCATGAAGTGACTTCATGCTGTTCTGTGTGTGATTTTACTCTTCAAAGGTGTATATTTTTTAAATAATATGACTCATAGATGTCAACCTTCCATTATTGGATGCCAACAGGAACAAAGAGCTGTTTTGTCTTTGGAGGAAAAGAGCTGTTGAATACGTGGAAAAACATGTATTGGTATATAATGTGATGCCTTCCTGAGGGATTTTCAAGGTCAGTTGTGTTGGCATTCACTTTTGTTTTACCCACTGTATGTAGAACTTAACCTCTGTTAAAATAGACCTCCTCTTACTTCAATATAAACATATTTATCCCGTTCAAAGCATCCACTTAGACTAAAACTTCTTTGAGTTCTTTGGAGATAGCCACTGATGGAAGAACAACATCACTGATGGAGCTGTATTATCTAAGCAGCCAAACATTCGGTTACTTTGTTTAAGGAATAAGCTCCCATTTCTTCTTGATTATTTTATGTTAGGATAAATAGTGGGATTTCTATAAATTTATTAAGGTGCACCATTAATATTGAACTAAAAAATAAGGGTTGGGAATATTGATGCTTTCATATTCTTTCTATAGCATTTTTGTTTATTTCACCACAAATGGACATTCTAAAGTGTCTGTTCCTGGATGAGCAATGAATGGGACTATTTATCGGAGCATCAGTGGGTATTAGAGGCCGCTTGATAGTAAATAATGTATGAATAACATTATTATTGCTGTGTGCGAATGACTGTTTTGCTGTGGGCGGAAGTCATGGGTTGAACAAGAAGAGGTTGTTGTATTTTTCTAATACTGACACTTCGACATTAGCCAGAGTGTGAAGAGACCCTCTCACCTTCATCTTAAGGGAAGCATGGCTACATCAGTGTCAGCGATGCTCCTGAAGAGGATCTTCAGTGAAATAAGTGGAGAGATGTCTTGATGTTTTGGGGACTGTGGGAAATGGAATCAGTTGGGGGAAACCAGGAGTCTTACTTCACTGTGAATCCACTCAAGAACACACATGCCCATTAGCAAATTAGGTATGAACACCTGAGGTACAGAAGCCTCCCCTGCTAATATCAGGCGGGAGGAATGCTAGAGGATAAAGGCAATAAAAGCCAGGCAGTTGTTCCTAGCAATTTGTGGTTCAGTGGCAAGGGATTTGGCATCTTTCTTCTCCAGTTGCTGATTGCTGCCTGGAGAAGCAACAGTGGGTTCATTGGCTTTGTTGCTGTACTGTGTTGCACTCTCTCCTCCATCACTATTGCTGCGTTCTCAGTGGTGCCCAATAGAACCGTTTATTTTCTTACGGCTGCAGAAGCTCCAAGTGTGTCTCTTTGGAATTTGGGAAATAAGATAAAGGAGTTGGGCTCAGAATGATATGATTAGTCAAAAAAGTCTTTAGTTCTGCAGTGAGATAAGGTTTTATAAGATAAATATATTCTTGTGTTTATAAGATGTGTGTGTGTGTGTGTGTGTGTGTGTGCATGTAAAATCTTTTACACTTGGTTGTGGGGGTTGATGAGAGTAATGGGCTTGTTATTTTGAATGAGAAAGGTTGGGAATTCTCCCCACTCTAATGGGTAAGAACTTTGACAATGGATTCACATCCCAGGTACGTCACTATCTTGGGTCTTGAGAATCCACTGAATCTCCCAATACTTTTTTTTTAATCTATAAAATGTGGGAAATGATTGTAGCTAACTCATAAGTTATTGTGAATATTAAATGATACAACAGTACTAAATTTTAAAACAGTCCACAAAAACCCTAGACTTCTAGTGTTCTGTATAAAGCCTGCCCTGGTGATGGCTAAGTCATTTCCACAGCTTAGCAGTGAACTCATGCTTCTGTGCTTCAGAGTGTGGTCTGAGCCATTGCTCAGGCCCACAGAACTAATGATTCGATGCAGACAGTCTGAGGCGCAGGCTAGCGTTTATTTGCCACCATTCCAGGTTGCATTGGGATCAATTTATTGATCCAAATGAAGATGAATTCTTTTGATCCACAGGTCAGCATGACTGGGCACTTAGTATGAAGGTTCTGTTAGGTCTGACCATTTTCCAGAGCATATCTCTAGACCAGTGAATGCTTGTTAGCGATGTTTGTCTCTGTAACTGAGAAGGAGTTGGGAAACTCTAAGCTGTTAAATAAAACTCAGTTGATGCACAGGATACCTAGAGAAAAACTCGCCACCCCCAAAATTTATTCTTCTCAGGGCTTATATTAACAGGAGTGGCACTTCTCTTCATGGTCAAGGTGAACATGATGACCCTTATACAATCTAACTTAAATAAAACATATTAAATCACGTTTACATCTCACACTAGACATTATTTTTCTCAAAACACTTGGAAGAATTTTTATTACTTTGTGTCTGAAATCCTTTGACTTCAAGAACAAATACCATTTCTGAGGGGCTATCATTTCTCCACAATTATTGTGCATACAGGAATGTTCTTTCAAAGTGAGAAAAATTGGATCTGTAAATTGTTTTCAAATGCAATGACATTTTATGAACACTAAATTTGGCTACTGACAAAGTAGCTGATTTTAAGTTTTATAGATTTCTTTGTGGTCTACACTTTGTAGATCTTGTTTTATAGGTTTGTTTTCATATTTTGACGCTAATAGCTTTGCTTTTTTTTCAGTTTTTATATTTTTATAGAATCTTGGAAAGGTCACAAGCCCTGGATACTGTCTACTGTTCTTCATGGAAAAAGTGCCCCTGCTGGTGACCTTTTTAAGAAGAAGACATGGGTTTATGCTTATGCAGAGAAAATTTAAGTTGAAGGTTAAGCAGTTTGGACCATGACAAAAAAAATCTAGGCATTTGATTACATTTTATCTTTTATGAAGTTTGTTTTAATGCAGGCTGGTAGTTCCACTGACCTTTAAAATTCAGGATTTTTTTTTATTTTTAGAAAGTAAAAGTGGCATATATTCCATATACTTTATAACAGTCCTGTAAGGAACTCAAGTAGCACCCTTAATACATCCATTAGCCTTTCTACAGCCGAAATTCTGAATACACAACAAATAGGACTAAATAAGTAAAAAAACTGCCAATGATTGTAGTTCAGGACAGGTTTGCCACCAAATCTGTTCATGTCACATCAAGTTTTGCTGCCAAAAGACTTGTGAAAACCATTGTTTTCTCTGCTTTCTATATTTTGTAATGTTGTGGAGGGATGATAGACCTGTGTCCTAAGGTAATTATTAGCATTAGCTAATTTTACTTGACTTGTGAGGTTAAAAAGGGAAGATGTTGCCATCTTCATTTAGTGGCTGGCAGAGCTGGGATGCAGAGCACATTAGTGACTTTTTCTAGGTGATAGAGCAAGTAAGTGGTTGAAACGGAGAGGAAACCAGGGTGTCCTGTGTCCCAGCCCTGGGATGCTTGCAACTTCTTCATGGTCTCCGTAGTTATCCAAACGGCTGTTCACTTGCAGCTTGCTTGGCCTGGGACAGCAGCCTTTACTCCAGACAGGCCAGGCCTCCACCACTTCCCCACCCAACGGTGCTGTGTGGAGTTTCCTGAGCTGTGATGCACGTGGGTACTGGTTGTGTGATTGTTCTGAAGAAAAGCTCCAGTCCTTACACATCAAAATACGCATGTGTGACATTTGTGGAGATGAACTAAATTAGGTGTAACTCTTCTTTGCCAGGTTGATTTTGCTAATGTTTTCCTTTCCTCTCTCTGCTGAAGTCAAGAGAACTGAAGTTAGCTTCCTGCTGTATCTCCACCCAGCTCTTAAAAATTTCCTGCTCTGTTTCGCTGGCACCACACCTGCCAGGACCCATGGTGCATTTTATTGCTGCAGCTGTTTGATTCGTCTATTTTTGTCAGCACAAAGGTTAGTCTCAGAAGTGACAGCTTAAAGTAATTCACCTGATGTAGTCTTCCTGGACATCCGAAGCCTGAATTATTTTCACAACACCTGGGGACACTCAGAAGCCTATCTCATCATTTGTGGTGTCTGGAGCAGGAAGCCAACATTAAAATTCAGGTTTTCCCTTTGCATGCAGGTATTCATTTATTCCTTTGTGTGTGTGTTCATCCAGGAAGCATTTATCAAAAACCCAGTAGTGGGCTAGTTGCTGAGAAGGCCCTGTGAAGATCACTGGGCAGCTGTCTCTCTGGAAATAGAGTTGGGGAAATAATGCTTTTCTGCACAGACCCATCCAAGTCCTTGATTAGCCTAAGCATTCACAACTTTCCAACAGAGTGAGCCAAGGCACCATTTTTTCCTCTTTTTTTACAGTCATACATAAGAAAGCCAGGCAGGGTAGTTAAATGTCATGGTGAGCAGCACTGGGCTTTGATGACATGTGGCTTGGGTTCAAAATCTAGCAAACAGTTTACTAGGCTAGTTGATTTGGAGAAGTTACTTATACATGGTGTATATTTGTGGGTATATTTAAGAGTCCTTCAAATGTTCGTTCTGTTATCTGTGAAATGAGGGTGCCTAGTTTTGCGAAGGGGCATAATGAACACATGTGCACATATTAAGTGAACCTGGTGGTGATACAAGCATGTCCCCTCTCCCTCTCCCCTCCTGTCCCCACTGCTGTCTTCTGAGCCATTTTGTTATAGCTCCCTCTTCTGTCTCTTAATGAGAATTTCTTTTCTTTCTTTAACAAGAAAGACAGTATTATTTTCAGGTATTAAAAAGTTCCAGTCTAGTTTAAATTAAAAATTTACATTAAGAGTGGGAGAAGATAAATTTCAAATATATAATATAATGTACATACATGACAAATGGCTTATATCCAGAGTATGTAAAGAACTACAAATCAGTGAGAAAAGGACAGATATTGAAAAATAAAAATGAGCAACAGACTTGAACAGACTCTCACAAAAGAGGATATGTCAGTGGCTAATAAACTTAGGAAAAGGTACTACTTATTTCATTAGTTGCTGGAAAAAAGCAAATTAAACCATGGTGAGATACTACTAGATTGCTACCAGAATAGCAAAAATAAAAAGATAGAAACTAACATGTATTGAAGATTATATGGAGCAACAGGAAATTTCCATAAATTGCAGCTAAGAATACAAATTGATTTTTTTAGCATGGGAAAACTTTGGCAATATCTGTTAAAAGTAGATATAAGCACATGCCCAACCCAGCAAATCCACCCATAGGTATGTGCCCAAGAAAAATGTGTGAATATTCTCACAAAAGGCATCATCTGGAATGTTCGTAGCAATACTATCCATAGTAGCCCCCAACTGGAATCCATATGAATTTCTGTACATTCAAATGTTTTATCACAATGCAAATCTATGATCTACAATGCTAGGCAGAAACATGGGTAAATCTCACAGTACAATATTGAATGAAAGAAACCAGTCCCCAAGACTATGTATTCTACTATTTAATTTATTCGAGGTACTGAAACAGGGAAAACTAATCTCTAGTATTAGAAGTCATGTTTTGGGTGGGTATTAATTGCAAGGGGCAAGGAGGAGACCCTTGGGTCTTGATTAGGATGCTGGCTGCACAATGCTGGCTATTCCTGTTTATGGGAAAATTATCAAACTAGTACATTCATGGTATCTATACTTTTCTCTATGTTATTTGTTAATAAAATTCTCTTCTTTTTCTGACAGCTCTGTTTATTTTAACCTATCCTTCACTTTGCATTTCTCTTCTTCCCCATATCTTCTAGCCATTCTTTTTACATTACTACTGTTATTAACACTCCTTTGACATTTGGGATTTTCCAGTCCATGAAGCCCAAGGAGCCTTGTGCTGGAGTAAGCACTTCTTAGTCCACCTCTCAGCCCAGCCAATGCGTCGCATATCCAGGCAGAGATCTCTCTACAGCTCTAGCCCCAGGTCCCTAAAAAGCCGCCTTGGGCTACAGGTTTCTTGAGTTGACTGACACTAGCAAACATTAAAGATTGAGAGGTAGATGCAACAGGCAAGTTCACCCTATCAGCAAAGGCCAGAAGTTACTCCCAAATAGCTCTATACTTTTGGTCCCCTGTAATTTTGTGCATAGCCTTATCTTCAATTTTCCAAATCTCTTTCCTTTCTCTACCATTCTCCCTCCCCCCCCCTCCTCCTCCTCCCTCCCTCCCTCCCTTCCTTCCTTCCTTCCTTCCTTCCTTCCTTCTCATCAAGGATTTGAATGTCAATTATGAATGAACTAGACAATGGACTAAGTGTTGAATATACGAAGATGAATAAACCACAAACTTGAGTTTCACAGCTGCTAATTTCCTTTATTATTACTAAATAGTCTTCTTTTGGGACCACGTACTAAACATAAAATTACTGCTGTTAGCATCTTTTGAGCAAATGGTCACCTATGGGACATACTCAAAGGACAATGTCTTTGTGTGCAGAAGACATAAAATTGCTGTCAGCAGGGAGGACACACAGGATATCAAAAGTCAAGGTACATGAAGATTGTAGCTTTAACTCAGTGCTAGCTAAAGTCTCTTGGTTCCTTAAAATTTAGATAAGGAATCAGTGTTTCCTGACTTTGTCAGAATTAATTTCAACACCTAGGTTATGGTCCTTAGAAGTCCAAAGCTCTTCGTAGCTGTTCTACTATCTCTGCCCCTAAGAGGTGGGAATGGGAATCTTTGTTCTCCCTCCTGGGGTTTACATGAAGGTGGGGCTTCTCCTTCATCCTCCTTCTAAAAGAACTATAAGCCAAGAAGTTTATTCTGTGTAAGGATCATGGGGAAGGGTTGCATTAGGTACCATAGAACAAATAGCTAGAGTATGCTAATAAAATTCTATTAGATGATTATTTTTATACCACCACCATCATCATGTAGCATTTTCACCAGGTTTCACAGCAGCTTCCTGGCTTCTCTGTGGCCAAGCTAAAATCTTCTTCTTATCTCATAGTGAGAATTTTACTATTTTTATTTTTATTGTTGTTCAATTACAGTTGTCCCCATGTTTCCCCCATTACTCTCCCCTGCCCTAACTAACCCCCTACCTCCCACATTCAGTCCTCTCCTTGTTGTCTTTGTCCACGGGTCCTTTATACATGTTCCTTGACTTGACCCTTCCTCTTCTTTCCACCCTTATTCCCCTCCCCCCTTCCTTCTGGTCACTGTCAGTTTGTTCTTTATTTCCATGTCTCTGGTTTTGTTCTGCTCACTTGTTTGTTATGTTGAATATGTTCCACTTATAGGTGAGATCATATAGTATTTGTCTTTTACTGCCTGGCTCACTTCACTTAGCATAATGCTCTCCAGTTCCATCCATGCTGTCACGAAGGCTAGGCATTCTTTCTGCTGCATAAATTCCATTGTATAAATGTACCATAGTTTTTTGATCCACTCATTTACTGATGGGCACTTAGGCTGCTTCCAGCACTTGGCTATTGTAAATTGTGCTGCTATGAACATAGGGGTGCTTAGGTTCTTTTGAATTGGTGTTTCAGGATTCTTAGGGTATAATCCCAGCCATGGAATTGAATTTAATTGCTCACCTTTTGTGGTATTGGTTTCTGCCAACTCACATGCCCACGGGTTTGCACACTTTTACACCAAAGCTGTTATTTTCTCAAACAAAAATATTTTTCTCCTTAAGTGGGATTCTGGTACCCACTCCTGGCTATAAATGGTTCACATTCATACCTAGGATAGGAGCCAAATCCAGCTTTGGAGACAGTTTTCTTGATCCAGGCTTATCTTCATTCTCTACAAGCAGCCACTTCATAAAACATCCTCAAAAGGAATTGGAGAAGCTGACTTTGATTAAATAAGGCCTGGCCCAAATTTTCCCAAGGGTTATTAGAGCCATAAGAGTCAGGGATAAAATATCAAAAAACTGCTGAGAAATGAGAGGCAGAATGGCTTTCTTCTTCATGGACTCTGGAGAGTGGTTTTGGATCTTTGTGTTTCTAGTTGCCTCTTCTTAAGATGCACTCCAAACACCTCTCTGCCTAGAAACTTTTTTTTTAATCCTTTGGGTGTTTCTTCAGGTATAAACAACCCTTATGAACCTTTTAAACTTAGCCACAGAAATTTAATCACTGTCTACCATGATTTCTTCTGGCACTTCTTTATCTCTAATGAAACAGTTATTTCAGGGTAGTACAATTTGACTTTGTGTGACTACGTTTCCTACTAAATTGTGAATTATTTGAGACTTCAGACAGTGCCTGGTCATAGGATTTGTTCAGAAGTAACATGTATTTCTTAATGTGACTGGTAAAAAAGGGATGATGAAGAACAGGCATTCGTGTTGATTGAAATGTGAGTCTGCCCAGCATGTTTTGACATGAGATATAAGTTTTCTAACAATTAAAGAAGTAAACTTAGCAATATATAAGTAACATGATAAAATCTAAACATTTTGCCAATGTACCTGTCTTTATGCAAGACATGGGCGAGTTAGTGGCTTCAAGCACTGCTAACCTTCTGCTGTGATATTAGGAAAGACGGCAAGTACAGATGAAGATGTTACAAAGATATTTCTCCTGTGTTTAAGACCAAACAGCATGGGTATAGATGGGTGCTCCTGGGTCTGTAGAGGAGGAAAGACTTTTCCTCTATTACCTTAGGTTCTCTGGCTGGGCCTGAGAATTGAATTGACAAAATACAGATCAATGGGAGAGAAAGCACACCAGTTTTATGTGATGTTAATGTTTTCATGTGGATAAAAGCCTTTCTAAAAATGATGACCTTAAGGAGTGGGTAGATCTGAGAGCTTATATGCCATTTTAACAAAAAAAAAGGATAAATTGTCATGATATGACAGGACAGAGAGAAAGGGGGTTGGGGGTAGAGGCAGCAAATGTGGGAAAGTTATTAGGAAATACACGGGGAGACTGATGGAAGATAAAGGGTTATTTAGTAGGTTTGCTTGCACAAATTCTTCTTGACATCATTGTCTCTGGAAATAAAATGTTTTCTTCCTGGTGTGGAGAGGGCACCTTCATTACAGGAGATTCTATGGCCTGCTTTTAGGTAGAAAGGGGGAAGTCAGAGAGCCCTTCATGCATCTGCTATTTCTCAAGCGCCTTCAGCTCAAAATAATCAATATTCCAAAGTGGCATATTTTGGGGCAGAATAATCTGATCTCCTTCAGATTGTGGTTGCAGTTTTGCTAAAGTTGGCCTCTATTAAATGTCTTTAAGGACCTACAGTCTCCTAGAAGGAGATACAAAAGGAAATGAAAACTCCGAAGCATAGGGTTTGCCAAAGATGTAGGCTCAAATGATTGTAGAGATTTGTGTTAATTTTTTAATTAAGATTATTAATGTGTGTTAAAGTTCTAGTTGAAAGTTTCATAAGTTTTGATTGATCTGCCTGAATTCTGTTTCCCATAAGTCTGTTACTTTTCACAGACAGGATGCAAAGTGTTTCAGTAAAGCAAATTTAACATTAGAGGGGAAAAATGCATGTATTTGCTATTCCTAGCCATCAAAACTTCTCCAAATGGGAAGGAATTATAACTTTCTAAGTGGGAAGGAATTATAACTCTGGGACTATGATGTTCCCAGAACTTTTTACCTGAGTGTCTATTAGTCATAGCTGAGCTAACCTTCTTTCAGATTCCTAAGGAATTATCTATCTTGACTGTCCCAACTCTTTTGTGAAATAAACCACTTTTCTTTCTCATTATGCCTTACTTATACTCCTCCCAGCACAAACTCGTAATTACCTGTGTGTCTGCTTTTCCCATCAGACTGTGACTTCTGCCAGACCTACTGCCTGCTGGATACTCCACCAAAGCAAATTGTTGAATGAATGAATGTTGAATGAACGTTTGTTTCATTTTCTAACCTAGGATCTTAATTTCTCTTGGGAGACATAGAAAATGACAAGGTTTATCATCAATAACCTTCTCCAGTCCCATGAGGAAGCTGTTTCTAAAAATATCTTGCACTATCTTGCACTTAACACTAAATATGTGTTAATTACGGTGATCACCATGACTATCGTAATCAAGGAGTACTTTTACTATCCCTATTTCATAGATGAGGAAACTACAATGAGAGAGATTGCGCAATCTGCCAACACCAAACAGCCAATGAGAGGCAGATGTGGGGTTCATACCCAGGTAGTTTGATTTCAGATGGTAGTTCCTAACCGGCATGCATACTGCCTCCACATTTCAACAAAATTTTTCCCCTCAAGGTGTGTGTGTGTGAATGGTGCGTTTCA
This sequence comes from Phyllostomus discolor, assembly GCF_004126475.2. Taxonomy (NCBI): domain Eukaryota; kingdom Metazoa; phylum Chordata; class Mammalia; order Chiroptera; family Phyllostomidae; genus Phyllostomus; species Phyllostomus discolor. The sequence goes on along the minus strand of NC_040909.2, from coordinate 17,718,329 downwards.
TCACAACTGAAAAGCTTAAAAGACCTATAACATTGAGTGACTCTGCTATGCTACCGTTATTCGATATAATTATATATACTTTCTTTAGGAGGAATAAAGGATTTATTTTAGCCCAACTATATTTAGACTTATGGATTCATTCCCTCTTATCCAGCATTGTGACTTGCCATCCTTAATTAGCCTAGCCACTTGAACCACATCACTTTTCTAGTGCTTAACAACCACGGATTCCTCTGCCTCCCTCCTTCTCAACCATTCCATGAATGTCTTCTTTGCTGGGTTTTCTCTTGCCTGGCAAGGTAATAAACTCAATAACTCCCTCCTCATCTCCTTCTTCCTCTCCCCTCCCCCTTTCTGCTCCTCCTTAAGCTCTCGTCTTAAATTTATTCTTTGATAATTACATTGCTGTGGCAGAATATTCCAGAAGGCTATTCACCACCATTAGATTCCAAACTCCAGATTTAGAAAGTTTACTCTTTTTCAATCTCACTTAAATAATTAGACAAAGGTACTTTTCTTTTGAACTACCATAAACCCTTATAGATGAAGACATAAAGGTAATTATGTAAATTAGTGAAAAGATGACATAAGATAATGCTTTAAAAAACACAGCATCCAAGTTCTGCATAGGAGTTTACAATAATAAGAAGCAGGTCAGCAAGATTTTGCCTAATGGAGGCCCCTTGGGAGCCTGTTCTCAAGGATACAGAGGAAGGACTCGGAATTAGTTCAGCAATGGTTTATAAATCATTTCTGCTTCAGGGCGTAGTGGTGCGGAGGCTCTCTGAAAATGGGTTATTATCTTCAGTAAGTTAAAGCATCCCCCTGACCCCAGGTTATTCCTCAAATCATAACCCCCAAATTATGTGCTTATTCCAGTTATTCTCAGAGCTAGCTTCTTATGCATCCATTTAATTCCTTCCCCAATAATTGCAAATTCCAAGTTTGGTAGGTCTGTGTTCTTAAGGGTCACTCTACCTGTTATGTAGACAGGAGAGCTCATGTGTCTGTGGCAAGCAGGCAGGCATGTAGGATTACACGTGGATGTATGCTTGTAGGTACGTAGTGCAGATCTCTGCATTTTGTACAAAAGTATCCACATTAAAGAGAAGAAAAATAGGGAAGTACAGTTATGTAATTCCCCTCTGCATATTTTAAAGAGGTTTTGTTTGTGTATTTGTTTTTCTCTGTACATCTGAATTAATTGTCTTGTGATCGGTATTCAGAGTTATTGTGAATTGTTTGGCTGAATAAATGAGGAGAGAAGAGTGGGAATAGAGATGGGTGGGTAAAATCTGTGATTTTGTGCGAAACCAAAAGGAAACTTTAAAGATTTTTCTCTAATTGGGGGAGTAGAAAGGAATGGTGCCTTTTACAATTTACTATTCTTTGAAGCTAGTATTTCAGAGATTTTTTTCTCCTTTAAATTGGGTAATTTATAAATGAATGCTCTCAGAGGAACTTTTAAAATCAAACAAAAAACACGCTACTTGGAAATTGATTTGTCCCCAGGACTTTTTAGCCTAAATATTTTTTCATGTAATTCATTTTCAAATAATTTTCTGATAATTACTTGATTTTAAGATTCCATATGCTAAAAGTCAGAAATATGCAAATAAGGCATACAAGAGAAATGAACACAGTAAAGCTTCTCTTGGGGAAATTATCAGCTGCATCTTTTGTATCTCATGGAAATGGATCCTGACTTCCAGTTACACTTACATACCTTAAGTCTAGTTAGCTTGAGGTTGAATTGGGAATGGCAAAAAACCATGTTCACACTGGGGCCTCTGATGGTTAGGTGTTATGTATGCCTGGTGCTTTCTGGATGTCTGTGTAGATCAGGTTCAGTTCCCAGGGAAGCCCAGAGAGGAAGGAAGGTGGCATCCTGATTTTACAGGTGGAGGCAAGGAGGGAAAGAGATATTGGGGAATTTGCCACATTCACAGTGAATTTCAACATAGCTTTTATGGCTCTTTCAATCTCCTTCCACTACAGAGGTAGTTCTCAAACTTGAATGGACATGGGAGTCACATGGAGGCCTTATTAACTACAGGTTGTTGGGCCCACTCTCAGACTTTTCCATTCAGAGAGATCACTGGTCAGGCTGAAAGTTTGCATTTCTAACAAGAGCCCAGGTGGTGATAATGCAGCTGGTCTTGGGGCCACACTTTGAGAACCAGTGCCGTATAACATAGAGTGGGTTCTCTAAACCCATGCCAGTCATGTTCTGTTCATAAGTCAGGTGCTTGTGTGAAATCTTGCAAACCTGTGCCCCGTTTTGTTTTATGCTCCTCCAGTGCAGTCCCTGTGCCCTGGAGTGTGAGGGGCTTTGTCTGTGGGGCCTCAAAGCTACAAGGTACTATATTTTGCTGTGTAGAATGTGCACCCATGTTTTGTGTGCATTATACACAGAATTATTATACCCATTATTATACCACAGTATATAATCATTAGACCCAGGTGTAATGTGCATCCTTATTTTTCCCTCGAAAATTTGGGTAAAAAAAGTGCTCATTATACATCAGTGAAATATGGTAAACATGATGTCTCTTCAAGGAGTGCCAGTTCTCCTTGATGGTAAATAGTTGAACGTGCTATTTTTATGTTAAAACACACAGCTGTGTGGTGGAGGAGAAACAAATGCACATGGCTCTCTAAGATAAAACTCCAGATTTCAAAAGAAGTTTGCCCATATGGTAGATTGCTTAGGCTATGCTTCAAGTCTCGGAGGGCACACGCTGACTGACTCTCCTCTCGTGATAAGTAGACTGAGCTAAGAAAACAAAAAAAGATTACTTTGCATTGATCTTAATTACTTTCTTGAGATGGGAGTTTCCATCTCTGGATTGAAGTTCTAGTCTCTTCCCTGACCTTATAATAAGTATTCCTCAGGGTTTAGCCTTCAGGACCAGCTCCATCAACCTTTTTCTTAGGACATCCAGAAATTCCAGCATTAGGGATGACATTTCTGTTAACACTGAATGCCATAAACTTCAAATTAAAAAAAATGTTAAAGAAAATTGAATGTATTTTAAACCTGCTGTCCTCATGGAATCTAAAGTCAGTTTTGGGGGATTTCTTCCTTCACTATGGCTGCTAGAAAAAAATCGCGATTCATCACATGGGTATACACACACACATATCAGCAAAGACACACTATTCCTAACTCAGATGCCCATTTTCCTAGGCTTTAGTGGCCATTGAAGTGAGTGGTTCTATTCCTTTTATGCCAAACATGAACATGGGACCCTAGTCTCTCAGTCCCCAACTTTGTGGTTCTATTGGGTCGGCCTCTATTATGAGCTCCTTCCAGAAAACCAAACAATTAATTCCAACAGGTACTGCTCCCAATTAAGCCAACTGAAAGCAGCACTTGATAAAAAGCATCCAGAATTAGTCAACAGAAAGTGCATACTCTTCCATCAGGGTAATGCAAGACTGCATGTTTCTTTGATGACCAGGCAAAAGCTGTTACATCTTGACTGGGAAGTTCTTATTCATCTGCTGTGTTCACCAGCCATTGCACCTTCTGATTTCTATTTATTTCGGTCTTTACAAAATTCTCTTAATGGAAAAAAATTTCAATTCCCTGGAAGACTGCAAAGACTGAACGTACCTGGAACAGTTCTTTGCTCAAAAAGATAAAACGTTTTGGGAAGATGGATTTATAAAGTTGGCTGAAAGATGGCAGAAGGTAGTGGAACAAAATGGTGAATACATTGCTCAGTAAGGTTATTGGTAAAATGAACGATCTCTTTTATTTTTATTAGAAAAAAAACTGAATGAACTCTTTGGCCAACCCAATACTAAGGGCAGTAGTGCTCATCTCCTAAGTTTCATCTCACTACGGTTTTTGTATGGCCCACAAGCAAGAATGACTTTGCAGTTTTAAAAGATGGGAAAAAATCAAAGCAGGAAAATGTTTCATGATGCATGGAAATTATAAGAAATTAAGATTTCTATTATAAGAAGTGCAGTTTTCATAAATAAAGTTTTACTGGAATGCAGCCACACTTGGCTTCTTATTTTCTGTAGAAGCTTTCGGCTGCTTTCATCACCGCAAGGGCAGAGATGAGTCATTGTGACAGAGACCTTGGGGCTCACAAAGCCAACAAGTTGTACTATTTGGCAGATAAAACTTACAGATTCCTGCTCTTGGTTGCACAGGAGGCAGGTTCTCTTCTGCTTTTAGAAAAACTGGGCGACTTAGATCCAGACTCAGACCAGTTCTACCCACAACATAGGTCCACTCATCTGTCTATTCCTCCCTCCTAAAAGCTTTGGTAGCTTGCAGTTATCTGAATGTCTGACAACTCTTTGTAACAAAACAATAATGTGTGCTTAAAATAAGGGTCCAGGTTCAGGCTTCAAGGCTGCCAGAAATAGAGGAGGGAAAAGTACATCTTATTCATTCCTGAACCTGTGTCTGTGTGGGTATAAGTGCATGCGTGTGCCCTAAATTGTCAATACGTCAGTACATAATCTTGCCCTAATTCTTAAAGTCTTTGCAAGGAAAACCTCTGAGAAAATAGGAGGTATGTGGGGTTTGCCATTTATCTCAGTCAATGCAAGAAACTAAAGCTGGTAAAGAACTTTGTGCATCTCCCTGGGTGACAATGCTCACACTGGCATCACCTTTTGACATGTTCTCCTATGAGAAATATACTCACTCAATCACTCACTCACTCACAAATACACACCTTCATCCTCTATTCTCCCCAGAAAAGCAGAGCATGATTAAGTGCTTGCATATAGCTAACTATGGAAAAAGGTCTAGGCGATGAGGATTTGGAAGAAGAAGCAGAAATAGAGGAAAAGACAAGGAAAGGGTACATTCTTTTTGAGTTGTCTTTTTTTTTTTAAAGCTGGGTTGAGGTATAATTTATATAATAAAAAATTCTCCCATTTAAAATGTACAGTTTAAAAGGATTTAGTATATACAGAATTGTGCAACCAGCACCACAGTCAATTTTTGGAACATTTCATTATCTCCAGAAAAATATTGTTCCCATTAGCACTCCCTATTTTTTCCTAACCTGTTCCTGAATCCTGGTACCACCTGTGTACCGGGGTGTGCTTTCTTTCCCCGTGGGTTTGCCTATTCTGGACATTTCTTGGGAACGGAATCACATGCAACTGTCTTCTTTCACTTAGCATATTTTCAAAGTTCATCATGTTGTAGTGTGTATCAGTGCTTTGTATATTTTTAGTGACAAAAACATCTCCTTGTATCAACAAACCACATTTCATTTATTCATTCACTAGTTGGTAGACATTCGAGTTGTCTCTACTCTTTGGCTTTAAGTAATTTCGGTGCTAGGAACATTAGTATACTGTACAAGTTTTTGTGCAGAAATATGTTTTCAATTTCCTTGGGTATCTTCCCAGGCCAAATCATATGATAACTTTATGTTTAATCTTTTGAGGAACCGCCTCTCTGTTTTACATAGTGATTGCACCATTCTGCATTCGAACTAGCAGTTTCTCTACATCCTTGATATAATACTTGCTATTATCTGTTTTTGTTTTGTTTTGGCTTAGCCATTGTAGGGGGTATGAAGTGGTATTACACTGTGGTTTTGATTTGCCTTTCCCTGATAGCTAAGATGTTAAACATCTTTCATGTGATTATTGGCCATTTTTATATCTTTGGTGAAGTGCCTATTCAGATTCTTTGTCCATTGTTTGAGTTTTAAAAATTTGCCTTTTAAAAATTGAATTGTAGAAGTGCTCTATGTGTTCTGGATATGAGTACTTTATCAGATATTTGTTTTGTAAATATGTTCTCCCATTCTGTGCAGTGCATTTTTATTTTCTTGACGGTATACTTTGAAACACATTTTAAATTTTGATGTAGGACAACTTATCTATTTTTAATTCTGTCACTTGTGCTTTTAGATGTTAAATATAAAAGGGCTTTGTGTATCCCAAAGTCATGGAGATGTACTCCTATATTTTCTTCTAAGAGTTTCACAGTCTTCGATATTACATTTAGGTAGGTCCATGATCCATTTGGGATTTTTGTGTATTGTGTGAGAACTGGGTGTTACTTGATTCTTTTGCATGCACGTAATCTGTAGTCTCAGAATCATTTGTTGACAGACTACTCTTTCTCCCATTAAATTGTCCTGGCACCCTCGTCAAGAATGAACTATATGTATGAAGGTATATTTCTGGACTCTCAATTCTATTCCCTTGGTCTATATCTCTATCCTTATGCCAGCACCACACTGTCTTGATTACTATATCTTGGTAATAAATTTAGAAATTGAGAAGTATGTGCTATAGACTGAATATTTGTGTCTCCCAAAACTTGCATACTAACTTCTAATGTCCACATAATGGTATTTGGAGGACTGGCCTTTGGGAGTTGCTTAGGCCATGAAGGTGGAGCCCTCATAAATCCAGTTAATGTCCTTATAAAAGAGATTTCAGGGAGCTCCCTCACCCTCAATTCATCATGTGAAGACACAGTGAAAAGGCAGCCAACTATGGACCAGAAAGTGAGTTTTTGTTAGACATCAAATCTGCAAGCACCTTGATTCTGGACATCCTAGCCTCTAGAATTGTGAGAAATTCCTGTTTTCTATAAGCATTCAGTTTTTAGTATTATGTTATAGCACCCTGAATGGATTAAGGAAGACACTGTGACTCTTCCAGTATTGTTTTCTTCAAGATTGTTTTAATTATTCTGAGACCTTTAAATTTCCATATGAACTTTAGAATCAGCCTGTCAATTCTGCAAGGAAACCAACTGGGATTTGATAAGGACCATGTAGATCCTGTAAATTGACTATTGCCATCTTGATACTATTAAGCCTTCTGATCCACGAACATGGATGCCTTTCAACTCATTTACTTTTTTAATTTCTTTGAACAATTTTATAACCTTTCCAAAGTATAAAATTTATACTTATTTGTTAAATTACATTATTCCTAAGTATTTTATTCTTTTTGACACTATTTTAAATGGAATATTTTACAATTTTATTTTCATACTGTTCATTGCCAATATTTAAAAATTGTATTTTATATGTCTCTTTTGTACCATGAACACTTGTTCAACTTGTTTACTAATTCTAATAGTTTTTTAGTGAATGTATCATAATATTTTATATACAAGGTCTTGTCATCTGAAAAAATAAATAATTTTACTTTTCTCTTACCAATCTAGATGTCATTTATTTTATTTTATTACTGGACTGCCAGGTCTAGCACCTCAATTTGGAATAGAAGTAGGGTCTTAGATATTATCACATTTTTTCTTCATCTTTTGGGATGACTATGTGGCTTATACCTACTTTTTTCTTTTTTTTTTAAATCCTCACCTAAGGATATATTTATTGATGAGAGAGAGAGAGAGAGAGAGAGAGAGAGAGAGAGAGGGATTGATATTAGAGAGAATCATTGTTTGGTTGCCTCCTGTATGTACCCCAACTGGGGATCAAACTCACACCCAAGGTGTGTGCCCTGACTGGGAATTGAATTCACAACCTAGGTGTGTGCCCTTACTGGGAATCAAACCACAGCCTTTTGGTGTACAGGATGATGCTCCAAGCAACTAAGCCAGCCAGGGCTTTTCTTCTGTTTTTATGGTGTATAACATTGATCGATTTTTAGATGTTAAACCAACCTTACATTCCAGACATAAATCCCACTTGATCATGGTTTGCAATTCTGTTCATGTGTTGCTAGATTTATTTTTATAGTATTTTGTTGAGGGTTTTTGTGTCTATATCCACAACAGATATTGATCTGAAGTTATTTTGTGTGTGTGTACTGTCTTTATCCAACTTTGGTGTCAGGATAATAACATACCTCATAGAATGAATTAGAAAATGTTTTTCATTCTCTCTTTTCTTTTCTTTTCTTTCTTTTCTTTCTTTTCTTTTCTTTCTTTTCTTTTCTTTCTTTTCCCTTTCCTTTCCTTTCCTTTCCTTTCCTTTCCTTTCCTTTCCTTTCCTTTCCTTTCCTTTCCTTTCCTTTCCTTTCCTTTCCTTTCCCTTCCTTTCCTTTCCTTTCCTTTCCTTTCCTTTTCTTCTTTTTCCTCCCTCCCTCCCTCCCTTCTTCCCTCCCTCCCTCTCTCCCTCCCTCTCTCCCTCCCTTCCCTCCTTCTTCCCTCCCTCCCTCCCTCCCTCCCTTCCCACCTTCCTTCCTTCCTTCCTTCCTTCCTTTCGAGTTTGTGATGAACTGGTATTACTGCTTCTTTAAAGATTTGGTAAAAATTACCAGGCAAACAGTCTCAAAGGGCACATTCTTGAGTTAATCAGCAATGTAGGCCCCTATGGCTGGATTCTGTTACATCTCTCCGAAAGATCAAATAGGCTATATTTCAGATTTTGTACTAACAACCAGAAGAGAGGAACGTTTATCTAGCACCAGCTCCTGACTACCATTATTCAGTGGTTTCTTTGTAAAGTGTTAGCTCCCTTTCACTTTCAGGATGTCCTTGTATGAGGTCCAAGTGAGTATGAGGTGCCCCACGCTGTTGAGTCAGAGAAGCAGCAGTGCCACTGAGGAGAGGGGCTCTTTGCTGAACTGCAGGTAGACACTTCCGGGGGGAAGTTTGTTTTTGCATCAGTGGCTGGAGTAAATGTTTTGAGTGAAGATGTGGATTAGGGTACAAAAGTGAGCCAGTATAGTGCATCCATTGAAGCATCTCAGTCTGCTTGTGCTCTTCATTATCTTCATTCATTCACAGAGACTTCAAAGTTGTGGTCACCCCAAGATTTACAAAAGATTTAAACATGAGGGTTAGTGGAACAGGCTTCAGCTCCTACTTCTACAACTCATCCTGGGACCTTAATTAATATTCATCTCCTTTATCCGTTCTTCATTATAGGTTTTCCTCACTCTTCCTTCAACACTTCAGTGCAGATAAGTTGTTGACCTGATGGGGTAACTTCAAACTTTATTTTGAGTGACATAGCTTCTTAGTTGTCTTACCTTTGTTGAACTGTGGTTTCTGTAATTCCTCATTTACAGTTATTACTCAGCATGGAAGGACACAATGATGCCCCAGAGAATCCTCTAGGTTCCACATGTATTCTTTTCTGTCCCTCACTTGTACAGAAGCAACGATCCCTCCTCACAGTAACAAGATCAATTACAACTGCCAATGTAGTAACTTTTTTCATTGGTTGATGTTCTACAGTCATGAGGAGCCCCATATTGCAAGGTGGTAGTTGTAGGCTCAGACATAGTGAAACCCAATCCAGCTGAGCCTGAAGTTTTAGGGACAAAAAGAACAAATTAAAGAAACTGGAACCTAGACAAAATGAACATTGTCCATCTTACTTTTACCTCTTGGTTCTTTTGCCAATTGATTCTGGATTTTAGGGACATAACAACACATGCATCAGTCATGGCTTCAATATCAAATCCCAGGGCGCAATGTCCCAAACTCATAGGATGTGGTCTTTAAACCTCATTTGAGATTTCAGTGAGCCATTCCATCATGCCATTAGGCTGATTGCTCCTGAGTGATGTGATATATGGTTGGACCAGTGGAATCAGAGATCAAGTGGCCATTATTGCACCTCAATCACCATAAAGAAGGTCCTTCAGTTGTTGATGATTGGTAGGATATGATGCTGGAAATTAGGTGTTCTGTAAGTCTTTGCTTGGTGGCACTGACAGAGAGACTGTAGGTCAGAAAGGCAATCCCATATCTGGAGTAGATATCAATTCCAGTAAGTAAAATTCCAGATAGAAGGTGTCTGATATATCAATCTGTCAGTAAGTGGCTGGCTGGTCTCCTCAGGAGACAGTGTAGCACTGAGACTTCAGCATCAGACTCTGTTCTTGGCAGGCTCAGCTAAAAGGCATCTTATTCTATGACTGGGGCTGTTTGACCATGCTTAGCTTTTATTCCTGCAACCACATCAAGTCTGTTCAAGGGCCCTTGTGAAAGCTCTGGGAGCAGTGGTTACTACATAGCATATTACTAATATGAAACAAATATGAGCATATTTTAATCTTCTGAAATATGTTCACTCATATGCTTCTTCTCCAGTCTTCTGATCTTACTTCTTCCAGGCAGCTGAGCAATAAGATAGGCCATTCAGCAATGCCCGGAATTGGACACTATTCTGTACTTCAGGTCAGGTCATTGCTTCCTCCATATAAAGCAAATGACCACATGTCCTGTTCCCATTTTTTTCTACTGGGAAGAATTTCCTTCACCACTTTCCCTCTAGGCCAACCTATGACTGGGGTTTCAGTGTGGCAGCATTTTCAGCTAACCCCAATATATAGAGCCAACCCATCAGGGAGCCAGGCCTGAGTATTTTCCTCCTTGCAGTTGAGCATAGGATGTATGTCCCCCTGAGGCTACACGATATGAGTTGAGAGATGTGTCAGTACAACTCAGGTAGGAGCTCCAGGTGTCTGGGATGCTCTTTATGTAAGTTATGTATGCCTTCAGATCTGCTTGTGCCTGACTGTGAACATACCATTTCCATCTCATGATGGATTGCTGCTGCAGCTGTCCAATGCTATGATTTGATGGATCTGATAATATCAGTCATAAAGGGCAATTCCCGACATGTAATTTATTTGGTGTCATGTGGTCAGGATCTTAAAATGCCACTAGGGTGCTTTAGCACTCAAATGGTGAGTAGTTTTTTCCTGCAAAAGGCATGACCTTATTCTAGAACCCAAGGGGTATGCACTTGACTCTTCTTTGAGGCTTGTCAGGGACAATAAGCTGCCTTCTTATTCAACATGAGTATCTCCAACACTATTAAATATGTTGGGTGATACAGGCTGAAAGACAGGACAGCCTGACTGCATCCTGAAACTTCTGAAGAATCTTCTCCCACTCTTAGCACCACTGAAAACTGACACCTTTCTGAGTCACCAGAAAAATGGCTCAGAGCAATATTCCCAAGTGTACTACAAGTTGCCTCTAAAATCCAGAGAGACCCACCAAATGCTGTACATCATGTTTTTAGAGCTATGGGGTACAAGGTGTGACAACTTGTTCTTTACTTAAGAGAGGATATCCTGACATGCCATAAACTATTAGAGATCTATTCTGCTCCTAGGAATGTAGTATGGTCTATTAGCTGTAGTCACAGATCTTTGCAGGTCAAGACACCCTGATTGCCTCTTTGGCTTTGCTTTCCCTCACAGTAGTTTCATCCATCTCGCCTCTGTCTGTTAAGTAATACCATATGGCCCCAGATATTGTGCAATCCCATTGTCTTTATTGAAGCCATAAATCCCGGTTCCGTGTCAGCATCTCCTACCGTTAACTCTATCTTGCGTATAGCATTAGGGAGCTTCTTCAAGATGCTGCTGTTTCCTTTCCCTATGTAACTTTCAGGCCACCCAATGACTCTGTCCCTGGAGCTTATCTTTATGTTCAGTCCTGGGATATTATAGTTTTTTTGAATCTTCTACTTAAATCTTTACCAAAAACCCGATGAGCCACTGGGAACCAAGTACTAGAGATGGTAGCTGCATCCCACCTCCCCAGTAGGCCAAACTGTGGTTTCCCTGTCTAGTAAAAATAAATGGTAATTTGGGGAACCTCCCACTCTCAGAAATTTCCAGAACAGGAGTTAGTCAAGCCATTTATTGTCAGAATTACCTACAATTTCAAAGAGGACTCATTTTATATACCTCCTGTCCCTTGGATCTAAGTACAAGAGGGATAGAAACTAATAATTCCACACTGGTTCTTGCTTATTTTTTAGAAATCCTGTCTTTTTCCCTAGCTCAGCTTATGTAGTTCTCATGTGGTATGTTTGTATGTGTAATATGTATGGATGTATGGAGGTATGATAGCCATTACTAGTGCTCACTAATAATACCTAGTTCTCTTTTCCTTCTGGGGAACATGAGAAACAGAACTTTCTAGCCTCCATGCAGTTAGTCAGAGCTGTTTGACTAGTTTTCACCAATGGTCTGTGGTCAGACATGATGTATGTTCCTCGCAAAGACAGTGGTATTACTTGTCTGCTCAGGCTGCCATAACAGAACACCACTGACTGGGTGGCTTAAACAATAGGCTTATTTTCTCACGGTTGTGGTAAAAAGTGCTGGCATTTTTGGTTCCCGGTGAGAACTCTCTTCCTGGCTTGCAGACTGCTACGTGCTCGCTGTGTCCTCACATGGCCTTTCCTGTGTGTATGCACGAAAAGGGGAGGCAGAGTACAACCTCTCCTGTCTCTTCTTCTTATATTGGCACCATCTGTGTCAGAGTAGGGCCTTCTCCTTGTGACCTTCTTTAATACTAATTGCCTTCATAAAGGCCCTGTTTCCAAATATATTTCCACTGAACATTAGGATGTCAACACACAAATCTGTGGGAGACATAGTTCAGTCCACTGTAGCAGTGAAAATCCCTTCTCCGATGCCATTCTCCATCTTTCTTTCCCCTGCCTTGGCAACCTGGAAGCCATGTGTTCCAGATGACAGCCAAGATGGGGGCTGAACCCCCATCTCAGGTAAACTGAACCTGAATCAGCACTTAGAAAGGTGCTCCCTTGGAGAGCCAGTGAGACGGAGAACTATGATTAAGAGGCAATATGCATTAAGTCATGGAGACATGAAATCTAGGTCATTCCCGTAGTATAGCCTCTGCAGACTAATTCAGGGGTAATATTAGCTCTTGGCATGTATACGCTTGTCTATTTCTTTTTGTCTCATAACTAGCACGGGTCCTTTAGATTTAGGACATTTTACTCACATATTTCTGTATAGAAGTGTTCATAGGGGAACAAAACACACTTTTGGAATGAGTTTGAAAATTAATAGGTAATGTTTTGCATATTGCTTTCCCCATGTCATCATACGGTTTCCATGATGATTGTTTTATTGACTCTATAATATTTCAGTTGAAACCCTGAGCTCTAATTTTGAAGACTTTCATTTCCTACAAGTTATTATTTGACCTATAATTTTGTTTGCTAATAAAATCTTTCTACCATTTACATTGAAGAAAACTATGCCTCTCCTGGAGTGAATTATCAGAGTTTAAAAACACACCTTTATTTTCAATTTAAAATTAGTGTGATGTTCAGATTCAGTTAACAATTGTCTTTAACATCTCAAAACATGACATCTTTATACTCTTGCTTTGGATCTCAGGTAGCTTTATTTATGTGCTACTCTCAAAGTACACAGAGCTTTCTCACAGAATGAATTGTGTTGAATAAATAACAAAAAGTTTGCTGTAAGGAGCCTGGAATCTGTAGGCAAGACACCTAATCCAGGATGCAGAAGAAAGACCAAGCACTGGGTGTGGGTTAGGGTTGTTTCTGGAACGATCCACCGCAAAGGTGTGTTTTAGTCTAGTGACACAATAGATGTGATGGTACAATGATTTATCAGGGAAAATGAGACATTTACCAATAAAACAGACCATTAGGAAGCCACCAGTGAGTCATTAGAGTAGATATTTCTGTTTTAAGGATGGCCTCAGCCTTGTAGTAGGGAGTGACAGAGAAGTGGCTTACCCTTCAGGAGATGTTGGTGTGGCTTAGCTATTCTTTTTACTGCTTTTACATGGTACCTGCCTGGCTCACAGGAGGACAGAGAAGGAAATGCAGCCCACTCTCCATCACCACCAGTGACCATGCTATCTCCAATTATAGCCCTCCTAGAGATCTCTGAAATAGTATTTCTGAAATAGTCCTTTATTAAAAGCTTAAGGCTGTTCTGATAAATAAACTGGGAGGTTCTGTCATCGTCTTCACAGTGCCAAAGGAGACTGCATTCTTGCTCAGTGTGAGATCAAGGTGGTGTGGGCTGTTAGGGGAGACGAGGTGCAGTTCAGGGCTGTGATTCAGCTTCATGAGTAATGAAGTGACAGGCTGGAAGGCAACTTCATTATCTGTAGAGCAGTGGGTCCATCCATCTGCACAAAGTGAAAATACAGGGAGAAGGCAGGAGGTGTAGAGTGGGAAAGAAAGGGGAATGTGCTGGTTGAGTGGGTGGCCTGGGGGTCAGAGAAATTTAAATTTGAATCCTGACCTAAGTGAGAGATTTGGAATGGGTTACTTAACTTCTTTGAGCCCAGTTTCCCCATCAGTAAAACGGGGATAAGAATACTGCTTTATTATTGTTGCACATATTCAATACAATGATTGGGAAAAAGTTATTATACTGAGCATGATATCTGACAACAACCACAATAATAATAATAGCCATTCACTTTTGGCACCACCTGCTAAATGCTTGATATATTATCCTATAAAATCTTCCACTTGCAGCTTAACAAATTCCTGAAAGGTTGTGCACCCACCTTTGTGGGAGAGAGGCTGAAGTTCAGTGACATGAGTAGGGACACATAGGTGGTAACTGGGGTATCCTGTTTTTTTAACTACAAAACTGGCTCTCCATGCACTATGCCATACTTTAGGCAGGTTGAATAAACATTCAAGACATCAAGGCAGAGAGCATTATCTCATGAGGGATATAGAAGTAAAAATGATCTTCTTATTACCTCTGTGGCACGACTTCAGTGTCCTGGCTGCTTAAAAGGATGACAGCCCAGGAGGATGGTTTAGGAGGAGTATTTCATAGTGGGTGTTTCAGTATGTAAGTTGGAGTGGTAAAAATATACACATCTTTCTCGAGTATGCTGAGAGGGTCAGTTGAGACAATACATGTACACGTTGTAAAATACTAGAAAGTATTATATGGCTAATGATCATTATTTTGACATAGATTCTATGGTTTTAACCAGTTTTTATACAATCAGATATTCTAAACTTCCTTCGTCACCTGAGGCCTCTTTGGTTACCTCAGGGAACTGCAATTAAGTCTTTTATATAAGAGTGCTTCTTAGTACCAATAGACCGAGGTGGTGAATGGCCATAACTTGGAAAACAGTAGACTCTTGTGATAGTTGTGATGCTGTTTCAGAGTGTGGAAGGGGGCAAGGGAAGAGTTAGTGGTCGTAACTTGTAGTCATGGCTCAACTGTTTATTAGCTGTGTTCACATTTGTCAATAATTGAACAGATACAAAATCCAAATTTAATTAAGTCTTGTTTTTTTCACCAAAGCTAGTAGCCTGGTGAAGAAGACAGGCTCATAAGTAAATAACAAAATCTCTCTCAGAATAGACATGAAAGAGTTTGTGATCATTTCAGTTGGAAAGGATGTGGTGGACTACCTACCTGGGAAATAAGCAAAGGGTGTTAATGATACTGTTCCCTTCTCCACACATTTTGAAGTGCACCATGTATATCAGGAACTGAAGTAATGGACTAGGAACTGAAGTAATGGGTGAGGAATAAAGGAAAGCAAAGTTATGTCTGCCCTCAAGGACTTCAGAGAAGAGAATCAGGATGTACAAAGAATTGCCATAGAGTGGGTTGGATGCAATAATAGAACTCGGGACATTTGTATTGGGGAGAAGACTCATGGGTAAGACCATGGTGTTACTGGGAGTTCTTGGTGGCATGCAGCAAAAATGATATGTGGATAATTTCAGCAGAAATATATTAGGACTAATCAGATAGCTCACTGAATTCCCTGGAAGGATGGCAAACCAGGTTGGCCAAATGGGCAGAAGTAAACGGAAGCTGGACACCCCCAGCTAGATCTTGCCACCGAGCCAGTCTGCTAAGGGTACCTCGGTGGTCTCTGTTGAGTGTCAGCGCACCATCCTGAACCATTATCACCACCATTGGCCCTGGGTGCTGCCTGAGATCCACTCTGGACTCAATGCCTTTGACCTGTGCATTCGTTTGATAAAAGCAGGCCTCCTGCTTTCTCCCTAGTTGCAAAGAAAGCTGGGAAAGTGAATCTTTGCCAGTTTTTATATGTTGGAGCAGGTTCTTCTCCCCACTAAGATTTATAAATGAGGAATTCTCCAAAGGTAGGAAGGAAATTCAGAAACTGGCCAGCCAAAAATGCATGTCACAGATAATGCCAGGTCATGTTTTCCTCTTTGCTGGCTTTCTTGAGCCTATTGGTAAAAAAGCAAGTTAATTTCTTATCATTTCCCCTTCATGGAAGAATATTTGCAAAGCTGCCATTGCATTCTATAGTAATTAATCAAAAGAAAGTCCCATGTTCCTGTACTTCCATAAGCTGTTTGTTCTTTATTTCTTTCCAAGTCAGGCTTGAGATGTGCGCTCACACAGCCTCCTCAATGCAGACATGGCTCTGTACCAAAAAAGCTAATAAGCAATCCCAGGGTTCTTTTGTCCCTTTCTTTTTTGAATAATTGCTTTCCCTATTTCTTTCTTACCAATTCAGCCAACATACTTTATCTCAAGGAAATTACATTTGCTCACATAGGTGTGTGAGTAAGCAGAATGACAAGTTTGTTTCAGCTAGAATTAGATGGATATTGCAATTACTTGGGGAAAGAACATTTCCCTGAATCCTGAATTCACCTATGAATCCTCTACAGATCACAAGGATCACTGGGAAGGTGGTTCTCTTGATTTAATACGGAGTGTATTTTGTGAGCACATAACCATGTCTTATTATGTGCTAAAATGCTCTATTTTGGCACCGAGGGTAAACAGATATATTTTGATCTTCACTGTAATAGGGAGAACACATAAACTGAGTTTTTTGTGGTCAAATCAAAGGGGATTTGGGGCTTTTTAAGTGTATGTGATAAGGACTGAAAATGAAGGGTCATGGATGTTTTTGCAGCTCAAAAGATTATTAAACCTGGATCCTCCATTTAGAATTGTAACTAGAGTTTCCTTTCCTGGCCATGTTCTGCCACATTCTCTTAGGTGTCCTTTCTTTGGCTTTCTGCTAACATCCCTTGATATGGTCTGCCCCAGCATTTATCTGATTTTAGTTTACTTGCCTAAGTGCTGATAATCTGCTTGACATCAAAGGCTATTTGTTTCAAAGGCTGTTTGTTTCCCCTCAAGAACTCTTAGCTATGCCCTGGCTGGTGTAGCTCAATGGACTGAGTACTGGCCTATGAAGCAAAGAGTCCCTGGTTCGATTCCCAGCCAGGGCACATGCCTGGGTTGTAGGCCAGGTTCCCTCGTGCCCACACTAGAGGCAACCACACATTGATGTTTCTCGCCCTCTCTATTTCCCTCCCTTCTTCTCTGTCTAAAAATAAATAAATAAAATCTTTAAAAACCTTTATTAAAAATAAAAAAAAAGAACTTTTAGGTCTACTACCTTCTACTTAAATTGGAAACCAGAACATTTGAAGGGACAAATAACTTGAACATAGAGAGTCAATGGTATCAAGGAGTTAAAGTAGTTATTTTTTGTTCAGAGTAAATAAGTAAATATGTCAGGCCAACTGTAGGTTTTAGGTGAACATGACAAGCCTGGTGGTGTGTTGGGTGCTGGTGCTAAATAGGGCATGTTAACAGACATGACACTTCTCTCTTGGGTCTTGGAATCCAGAAGAATGTGTTTTCAGGGACAGATAAAGTAAATTTATATATGATTCAAAGGGCAGAGAAGGAGTTTCAAAATGCATTTCTGGCCAGAGGATTGTAAATATTCAAATTCAGCCCAGATATTAGTGTATTTTAATAGAAATACTGCTGATAAAGATGGGTGCTAAAATATTCCTAGAGCTTTTATTTAAAATCTTGTCTGGTGAGAGGACAGTGATGGTGACTTCTCACCACTTTTCTCAATAACATATATCCATACATGAACAATGACGTGTATGGCATTCATGAGATGGAGCAAAACATGTCATGCAATATGTTAGAATGAAGAGGGATGAAACAAAAAGGTAAGAATGTCACAGATAGAGGACATACATATTATGGCTTTTCCTGAGGAGTAATAAAGGACCACTGGAATAGGAGTAACAACCAAAGATATGATTAAAGGAAATATCCAGGATTTGGAAAACCATTCTGAATAGACTGGTGAAGGGGCTATGGAGGTGGAAGTGGAATGTAAAGGTGCCATTTCTTGGCAATGTTTTTAAAAAGAAGAAAAAATCTCTAATACATATGAAAAAAATCCCAGTGATTCAAGGAAAACAAGTTGAGTATCAGCAGACTTTGATAGAATGCGCTCCAAATCAGTGCAACAGGGCTCGCCAATGTTGAACTGAAAGAGTTATGCTCTAAGAATTTTATGTCCAGCCAGCTTATTTTTTATGCTAAAGTTAGTAGAAACTCTGTATTATCAAATTAGTTGAAATTCAGAAATTTATTACCCACATTCATAGCCTTTATGGGAAAAACGTTTAAAACAATGTTCTCCTTAACTGAAGGACAAATGAAAATTATACCCTTACAATAAAATATTTAAAAGTGGTATTCTTGCTAGAAAACATCTGTTTTAACATGGACATAATTTGAAATAAGGAAAGTAATTAATATAAAAGTATTGCTACTTCAGCATTATTTATAATTATTATAAATTATTTACTTATCATTACAAATTGGCAAAAATTTAAATGTCCAACATTAGGAAATTATTTATATGGTAGAATATAATGTCATTTAAATTAGCAAATAATGTCTCGATATAGGAAAATCATGTGATTCATTTTTAATTAAAAAATGACAGAAATTATGTATGTGTGCTATGCATATATGTGTGTGTGTGTGTACATATGTGTGTAGGCAGTTACGTAAAGGAAAAATTAGATCAAAATGTCGGTGATATTGGCTTTCTTATGTAATTTTCTTAAGGAAGTTCTACAGCGAATAACATTTTTTAGTCATTATAAATAAGTGCAAAAATATAAAATATAACTTTTTAAAGCAAAAATACTTAAGGATTTTTTAAAATGACGCAGGAATTATCTCACAAATTTAAAATCCTATAGGGATTTCAGTCTTTAAAAAGATTCTCCCTGGCCTCCTCTCTTTCTCCTTCAAAATCATAATATAACAATATTCACATCAAATGAAGAAAGAATTAGCATTCTGGAAAATACTGCATAATGCTAACAAATAACATAAATAAGACAGAACTCTTTATTTTGCATTGGATTTTTTTGCCAAACTGGGAAGTAAAATAATTGTTAATAAGAATGTATTACCATTAGATTTTGTATAACATATAATAAAATTTAAATCATATTCATAAATATATAAAGCTAGTACATACTCATATTCAATATTATTTTTTCAGGAAAGGAAAGACTCTATTAAGAAGATACCCAAATGGTTCCAATACTTTTAAATAACACACCCTGATAAATTACACTCCAGAAGGGAGCAACTTGAAGAGCAGATAAGAGAAAGTAAACAGAAGCCTTGAGAAAAACATTATTTGCAATTGGCAAAAAAAAAAGAGAGAGAGAGAAATGCATTATAGATGTGATAAATTGGTAAATCTGACACCAATCTTTGGGTAAAACTCAAGCAAATTAATAAACAGTTGGTGAGTTTATAGAAAAGGAACAACCACTAGATTTCAGAATGTGTTCAAAAGAACAGGAATATGTTACTTCTTGATTTATTTTTATAGATTACTAGACTTCAAATTTTTAAAAAGAATTCAAAGTCTTTGTTAGTTTGAGCAACACATTTGACAGTTTTTACTGATATTCTTGTGATGAATTGGAAAGCTGTTAGGAAAGAATACAGGTGATGAAATTTTTACTCTGGGGGTGGGGGAGAAATGCCCGGCCTCACAGCTCCGTGTTGGCCCGTGTTTCACAAAGCTCAGGGATTATTTGGATATGGACTTAAATGGTGTGCCAATGACTGAAATCTGAAGATCACATAATAAATATGGAATTCAGGATGATTAGGCCAGTTGAGACAAACAGGTGAAACCTAGACAACTTCATCATGATTAAATTCAATTTCAATTGCTTTGATTAGAAAACAAAGAAGAACAGAGGTGGGTAGAACTCTCTGGAATGCTGTTAACATAAACATGAGCAGATTTTTAGACAGTCTAAATCTCCTAGAAAGGAGCAGAACAATGCGGCTATTAAACAGTTTTATTGCTGATTGGATAGCACGAAGAACAGGGTATTGTCAAGTCCAAGGGAGCTGATGGTTCCTATCCTAAACCATGCTTCTCAGTTCACATAATCGTGGTATCTAGTAGGTGCTTCACCGATTAGCCAAGGGAAGAGTGATCAGAGAATTTCCATGAAATTAAAACAGAACCAAAACCTCCCTGATGGTTCTGTGTATATTTTGTTTATGGGAAAAAGCTTTAAGGGCCACCCTGAGAAGAATCTTCTTGTTTTCAAAAATTTAAAGAGCTATTCTGCGGAAGAGAGAATAGGTTAATTTTGGCTTATCCTAGTAGGTGGTAGAAATTGTCATAAGAACTTTCAACTATTAGAACTGTGTGAGGTCAGAGTGGCAAATCTTAGGAGGCAATGAGCTCCTGTGATTTTTAGTGTTCAGATGTGTGACTGGCAGCTCTCCTGGCAGGGATTTTTACAGGGTGGGAAAGGTGGGTTGAATGGTAGTCTAAAGACTTCTAACTCTAAGGCGGTCTGAGCTTGTAGATTCTGTTTGTGTTTACTTTTTAACTTCAGTGGGTAATGTTTAATATCTTAAAATCATCCTTTTATTATAAGATGCATCAGTGAAGAGGGTAAATGAAATTTATTGAGAGGAGATGAAATGCATTTAGTTTGTTGTTCTTTGATAGATCTTAGCTGAGACTGACATTGACCGTGGCATCTTAGGAGTCTACATGTCAGGTTCTATCTCTACATGTGACTGTTACTTTGTGCTCTATACGGTGCTGTCATTCTTCAAATATTTTATTCTTTTTTAAAGTTCCCCTCAGAGTTAACTTTAACAATGAATAAAAACATTAAATCATTTTTTTAGTGTGCTTCTAAGTAACCATAATAAGGGTTTTGTATTTGAACTGAATGCTAATTCTAGGTGGCATACAGATTGTTTTTTCCTTTCTATTGAGTTTATTGGGGTGATAGTGGTTAAAGTTTAAAATTCACATGTAAACTTCCAGAGTCTAGGCACATAGGCAAGTTTATGCTGTACATTGATAATATAATTATGGCCCTGTTTATCAAAAATGTATCCTCGGTGGGATATACTTATGGTCACTTTATGGGTTTTATCTCACTTAATCCTCATGAAAATCCTGATAGATAACATCCCCATTTTATGGGTTGGAAGACAAAGTTCTAGAAAGTTTAAGTCACTCATCGTGTGATGCGGAGGCAAGATTTTTACCACTGTGCTTCCTCTCACATTAGAGTAGTGAGATTTATTTTGAATACCCAAGAATTCAGTTTCATTTCACTCTCAGACTCCAACCACCCAGGAGCAGATACTTCAGGAATTTCCTTCTCATGCTTTCCAGCTGCCCCCCCCTTTTAAAAAATCAACTATACATGACAAAAAATCAGACTTTGGTTTTTGCTTAATCATTCTTTCTGCCCAGCCTATTCACCAATCTGAGTTCTAAACATTTAGGACTGCTTTCCAATGTTAACTTTTTAGGAGTTTGTACTCAGGTGAGTCTAAACTATGTCCTGTTCCTCCCAGGACCCCTAAATGTCCCCAAGCCTCACATAAGACAGTCAATCGATTAGGACCATTCACGAGAGTCCACAATGGGTAGAGCCTTGACCTAGTTCCCATGGAGAATGACCGGAGAAAGCAAAGACTGTCAGCCCAGTGAAACACAAAGTGATGTAAGAACACATTCAGAGAGAAATACATGGAGCATGGATGAATTTGTCAAACGGTAGGGGGTCAACCAGCTAATCTGTTGTATTTCTATGGGACATTGACTACCATGGTTGGGCATTATTAAAAGTTCCTCATAGCAAATATAATAAAAGGCATTGTGCAGTCAGAGCAGATACCCTACGTTTTTATTCCTTCCAGACCTGCAGGATTAGTCATTGATTTCCGCAACAAGGAGCCCATGCAATAATATTCGTCACCTGCCAGTGATTGCCCCTCTCTTGTTCACTGCACAGCCTAGAGGAGGCAGCAAGGTCTCTTAGTGGGATATGTTAATTCAACCAAGGATCTAAACACACAGCCACACTTATTGAAATAAGGCTGTGACATAGCTGGAACAATTTTCTTCCCTCTTCTAGTTTATATTGAGTGGATTTTCTTTGTGGATAAATCCTTTGAGACCCACTCTCATTGGATTCCCTATTGCAAAGGGGCCCGGGATGGTATCTAAATCATTGGTTCTTTATTAGTTTGGGACCACAGGAAAAATACTTGAGACAATGGAAACCTTTTTTATTTTTTTCTTACCCCCCTCTTTCTTCCTACTCCTCCTCGTTCACTGCCTCCCTTAAGTATATGTTCACTTTTATGCCATTTCACAGTTAAAATAGAATATGGTATAAATAATTAGCTCCTAAAAATCACAGAATGGGAAAAGTCCTCTCTATATTATAATTTTTTTTAGGGAGACCAATAGTAAAGAACTTATTTTGGTATGTGGGTGCTCCAAATTTCAACTGAAACATCTCTAGCTAAAAGTCTCATGCTTGTTCTGGGACATGATTACCTGATTGGATGCAGGGCTTGGCAGAAATCACTTTTCAGCTCAGACATGGATGGCGACAGAGTCTCATTACGTTAATTTTATTTACAGGGCAGCCCGGTTTCCTGTGCTGTGAGCTGGGTGCTTATTCAGCTGCCTTGGCTTCGTGGGTTTGCCGCACAGCATATTTTTATTTCCTAACCATTTTGGCCCTGGAAGGATGTCTGGCCTCATTTCACTTTCATAACTCTGATGAAAGCCACAGAAGTTTCCAGGGATCCAGAACAGGCTACTTGTGGGGCCCTTCCTCATAGCATGTGAATGGCTACTGGAGAGTGGGTTCTAATCTGGACAGAGCCCACTGTCTCCAGGGGCTTTGCAGAGGAAGGCAGTGTTATCACTGGATGTGGCATTGACCTCCCTGTGCTACATCTTTGAGGCATGCTTGTAGCCACTAAAGTCCTAGATCCTCTACCTTATTCTTGGTGTAAGTCTCATTATACCCCCTCACTATTGTCCAGGAGGCTCAGTGTTAGTGCTTATTATGAAGGATTTGAGGAAAACTGAAACAGAGGTTAGATCTGGCTTTGAGGTTGCTACTGTTTTTTATTCCATCTTTCACTCAAAGCCTAATGTTCTTACATGTTATGAGGTACCTGCACACATATTCTCTCACATAAGTGTCACGTGATTACCTGGCCATGGAGACAGTGGCAACATGCACATTTCGTAAAAGAGGTTCAGAGGGACCAAGTGACATACACAGGTCACACAGCTCCCAAGTGTGGAGCTGGAATTTGAACTTAAGTCTCTTAACAAGTAATCAATGATATTTTTTCTCCCTCAGGAATGGTCCTAATCAAAATTAATATCTTAATTATTATATAAATCTTCAGAAATTATTCAATTTGTCATGAGCATCGCATCACATTTGGAAAACTGTTATGGAGGGGACTTCACTCTGATCACAAGAAGATACTGATGATTGTTGAGAAATCAAGTCAAGACTACATTTAATTTTACATTCAGTCATGAAAATTAAGTATCCTTTCAACATATTTTCAGCAGACAAGATTGTATTTTATGTTGGGTGTGTCTGCACTGAACATGCTGCAAAAAATAAGGACCGAGGTTTCCTGACATGCCCCAATGCTGGGTCTGATCAAGGTCTTCAGACAGCCTGGCTTTTATGTTATGTGGTTAACTGGTCTCGAAAGCTGATGTACTTGCACTTTGGGACTATAAAAATGACTTATTTATGCACATATAGGGCATGAAAGATTGCTAAAATTCATCCCATGCTAACTCAGACCAACAGCTCCTGTTTACCAAGCTCAGGCTATCTCTGGATACCGTGCTAAGTGCTTTATGTATGCTATTTTGTAATGTACTCACCATGACCAGGCAGCAAATTAGGGACCGCTAGCCTGGTGAAGATAGGGAGGCTCAGAGAGTAAGGTATTTGCGTAATAACTAAGTGATGGGGGTTGGAATACAGGACTAACTCAAAAGCTCAAACTTGCACCTAAATCTCCTACAGCCACTATGCCAGGCATTTAGCAAGATCTGCTGCTAAAAGCTGCCTCCCTTTGTCTTCTTAGCCCAGGGCTTTCTTTTTCAATTGATTTTTTTGTTGTTGTTTTTAGAGAGAGGGAAAAAGAGAGAGAAAGGGAGAGAAAGGGAGAAAGAGATCAGTTTGTTGTTCCATTTATTTATGCATTCACTGGTTGATTTTTTCCCCCATGATTTAAGGTTTAATTCACAACTTTACTTTTATATACAAATAAAAACTAGTGAGAAGTTGAATGCTGATATTCTATTTTTAAAAAAATGCATTGTTGACACTGTTACAGATTGGTTGGTTCTTGTATGTGCCCTGACTGGGATCGCACCTGCAGCTTTGGCATATTGGGACAACACTTGAACCAACTGAGCTACCCAGGCTTTGGCTTTCTTAATACTATCATAACCTGGAAGTACTTTAGACCAGAAGCTGCTACTGTCATTCTTCCCCTCTCTCCCTACAAGTGTGGCAAAATTGAGGTTCCAATTTGATTTGAAATGTTAGACTTTTCTATTTGTTTTAGCTCAGATTTTGTGAAATAGGAGCGTTAAACAATTATCCCTATCTTTCATACTAGAAAAAAAAAGAAAGAAAATTGGAGGAAAAAAAAAAGAAAAGCAAGCATTTGCTTCAGTGGGTATACATTTAAAGGGTAAGATATACCTCTTATCCTGAAAGATCTGAGTAATTGCCTCAATTTTCCACTTCTCCTTTCATGTGCAGAACCGGCCTCATTTTCTGAGAGCTTTTTCTTACCAATAAGGCTGCAATATATTTGAAGTTTTCAATTGTCTCAAGGAGAATGTAATGAGATCGTTTCCTTTGCAGCCTTTTATGAATGTATTTTAAAAGGATCATTAAAACATGAATATTTGACTTGGTTTTCACAAATAGTCACATCCCTTCGATGGCAGCAGCATCGTGGGATGATGTCAACTGTGCAGCCAGTGAGGGCCACAGTAAATTGTTAACACTAAACATGTATAAATGTCATCCCGCCACCTGCCTCCCACCTCTTAAGAAATGAAGCTGCATTTTGAATTGAACACTTCTCAATTGTTGTTTTAAAAATATAATTACCTTGTTTTTTCTTATTCAAAATTGTTTCCATTTTTCTAGATTTTTAAGGCTGACAAATTAAAACAGGGTATTTTAGAATTGATTCCTTCAGCTGCTGAGATTTCTTTCTGTAACATTTGGTTCAAAAACAATTTCCATAGTGGAATCATCAACCAGAAAATCAGGACTGATAGGGAGAAAGCTATAGCCAGATGGGGACCACAGTTGGGTGGCAAAGTGTTTGGAATATAAAGAAGAAATAGTCTGTAAATTTCATAATGGTGAAATTGGATGAGTGGTTCAAATTTATGATCTCAACCTGGTGATTGAGCCAAAGGCAACTCTTGGCGCTTGAATCCTCGTACGAATTTCTTGTTCTACTAGATTTCCTGACTTCAGGGAACCCAGCTGGTGGATGGGAAAAGTGATTGTAATGTTACGGTTCAAATCTGCAACTGAGTTCACCTAAAATTCTCATTCCATCTTAATGTACCTCAGCAGGTTGAATTTTAGAACTTTGCTTTTACATGGAGATTATCTTAACATCTCAAAAATAATGTAAGACTGTATGACTATATATTTTTATGTTCATAGTATATTGAAAGATTTCATCTCTATTCAATGCCCAGAGATTTTAGCTGATGGAACTCCAGCTTACAGTCAAGAGAATAAGTCTATTTTCAGGGCCCAGGAGTAGTTGATAAACCTTTGGAGAATTAGCAGAAAGTACTCCTGTGTCTTTTTCTCCTAATTGTTCAAAATGTCATAAGCAGCTTGGGGCATGAAAGGCAAAGACAGCAGAAGAATTTGGGTCCTGCCTTGAGAGGCAGTAACTGGTTTTCGGTGAGGCCTGAAACTCAGTGAGAGCGTGGTAATAAAATGACCATTTCTCATATTTCAAATGCAAGTATGCGGCCTGATCCAGGAGAACAGGTGAAGAAATGGTGGGTTTGCCTTGCTCTTTCATTTCTGTGGCATGTGTTGCTCATTTTTTCATTCATGCATGCATTCGTTCGTTCATTCATTCAATAATTTGACAATTGAGTGCCTGTTTTTAGGCATAACGCTAATTGCTGGGAATAAAACAGTGAACAAGACAGCAATATTTCCATTCTTCATGGAATTAAATGAAGGATATAGATAAATACATAGATAGTTACCATAGAGTGTGCCACACCAGTGATAAAATTCATATAGTGATGAGAAACATGCAGCAAAAGCACCTAATCTAGGCTGTGGGATGGGGGATGGGGGTCATGATGACTTCCTGAGTAAGTGATAGTTGTTCTGAAACCTGAAAAGTTAGTTAGGCAAAGGAAGACCTTTGTTAAGGTGGACTATCATCTCGCCTTAGGTATTTATCTGAAATGTGAGGTGCCAGCCCCGACTGGTGTGGTTCGATAGGTTGGGTGTCGTCCCACAAAGCAAAAGGCCACTGATTTGATTCCTGGTCAGGGCACATGCCTGGGTTGCAGATTACATCCTGAATGGAGCATGTATGAGAGACAATGGATTGATGTCTCTCTCTCTCACATGGATTTTTTCATCTTTATTTGCTTCCCTTCCCCTCTCTCTAAAAATAAAGAAATAAGTCTTTAAAAAGTAAAATAAAATGTGAGGTGCCAGGATTAGAAGGGTTCTCCAGAAAAATTGTATTGTGTAAAGGTCACCTTATCTCTCCTAGAAGATAAACTGCCACCAGTGGTCATTTGCTTTTTATGTAGATATGAACATTGAAATGTATCGGTTTGATCCACACAGCCCCACCGCTAAGTTTAGAGTTGTCTTTGATTGTAGAGATTTCTACTTGGCGATAGATATTCAACTAATCCATCTTTGTCTGCATTGACTCATTGAGAATTGAACTTACAGCTGTGTTGCCAATGGCTGGGGTCACCTCGGCCTGGCCTTGTGTTCAGGACAGTAAGAATTTATTTATTCCAATCTGCATGATCATAAGATCAATAAAAAATCAGGGAATCTAAAAGTTTAATGGAACCTCTAGAGGAGAAGTTAAAAGTTTCTTATACTTGTCATTGGTCAACACATTTAAAGTATATTTTAAAGTGTTTAGGCTCACTTCAGTTTGCAGGTTTAGATGAAAACAAGTTCTGAAAATGTCTACTGTTTTCTGTCTTTTCCCCTGCATTAAAAAAAATAGATGACAGTGTTCAGAGGCGAGGGGGAAGGAATTTCAGGGGAAAAGGGAAGGGTTTACAGGAATAAGTATAAAGGACATGTGGACAAAAACTAGGGGTGGGTGGAAATGAGAGGGAGGTGGGGAAGGCTGGGTGAGTGGGCTGGGATGGGAATAAAAGATAGAAAATTGTACTTGAAAAATAATTAAAATAAAATTATAAAAAATAAATAAAAAATTAAAAAAATAGACAAATTTACACAGGAGTAAAGAAATCATCATGAAAAGCAGATCACCTAAGTTTTTGAATTTATATTTTCAATCACCTCAAAAACTGTGTGAATTCTTAGTTTACATTATATTCACTTGTTCAGGTTTCCATGACTCGAGGTCAGGGGCCACCTTCTGCAGGTATCAATGTCCTGCCCAAACAAGCGGAATCACTCACAGTGCTTATTTTGTATTAAATATCACATTAGATTTCAAGCCACCCAAAGTGATAAATAAGTACTTATTGGAATTATTTAATGTGAAAAAAAATTGGTTAGTAGCCCCATAGCAAAATCCTAATAATAATGATGAATATGTTGTAAATAGTGACATGTCTTAAAAGTAGGGCTATCCTTTAACCTGCTATTTTATTTTATCTTTTAAAGATATTTTATTTATTTAATTTTAGAGAGAGGGGGAGAGAGGGAGAGAAAAATCAGTTGGTTGCCTCTGACACACCCGCAACTGGGGACCTGCCCTGCAACCCAGGCATGTGCCCTGGCTGGGAATCGAACCTGTGACCTTCCAGTTTGCAGGATGGCACTCAATCCACTGAGCCACACTAGCCAGGGCTACCCTGCTCTTTTAAAGAGTTCATTAATAGGCTGCTGAATGATTTTATAGAAAATCTATTTGTTTTTAATGAACTTGTGTTAAGCTCCCACTATGCACACAGCTCATAGTGTAAATGTTTTGCTCTTCCGGGTCAGTTTAGAGATTTTAATATCAAGGGATAAGCACCTCTTTATTCAGTTGTGGTATTGGCATTCCCTTATCAGATTTTTTTTCTTGTAGCATTTTCCCCAGTTTTTAAATACATTTTATCAAAAGGTACAAAATCATCACAGAAAATTAGAAAAATAAATTATGTATATTCCCATTGTCTAGTTAAAACCATTGTTACAATTGGCTCTTTTTAATCCATATATTTTCTGTCTCTCAATTGGGATTGTAACATTTATTATACCTATTGTTCACTAATCTTCTTATGTCAGATTAGTAAATAATGTCTACATCATGAGCTTTCCCCCCTTTCTTACATTTTTTTTTTCAGGGATATGGTTTTCTGTAGCGGAGTGGTGTTCCCCATATGAATGAAGTTCTTTAGGCAATCCTATATTGTTGGGCATTGTATTGATTAGGGTAGAGACTAAGCAACTGTGACACGGAGATCTGAGCATTAGTCATTCAGATATGAAAGAAGTTTATTTTCCCCTCTTGGGCCAGCACAGAGACAGGCAGGTGGCCCAGCTGGGGTGGGTGGCTTTGCTCCGTGAGGACCCATAGAAATCCACATTTCTTCCGTATTGTTCTTCTTCCATCTCCAAGGGTGTTGCCTTTTTCTCCATGGTTAGAATTATTTAATGAGCACCATGTCTTTGCTCTTTATATGAAAAGCAAGTTACTATTTTTTAAATAAAAATGTCATCTGATTAAACCTGGGAAGGAGAGTGGTGGTGTTATTACAAAATGAAAAAGAGGAAGATAAAGAGTAGAGCAATTAATTACATCTGCAAGAGGCATCTATAATTTTTCTAATTTTTATACTATAGTTATTACATATAGCTTTCTTACATATGTGTTAATGTGTACATTTGACAACTGGTTAGAGATAAATATGGAGTATTAGGTAAAATATAATATGTTTTTACTGTTTTTGACCTATACTTTCAATCACCTTTTAGAAAGACTCCATCTTGGTTATTATCTTCTATTTTAGTTTTTGGCA
Source organism: Phyllostomus discolor (assembly GCF_004126475.2). Classification (NCBI taxonomy): domain Eukaryota; kingdom Metazoa; phylum Chordata; class Mammalia; order Chiroptera; family Phyllostomidae; genus Phyllostomus; species Phyllostomus discolor. Next base: position 17,689,189 of record NC_040909.2, on the reverse strand, counting down.
ATTCTATATTTTAAAATGGAATTTCACAGTGTTTTTTATTTGTATTTATTTCACTGCTAGTAAGCTTGAGTATTTTTCAGGACTATTGATGATTTATATGTATTTTGTGATCTACCTGTTGATATCCTTGACCAATTTTTCTCAGAACTTTTTTTCTTGATTTGTCATACATCTGGTCACAAATATAGCATGTATTTTCCCATTTTTAATATTTATAATTATATTTTAGGTGCAGAATTTTACATTTTTATGTTTTTGGAGCTAATATATTTTTGTGATATCTTGTTGTTTTTCTTTGTTTAATGTTTTGCTTAGTAAGGCTTACACAAAACTAAACTGAGAAAAATAATTGCCACTTTTTCTTTCCATTGTTATTTTGCTTTTTTCTTACAGTTGCATCTTAAATTTCTATGTGGTTATAAACCAACAAATACCTTTCCTGATCATTTTTTTCCTGCAAAATTACTCAATAGTTTTTATATTGGTTGTCAAGTATATGCCACATGATCAGCTAAGTAGATACCATGGACCTATAGATAGAGCATAATACTAATGACTTGTCTTTCTCAAAGAACATAAAAATCATTTTTCTGTATATAAGTTCTTATATATTTTTGGTGTGATTTTGGCATTATCTTCCACTAGATTCTGGGACATTTTAATACAGTATCAGTCTCAGGGTTGGAGGCAATATATTCTATTTAATACAAAAAATCAAACAAAACTCAAGACTCAGTGAGACAAATCTCACCTAAATTCTTGGTATGATGTTATTTGCTACATAGTTCTGAGGCAGCTATTAAAATGAAAATGAAGTAATGAAATATGCATTACGCTTGTGTAGTAAATGCATTTTAATACTCAATTATTAATACAACCATTTGTATATCGACAGAATTAGGTTTGGCACTGCCGTCCTGGACCATTGTGAGAATGTGGCAGGGCCCCAGACAACAGTGTCAGTATAAAGTATGGTAATAGTTCGTGAGCAGAAAGTCCACTAATTGGGACAACTGCCATTGCCCACATATGTTCTTGGCTGCTTTTATTTTTAATCACTTTTGTACTGTGTAAATTTGCTACCTTAAGTTCTGATGAATTATGCATATGAGTCAATAAATATTTGCCTATATTAACTGGTGACTATGTTTTATTACAGTGCCTTATGTGGTTACTTTTTTCATTGATCTTGGATATATATGTATATATGTATTATACATATATGTTATATAGACTTCCTATTTACAAATACATACTTGCCCTTTAAAATTAGTTTGATACATAATATCATCATAATTATACCTGTTATCAAGGCAGTTGAGTATTTCTCTGTTATTTGTCCAGGTAGTTCAATTTTTGTCAGATTTCATACTATTTTCAATCAAAAACTATTTTTTAAAATTCTAAATTCTCATAAAAATGAACTATTATTATAGTTTGAGCTACATAATCTTGACTAAATAGGTACTGTGTGACTCTTTTTCAGCCACATTTGAATTTATATTATAATTAACAATAGATTTTATGATGGTTATTGTCTAAATTTCAAAATATTGGCACTTTAAAGCCAAGCATTTTTTTCATGACCTAACATACTGTTTATTATCTAAACTACAAACTTATCCATAGAACTCATTTCTTATTTGGTGGTATGTAAATAATGCAACTGAATCATGTTTATCTCTCACTCTGAGCCACCAATGTGTCATTTATTGGCATTTTAGAGGATATACTGGGCAATGTTTTCTATTCCTTCATTCATTTTAAAACTTTAAAAAATTTTTAATTCAATTGTTTTACTATGATCTGCCGTTAGTAATTACAGGTAACTCTGCCAAAACCCGATTCCAGATGACTAAATTAATGCGGTTCTCATTGCACAATATAATTTGGAAGAAAGTTCCAAAATTGTCTGTTTATCACGGTGATCCTGTGAAAAAGTGAGATGCATAACAGTGTTTCCTCCTTTGTGGACAGAGATGTTAAATGACAGCCAAAGTAACACAGCTGGAACAATGTCAGACATATCCTTGAATTCCTACCTCTGCCTGTAAGTCCAGGACTTTTTTCAGTACATACTTGAAAAAAGTTAAAAATAACAGTTACAGTAGACATGGACTGATTTCACCTTGAGGAATATTGTTGTTTACCAAGACTACCGACAAATTGAGAATGTTTCATAATCATGTATGAAAAGCTTTACTTAGTAAATTGAATTGGTTTCAATAAGCAGTGAAAATGTGTTTGTTTTATATTGGACACTGGCTTGCCTTTTTAAGTTCTGTTTTACTCTGCTTTTAAATTTATAATTCTAATCTAAACAAACAATTGTGTTCATTTTGGTTGATTATTTTAAGCTTTTTATATAAAATTATTACTTTATTTTATGATGTGTTGATTATAGGAAGTTTTGAACACATTAAAATAAATGATAGTAATTTCAGCATCTAGAGATGGCAAATAGCGCAAATATCTTTCATTAACCTGTGTGTATATATGAATACGCATGTGCACACATACTTAAATGGAGATGTATGTGAATATTTTCTCTTTTTTAAATAAAATTTAGAGTCTACTCTTTATTTAGGGTATATTAGGAGTATTAAAAGAGTTTCCCATAAACTCTGATGACATGATTTTAAAATTTGCATTCTATGAATTTTTTATTGTATAAATTATTTCACAAAAACTCTTTTGCATAATAATTCTTGACTATTTCCCCATACCAATAGACATACAACTCAAATACTTCAATTTAAACAAACCAAGTTTACTTCTTCCTTTACTTCTGTTTTTATTGAATAGCTCAAACCATATTTTTTATTATTGATAAACTGTATTATAATATAATAAAATCAAATCAGTAATTTTATTACTAAATTACTACTATGTTAAGAAAGAGAAAGTAACAACTTTTAATGAAAAAAAACTGCAACGAATATCATGCACTATGTCTCATGAAGCAAGAGAAAGCAGTGATGCCAATAATAACAGGCCCTTTAAGCCCACATAAATCAGGAAGAAATAAGATGTGTAAGAACTTTAGAAGACTTAGAGGCCGAACAAGGGGCCCCTGAAGGTGAATAAAGACTTGAGGGTCCTATGCAAGGCTTGAGCACTGGGCATTCAGTGGGTTGACTGTGATGCTCCAAGGGTGTTTTGAGAACTGACTTAACCTGTGGTTCTTCCAGGAACAGGCATCTCTGCATAGCCAAACACTGTTGTCCAAAGGTTCACTAATTCTACATCCATCAACTCTTCCTCGTGATGAATGCAGGTCTGTGAGCATAGGCCCCGGAACTAGAGGGAGCAGAGTAGGCGGTGCCACGTCCCCCGTCTGCCTTGGTCATACGTAGTTTGTAAGGCTTAGTCTATTTTCAAGGACTTCATCTTGAATGTTCCATTTACTTGCCGTTCAGAAGGAAGATGTAAGAACATTTTTCTTTGACTCTTAATTCCTCTAACTACTTTAAGTCTGGCCATCTAAAAAACCCTAATGACCATCTTTAAATTTTCAAAAATGGAGTTTAAATCAAGAAAGAAAAAAAAGATATTAATGTCTCTCTTGTAAGTTGGTAAATTGAAAAGCTTTTCTGTCTAGTCTTCCTGGAGGGAAATGGAGGGGAGGAAAAGCTCCAGGTCATGTTTGAAATTATTAGTAACTTTCAATGTAGGTTTTACCATTTATTTATATAATTTCATAAATTATTTTGATATTTGCATAAAGTTTCCTTTTTAGAGTTTAAATAATTATTTTCACTTGGGATTCACTTTCATTAATTTCTCAGGTGTAATTTATTTTTCTATTTTTTCCTCCATCTGGTCTTGTTTGCACTAGATTTTTAATTAGTTAAATGATCTCTTATATATAACATCCTTCCCTGGTTTCCAGGGCTAGCATAACATTTTCCTCATTTTTAATTTTGGCTCTTCATTTCAGTAGGAACTGGAGGTGGAGGAGACTTAAAAATATGGATTTAATTTAGTATATTGAAGTAGGCTTTGGAAACATGACTTTGCAGTACGTTTTGATGTGGGGATAAATCTTATTTAAATATTTATTCATATTTCAGCATTCAGTTCTTTTAAATTTTGTTCTAATTAGTAATGCTATAACAAACTTTTTGTATCTATAATTTTATCCATCTATCTCAGAAGCTTTCTCTGTCTTGCATTTGTTTTTCTTATATTTATTGTATTCTTGTATTTATTGTAGCCCTAAGAAATTCAATAATACAGTATTTCAAAATAACTTTTAAAGTGACACAGGACACAGAACATAAAGAGAGGTAATGGTAATCAGTTGTAGGCTAGAAAACTAGTTTGTTAAAAGTTCATTTCTCTCCTTCTCTTTCCCGCCTCTTCATTATTCAAACTGAGAACTCTGGGACAGACTCGCTAGATGTCAAATTTTAAGAGATTTATATTCCTGTATGTCTGTAGTCTTTGCCCTTTCAAACACTGACAACAATCAAATCATTAGCTTATCAAGAAAACTTAGAATGAATTAAATTCAACTAGTATTTATCAAATATTTATTTTGTGCTAAACAATGTACCTGATGGCGGGAAGGCAGAAAATATGTAATACGAAGGAAGATTCTTGCCTTCGGGTACTTACTAGTTTCACTGGGAAGCAGAGTCCTGCAGTTTTCAAACTTAAGCTGTGTCTAACATGTTAACTAGGTAATAAAATCTGTAAGTACAAGAGTGAGAAGTATTGGTGGTTGATTTAAATGGACACTGATCAATTGTTCAGATGATAGCTTATAGTCATTGCAATAGCAAGAAAATTGATTCCGGAATAGGTTTATGAAGTCTCCCTCTCTTTTAATATATTTTCTCTTAATTGCTTTAAAAATAAGTGTGTATAGCTCTGGCTGGTATGGCTCCATGGACTGAGCACCAGCCTGCGAACCAAAGGGTCACTGATTTGATTCCCAGTCAGGGCACATGCCTGGGCTGCAGGCCAGTCCCCAGTGCGGGGCATGGGAGAGGCAACCACACATTGATGTCTCTCTCTCATTCTCCCTCCCATCCCCTCTCTCTAAAACTGGATAAATAAAATCTTTAAAAAAATAAGTGCATATATTTTCACAAATCAAATAACACACAAGTATTCAGAGTAAAATTGATAGATCTATCTTCACTCACTTCCTCCTTTTCAAAACCATTTTTATATATGGTTCTATTTTGTGTTTATTTTGTTTTTGAGGTTTATAATCCTGGAAATTGGACTGTCTGGTCTGTATTATTTTGCAACTAGATTTATTTTTATCTGTTTATATTTACTTCATGAATCTAGGGAGTCTTCCTTGTCGGTAAGTCTAAGTCAATGTAAGTCAAATTTTAGCTGAACATTTAAATTTTGTTAGGAAAATAACAAATTTTGTTAGGAGAAGTTTGTTACTCAGATTATATATATATGTATTATATATAATACATACATGTATGTATACACACACATATATAATCTGAGTAACAAACTATATATGTATTCAGAGCAGTCAATGAGAATTGGAAATCTGCATGGCTCTTAGCCTCAATTTGTCATCTTCAGATTTGATGTCTTATACACATGCACACACAGACACATGTATACACACATACATGTAATCTAAATGTTTTTCATTGCTTAATAGCATCGTTTTGAGAGCTAGGCATTAAAGTGAGTCAGCGGGGGATGGGTCTAGAAGGATGCATAAACTGCCTTGTTCTATGTGACCCATTTTCCCAGACGCCCTGAGCAAGAGTCTGATAAAATGAGGGGGGGAATCCCAAAACTGTGATCTGGATCTTATTCCGTGGTATAATATTATCCCGGCCACAAATAGTGTATTTCTAAGAGTCGGTTCATCCCTGAGAGAGGCAGGAGAGTGGTTGTGCAGTACACACAGCCGTGTGGTTGCAGAGTATAGAAGATTTGGTACTTGCTGGTAGCAATCCTGGTCTCCTACCCTCTATGTACTGTCTCAAAATTAGTGTTATTTTTTAAAACTTTAGTGTTCTTCTCACAAGCCTTTTCATTTAAGGCCTGAAAACACTTGATTCACCAAATCCCTGTCCACCTCCACCCACCCCTGATGGAACAGATGAATCTGGCTCTCAAAGGAGTTTTACTCATGTCTGCAGCGTTAGCTGGTAACCCTTAGAGTATGTTTGCAACTGAATTTCAGTCATGTTTATGAACTGGAACCTAACTTCCCTGAAAAGAGACCTATAAAGGAGCCAGACATGCTTGGTTACCCCGCAGGTACTCAAGGGAGGGCTAATGATGGACGGTGGAGCACCGATTCAGAAAAGGCGGGGGTTTCTTGCTAAACTTGCAGTGCCTGAGGTTTCTATTAAAGTTGGAGGTATGCTCCGTGGAGAAGCATTAAAGGCATCCTTCAAGGACAGGTATTTTCCCACTGCCACACTCCATTCCTTAGGGTGTAGGGTGTAACAATCTAAAGGAAAGACCCTGCCTCCCTGGGAGGAGCACCAGCCAGAGTCCTCTGTTCACAGCAACCACTTACTAATGAGTTCATGAGCACACAGTCCTTGAGCCCTGACTTGAAGAATTTAACTGGATGAATTTTTTAAATTAATGAATACTCAACTGATTTACTCAAGGTTTCCAAGAAGAATGAAATAAAAAGTCTGAGAATGTTCATATTACTATAGGGACTTCCAGGCACTGGATGGAAGGCTAGGGAAAAGAATCAGTGACAGCCAGAGATCTGGGGAAGGAATTTGGAGGCTTTATAATTTTTATAACAGCACTTAGGCTGGTGGCACCATCTGCTGCAGTGGCAGACCTCCTCCCGCCACTCACTTCCTCCTCCTCTTCACCTCCATCATACATGTTTCTCAGGGTTTTTTTTTTGTTGTTGTTGTTTTTGCTTTTTAGTAGGATGTGGCATGCCTAAGCACTGGGAGTTAAACTTATGCCACTCTTGGCAGATGAAAATGACCCTGGAATGGGCAACACGGAGATGGGAGGGCTGACCTCCTTTCCTAATAACCTCTCACTGGGACCTATCAACTACTGATGCTGCTTTGTGCAATTGTTCAGCACTGTCCGACACCTCCAGGCTTGATCCTGTGGTCGCTGAACTTTGCTACATGGACCCTTTATGAATCAAGAATAGGAATGGCTGCCAGGTGTGGTGGAGGAGTGTGCTAGACAAGAACAATCTGTATCCTCCTGTGCTAAAGAGGTGAAAGTAGGTGGTACTTACTCTCCACTAATAACCACCAGAAGCAGGGAGTGGACCATGCATTGGAAATTGACTAATGGGAAGTGAAAGTATTCAGAAACTCACTAGCAGGAAGTTGATCCTTCCCTATATCTAAATAGAGGGGGACTAAGAAATAGGAAATGGGTGAAAGGAGAAAGGCAGGGGAAAAAAGATTTCAGAGAAAAGTAATTTTTTTTTATCCACCGCTTTGGGAAAATTCATAAAAACAGCAATTTTCCCTTTGGGGTAGAAACTCTCTGCTAATTGTTCCAAAAGCTCTGCAGTCATGATTTGAAATATGTCTAAGATTCTGTGATAATATTTTATTTTAAAGGAAGCAGGAGACAGACTCTTTAATGCCTTAATTCTGAGGAAAACCAGACGAAGAGTAATTGAAACAAATTTGGATTCTTGTAATTGGAGAATTAAGTGAAGTGAAATCTCTTTATGAGCCCCAGTCTCTTTCCCCACATTTTCATGGAATTTATTAGCATTTTTACTCGTAGGCTTAGTTCCTATCTCCAGTTTCTGAGCCAGTCCTCCTTAAGGAATGGGAATCTGCTCTCTGCCTCTCCACCCTGGTAGAGGACTCCGTCTGGTAGGAGAGGAGCCTTTAGCCCTGTTTCTAAGTATGTTACCCTGTGAACAAGGGTCCTGAAACTCACCGAGGCAGACTGCATCCTGTGTCACTGTCTTGTCATGGCCCAGTTCTGATCATAGGGTTCTGCAGCTCAAAGGTGCTTTGTTAGCCTCCACAGAACTGACCTTCTTTCCTCTCTTGATCTCGAGTTCCTCTGTAAAAACTTTAGTCTGCAGAGTCTACTTATAACATCAATCTGCCTGGTATACCACTTAAAAGAGCCCCTCTCTGGTCAACGGAGTCTACATCTAGAGACCGCCAGAACTTAGCCACCTGCCTGGCCTTCTGAAGTTGAGCCATTCCCTGTTTCCAGGTGTTGAGCCTGCTCTGTCCCCTAGGACCTCTTTGCAACATTATCTTAGATGAGAAGTTGCACACTCACGTGACCTCTGGATGGAGAGTGCTGGGCAGGGGCTGAGATGGACTGGAAAGTGCATGCCTCGTTTAAAGGGAGAGGCCGCCAGTCGCATCCTGCTGATGACTACAATTTCAAGAGAAGTAAGAACCTGAATTTTGGTGTGAAATTTCCTGATGGGAAATTGTTGGCGCTGATTCATGTATTTAAAAAAAAATGACACGTGAGCCAAAGAAACTCCATCTGCATCCTGACCTGGGATGGTGTATGGTAAGCCACTACTGCCTGTGGTTATATGAAGTTATATGCATTTAAATGAATTAAACTTAATATTAAAACATAAAATTTCAGTTGCACCAGCCACATTTTAAGTGCTATTTAGCTGCAGTCACTAGTGACCAGCATATTGCATGGTGCAGATACAGGTCATTTCCGTTTCCTATTGGACAACACTACACTAGAAGGTACTCTGGTCTGTGCACTCTGGTAACCCCCACTCCTCTCTTTGCCTTTCTAGTCTATGGGTGTGAGTGGCTTTTCGACACTTCTAATCTCAGGATTGTCTCACTGTCCTTTGAGTTCTTTGCATTTCTCTCACCTCTATGACCAATTCCCTGCTCTGTGTCCCTCTGTTCTAAACAACCAAGTGATTTCTGTCCTGCTAAGACTTTGATTGAGGCATCAAAAGAGGGCAGGATAGGATAGTCAACATTCCTATATTAGCTACCCATTATTATATAACAAACTGCCCTCAAACAGCAACTTAAAACAACAAACATATATTATTTCACGGTTTCTGTGAGTCAACAATCTGGGTAGCTGGGGGGTTATGGCTTAGGCTTTCTTAAAATAGCAGTCCAGATGCTGGCAGGAGCTGAAGTTGCACTGAAGTCTCACTGCGGAAGGATATCCTTTTGGGCTCACTTCTGTGGTTGTTGATGGCCCTCAGTTCCTCACTGGCTGTGGGCTGGGACTCCTGGCCACCAGGTTTCTCCTTAGGCTGCCTGAGCATCCATGGCAAGGCTTTACCTTCTCCCAGAACAAGAGATCAGTTTGGGGGGAGAGAGAGAGAGAGAGAGAGAGCGAGATGCTGAGAGGCAGATAGTATCTAACATCGAAGATGTCATCTTTTGTAACTTAAATTCAGAAGTGACATCCCGTCATTTCTACTGTACTCACCACACAGACCCACCCCAGCTCAATGTCATGTCGAAGGTGGTGCACGGGATGGAATGCCAGTAGACTGGGATTGTTGGAAGTCATCTCGGAAGCTGCTTACCACCAGTGCCCTGGAGATGTCAAGTGGATTTGGTCTGTGGGAGATCGTCCCACCTTTCTGTGACTTAAATTAGAAGGGATGCAATTCACACAGCAAATGGGGAAAAGAGTGCCCTGGAACAGAGGACTTTGATGGGAAAGCCAACACCTCAGTGATGCTACATCAGCTTTGAACTGTGTGTGGCGTTCAGATGTCATAGGACAACCATCGCTGTTTTAATTCAAATCCAAGAGATTATGGAAAATGATAAAGATGTTATAATACTTGCTGTGGAAAAGGATTTGAAATCATTGACCTACTTAAAAATCAAGATGTGGGGCAAATGTCCTAGCATTCGGATGTAATAGTTTGTCCAGGTGGACGAAAAAAATGTCTGGTTGGAACAAAATTTATTATAAGCTTTCATGGAGAGAGCTCCTCCACTGCAACTCTGGACTGTGGTAAGGACACGTGGCGGCCTGCTGAATGCCAGCTTCTTCTTTCCCGATGGAAGGGAACACGAGACACAAGTGTCACTGAGGTTGTACCGTGTGCAGCCATTGTCACTTCCAATGAAAGGCATCTCATCTTAATCCCGGTCAGTGGTCAGTTATGTTTACATTTAGCTGAACACAATCTGCCTGGGAAAGGGCCCAGTTGGAGAAAATGCCATTTCACAGAGGAACTTACTATCTACTGTTCAGAACAGAGGAGGGAATTTCTAAGCAGCATTTCTTGTTTTTCCTGAAGAGAGTAAGAGACAAAGAGTGAGAATGAGAAAGAAAGAGAATTGAGCCTGAACGAAGCCCAGGTTGTAAAGTAAAATTTCCCAATAAACTTCAGTGAATAGGTTTTTTTTTTTCTTTAAATTTAAATTGAAAGGCATTTTCATGTTTGAAAGTTCTAAGCTGTAAAAATAAACCCTGGAAGTAGATTGCCTGGGGTAAGATTTAATTAAACATTGTACAGTAAATTAGCATAATTTGATGAGGATCAGCGTTAGTTCCTAGAAACTGCAACACACAGAAATTTTAATTTTGTAATATCTTTTAAAATTCCACTGTCTCACTCCCAAAGTGTAGTTTTATAAAAATAAAAACTAAACAAGGTATTACCAAGCAGGAGGCAATGCATTAGAGAGATGCTGCGGGAGATGAGGAGGATCTTAATGCACATACCACAAGTCTGTAAGTTGTGTCGTCCTTCGTGAAACAAATTGTATGGAAAAGGACTTGAAGTCCTCAGCCTGAAGCAGACAGGTCATCCAGTATTATCATACTAACGACTTTCCCGGGCTGTGACTCAACTATAGACTTCACCCTCCCTCCCCCACAGCGGTCCCCCTCCCTCCCTCCTCTCTGTCTCTCTCTCTCCCCCTCGTTTCTTTTTTCCTTGATCTGTTTCTCAACAGAAAGGTCACTGCAGATAGGATTATGGATGCATTCTCAGCACCTGGGGGACACAGGGAACTTAGAGGCCTCATTAGGTCTGTGTTGAATGAAATTCTGGACGGTGTCTCGCCTCATGTGTGAGTGGCTTACCTGAGTGAAGGTTAATGAGTTCTCAGGTGTCTTTACTTACCTATAGCAAATTTGAGAAGTGGAGACTGTCTTCCAACTCCATGGTGGCAGTCCTGAAAATCCCGTAGGGGGAAGAATAATGGTTGAGGAACTTTAAATTAAAAGGAAATCAGAATTTCCTTTAAGATCATTTTTAAATTTATTCTGTGTGAGTTCTAATAGCCACTACACTCATTTCCATTTTGCAGCTCTTATTTGCTTAGAAAATTTCATAATCTCGCTACTTTACAGTTTCAATGTCATGTTTATAGATGGTGTTGACCTTAAAAATAAAACAGTCTGTTCTTTTACCATCAAAAATGGGTTTATCTGGAAACAGCAAAGAATTGCCCTTTGGGACAAGCAAGCTATAGCAAAAGCTATAGGCAAGTCCCACAAAAAGGAGGAATCCTGCTTTGCAAAGGAAAAAAAAATGTTCAGGATGCTGATGGTTTCTCATGGCTGAGTTTCTGGGGTAGTTGATTTCTTATAGAAGATACAATGTATGTCTTTACCTGTCATCCGTGAGTCTTTCCTGTATAGATGATCCTTCTGTTGGGGTCTGTACATTACCACTTCTTCCTGTAATTGACCTGGAGTGGTACTGTGTGAGAGCTCCCCCTTCTGGCCCACTGACTTCACTTTAGTGAGAATTTCCTTTATTAATTTTCACAATAGCGCCACAGCGTGAGGCACTGACCATTTAGAATGGACTCTGGCCTGAGCTGGTCCAGGTGTTAATCTTAGTTTCTGGGTCCTGGGAATGCCTGTGGTTCCTGAGGCCCCTGGGGAGGGGTTGGGAGGTGGAGGTTGCTGACTTCATCGACTATTTTGCAGTAAGTACAGGCATATTGTAATGTTTTAATAATGAGTATGATGCAACTACAGTGTTCCAGATGAATACTGGTAAGCTTACAGAGTTACTTTACTTTATCTTTTAACCACTACTGAGCATACTGTAAGATGTTTTCTTTCCTCTGTATCTAGGATGTCTCCTAAATACTCAATGTCTTTGGGAGTTTAGTGGAAGTTTATAGCACAAAAGCTGTTGACTTCATCTTCCTATATCCCACCTCTGCCACCGTTGGTGGCCAAGATGCAGAAAAATGTAGGCGCTCAGCTTTGTCTAACATAACTTTATCCCCCATGTAGACATCACCAGCTATGGCACACAGCTCTGTTTTTCTCCTCCCCTTGGGTGTGAGGATATCGTTTTAAGGCCCAGGTTTTACCTTACCCCATGCTTCTAGGTGCAGCAGTCAGCAATCATTTTGGGGTACCAAGCAAAGGGTCCAAAGATAGGAGGTGCCCAGCTGCTATGGACTTCTCCAGAATTTTGTAATTAAAAAAAACTAAGAAGAAAGTAGTTTGATTTTGACATATATTATCCACAGTAGTGTATAAAGTTTTGTTTTGAATCACACGTACAGTGGGAAGCTTACAACGGTCTTTTTCACTAAGTATCCATCCCTAAAAGTTTTAACCTGGCCCTGCTTGAACCTCATCTTTCTCCTCTTCACTCTTTCCAGGTTTCATTGCCAAAAAAAATCGACACTGAGTCTGCTTTCTGAGTTACCTCCTTCTTTCTCTGTAAACCCTGGTTTCTGTTTTTTCTAATTATCGCCAAGTAGAGTAGTTGGCAAATCACTTAAACTGGAACCCAAATTCTTGTGGGTTTGCTGCAAAAGGTTATACAGAAGTAAAACCACATATACTTGAGTTTTGCATAAGGGGAACTCAAGGCCAGGGAAAGGTTGTGGTTTTGTAGGAAGATCACTCTCACTCTCAAAAAGCCAAGGGCATCTTTTTAAAAAAAATTTTTTTTAGAAGTCCCCACTTTGTTTATGTAGGATGTTGTCCAGGGCACAGAGAGTCTCTGGCAAGCCTTTGCTGGCCTTTTGCTTCCTAACTGCCTGTTGTAGGCAAAAACAGCCCTCCAGTCTCTGCGTTGAGGTGACATGCATGCAGCTACAGGGAAGAGGGAAAGGGAGGATGTCTAACTTCTTTCCAGGTCAATGGTTGCAAGTTTTGAGTGTGGGTCCTTATAGGCACGGGGCATCAACCCAAATGAAGCAGAGGGTAGCTGGCTGATGCGTGGGTCACCGGCCAGCAGTGATCATGGAACACTGTGAATGGCTTGTTGAAAAACGGGAGAAAAACATACACAGAGACAACCAGGTCCTGTAGGGGAATAGGAACAGCAGGGCCACTCCTCACATGGGGAGCGCCTTGGCCACCCTCTCTCCTGGAGGGCACCCCTAGGCCACCCTCCCTGGTGGGGAGAGTGCACCATTCCCCGACTGGAGAGGCTTTTTATTGGTTTCATTTGCATAAGAATTCAAGTAAAGTACCTTACTCATTACGAGGAAGTAAGGAACAATAGAAAACAAGGAACTCTGTGGGTCTATTTTGAGTCAGGGTCAAAGAGCTGTAAGACTTTTAAGGAACAAACTAACTTCCTCCTTGGACCCTTCTCATTCAACTGAGAGCATTCTAAACAAAGAAGGTTTCACAGTAATTTACATGTTCTTTCTTAGGCCTGATCACCCAGGGAGCCCGCCCTTTTCAGCACAGAGCTGCACCACCCTGTCATTGTTTCAGGCTTAGGTGGAGCAAGGGAACTAAGGCAACCAAGAGATAAGGAGATTTTCTCCCAGAGGATGAGGACTCAGGCGACGTCAAAGCTGAGGAGCAAGGGTCCATCACCCCCTTTTGCTGTAGCCCCCAAAGTTCTTCTTTTGGGGGCCTCCCACGTGATCGTGCCTGTCTTAGGTCGTTCCCTCCTTGGGGAATCTTACCTGTCTTTGGCTAACCGACCAAGCTTTGGGGTTCAGTTATGAATGAAGCAGCAGAAGCAGCACTCCTGCCTGGGAGATAAGCTTTTGTCTCCTTGCTGGCTTATGGTCCAAGGTCACTCCCTCAGCCTTAGCCTTGGCAGGGGTTACAGCTTCTTTTTTTTTTTTTTAATATTTTATTTATTTATTTTTAGGGAGAGGAGGGAGGGAGGGAGAGAGAGAGAGAGAGGGAGAGAAACATCAATGTGCGGTTGCTGGGGGTTATGGCCTGCAACCCAGGCATGTACCCTGGCTGGGAATCGAACCTACGACACTTTGGTTCGCAGCCCACGCTCAATCCACTGAGCTACGCCAGCCAGGGCTGGGTTACAGCTTCTGATACCAGGCAGGGTGGTTCCCAACAGCTGGCAGCTTTGAAACAGCCATCTAATTTTCCTGAAGTCAGTCTGTAAACCAGACATCTTCTGAAGTCCGTCCGTGGATTTTGACTTCCTGAAGGAGAGGTGTGGAGAGGGGATTCCTCCGGATGGTGCCCCCAACATCCTATAAATCAGCAGCTGGCCCACTGCATATTTTCAGGCCGTCATTCTTCACACTTTCCTCAGATTCCAACATCAAATCTAGACTAGCTACTTAAGGATACATGTTTGGGTCCTTTACCTAAGAAACTTTATAAGCAGATTAATTTTGAGAAACTTGTGGCTGTAAAATATGTAAGGACTTGAGTTAGAGTAAAATATCAATGGAAAAGCTGTGATTCTGTAACCTGACCCCCTGGGATTCTTGGTTCCCCTCATACTAGACGTGCGACCTTGGACAAGTGTTTTTTTTTTTAACCTTTCTGAACGTCTGTTTCCTCTTCTACCAAATGGAGAGAATAATAGCACCCACCTCTTGCATTTTTGTGAGGTATAAAAGAGAGGATGATTTAAAATCCTTAGAACAGTGTCGGGCAATAAGCAGCACTCAGTATATGTCAGCCGCTGTGCTATCTATCGTGCTTGTGGTTGTGCATGTGGGGGCTTAAAAAGTTCCTTTCCTCCCACCTTCTGAGTTCTCCTAGCTAGACTAATAATCAAATTAACAAAGACAGATTCACAGGGAAAATATACTAAGGTTTCTACAGACGTACATGCCAGGGGGTGGCATAAGGTAGGAGACCCAAAACACATCGGACAGTTGAGGTTTGTATGTCATTATGAAAAGGGGGGTAGGGTTTTGAGATTTCAAAGGAAATGGGCAATTTATACCTAGTTGGGAAGGGGTGGAACACAAGCGGCAGGCAGATTCCTGCCAGGCAGCCCAACACCAAGGGGACAGGAATCGGGGCTGGGCAGTCAATCAGCAGGTGCCTGCTTGGAGCCTTTCTGTCTACATCATTACGAAGGTGAGTACATTAAGCTGCCCTTCCTGGAGCCGGTCTTTCCATCTAGATCTCTTAGGCAGGAAAGGGGAAGGGTCCAAAGTTCTTTTTGCATCTTCTGTTTTTAGTAACCAGTATAAAATAAATATCCCAAATGACACATTTTCGGGGGTGGTAAAATTTTGGTCCCTTTCAGTGACGATGTCACTATCATTACTATAAGAATTATTTATTTACTTATTTACTTATTTATTTATTAGAGAGAGGGGAAGGGAAGGAGAAAGAGAGGGAGAGATACATCAATTTGTGGTTGCCTCTCACGTGCCCCCAACTGGGGACCTGGCCACAACTCAGGCATGTGCCCTGACTGGGAATCGAACCAGTGACCCTTTGGTTTACAGGCCCATGCTCAATCCACTGAGCTACACCAGCCAGGGAAAATTTTTTATTGGGGGTATCAAATCAGGTTTCTAGAAGCAAAGCCTGAGAAAAGGATTCTGATTCACGTAGTTATTGAAGAGTTACTCTAAGATGAATCTAGTAAGGAAGTGAGAAAGTCAGGATGGGATGAAGAATCACCCTGGCAAAAATACAGTTTAAGTTGAGGTCTAACCTCAGCCTAATCCCACGGGGAGCTCTGGAATATGTATCACAACGAAAGCTGTCCTGCTCTGAGATGAGAGGACCAATTTGTACCCCCGAAACAGGTCGTCATTGGCTTCAGGCTGCCCCCAGGGAGAGAGCGTAACTCCCAGGAACTGCCAGGGGAGGGAACCCTGAGAAGTGGTTTTAGGTGAATTAGCCAGGAATTGTAATTGATTTGGAACCAGCAGTGAAATTCTATGAGTGCATTTCATTTAGACAAAGATTCCCATTGAAATGGTTGAGTGTCCCTGGGACCCGAGCAGCACTCGGGAAAAGCTGAAGGGAAAACCTTTCACAGACTTGCTCAGGGCTTCTTGGTTGGAGATCAAGAGCACTCAGTTTGGATTTTTATTACCATTTAGAGTTTGCAGCTTGTTAGGCCCCCTGAACAGCCTCCCTGAGCCGGGATTGGTGAATAGCTAACTGGCGACCGGAGGGATTCATTTGCCAGTGTTCCCTTGCTCCCTGTTGCAGATGCTCCGAAATCATGCGCAGTGGGTTGCCATAAGGTGTTGTATGCATTATGGTACCCGGTGTTTGAAACCTGCTATTCTGAGGCCCGAGGCTCTTTTTCTTTTGCTTTGTTTGCTCTCTTTAGGAACGAGAAAAATTGGATAGCGAGGAGGTCAGAACCTGCCACGATTGTTAAAGCGATTGGACTGTAAAGTGTAATTTTCCAGTCCCCTCCCTGCCTACTGCTGTGGCACTTCATTCCTCCTCCTCCTCCAACTTAGCATGCCATTCATTGAAAGGGAATCTTTCATTTTGCACCATGCTGGGTTAAGTTTTTCTATTATATTCATTCACTTTCCTTAGAATTGAAGTAGGAAAAAATGTCCCCGTGCCCAATGAATTTTTAACCAAGTTGAAGAAAGCATTTTAATTAGTGCTTGAACTTGCAATTAATGTACTCTACTTAAAAGACCAGTTTAACCTCCGATTCTGGAGTCTAGAATTAATGAAAGCGTTTGAACATATGGCTACCTCCTCCTTATCCATATGTGGCTTATCCAGTTTTCGGGCCTAGTCTCTGTAAATATTTAAATCCCAGAGTCCCCTGCCCACTGTGTCTTAACCGATGCTTCCCACTGCCGACTGGTGACTACGGAGCATGCTGTGCTGAGAAATTTTAATATAAGCCCCAGCAAAATGTAATAAAGAAGGGAAATCAGATAAGGTAGGAGAGAGTATCTTTCTACACTATATAAAGGTAATTTTGAATATCTTATGATTTAGAATGTCCATGCCATTGCTTCTTCTGTCAGTGGTACATGTTTTTTAGAGTTAGCTGTAAATGCTCTCCTGGCCTTTGGTGAATTAATGGCTCACAAAATACCATCAGAGAAACCAAGATTAAAAATATTATCCTATGTAGGAGCTCTGTGTGTGTTTTTGGTTTTTAAAATAAATTTTTATTTTATAATGGTTTTATACTTACGTGAACATTACAAAGATAGTACAGAGGGTTCTCATATGCCCCACACTTAGCCTATTATAATCACCTGACATTATTAAAGGATGTATCATTGTTAATGAACCAACATTTTTATTTTTTATTAACTAAAGCCCATACTCTATTTAGTGTTCTTCTGTTTTTACATAATGTCATTTTCGTTTTGTCCCAGGATACCATTCAGGATGCCACATCACATTTTGTTATCATGTCTCCTTCACCGTGCTACTTTTTCAGACTTTCCTTGCTTCCGATGGTCTTGACAGTTATGAGTTGTGGTAGATATTATGTACAATGTCCTGCAGTGGGGATTCGTCTGATTTTTTTTCCTGATTACATTGTGGTAATGGGTTCTTAGGAGAAAGGCCACAGAGGATACTTATCACATCCTATCAAGAGTCTTTGCTGCTTCAGCGTGTTTGCTTTTACTAATGAGGTTAAGCTTGATCACCTGGCTGATGAAGGTTTCTTGAGCATAAAGGTACCCCTCCCTTCCCTCACCATACTGTGATCTTTGGAAGGAAATCGCTCTGTGTAGCCCACACTCAGGGGGGCAGGGAGTAGGGTGTTGTGCTCCATGACCTTGAGAGGAAGTATCTACATAAACTATTTGACATTCTTTTGCACAGGAGGTTTACCTATTTTTCCTTACTTATTTAATCATTTATTTATATTAGTATGGGCTTATGGATATTTACTTTATATGTTGAGCTATAACCCAATACTCTGTTATTTATTTTGTTGCTCAGATTGTCCCAGCCATTGAGAGGATTTTCAGTTGGCTCTTGTGTCTCTTTGATATAACTCCCATCATTTTTTTAGCACTTCCTTACTTTTTGATACCACAGGGTATACCAGGTTAGTCTTATACATTTCCTGCCCGAATCCTAGAATGAGTTGTTTTTCCAAAGACTCCTGATTCCTTGTATTGTTAGAAACTAAGATCTGGACACTGGGTGGGCTCATTGATACTGTGATGTCATTTCTTTAGGTCCACTCAACAATTAGAACTTGGAAAATATATACTCTTACTAACTGGTGGACATACACAAATCAATAACTATTTTATATTTATCCATCTGTATCAATGTTAAGCTAAACCTGAGTTCATACTGATGTATCCAATACTAATCCTGTATCACATGATTTATTCTTACTTGATTCTCCTCTCCTTGCTTACCTGCAACCTCTCACTCTTTTTTTTTTAATTTTTATTTATTTATTTTTTTAGAGAGGGAAGGGATGGAGATAGAGAGAGAGAGAGAAACATCAATGTGTGGTTGCTGGGGGCCGTGGCCTGCAACCCAGGCATGTACCCTGGCTGGGAATCGAACCTGTGACACTTTGGTTCGCAGCCTGTGCTCAATCCACTGAGCTACGCCAGCTAGGGCTCAACCTCTCACTCTTAACAGCGAGAAACCTGTTTTCTACTGTATAACATCATATACTTACATGTAAAGTCCAGGTATACATGTACAGCGAGTTCAGAATTGGTAACCCCTACTCCTGTAAGAAACAACTTTATCAGCTCTTGTGATACGCCTACGTGCAGTTCTTCAACCTGATAGTCTCCACTCATTTCCAGAGTTACTCTGGGCCTGTTTTCCTCCACACACTTCAGTGCAGTTGTCACACATTTGTTACACAGTTAAATTCCCTCTCCTTGGTGTGAATTCCATCTTGGAGACTCAGACTCCTTTCACCTTCCTGTGAGGATCTCAAATAGCTCTGGGAGTTACCTCATACTAGCACCATAAATTGAATACAGGAATGGTACATGGAAATGAGACACACATAAATTGAGATACATTGTAAAAGAAAAGTGGACTGGTATGAAAAAAAAAATAGGTTCAAGTCCCAGCCTTGCATGCCTCTATGTAGCTGGGTCATTTGGCAAGTCACTGAAGTTCTCTTGGTCTTGATTTTCCTATCTGTGCAACAGAGTCAAGTTTCTCTGAATCGTCATGAGAATTGAATTTAAAAAGAACACAGATGTGTCAATGCTATCAAATATTCTCCAGTACAATTATTAAATGGAAAAAGTTACATTTAAAACTCTGACAAGGAGGGGTCAGGTCAAGAACGTGCAGTTATGACTTTTATAGAACTGGCTTGTTTATTATAGTTCTCCAAAGTTAAAATGAAGGGATGGTTTAAATGGTTTATTTTTCCAGGGAACCGAAGGGATCTCTTGAGAGTCTTGGTTTTGTTAGATTCCTTGTTGATCTTTCTAACAAACATTTAGGAAGATACTGTGAATTTCTGTTTTAAGAATTTAAGTATAGAGTAGGGCAAAAGTTGCTTTACAGTTGTGAGTATGCAAAACGGAGTTTATTCTTGTGTTATTATTTATTGTATTATTTTTCCATATGGACAACTGTAAGTCTACTTTTGCCCCATGGTAAATGGTATTGGTCTTGCACAATACCATTTGGACTTTTTTGGTGACTTGGTTTCTGCTCCTGCATACCTGTAACTAACTCCTCCCCACCCCACTCAGTGACAACTTAGATCTGTTTACCATGTCCTTAAGGTATTAATCATCTTGGCTGCATGTAACTAAAAACCATAGTGGGACTCAAAATTAGAGAGAATTTGTACACACACACACTCTGGGTGTGGCACTATTAGATTAAACGAACATGTGAACTTGAAGAATTCCTTTACTATATAGGCATAGCCAAGTATCGCAACCCTGGCAGTAGGATCAGTGAAGAGGAGGGAGGTGGGCAGGGACTCTTCTTAAGGCCACACATGTGCACTTGGCTTTCTAGGAATGCCATTCCTATGTATATTTCAGTGTGAATGGACCCCCCCCCCCCCCAGAACAGAGTAATGTGGTTTGTCTAGGGACGGGACCTGTTTTGTTGCTGGTAGAGTAGAGAAAACATTTAAAAAATAGAGACACGCTCACCCCAAATCCATTGACTACTGTGCTTCCTATAATTTGATTATCGATGGTTCTTTAGTGTATTTCCTTCTACTTCATCTAACATTTTTGTCTGTTTTAAACAGTATCTTAACAAGGGGCATGTGAACATTTTTGAGAAGGTGCTACTCCCAGAGAACATGCTACTGCAACCCACAAGGGTGCTTTTGACTTTTTATCCAAGGCCTGAGTCTCCTCTTCTGCAAAATGAACTACCGGATGAAACATGATACACATTTCGTGGAGAGTGACTCGTTCTGCATTGAAGGCTAGCACTGACCCTACTTTCCATTCGGTGATATCCTTAAGCTTCACAAATAAACTAGTGAGACCACGAATGTGTCTTATCTACATCTCACCTGGCTTCTTTCCCATGTTGGCCTTCTCCGTGCAGTATTTCAGTGTAAATACCTGTTTTACTTTGATAACTGCATTAAAATGAAGGCAATGTTTGCAGCTATTTATTTATACAACTTTTTACTTTCTTTCATCCCCGTGGAATCCATAAATAAAAATGTCTTTCCCTTCAAGCAGTTGACTCTAAAAACACTCATATTTAAGAAACCTGCAAAAGAATATGCTGTCTTTATGATTTATTAAAAGAAGATAAATGAGGAGTTAAAAAATACCTTTCAGCTTACTAAAAGAGAAAATATGTCAGCTGGTATATATGTCAAGGAATGCTAGAGAATTATAGTTTTATTACTCAATATCTATTTCAGACAAATGGGTAGAGACAAATATTCCTTGTACTTTAACTGTGATTTATTTTACAAGTGAAGTTCTATCTTTGCGGCACAGCTTAAAGTTAGGATTTGAATTGGATTGTTAGCTGTAGCCAAGCCAAGCAAGGCAAACTGGGAAGAAAGTTGGAGTTGAATTCTACAGCTTATGTTAAGATAGAAGGCGTCTCTACTGAGTCCTCTCTGTGAAAAATAAAGGGGATGCTTTGCTTCAGCTCTTTTGCTTCCCAGGTTTCCTGAAACAGGCCAGGACAATTTCAAATGTTCCTGCCTATTCCTCCTCTGTATATTGTTATGGTCTCCTTCATTAACTCTATATCCCTATTCATTGTTCAGCAATACAGTAAGTACCATATGCAGTGTGTGATCTAAATATGTTTACATTTTAGTTCTCCTTTGCAGCCCATTCTTTTAGGAGAATTTGTCATTTCATTCGTTTTGAAACAACAGCTTCTTTAAATAACTATCTTTCATGGGAAGTACCATGAAGTAGTGTAGGGCTTCCTACACTGATCTCCCCAGGACACTGCTTCCCAAAATGTGAATGAGAGTTTTATAGAGAATGGGTAATGTGACCATACACGTTTCAGAAATACTGGGTTGAACAAAATTTTAAGTTTTTTAGAATAAATTCCTAGAATGGTTGATACGCATTTATACATTATGAATTGTGATGATGGAAACACAATCTTAGTGTTTCCTAAACTTTTATGTGGCACTCCTTTTTTTAACCCCACAAAATTCTGTTCTCCCAGTTATCTATTGCTGTCTAGCACACAAACCCCTGATCTGAAACAATTCATGACCACATCTTGCAGATTGAGCTCATTTGCATTCAGTTGGGTGGTTCTCGCTTGGGGTTCCTTGGGCAGTTGCATGTATCCAGAGGCTGGGGCTGGAGTCATCTGAAGACTCAGCTGGTCCGGACAGATGATAGTGGCTGCTGGCTGAGAACTCAGCTGTGACTGTCAACAAGGGCACGTCCCGTGTCTACCCTGCATGCCTTCAGTTTCTCACAGGGATTCTGTGAGGTTTTACTTTCAGAGGGAGCATCTGGAGAGCGAACACTTTGAGACACTCAGGGGAAAGCTCCTAGGCCTCTTGTATTTCAGACTGAAAAGTCTCAGAATACCATGGCCCAAGACCAACCCAGATTCAGGGGAAGAGGGAAAGGAAAATTAACACTTACCTCTTGATGGAGACATGAATATAGAGGGAAGGGAAGGAGTGAGTGGTGGCCATTTTTGCAGATTATCCATTACTTTTTAAAAAAGATTTTATTTATTTACTTTTAGAGCGAGGGGGAGGGAGGGAGAAAAAGAGGGAGAGAAACATTGGTGTTTGGGAGAAACATTGATTGGTTGCCTCTTGCCCACTTCCAGCTGGAAACCTGGCCTGCAACCCAGGCATGTGCTCCGACCAGGAATCAAACCAGCGACCTTTTGGTCTGTGGGACAATGCCCAACCCACCGAGCTACACCAGTCAGGGCTCCATTAGACTTTTTAACATCTTGTGGGGCAGTGACATTTTGTAGAACAGTTTGGGTAGCGGTGAATCAATGTATTTGGAGAGAGCGAGTGGGGAAGTCCACCCATCAGACAGAAGTATTTTGTCACTGACATTGTTTAGAATTGCTGGTATATGGTGATAATAGAAAACACAACAAGTTTTAGATAATTTTATTATTATAGGGTTGCCAGGTAAAATACAGGATGCTCAGTGAAATTTTAATTTCAGATAAATAAAAAATAATTTTTAGTAAATATATGTCTCAAACATTGCATGGGATACTTTTTTATATGAAAAATGTTTATTTACCTCAAACTCAAATTTAACTGGGTATCCTGTAATTTTATTTGCTAAATATGGCAACACGACGCTATATACTCCTTTACTGCCAATGTTATCGTTGGACTCCTCTTTCTCTCTCTCACCCCAGTGTTTCTCCACCATTGAGTTTGGGAAAAATTGATGTAATGGAAAGTCTTAGGTTTTTGAAGCAGAGAAATCTGATTTCAGATTCTGGTTGTGCCACACACCAGCCTTGAAAGTTATTTCACCTCAGCGAGCCTCAGTTTCATCCTCTGTTGGGGGCAGTCAAAGTTACCTGGCGGGATTGCCAGGTGCTGCGGTGAGGTGACTTGTATAAAGCACATACCTCCGTGCCTGGGGCTGATCAGCCCCAGAGCTGAAGGTAATCCAGACTCCTGTTCCCCCAGATAAAGCAAAAGCAAGAGGGACACCCCATGTAGCTTTGAAGATGGTATTTATTTGCTGAAGAATTTCAACAGGCAGGAATGAATCTAAGTGAGGTGTTTGTTTTAATTCTTGCAAAAGAATGGCGGAGTCAGTGAGGTGTCACCTTGGGAGTTGTGAGTTTGGTTGGAACAACCCTTGAAGGAAGGAAAAGAAAGTTAAATGATGGTGACTGTGCTGTCAACGCCATGACTGGCTCATGAGCTCTGTTATGTAATTCCTCTGACTTACTTACTGAATGATATTTTGATTTCATTTGCTTGCGTAACCACACTGTGATGTAGATTATTACGTAGATGCTATTTCAGTATAATTGACTATAGGAGTACATTTCATGATGGTTATTCTGATTAATCCCACGAAGAAAAATTTGAGGGCAGGTTACATCTGAGTTAATGCCATAAAGGAACATTTTTTCCTGGATGAACCTTGAATGTGCAGGGAGATATTTACTGAACAGATGCTCTGCCGAACACGGTGGAAATCTCTCTGAAGTAAATGTGTTTAGCTCCATTTTTCTAGCTACAGACACAGGCTCAAATTGGCCTCGAGACTTGTTCACAGTCACAAAACTAATAAAGACAAATACGTCCCTGTCCATGTGCCTGTTGTTGCTGCTCTCGTCCTCGTCATGGAGTTCAAAGGGTGCCTCTCAGGGCTGCTGTCTAGTGACCTTTCGGCGGCCGTCGACAGTGCTTGCCCCGACTCACGTGTTTGGAAGACCCTGTTCTAGTCTCCGTAACATTAATATTCTGGATCCAGAGCCTTCCTTCTCTTCAGGCCTTTCCTTGAATTTCCCTGGAAGCTTATTCTCCTTGATTAGATAATTATGGTTTGCAGTTTCTCAAGACTGGCCCCGGCACCTTCCCTTCATTTTCTCCCGTCTTCACTTCAGTCACAAGCACAACATAAATTAGCACCTAGCACAGCTCTCCTGGTGGTACACATCGGTCCACCGCCCACTTCAGAATTCCATCTGTATGCTACCAGTGCACTGATTTTGTTATAGCTTAATATCTGCTTTTACTGACCTTGAGATCCTTAGTGCCTTGTATCTAGTAAGCACAGCATAGAGATTGGAGGACTGAAAGAATGAATGAATGAACCTGGATAGTATGGCCTAAAATCTCTTTTTTCCATTCCCTATTCTTCTCCCAAATTGACTTCAGAAATAAAAAAAAAAAAAAACAAGAAGAAATTCCCCAAACTTTACTTTGCCTGTGAAGGGACTGAGATTCAGAGAGGTTAAGGAATTTCTCCAAAGTCACACAGCACTCGAAAGGTCTGGGATTCTGCCCTCTCAAAGGCTGTGTCTCCCTGTCCCTCCATAGATTTGATCCTAGCTGCTGGCTGGCTACACTCACAGGGTTGCTGGTTTTCCTTTGCTGGTATTGGAGAAGTCTTGGGAATTGTATCAGCGTACATGGGGTCTACAATTCACCTTTGCCCTTTAGATCCAGCCAGACTGTGAAGCACACCTCAGTATAAGTTCCTCTGCTCTTTCCTTCTATTCTGTAATGACTCAGCAATTTCATCACCTTTTTTCCTTTTTAGTATATAAAAAATAGCCCTAAATCAGTAACATATTTTAGTTTACTAAATTTAATAGAATTTTTAGAGATTCCATATGCCTACGATTTGAAATTCCATGTTGAAATTTCACAAATATTAATGAAGTACTATGTAGCAAATAGCTCTTTGTACAGTTCCACAAAAGGAGTCCTCTGTTTCCATGGGAGGGTACTCACACATATACTGTGGTTGGTGGTGTGGTGAGCGGTACCTTTTTTATTGACTGACAGAATACATAGAGTATAAAGCCAAAATAACCCACAGCAGATGACTAAATGCACATTAAACTTAGCTAAGAGTAAAAGGCACTTGTCATTTTCAAACATTCCTCTTGCTTCCTCTTTTTTTTAGTGGTAGTGAGGGGGTATGGTAGGACAGTGTAGCTGGCCAAAGCAAGCAAGAGTGAAAGGAAAAACACAGCATACATGGAAGATGGTAGAGGAAAAAAATCAAATAAAATTTCCATTCTCTTACAGATTTATAGAATCTTGACTGATGGCATGGAGAGAACTCTGAGAACTCATCTCCACCCCTCATTTTATAAATTAGGTCACAAAGTTCAGAGGGGTTATATGAGGTATCTGGCATCATGGTTATTTCATGGAAGAGTTGAGAATGAAGTCTTTGTTGTCAGTTCATTCTTTAAGGTCCAGCTCACTCATTACCTTCTCTGTGATGCCTTTTCCGGGCCCCCCAGACATGGCTGTGTGCCCCTCCCCAGTATTGCCATAGCACTCTGTATACCCTACGTATCCCATAATGTCGTATGCACCTCTCTACTTGGTGGCCCTCCCAAGGGACGGTGGCCCTCCGTCTTTCAGCTCTATGAGCTCCAGCATAATGCTTCTCATGTGTCAGAGAATATGAAGGGAAGAGGGTGATTGACACGCTCTCTACTATGGTGGGAATTCACTTTCCTGTTCCGTAATACAGTTCTCTTTGCCGATCACCATGTGTGAATTTCCCAGGTGACTCTTTGTTATTTCTCGGTAGTTTTCTCTTTATTGCATTTCTAAACCCAGTCTGCTGCAGTGACAAGTGCTTTGCTATGGGACCTGGCATCGTTTTCTACACCTGTCACTTACGAGCTGGTTGATCCAAGGCAGGCTATTTGTTCTTTTTGAGAATCAGTTTTCTCTCTTCTGTGAAATGGGCGTATAAGCAGCTGCATTTCAAGATCTTCATTCAGACTCTGTGAGATCAGGGAGAAGAAAGAAGTCCCCTCATGGTTGCCGGGCCTACTTTTTGTGTTTTTATTCTATTAACCTTCAACGGGACTAGGCTGAACTGGTGAGGCGGTAGAGTGGACCCACTGCTTCTTTACGGACTAGGTCAGTGCTTTCCATTGTCGCATTGTTATCATTGTTGCTGTTGTGCTTCTGATCTTAACACTTAAAAAATACTTTGCTAATTTTAAATTGACTACAATTTCCTTTGGATAAGATAAATTGTATTGATTGATGTTTGAATATTGAACCAATAAATAAACCCCACTTGGTTGTGGTAGAAAATTCTATTCATGTATTTTTAATTTATTTTCTAATTTCTGTACATCTGACATCTGTGTACATGATATTAACCATTTAGATATTGGTCATTAATTTTCTTTTTTTATATCTTTATTTTATTTTGGTAATAGCGTAATGCTAGCCTCATAGAATGAATTAGGACATATTCCTTTGTTTCTATTTTTTGGAAGAGATTGCAGAGAATTAGTATAATTTCTTTCTGAAGTCTTTGTTAAAATTTACCAGTAAACCCATTTAGACTTGATTTATTCTTTTTTCTTGGGAGGTCATTAATTATTGCTTCAATTAAAAATTATATATAGTGCCATTCAGCATATTTATTTCTCCTTATGTGTGTTTCGTAATTTGTATCTCAAGAATTAATCTGTTTCATCTAAATTATCAAATTTGTAGACATAGCATTGTTCACAGTATTCTTTTATTGTTTTAGTGTCCGTGGGATCAGTAGTAATGATATCTCTTTCATCTCTGAGATTGGTCATTTGTGTTCTCTCTCTTCTATTCTTGGTTAGCCTTGTCAGGGGTGGCGTTTTCATGTTGGCTGTTGGTGCCGTCTTAACCAGAAGATTAGTTAGGCAGTTTGTACATGTTGTTTATTCCGTCCTTATGAAAGCATTAGGGCTCAGATATTCATATTAATATTTTACAGATGGGGAAACAGAGGATTGTGTCCTATTTTGTAAGAAGGAAAAACAATATGAAAAGTTTTCTGAGAACTCCTCTGTTTCTTACATATTTCGTGATTACTTTTCTACCGCAATCTCCCATTCTTTAGGCTGCATTAACTGTATAGTTTTCCAGGAGGAGATCATTGGATGGGAACCAAACAAAACGGTTTAATTTTGGCAGAGTGTTGCCTTTCAATTCCACTGAAATTAAAACGGCAGTGGTAACCTTAGTTGTATTACTCTTAAGTAACTTTTAATTAAGGGTTGATTCCGTGCGCAGCTGCTCGGATCACACGGACGTGCTCTGGGTCGGTCCCGGTACTCCTTCTCAGGGAGGGCAAGTGGCGAGCTCCGTGCTCAGAAAGACATCTGTGTCCTCGGATTTCCTTCCTCGGCGAAATCACGTGTACAGCACCCACTGAGAGGGCATTTTGCTGTCACTTACTAAAGGGAGGAGTACAGGTGAATATGTGAACCTTGTTTGACATTAATAAACAACCCAGGCAATTCCAAGAAGTTCACTATAGTAAAGACACTTCCATAAAAGGTGGCTGACTGATAGCTTAGTCGAAACGCAATACCTGGTAGTTTATGGCAATTTTCTCTAATGGGAGTAGATACTGAATTTATTTCAGAAGTGCCTCCAGAGTTCTCCTTATGCTACCAAGACGTTACCACTTTTTTTTTGCAAAGCACACGGTGGAAGAGCAAATACTTCAGGCCATAAAACAGCGATGCGTGTGTACCCGCGCATGTGTATGTACGCGCTGAGGGAGGAGGGTTTTGTTTGGCGTGCTATTGACTTCATACAGACAGATTGATAGACTACATTTCATTACTTTGTGGAGATTGCAAGATCATTCCCAATGTAGAATTTGTTAATGAAAAGCAAAAGAGAGTGAGTTAAAGAAATTTATTTGATTTCCATAAGCAACTCATGGGTAATTCCCTCTACAATATTTTAAACAAATATGCTATTAAAGGCTTGCATCCCATTCTCTGCACAACTTCTTTCATTCCTCTTTTTAAATTAAGTTATAGAATAGCAAAACCCAATCACCTACTTTAAAATTCTCCCCGGCATTTTAACTACAAAGTCAGAACAATTTCGCTTGCTACTTCAGTAGGCTCCTGGCATGATGCGAAGGGTGAGAGGCTGCTCTTTTCAATACACGTGTGAGAGATTCAGGATGTGTTTTCATACTGTTACTGCCACGAATGAACTGTGCAACCCCTGCAGATAATGTGCCCTTTGGAGGTTTGCGTCCTTATTTTTAAGTGGAATTAAAATACCTGTCAAATTTATTTCACAGAGTTGACATGGTGTTAAGGTGAGATAGTATAGGTGAAAATAGAGTTCTTCCTGATCCCACTAGGCTTTCTGGCCCTCTGTGCCTTCATGTGGCCTATTTTGCAGATAGGAATTTTGTTTCTAAAACTTTTGGAAATCCTATCTGGACAGATGTGAGCAAATTGTTGACATGACATTTAATTTTATGAATAACATGCTTTGTCTTCATTTGTTGAGTTCCCTGCATTTCAGCACATAGAGCTGAGAATAAAATATGCTAATATGTATATGTATATCCATATAGTCTTGGCAGAGGTGAGGTATGATTCGGTGACCCTTTCAAAAGACTCAAAGCTGCAAACAATAGCTCTCTAACAAAGAGAGTTTGCCTAGGAGGGAGAATGAAGAACAAATAATGAATATAGCAAATATCATTTATGCTGGACGGTACTGCTCTTGGCCCACTCACAGCTAGTTGAAGATGTTTCAAGTTCTTTTTAAATTTCCAAAATGAGTGGGTTACAGTTAAGGGGCAAAGTGATCGCTGATGCTAAAACACAGTGATTCCACTTGTCACGTTAAGGACACTCTTCATTGTATGGACAAATGATTCAGCACAATGAGTGTTTTAGACCTTTGAACAATACCCTGTTTTCTAAATGCATTTTCTTCCTTCCAAACTGTCAAGGACAAGGTGACCTAAAATTTTATTTTTTTAAAAGTTGATATGTTATTCACAACTATATAATTTACCCTTTTAAAGTGTACAATTCAATGGCTTTCAGTATATTTACAGAGTCGCACAACCATCAACACTATCCAATTTATTTTCATCATTTCCAAAGAAACTCCATACCCATTAACTGTTACTCTCATCTCCCCACACTCTAGTTATTGGCAACCCTCTATGGATTTGCTATTCAGAAAATGTCATGTAAATGGAATCATACAATATGCACACTTTTATGTCTGGCTTTTTTCATTTAGCATAATATTTTCCATTCATGGTATAGCATATATCACTACATCATTACCTCTTGTGGCTCAATAATATTCCACTGTATGCATATACCACTTATATTTATACAGTCATGAGTTGATGGACATTTGGATTGTTTCTACTTTTTGGCTGTTGTAAATAATGCCCTATGAAAACTTATGTACACATTTTTGAATGAAGATTTTCAAAAACTAATAGACTTAATTTTTTTAGAGCAGTTTGTGGTTTACAGAAAAATTGAGCTGGAAGTCCAGAGCGTATTTGTGTATTCCCTCTTCCCCACCACTCACCCGATCAGTTCTCCTATTGTTAAAATCTTGCTTTGGTGTTGTACATTGGTTACAATTGATGAACCTATATTGATACATCATTATTAACTATGGCCCATCTTTTACATTAGGGTTCATTCTTTTTGTTGTACACTCTATGAGTTTTGCTAAATGCATAATACCATGTATCTACCTTTACAATATTATATAGAATAATAGTTTCATTGCCTTAAAAGTGCCCTGCGCTCTATCTCCCTTCCTTCTTATCTTCCCCTTCCTTCTTTCCTTTCCTTCCCTTGAACCCCTGACAACCACTAATCTTTTTGCTGTCTCCATGGTTTTGCGTACAACAAAGTATCATATGGTTTGGAATCATACAACCTGTAGCATTTTCAGACTGGCTTCTTTCACTTAACAATATGGGTTTAAGGTCCTTCTATGTCTTTCCATGGTTTGATAGCTCATTTCCTTTAATCTCTGAATATATTATTGTATAGATATACCACAGTTTGTTTATCCACTTACCTATTGAAGAACATCTTGTTTACCTTTATTTTTTGGCAGTTATCAATAAAGCTTCTTTAAAGATTGTATTTATGAGTCCTGGCTGGCATAGCTCAGTGGATTGAGCGTGGACTGTGAACCAAAGCATCGCAGACTCCATTCCCAGTCAGGGCACATGCCTGGGTTGCAGGCCACGTCCCCAGTGGGGCCAAGTGAGAGGCAACCCACATTGATGTTTCTCTCTCTCCTTCTCCCTCCCTTCCCCTCTCTAAAAAAAATAAATACAATCTTAAAAAAAGATTGTATTTATTTATTTTTAGAGAGAGGGGGAGGGAGAGAAATATCAGTGTGTGATTTCTACTCACATGGCCCCCACTGGGGACCTGGCCCACAACGCAAGCATGTGCCCTGGCTGGGAATCAAATCCCCAACACTTTGGTTCTCAGTCCATGCTCAATCCACTGAGCTACATCAGCCAGGGCTCCATAAAGCTTCTCTAAACATCCATTTGCAGGTTTTTGCCTGAACATAGGTTTCCAGCTCATCTGAGTAAATGACTAGAAATGTGATTGCTGGCTGATACAGTAAGATTAGGTTCAGCCCTGTAAGGAACTGCCTAATGTCATGTAGTTGGAATCATACTGAAGCCTTTTCAGTTCCAGCCTCAGCCTCATCCTGCAGAGGGTCTGTGGAGTGTAAGTCCTGTGCCAGTACTTGTACCTCTGTGAGCCAAGGGAAGTTCTTGTTATGGGCTGAATGATGTCACCCTAAATATTCATATATTGAAGTCTTAGCCTCTCAGTACCTCAGAATGTGACTACATTTGGAGATAGTGCCTTTGAAGAGATATTTAACTTAAATGAGGTCGTATGGGTAGGCCCTAATCCAACATGACTGGTGTACTTATAGAAAGAGATTAGGACCCAGGCACACACAGAGGAAAGAACAAGTCAAAACACAGGGAAGAGACAAGTGAAGGAGGTGCGCTCATAAATCACCCATCATGAAACAGGCAAATGTGTTGAGTCTTTAAAAAAAAATTCACTGAAGCCAAACACAGCCTCTCACAACAATGCCAGCTGGTCCACTGATACAGATGGGTTTCTAGAATACTCACGTAGTGGAAGAAGCCTATACTACAAGGGGCCCACCCTCCAGAAGATAATTCCAGGTTTTTGTTTTTGTTTTTGTGGTGTTTTTGGTCTCTTCCTTGTAAATGTTTGTCTGTTTCCAAGTATTAGGAGGTTTTACTGTGAGGGCTGCCAGTGTCAGGGTAGCATTCTATTCTTAAGTAATCATTCTAAAATCTCCTAGACAAGCCCTTCTTTTTTCCCACGACAGTTAACAACTACGTCTCATACCTTGCAGCAGAGTGCTTGTCAGAAGAAAAGGAGAAATGAGTTCCTGATCCAATACTCAAGTCTAATTTAAGGGAATTTTCTTCTTAAAAGGCTCACGAGATCTTGATACTTCCTATACACAGGGAAAGGATCTAGGTGGATCTGTTGCTCTTGACATTTGGCATAGATAAGCTGACTGTCACATTGATTTAAAATCTGCCTACCAAGGGAAAATGTAAAGGTGAAAAATATCTAATGTGTTTTCTGGTGGTTCTGTAGCATCCAGCACACGCGAGAACCAATATTGGAGACTTTCAGGGGTTCAAAGATGTTATTTTATTGGCCAAGTTTAACCTGCGCAGGGGCGAACTCTCAAAGTGTCCAGCGACACAGTGCCCACAAGGAGCTGCAAACGAGAGCCGCCGCGAGCGCGTACAACTACTTTCTTATATAGGGGCGGGCAAGCAAGCGTTATACAGAAGCAGACGTGGCAGTTAGCAATTCGCTTACAGAGACCGCGTGCGGGAATTTCAAACCAAGCATTTTTGCATAAGGCGGGAAGGCAGGCTGTTTGTTCATTAACCTAGTAATCTCCTGGCTCTAGCTAGCTAGTTTTCTATTTTCTCATTAAAAACTACAAAGCACTGCTTATCTAGCCTACTCAGGGGAGAGCGTCTGCTAGACACGGGATGTTTGCTTAACTGCCCTGTGTCTCCCTTATCATTTCCTTTTAGCTACAATGTGGTTCTTGTCTATTAGAGGAAATTTAGTTCTTAATTTCCTTATTCCCAACAGTTCTATTTAACCAAAAATGTGAAGGACATTTGTTGGTCATAATTGTAACATGGTACAGCCAAGAAGGGGGGCCACAAATAGGGATTTGGAATGGGGTCCAGAACTTAAGGTGTCCAGGAAATATTAGACAAATATATAGGATGTACTCACTTCCCTCCCACCTGCCACAGGTGTGAGTTGGGGGAAGGGATACATGGACCAGGGCCATTGAGAGCTGTTTTGCATAGCAACAGCTTTGCAGCTAATCTCTGGCATGGTCATTTAACATATCTATAACCTTTAACTGGTTGCATAGATATGTTAAAGAGCTGTGGCCAGTGCTATGAGCCAGGGGGATGGAAGTGACTTCCACCCAAGATGTAACTGGGAGGTAACTCCCCCTGGTTATAGGGCCTGTGTGGGAGCTTGGAGATAATTGACTCCATGCCATGGGGCCACACCTGCCCAGACTCATTATGGCAGCCTGGTAAACCTGGAAGCATTTGGGAACACTGGGACGTGTAACCAATTAATTGTAGGAGGAATTGGAAATGGGGCTGCAGAGGAAGATTGTCGTGGGAATTTAAACCCAGATGTGGCAGCCATTGAGGAGAGAACCATGCGGTTTTGGCACATTGGAGACCCCTGCAGCTTTGCCAGGGGAGAACCACACGGCTTTGGCATGCTCCCTTTTGCAACATGGCTTAGGAAGCAGGAGAGACTTTGCCTGGAAGAAAAGGGGTGAAAGGACTCTTGCTGGTGGGCCATGAGAAGGTGCCACATGGCTTTGGATTAGCTGGAGATCCTAGCAGCGACACAGCTGATGGTGCCAGGAGCCCAAATCATGGACTTCTGCTTCTATTCCTGAGATATGGTACCCCAGATTGGGGCAGAGGGAGAAGGAAGGACTGTGGGTATCCTAAAATACTTTAATATTTTAATGAAGACATTGGGTCACTACTTTAAGTCTATATCTGTAAATAAATATTTCATTTCCTTTTCACAAATCTCTGGCATTGAGAGACATCTTTCCTCTGGTAGCAGGCATAGCGAACCTTGGGGGTCCTTTCAGTAATAGTTTATTACACCCCCCACCCCTGCCCTTGGACTTGTTCTCTAACATAATGGTGCCTGCACCTGGAGAAGAGATGGGAAATTTACCAGCTAGAGGGCATTGGATTCCATTCCGTCATCGTGTATGCAGAGATTCTAGTTAAAACCTGTGTTTATAATATACCCTGATAGGTTAGGGTTAGTAACCCAAGTAGATGTCAAAATGGATTGAGTCAGTGATGCAAAAATGTGCTCAGTTAATGCAAGGAGTCAGACATCAAAGACATGGAAGCTATAATTGTTGAAATGGAGGAGAAGGTTGACCAAGGACAGTAGTAGCTGGCAACCATGGTGCTGACATCTCCCAGAGATACTAATTGATTCTCAGGTAGGTGGGCAATAAGAAACATAGAAATGAGAGACACAGGGAAGGAGCAAATAAAGCCAGTGATTAAACTTTCTCTGTAGATTTTGATTTGATGTAAAAACTCTCATGGAATGTCACATGTGGGTGGCAGGATTCTCAGAGTTCTAAACAAGCACAGCCTGCAGAATGGTTATATGCAGGAAATTGTCCTCTGTTAGTCAGGATAGGTTAGGCTATGCTGCAGTAACAAACGAACCCTTAAGTATCTTCAGTTTACCATAGTAAAATTTGTCACCCACATTATAATAGAGTGTGGGCCAGGGGCTACTCAGTAGCCCTCATTTAAGTGATGACTTGGGGTGCTAGAATGTTTCTGTACGGGGGCTAGGTCATATGCAACAAGTGGCTCCTGTGTAACCAATAAAAGAGAAGAGAGGCTCGGGAGGGTTGAGGCATGTTTTATAACAATTTCCCTCTCTTCTAGCTACATATCTTTGACCAGGACTCAGTAAGGTGGCCTTAGCCTAACTGTAACAGTGGCTGGTAGTCTGCCCGTGGGCTCTTGAAGAAGACATGGAGTCATTATCTCTGCCTCAGTTTTTAAGAGTATAAGGAGAAAAGACTACATGGGCGTGTGGCACATGCATGGAAGTCTCTGGAAAGGGTTCACTGCTAACATGAAGAAATACGTTATTGATAATGGGAGGCAGAATACACTGATGGTTCAGCTTTCAAAAATGTATTAGCACTAGATGTGTTGACACTGTGTTAATCTTAACACAGTTATGAACCACTTGATAAACATCTCAGCCATCAAATAGAGAAGAAGACTTAGATAAAGAAGAATAATTTGGGCCTACATTATTATGATTTCCATATTAACAACTATTGCATTTTGTCCATAGGATTTCCATCAACGATTGTTACCAACTTTAAACTGTCTGGGCTGAGATTTAGCCTCTGTATGGGGATTAAACACAGTCTCTAAGGTCATGTCCACTTCTGTCATTCTACAATAACATAATTTTCTCTCTCTCTCTTTTTTTTTGCACTTTATGGTAGATTTGATATAAACTCTATAGCCCACAAAATAATTTTTATTTGCAAAGAAAATTGTTGAGGGTAGAAACAAAAGACTATTTTCCAATCTCATGTGTCTTATTCACCAGTATTGGAATTTTAAAGATTCTATTTGCCATCTGTTATTTTCTTTATTCCAATAATCATACATACATATTTTTTTCTCTTAATGCAATAGTAATTTGTTTTCTGCAGTGACTTATTCAAAATGTGTACTTCACATTCTTAAGGGTCTACAAACCCTGCACTCTGTGGGTCCCCCCCCCCCTTGGAATACAGTTACTTTCTCGGACTTAGAGGTTGTAAAAAAACAAAAAGAGGGGAGTGCAGGATTTTTCATAAGTATGAATCAAAGGATATTTTTCCATGAAATGTAACAGTGAATTTATACCCAAAGTTTAGCCTATTTAGTGGATATGCTGTTTAGAATGTGAGCATTCTCTGTTTTTGCTTTTAGTTCAGTGACCAGACATATGTGGTGGTTTTGGAATCTGAACCCATATTGTATTCTTTGACCTCTTAAATGAGTATTTGCCTCTCCATAAAGTAGTTTCCTCATCTATAAGATAGGGTCATTGTAGTACCAGTCCAGTAGGATAGCTGTAAAAAGACGGCAAAGGAGGAAGTGCTCAACAAGTTTTTATTCTAGTGATAGTGGTAGGCAAAGGTTGGATATTATGATGATGATTAATACTCTCACTTTATTCAACTATCAATTAATTGCAGAATGATAGCTCACTTAACCTTATTATTTTGTTAAGCCCAACACAAACATCTCCATTCTGATGGAGAATATGCCAAAGTCTTCCACTACTGCATCAAACAAGTAGCCTAAACTTTCAAGGGTAGGGGTGGGGACTCTTCATTGTTCTGGCTCTCCCCAGAGTGAGTATTAAGGAGTCAATTATCATTCTTTTGGCAGCTCTAGTTAGAATCATATCTCAATTTGATTGTGTGTTTTGTGGATAATCCTCTATTTCATACCATACCGGGCACATAAGTACTTAATAACTATATGCTAAATAAATGTATATATTTTTGCAATGAAATTACCAGCCTTCACTTAGAATGAAGAAACTTCCTTCTGCAATTATTTTCCCAGGGCACACACTCATGTTACTTGAACATTCATTATGTAAATCTAGAAATTTAGCATTTTTGTAACCATAGCTTGTCCATCCAGGAAACCGAACAATCAACTTTCATTGTAAACACTACAAGAGAAGCCTCATTAAAAAAAAAAAAGTTAAAGTGATCGACTTCAGGTAAGCAGAAGACACCTAGCTCCTGGGAGCCTCAGGTATCCTTGGCTTATAGATCAGCGTTTTTGGTTCTCTCTTCGTAACACCTTCCCTCTGTGCCTGTCTGTGTCTAGATTTCCCCTTTTCGGTAAGGATACTGTCATATTGGATTAGGGCCTACTTTAATAACTTCATTTTAACTTGATCACCTCTGTAAAGATCTTATTTCTGAAGCATGCGGCGGTAGCCATGTAAGGAGGACCACACACTTCTGGCACAGGGGGACCCGCACCCCCCACAGCCATGAGAAGAATCACCATGCAGCTTTAGCAAAGAATCACCACGTGGCTTTAGCTGGAGATCCCGGCAACACAGCTGATGGTGCTGAGAACCGAGGAAGGCCTACCAGCTGAGCACACATTACTGGGAAGAACCTCGAGCTGCCTGAGCCATGGACTTCTGTTTCTTTCCCTGAGATACGGAAATTGAGACTCCTCAGAGTTGTAAGGAGGAGTCAGCGATGAATGCCTGGGTGCTCTTGAGAGTCCTCCAGATGATGGAGAACCACATCCCATCGCCCTCACTTGGGAGGGTATTGCAGCTTTGCAGCATAACAACAGGATGCACCTGTGTGGGGCATGGTGTTGCTGGAATCCCCTGCTGTCTTGACATCTTCCTGCTCCATAGGGCTTTGGAGATGCAGACCAGGCTCTGCAAGGTTCACCTGCAAAATAGTGCTCTAAGGAGCACTTGACAAGGCAATGCTATCACAAATGCTCCATTTCATGATTTGAAGATCCAAGCAGATACTCGTGTCCTCAAAACTCAAATTTTATATCTGGCTTCATGTGATGCTCTTTTTATGATGTATGTATGATATGAAACAACTGCTAAGATGGGGTTGCCCACAATAAAAGTGACTCTTCCCTCTTAAAAAAAAGATCCTATTTCCAAATAAGGCCACATTCTGATGTAAGTATTTCAACATATCTTTTGGAGGGGGGGAACATTCACCATTAAATCAACATGTAAATTTTATGGATGTTTAATAGGTTAGGAGTGGTTCAATTCATATGAAGAGAATTTGTAAAGGATACAAGATTTTGAACACCTGCGGGGTGTTATCATCCTCATTATTAGAAGGGGTACTCATTTATTTACAAGTGACCTTAAACACTGAATAGGTGGTATACTACTTTAATTTAAATACAATGCACTCAGTAAATGAATCCTTAGTCTTTAGGCTACCATTAAATCTTTGTCTTAGTTTTTCTGTGGAAGAAAACTTTTAAAATTCTGTTTTCAATGAGGAAAAATCAATCCTAAAAACAGGATTCACTTAGCGTTAATGAAAGCTAAATGGAATGAGCTCATGTTGCTGCTGTTCAGTTAGGGGCACACCTGCCTGTGGCCCTCCAGCCCCCACTGTAAATTATTGTACTAGTGTGCCTGTCTTCATAAAGAGATGACCCTTCCCACACAGACCTCAGAAATCAGAAAAACCGCAGAAATGAATACCCGAATCTTATTTTGCTATGAGAGTTTCAAACAGAACCTTGAAAAGCTTCCAAGAGCAGAGTTCTTGATTCTCAGGGTGAACACAAGTATTGGAGCTGCAAACATGTTTTTCTCTAATCAAATCACAGTGATGGAGGGGGAGAAGTCTCTGAATGGGCATAAAATTCCCGGTAGTGGTTACAACTGTTATTCCAGCAGAGGGTGACTTGAAACTTTTAGAACATTAAAGCTTTTAGAAAAAAAAGGAAAAAAATAGGAGGCACTAGAGCTTTCTTTTGACAATCCCAGTGCTGGCTATACCACAACAACTTGGTGGACACCTGGGATGAGACACTGATAGTTGGTGATAAGACCTAAGATCTCAGGAAACCCCATGAGAAAGCCCTCATTTGGGCTAACCCACAGGACTGGGCCTTTAGTTCAGACAACTGCTGAATTGCTGCCTTGCAGTTAATGTTTCACAACCCTCCTACATTTCATTAGTTGAGCAGTACTTGAAGTGTATGGGGCAGGGCCAATGGTCTTTAAGCAGGTCTGTGTTGACCCTCATTTCCAGTGTCCTTGATGCTAGGACTATTAACAAAATGGTGGCTGTGTAGGATCAGGTAACGGTAATGCTGGTGTAGCATTAATGTTAATACTATTCAAGAGTATATTGAAGCAATCTTTTAACTTAGTAACTCTGCAGTTTAGTAGCACTCTTGTTTTTCCTGTCCTCAGAAATGAGTGTAACTTGGCTTACAGATAGGTAAAAAAGCAACAATCCATTTTCTTCTCCCAACACTCCAGTCGGAGTCAGAAGGGTGATGTTACAATATTAATTTGGTGGTGTTACTCTTTAAAGTAAACTCTTTAGAATTGTATTTTGGACAGGATGGGAAAAGTTATATGTGGGTGGTGCTCAAGTCTCTGCATGACTTTCTTTTCCTGGTATCCCTTCTGCAGCAGCTGAGAGATTTTAATAGATAATAGGGAATTAAATAGAAATATCATCTAATAAGCATGATGTGCGCTGTCGTGGTTAATTCAAACATAATGAACAATGACTGAATCATAATGGTTGCATCCAGAGGTCTGCCATATGCTCATTCTGGATGATTGTTGTGGATGCTTCCTTAAATATGGGTGCCAGGAGCTAGCCAACAGCACTCCACGTAATCAGATTTTCTGCTGCTCTCAGTCTCTCAATGGGATTTTAGCTTTTTCAGTTAGTTGAATCATAAAAATGAAATCAGATTCTAAAGGGTTTTATAGATGTGTGTGCCGTGGCAGAAGGAGGGGGCGGGATAAGGAGAGAAGGCAAGGAAGACAAAGAGGGAAGAGACTGAAACCTTAATGCTATTTTTCCCTAGACCACAAGAAGCATCTTCCGAATTAGAAACAGTCTGTTTACCAATCTTCCTTCCCGCATCTGAAGATTAATTAACTTCTGCTCTGGATAAAGTTGGCATGCTAATGGAACACAGTATTCTTAAGTGGACATTTTTCTCCATATAACATTCTAATGTCTAATTAAAGTCCAAATTACAATGTATTCTGATATGTAAGTAAAGCCAAAGTGATCCTTCTATTGGGTAAAATTAGTCGCTGTATTTAGCTCATTCATTGGCCAGCTAATGTTTAGTCTGAATGAACTGAGGGATTGCAGACTTTGTTCTGATTTGCTCCAAAGAACCGCGTGTCTCACTTGGGTGAGGTACAGGGGAAAGCCCTCTTTGAAGGAGCAGAAAGGAAATCCGATTTCTGTTAGATTGTATAGATTGGAGTGTTAACTTTTTTACTTATGGTCTTGAGCAAGGCCCTGAAGCTCTGAGACTTTCATACTCATTGCAATGGTGAGGATAGGGTGAGAACCATATTGAGAATGTGAAGTTAAATCACTTTGTGAACTATTAACTAGGCCAATACTCAAAGAGTGATGTGTGGTCCAGCGGTGGCGGCTTCACATGGGAGCTTGTGAAAAATGCAGAATCTCAGGCCCACCCCCAGATCAATTGAATTGGAACCTGCATTTCAACAAGATCCCCAGGGGATTTATGTCCACATTAGAATTTGAGAATCACTTTGTTATGTCTATATTCATTCTGAGTGTATTATAAAAACATTATTCAAAAATAAAACTTTGAAAAACCTAAACTATATGTTGGACACAATCTTCTCATCTTTTGAGAGATTACTGATAAATGAACAAGCCCCCTGCAAAAGAAAAATTCTGAACAAGCCAATATATTTTTTAAAAATCTAGAAACAACATCCACATACCTCTCCAAGGCATGTCCTAGGGTACACAAACAGGAAGTTCAAACAATCCACCTTTTGTTTTAACCTTTCTACAGCATGAACATCATTGATTAGTGTGATGCCTGTGGAAGTGCACAATGATCTAAAGGTTTATTATGTTAGCATTTTAATGCTGACGAAAGAAAGGCATTTATGGCTTCAAAAAAGATTTTCATCCACAAGTGTTGAAATATACTCTTTCATTATACTCAATAACCTGAAGATTTAAACCTTAAGCCTTGCAAAGTCTGGTAATTCGTGCCTCTGATTGCACTTTCTTCTTGTTGCAGCAGCAGCAGCGCGGTTTGATAAGAGTAGGGTATGCTTGCAGTGTCATGGAAAATTTCAAATCCAAACAGAAATAGATGCTGAAATTTCCATTCTTTTTCCCAATGAGACTTTTGATTCAGAGGAAAGAGAAGAAAATGGGAGGAAATACACTTTGATTAATTTGTTCAATCATGAGGAATTTGGGAAAAATATAACCTATTTACTTCACTTCTTATACCACTTTGATAACTCCTCCTTATGGACTTATACTGTATATTTTAGCACATTGCAGGATATACAGTGAATGTGTAGTATGATATACAATCCGGAATAAACAAGGTTTGAGAGTAGCCTGGTTCACCAAAAAATGTAGTGGAGGTGGTCATTTTCCATTACTGACTCAGCTAAAAAGTTTTTAAATACAAGACTAAAACTCATGTGAATAAAAATATAAAAAAAATACTCGTGTGATTTGCATTCTGTATCTATACAAGGAAAAGTAACTTGAGACTTAGCAACCATCAAGTTTATTTCTCAATGGGAGAAAAGACACATACCCAAAGCCTTTTGAGACCAAAAATAACTGGTTTAATCACATGTGCAATGACTAACAATTCCTAAATGCTTCCAGAGTTTTGAATACGGTATGTATGAACTTTCTATACACGGAGTAGACAGTTCCCTCCCTCTGTCTTTCCCAAACACTCTCTGCTGTCCCCCAAGGCCATTAGGGATGTGTTCAGATGCCAGTGTGGAACACAGAATGAGACAGAAGGGTGTTCAGTTATCCCACGAAGCACTAGAAGTTCAAAGGTGGGCTGTTTGGTTAGTGCAGTGGCTCAGTGATGCCATCAAGGACCCAGGCTCTTTTTAACTCCCTTTTCGTATTCTTAGTATGTTGGCGATGTCTTCTTTTAATAGGCGTGAAATGGCTATCCAAGTTTTAGGCATCATATCTTTACAATAGGATCCTTAGCACAAAAGAAGAGTTAGCAGGTGGCAAAAAGATCTTACCTCACCATCTCTACTTTTATCAGAAAAGAAAAATCTTTTTTTTAAAGAATCTTTCTTATTTATTTATTTGTTTGTTTGTTTATTTATTGGGGTGATATTGGTTAATATAATTATGTAGGTTTCAAATGTACAGTTCTGTAATATAAATGGCGATGGAAAATCTTTACCAGTCGCTCCCAATAAACAACTCGTGGAGTCTCATTGTCCCCCTGGTGGTCATTGGTACCCTGTGCTTTAAGGAGGGCAGTAAAGTAACTGGCTGTTTGGGTTTCATTAGTGAAAGGCAGGCTGGAGAGAAGAAGGGGTTTGGAAGGGTGGAGGGGTGGTTAGCTGACATTGATGCTGGACTGTTGACCACACTTTGAGTAACAAAGTTCTGTATCGGGTCTGGTCTATTATATATTGGGAGGAGGGTGGGGTAATTATATCTTTATGTAATTATATCTATGCCTAATCTTATCCTATTGCTTTCTTCTGTCATTCTCTGTGTGCAGTTCAGTTAGGTCTTTGTCTCTTTTATTTTCTCACTTGTTGTCCTCCTCCCACCAAGCACTATTAATGGGATAATATATGTAAAGTGTTTGGCATAAACATACTGGCTGCAAACCCCTTTAACCTTCCCTTTTCTTTTTCTAACCTTGCTTATTTAACTGGTAAAAGACTGTCCTCTTCCCTCCACTCTTTTCTCTTTTAAAATTCCATTTATGAATGTAAAATATAAATACTACCTAAACTGATCAATGTAAGCTTAGTGGCAGTAATATTCACATATCAAAGAAATACAAAACCCTATGTTGTGATTTAAAAACAAATTGTAAGACAGAATGATTTTTAGCCACCTCTAATGTTGATGGAAAGGCTTAGAATATATTCAACAAGTTGTCACAGAATTCCGTATTCAAATGAACACCTCCTTCTCTAATTGAACTTGTTATTTCTTAACAACAGCACTCCCAGGACATAAAGCACAATTTCCCAGGCAATGTTATTGTTTTCTTGTTTTGTTTAATTACAATACAAATGTACAGTAGAATTATTTACAACTATGTCACATTGTCAATTTGAAGGATTTCAGTTACACTGAAGGCTAAGCTGACTTTTATAAACTCAACCAGAAATCATTTGTACTCATGATTTTATTGGAAAATACAGTTTGGCCTCTAGTGAATGAACTTACATACACACCTTTAGGTATGCTAACACTGTATTGGTCAAAGACAACTTATATTCTACAAATAGTACTGACAGATGGGGCTTTTTGGGTGACAGGAATGTCATATATCTCCACTGTCTAATGTGGTAGCACCAGC
This sequence comes from Phyllostomus discolor, assembly GCF_004126475.2. Taxonomy (NCBI): domain Eukaryota; kingdom Metazoa; phylum Chordata; class Mammalia; order Chiroptera; family Phyllostomidae; genus Phyllostomus; species Phyllostomus discolor. The sequence goes on along the minus strand of NC_040909.2, from coordinate 17,646,890 downwards.
CATATATGGCTATTGAGCACTTGAAACATGGCTAGTTGAACTAAGCAACTGATTTTTAAATTGTATTTAATTTTAATTAATCTAACTTGAATGAGCTATTTGCGACTAGCAGCTACCATAGTAGACAGATACCTCTAGAGACACCGCAAAGTTTTTGGCCCTGTGGGTTTCCTTCACCATTGTTAGTGATTGAAGGATTGGCCAGAGGTTACTGCCTCCTTATGTGCAAGTAGTGTCTGAGAGTCTACTTAACGTTTTAGAAATGGAATTGTATAATATAATAGCTACTAGCTACTTTTAGTTGTACATATGTATTTATAGTAAAAAATGCATAATGGATATTTTGGGTACAAGAGGACACAATATTGATTAACATTTTCTGACAGGGAAAAGCAAAGGCATAGAAGATCGCAACAATTATTTGATGAGTAATTCGCCTTTTTGTGTTGAAGACATAATTGGACTTTAGAGTTTTGTGTCCATCTGAGTGAAAATTATTCTCATTGCGTTAATACAGTCATCATTTAATTATTCATGTCCATGACATGGGTTAGTGACATTGCTTTTCATTACTGTCATTAATTTGCTCATTTATTATGCCTACTACACCAACTTTCAAAAGCAATTGGAGATGATTCATTCATATCATCACTTTGCTTATCAAGTATTTGAATATTTATAAAGCTTGAATACAGCTGCTTACACAGTAAAGACGCTCAGCTGTAAAGGACCTTGTGGTATTTACATTTTATATCACACCTGTCCTCATCTTATTTTCCTTATCCTTAGATTCCATTTGATCATATTTTTTAATTACTTACATTTTTAAAACTTTTGTATATAGCTTTAAAAGCTACCTGAAACTCTTGTTTAATCAGGCAAGATAAAAATCCAAAATTAAAAGGAAATAAATGTATTAAAAATACTTATGAAGTTTCCCTCAAATGGCTAGAAATCTATATATTTATAATCTTCTGAAAGGAGTTTTAGAAATATGTCTTCAAAATAATTTAAAATATACATTCTTTTTACCTACCTATTCTATTTCTAGATATTTTTCTTAAGAAAACAATGAAATAATTTAGAAAGATGAAAGCATGTGGATTATATTTTTATTTCTAATAATTATGTATAAAAATTTGAAAATAACCTAAATGTTCACTGGGCACATGTTGGATAGGTCAATTTATACAAGCAAATTTGAACATTACCTATCATTAAAACAATGACATAAATCTATACTTATTGATACTGAAAGATACTGATATTATAGTAATAAAAAAGTAGGTTACAAAAGAGTATTTGAAGAAAAATTTTGTTTGGTTCAAAACAGTGTGTATATTTATATTGTATATTGAATAGATGACATCATTTTAATGGTGCCTATGCCTTGTGGTGGGATTAAGCATGATATCAAATTTATTTTTTCCCTTAAGTGTTTACCATGTGTATACGAGGCTGATCTTCAGCTGCTATGTTTTCTTAAAGCCATAACAGTGGTTAAAATATGAAAAAACCTCCCCATTATTTGCAAGAGAGTTAATATTCAGAGCCCTTTTAATGAGTGTGACCTTGTTTCTGGTCATCTGGACTCCTCCTCCCAAACCTCCTGTATCTCCCATGGTATAGGGACTGAAGTAACTACATCGCTTGGGACCTCCCAGGTTTTAGCCAATGTCTGCTGACAACTTGGTGCCCATGGAACATTGGTTGATAAATGTTTAAAAATTATTCTTGTCTATGTATAACCTTCATATTACTAAAAAAACCCTACTTTTATTTTGAAACAAAAACAAATATAGTTCATCAGTTGTAGCAGAAGGATGTGTTACAACCTAAAGAAATTACTTTCCTACCTCTATAAACCTACCTAGTATACATTTGCCCCTAAGCAACTGAGAAAAGAGAAGTTTAAAATGAAATGTTAGGTTCCTATTGGTGCCTTTAGAGCAAAAGTTGAGGCAATGGACATTTATCAAAGACTGGAGAGCAATCAGCATAAGACTGGCCCGAGTGTTCCTACCATCTCCATAGTTGGCCTTTACAGAGCTGAGATTGAATGTTGTTTTTAGAGCTGGGTAAAAATACCAAAATATTATCAACATCTCTATTTAAATATAGGTACAACAACAACTCCCTTCTCTAGGTCACACACCTGTTAATGTACTTTCTCGGGAAGAAGCAAAAACTGAGAAGCAGCAAAAATTGTGAAGAAGCACAAGAGGCTTGTGGACAATCTAAAGTGGGTTTCAAAGTCAGGAGGTAACTCTAAGGAGACCACTCACCTGCTCCTCGTGGGCCTCTCTTTGTAGAAGCTCAGTTACTTGTTTTTGTGACTAGCAGCAGGTCTGAGGCAGGCAGGGTTTCTGGGCAGCTGGGAAGAACATGCTTGGCCATGCCGATTAGCTCGAGCTGATGCCCGTTTACATAGGCAGGGGCTGTGTCCCACCAGCTATTTATTTGGAATATGACAGTCTCACACTTGGGAGTTTTCAGATAGAACTTTGGAAATGTAAACACACAATCCATTGACTTGAATATGATCTGTTTTTGTTGGTTTTTTTTTTTTTTTTGCTTTAGATTATGGGTATGTGTATGTATGTGTGTACATTGTATTAGAGCACCAAGAAATGACCTCTAATGATAAAACAGTAATTAATTAGATTTAAAAAACAATTTCTGATGCAGTTTGTCTAGGGACCACACATTGGAAGCCACTGGATTGCCGATCTCTCTCTGTAGAGTCTACTAGCTTTAACATTTCATGCCGTGGTTTCCTGAGAATGAATCAGAAGCTACATGGTGGGCCCAGCAACCTGTGTTTTAACAAGTTCTCCCTTAAGTCATGACTGTACTATTATTATTTTTCTTCAAAATTGAGATATAATTGACATGTAACATTATATTAGTTCCGAGTGTAAAACATAATGATGTGTTATTTGTATATATTTCAAAATGGTCACCACAATAAGTCTAGCTGACATCTGTCACTATACACACAGTTTTTCTTGTGATGAGAATGTTTAAAATTTACTCTCTTAGAAACTCTCAAATATGCAATATAGTAATTTTAGTGTAGTTAGCATGTACATCATATCACCAGGACTCATTTATTTTATAAATGGAAGTTCGTACCTTTCGGTTACCTTTACCCAACCCCCACTACTGATCATCACCAGTCTGTTCTCTGTATCTATGAACTTTTTTTTTAAGATTCCATATGTAAGTGAGATCATACAGTATTTGTATTTGTCTGCTTTATTTCACTTAGCACAGTACCCTGAAGGTCCATCCATGTTGTTGCAAATGGCCAGACTTCCTTCTTTTTTATGGTTGAATAATATTCATTATATACATGTGACATCTTTTCACACTAGTGTTTTAGTTTTCTTCAGATAAACACCCAGAAGTGGAATCTCTGGATCACATGGTATTTCTATTTTTAATTTTTGGAGGAACCGCCATGGTGTTTTCCATAGTGGCTTCACTAATTTATACTCTTACCAATGGTGCTCAGTCTTCTCATTTCTCCACATCCTTGACAACACTTGTTGTTGCTCGTCTTTTGATGACAGCCATTCTCACAGGTGTGAGGTGATAGCTCATTGTGGTTTTGATTTGCATTTCCCTGATGCTTAGTGATGTTGAGCAGCTTTCCATGAACTTGTTGGTCATCTCTAGGTCCTCTGTGGAAGCATGTGGGTTCAGATCCTCTGCCCATTTTTATGTCTGTACTATTATATATTACTTTGAGTTCTAGATAAAGATCCTATGTAATTAAAATGGGTTAACTCTGGAGAAAATTCCTTCCAAATTAACAAAGTAGTTTTAAAAGGTGCTGTGTTATTTACATCGAAAGTAACAGGATTTGTCTCAAATAGGACATTTTTTAGCTCATATAACTGGAATTCCACTGGGATGATAGACTCAAGTATAGTCTGTAGTTCAATGATACCACCAAAGACAGAACTTCCCATTTTAATGTCTGTTTCCATCATTGTTCCAAGAGGGCCACCAGTGGCTCTCTAGTGTTCTAGCATGGAAAGGAGAAAGAAAAGCACTCTTTCCTGAACATGGTACATAATACTTTTCCCTGGTGTGACTTAGCCTCTTGGGCCACGTCCCTATGCCGAGAATGCTACCAGCAGAATGCCTGGGCTGACTGGCCAGGGCTGGTCAAGATCAACTCTGTGTCTGAGGATCAGTGTCCACTGTCTGAATGACATGGGGGGAGTGGAGGACACCTGGAAGAACTGCACTTCACATTGTGAACCAAGCCTGGGGGTGATGTTGGGTAGGCAAACAGAGTGTGCACTTCCGGTGCTTACAGATTTGCTTGTTTAGAGATTTCCCTCTGGTGGAAGCAATTATTCCTCTATAATGTATATACATAGTTTAAAACAAAAATACCATTATATAAAAGTGAATGGATGGTATACTGTAAGATTAACATTTCTACTTTCTTTACAATGGGTATTGTGAGCTGAAATGTATTTATTAGACTTACATTGCACCTTCATTACAGCGATCCCAGGACCCTGATGGCAGTAGGAATACACACACACACACACACACACACACACAGTCAATCTCAAGACAAGCACCTCTATGCAAGTAGCATGCTTATGAAATGCAGGGAACACTGATTACAGAAAGAAAAGGTAGACAATGTGTGTTGTTAAGCAAGTCACTATTCTAGGCCTTTGGAGCAGGTAAATTCTGGGAAATCATATGAAGCAGCACCTCAGAATTATCCCACCTGAATGAGGGATCTAGGAAATTTACATACCAGCTCCCATCATTTATTTGATGAGGGCTTGTCCCAGCGGGTGTTAATTCTCTTGGCGCTTTGGGTTTACTGTGTACACAGGCAGAAAGCCATCTGAGGTTCTGGGAAAACTAACTTGGGGCAGAAAACAGATGCTGGTGGTTGGAAGTTGTAAGAGCACATGACATGATAGGATCTGAGGGATACGGGTGGGGCATTGACAGGGTCTGTTACACACTCTATATATTCATACTATATATACACACACACTATACATATATTATATGTGTATATGTATACTATATATGTATATATGTATATATGTGTATATATGTATAGTATATATGTAACATGAAATGCATGTGTGTGTATGATGGTTACTATTATAATCGCCAATTTACAGATGAAGAAACTGAGGTACAAAGAAGTGAAGGAACTTGCCCAAGGTCGCGCAGCGAATAATTGGCACAAAAGCAATATAACCTTAAGTCCATGAGGCTTGGGCCTCACCCGTTAACTGTATTATTGGGATCAGACCCCCCCCCGGCCCCAGGGACACTGATTTGTGGCATTAGATTGTTGTAAAGGCCTTGTTACCACTGTTTTCACTTTTCTGTATGTCATCCTAGGCTTTGGGCCAAATGTCACATTGCCCTTCGGAACAGGCCACCTTGTACAGAATGCAGGCCTTTTGCGGCCCCATGTTGATATTGAATCAGAATTTTCATTAATTGATAACCTTTAAAGGACAGCATCTTTTTGAGCTAATGCAACCAGGAAATTAATTTCAAATGGTTGCAGCTCTGTGTCGTGAGGCCAGAGGGTTAGGGAATGGAAACAGTGACTCTCAGCAGGACTTTTCTTACACAGCAAACATGTAAAGATTTAGGGGCCCAGTCAAGCACATACCATTTATTTCTGCTTTAATATATATCCTTCTATGAACAAGCTGGCCGCCTGGGAGCATCTGCCTTATTGTGCTGTTGTACATTTTTTATTTGTCACTTCCATATTGCTTTTGGTATTGTTGTCTAATACACTTCATTATCTTAAAGTGTATTATTTCTTGAGTTTGACAGTGCATTTGGCATTGTACAATATGTGAGAAGAGAAATCTGGATCCTGAGTGCTGGCGGTTGTCATCTGTCAGCTCTGTGCTGGTGTGCTGAGAGTAAACACGGCTTAGCGGGAGGGTGCACAGGTGGGGTCCAGGGATGGGAGGTGAGGGAGCCTACCTGTGCCTCGGTAGCATCTTTACTAATGTTCTGTGGACACCACAGAGGTCTTGTGTGTGAAGGCATCCTTCTCTTCCTCCACCTCCTCATCACGACTATTTTTACAGTGTAGAGGAAGTCATCAAAAGAGCTCTGTGTTCAGACTGCTTGTGTTCAAATTCCAACTTCTCCACGTATTTATTTATTTTGCTTTTATATTAAGGTACATGTGCTGGAGCTGACTTGTACCAGCTTGTAAGAGCTGAGTTTTTATATCTCTTCCAAGTTCACAGTCAGTGATCTTGTGTTGGTAGCTCAAAAGTGGGCAAGTCTGGAATATGCACACATTGCAAACTCGGCAGATTCTACAAACCAGGAATTCTTTCTTCTCTCTTCTCCTCTCCTTCTCCCTGTCATCTCTTCCTCTCCTTCTCTTCTCTCTTCCCCTTTCCTTCCCATCCCTTTCTTTATATTTTTGAAAGCCAGCTTACCAGCACACTATAGGATATAATATATATTACACTAAAATGCAGATGGCATATTCCTCTTAAAATAAATATTACAACTTGATGATTTTTACTTATGTATACACCACTGTGCAGGTCAAGATATAGAGCATTACTCCAAAAAAATTGTTCCCCATGCCCCTTTCTGTCAAAACATTTCCCCATGAGATAGTCACTATTTTGACTTCTGTGATTATCAGTTAGTTTTGCCATTTCTGAAAATTTATATAAGGATGCATCAGCATGTCCTCTTTTGAATCTGCCTTATTTTGTTCAAGAATATGTCTATGAGAGTCATGCATGTTTCTATATGTACCTGTGTATTACTTTTAAAAAATATAGGTTTGTATTGTTCGGTGTGGTTTGGTAGTCTATAGCCACATATGGTTATTACGGCTAGTACAACTACAGAACTGAATTTAAAGTTGACTTGAGAAGGCTTGTAAGAAAGAAGGTCTCCTAGCTTCGGGAGGTTGTTGGCCATCCTTGGCATTCCTTGATTTGTAGATGCATCACTATTTTATTTTCTGTGTTTAGAGTTTCTGTGTGTGTTTCTTTTTCACAGATTGCAGTTCTTTAGTAAAATTTTTGACCTTAATGTTGACTTTCTTGACACATTGATAGATATGGCATCATATCTATCTCTATCTTCTAGTGTTTATATTTGAGTCTGTTGCCTTTTTTCCCCTGGTCTTATTATTTTAATACTTGGTAATGGTTTATTAAATGTTTAGCACATGTGAAAAATGCTGTGAAGCTTCATGAAGGCTCATGGAGATAGTATCCTTTTCCTGAGATGATACTTTGATATGGGTAGAGAGACATCACCTCCACTGGAGGCTCACTCAGAGCTGTAGGTTTGTTTTTAAAGATTGCATTTATTTATTTTTAGAGAGGGGGAAAAGGAAGGAGAAAGAGAGGGAGAGAAACATCAATGTGTGGTTGCCTCTCACACACCCCCTACTGGGGACCTGGCCTGCAATGCAGGCATGTGCCCTGACTGGGAATCAAACCAGCGACCCTTGGGTTTGCAAGGCTGCCCTCAATCCACTGAGTCACACCATCCAGGTCTCAAAGCTGGAATTTTTATATGACGCAGTCTACTGTTCAAATGCTCTTATCTTCTGTTCCTTCAGGTAATCCACTTGAGACCCTGAGACTATTTGTAGGGTCTATTTTGGGACAAATTTTAAAGCCTATTTTATCTTCCTAGCACCATATCACTATTAATAAAACTCTGTCTGTGCCTTCAGCTCTTTTCTTTCTTTCTACTTGGCTCCTTAGTATTGTGTCCAGCACAATTTAAGAATTGGTAAATATCTCAAGGGCAAAACTTGTGCTGAGTGTTGAGATCAGCTTTCTTTAGATACTTGGCCTCTCAACTTTTTCTAATTTGGTAGCTCCAAATGCCATTTAGTCTCATCAGCACCATAAGATTGTCAAAAGCTCTTCTGGCTCATCTGCCACTTAGTGGCTGACATCTGCCAGCCTTATTAGCTTCTCATTTTGTACCAAGAACTGGCAAATGACCCAAAGGGAAAAGCAGTGTACAGAAGTTGGGCTCAGCTCAAGGATCTTTTTTTCCCCATTATCTTGGCCTCTGGGGTCCCAGCTTTGCTTGGCAGGTCCTACTACCTTCACACAGATGTTTTCTTTTGTTATCTGCCTTTTTCTGGTTCTCACTGGGAGCTTTGTTCTTTACTGTTCTTAATCATCTAGCATTTTAAGCAGAACTCAGAGAGACATGGAGTTTTATTAAAATTGAATTTCAATCACGAACGTCATATCCTATTTTTTCCCTCACTGAAATCTGTACATTATATGCTTTGAAATAAAAATAAGAACTCCTCTCTCTCTCTGGTCCATCAGCCCAATAGTAAATACTAAAAGAGTGCAGTGTGATGTATAATGAAAACACATTTTTAATGCAAACCTTCACTGGAAATGAAAGGGGTGTTCTAGGGTAAATCATGTCACTTTGCTTGGCCCTCTGATGACTTCTTTTATATACAGGCTTCACTTTCTACCTGGGCTGCTGAACTAGGTTGGGTTTTATAGGCCTTAGCCTGCCTCACCATAACTATTACCTCTAGTCCCTGAATTGGCCTCATTCCTTGTCACTCATCTCAGCTTTATCCTCTGATCTTATCCTATTCCCCTCAGTTCCTCACTGTTGCCGCTTTTGCTGTGCTAACTGGCCAGGTTATGATATGCATCTTAAACTTATCATGGTATCCCCCCCCCATGTTGTCGTAACTGGCCATTCTAACTTTGACCGCAACTATCTTATTCTGCCACAGCCCGGCATGTGCCAGGAGAGTAAGCTTTTGAGAGCTGCATTTTGTAGTCTGGTGTAGGTGGCACACGAGTTTCAACCTGTGTGCCAATTCAGATCCACTGGAGATGGCTGCTTTGGTTGCTGAAAGAGTGCTGTAACTAATGGGTCACGTGTGTCTCAGATGTGAAGGACACTATAAATATTACACTTGTGAAATCTGAATGAGGAATAGATCCCTTTAGATCCCATCTAAGGAAAGGAGGAAGGAAAGAGTTATATTCAATGTTTGTTATATGCTGTGTGTTTCTGTGTATTTTACCCCCATGCTTCAAGTAATGTAATATCCAAGGATTTTCCATATCTTAGCCACTGAAGAATCTAATTAACAAATATTCTCCTTGGCTTGAACTTGAAAATATGAATATTTATATTACTATAGTCAATTTACATAAATGCCTACCAACATTCAGAGTCCTGTATAAATGATTTTTAAGGCCAAATAACAAGTTTATTAAGGTATAATTTACATGTAGTATGTGCACAGATATTAAGTATGAGGTTGATCAGCTTTGACAAATGAGTACACCGCGTTACCCATCTCTGTCGAGAGAGAGAATTTACATCACCCCAGAATGTTTCCTTGTGGCCCTTCAGTCAAGTCCTCCCGCCCACCCCAAAATAAACACTGATCTTATTTCTGTTATAAGATAATTAGTTTTGCTTATTTAGAACTTTATAAATGTAACTTTACAGTATATACGATTTGGTTTCTGAAGTCTTTCAGGATAATGTTGTTGAGGTTCATTCATATTGTTTATATATCAGTAGTTTATTCCTTATAATTGCTAAGTACTATTCCACATATAAATGCACTGTTTATTGCCTCTTTCTTTGTCAATGGGCACTTGAGCTTTTCCAGATCTGGGTTATGATGAATAAGTCTTTAACAAAGATTTATTTGCGAGACTTTTTATGGACATATTCTCATTTATCTCAAATAGATACCTCAAAATGGGATCCCAGGTTGTGTTGTATACATCTATAGAAAATACGTGTATTTAACTTTTTAAGAAATGCCTGTATTGGTAATGCTCTACATCTTGAAGCCTATTTTATCTGCTATGGGAATCCCACCTTATTCACAGCTTCTCTCTCTGTGATTTCAGTTACCCATGATCTGAAACTATTAAATGGAAAAATCCCAGAAGTAAACAATTCCTAAGTTTAAAATTGTGTGCCATTCTGATCACAGTAATGAAATCTCACGCCATCCCCCCTCTGTCCCACCCAAGGCATGCAACATCGCTTTGCCTAGTGTATCCGCACTGCATGTGCTCCCCACCTGTTAGTCGCTCAGTGACCATCTTGGTTATCACATTGACTGTCATGGTATCACAGTGCTTGTGTTTGAATAATGCCTTGTGTAGCAGTAGTCTCAAAACACAAGAATAATGATACTGACAATTTGATATGCCAAAGAGAAGCTGTAAAGAGTTTTCTTTAATTGAAAAGGCATACATATATAGGAAAAATCATAGTATATATTGGGTTTAGTACTATCTGAGTTTTCAGGCATCCACTACGGATCTTGGAATCCCCACAGTAAGGACAACTACATATAGATTAATGTTCATATGGTTATTGTGTAGTATATGTTTGTCTTCCTTTTAATTTGTAATTTGTATCTTTATATATTTTAAAAACATTTAATTAATTAATTAACTTTTTAATTTACTTATTTATTTTTAGAGAGAGAGGAAAGGAGGGAGAAAGAGAGAGAAACATCTATTGGTTGCCTCTTGTGTGTCCTCAGCTGGGGACCTGGCCCGAAACCCAGGCATGTTCCCTGACTGGGAATTGAAGTGGCAAATTTTCAGTCCACAGGCTGGTGCTCAATCCACTGAACCCCACCAGCCAGGGCTGTATCTTTATATTTAAAGAGTACTTCTTATCAGCAAGATACAGTTGAATCTTGCTTTGTAATCTGGTCTGATAGTCTTTGCTTTAATGGGGATGTTTATACCTCAACTCAATATACTCATTAATGTATTTGGGTTTAAGTTTTCCATCTTGGTATCTGAACTATACTTGTCTCACAGGCTTTTCACTACTTTTCTGCTTTTCTGCAATGAATCACCTATTTTTTGTACTGTTTTCTCTTTTTTGTTGGTCTTCCCGTTGTGTATCTATTACTCCCGAAGATTTCCGCGTGCCCCTTGGCAATCCCTCCCCCTCTTTCTCCTTATCTCCAGACAAGCACCGATTTGTTTTCTGCCGCACAGATTATTTTTATATTCCAGAATTTTATGTAAATGGAATCATGTAGTGTGTGCTTTTCAAAAATTGATAGGCTTTTTGAGCAGTTCTAGGTTTATAGAAAAGATAAGCAAGAGGTACCGAGAGTTTCCATACCTACTCACCCCTACTCTGCCCCACTCAATTTTCCCTAATTTGCCATCTTGCTTCAGTGCAGTGCATTTGTTACAGTTGATGAGCCAATATTGAGACATTGTTACCTAAAGTCCATAGTTTATACTTAGGGTTCATTCTTTGTCTTGTAGAGTGTCATGAGGTTTTGACAGATATTGATTTTGACAAATGTATAATGACATGCATTCACCATTACATTATTATACAAAATGATAGTTTTATTGGTCTAAAAATCCCCTGTGCTCCACCTCTCTCCCTTCCACCTGGCTACCACTGATGTTTTTATGGGTTTTGACAAATGCACAGTGACATGTATCCACCATTACAATATTACACAGAATAACAGTTTTACTGCCCTAAAATCCCCGGTGCTCCCCCTCCTTTCCTTCCCCCTGGCAACCACTGATCTCTTTATTGTCTCCCCGTATTTGCCTTTTCCAGAATGCTATGTAATTGGAACTGTGCGGTCTGCAGCCTTTTCAGATTAACTTCTTTCACCTAGAAGTATGTATTTGCCTGTCCTTCATGTCTTTCAGAGGCTTAGTAGCTCTTGTCTTTTTATCACTATGTATGGATGTACCACAGCTGGATTATTCACTCACCTACTGAAGAACGTCTCGATTGTTTCCAAGTTTTATCCACTATGAATGAAGCTGCTGTAAACATTCACAGGCAGGTGTTTGTGTGAACATAGTGTTTAACTCGTGTGGGCAACTACTGGGGCGAATGATTGCTGAATGATATGGTAAGAGTACGTTCGGTCCCCACCAGCAGTGACTGAGAGTTCCTGTTGCTTCACGTTCTCACTAGTGTTTGGTATTTTCAGTGTTTTGGAGCTTGGCCATCCAATTAAGTATATAGTGATATTTTGTTATTGTTTTAATTTATGATTCCCTGGCAAAATATGATGTGGAAGCCCTGGCTGGCGTAGCTCAGTGGATTGAGTGTGGGCTGCAAACCAAAGTGTCGCAGGTTCGAACCCCAGTCTGGGTACATGCCTGGGTTGCAGGCCACGGCCCCCAGCAACCACACATTGATGTTTCTCTCTCTCTTTTTCTCTCTCTTTCTCCCTCCCTTCCCTCTCTAAAAATAAATAAATAAAATATTTAAAAAATATGATGTGGAGTATCGTTTTATATGCTTATTTTCCATCTGTTTTATCTTCACTGATGTCTGTATATATATTTTAGCCATCTTAAAAAGTTAAGCTGTACTTTTTATTGTTGTTGAATATTAAGAATTCTTTATCTTTTGGGGAGAATCTTTTATCTGAAAAGTTTTGCAAAAACTTTTCTCTCAGTTCATGATTTTACTTTTCGTTCTGTTAATGTGCTATTTTGACTGTTTTTTTTTTTTACTAAGTAAAGTTATTTACAGACTCATTCATGTTGCATATATTATTCGCTCATTAAATTTTATCATAAAGTTGTATTCCATTGTGTGGCTATGCCACAAATTACTCATTAATTGCCTGTTAATAGAAAGTTGGTGGTTTCCAGTTTCTGACCATTGCAAATCAAGGTTCCGTAATGTTCATAGAGTGGTTTCTATAAGGACATATCATAGACTCATTTTTCCTGTGTAAAGGCCCAGTTGCAGAATAGACATAGCATATGGTAAGTATATGTTTAATTTTAAAAAGAAACTTCCATTTGTGTTCCTGTGGTGGTTGCACCATTTGACATGCTTGCCAGCAGTGTATGAGTATTCCAGTGTTTCCATACCTTCGCTCACAGTTGGTATGATTGGTTGTCTTCATTTTCACCCCCTGACACTATGTGGTCTTGAGTACTGTAACATCATAATCCGTCAAGTCAAGTCAAGAACTTTGTTCTTCATTTTCAACATTCAGGGGCAGAGTTGGAATTGATATTGAAAAGGGTAAAAACAACTCTAGTTTTTGCCTTTATCTGTCTCAAGCAGCAGCTTTGAATTTGCTATCCAGGGACCCCAGGACGTTTCCTGTCGGGGGTTCACCAGGTCAACACTTTTCTCATGATAAGGCCCAGGTGATTTTTGTTCCCTCACTTTCATCCTCCCGCAGGTGCGAGGTGGAGCCTTCCCGGGCTGTGCGGTGTGCGAGGCCGTTGCTCTGGTGGCTATGAGAATGCTCGCTTGTGCATACTCATACTTTTAAAAATTCTCAGTTTTAATTTGGAGTGTGGTAAATGCTGACCCATATAACTCGCATGGGCAGTAAGCTCTTGGATATCCTCAGTGACTTTGTAAAATGTTAAGTCAGTCTGAGACCTAAGACGTAGACGAGAGTTAAATATAGAAAAGTGGTGTAATAAAATGTGGGAAAAGTAGTAGGAATTGCAACAAAGGAAGCCAATATTTAAAGTGTGAGAAATGGAAAACTTTCAAAGCTCAGGGTTTACTATATATTCTTCTTCAAACTGGGAAGGGGGAGCATAATCTCTACATGCTGTTTTCCGCCCTCGAGACCTGGCCTTCATTCGGATGTTGACAAAACTCTGGTTTCTTCAGCACTGGACTTGCTGGCTCGCTGCTTTGCCCCAGGGTCACTGCAGCCTCTTTCTACTGTGCATGGTCAAATGGAGCATCTTTCAGTTTATAAGGAGCTGCCACTGGTTAACTTGCTCGCACTATGAAGATACGCAGCAGGGACTGAGAGATGCTAGCGTCGTCCGGCACTGAAGCCTGCTTCTGTTTCTCGGAGTTTCAGTGGCTCCTGGGATCCTGCCCCTCTAGGAAAGCTTAGGGGCTGATGGAAGACAAAGATGTGATGGTTTTCATAGAGAATGCCATGGTTTCTGTTTCTCCAGGTTTATTGGTAATATTATTTGTTAATATGTAGACGTTTGCACACGAGTGAAGAGAGGGTCTCTAGAATAATCCAACCTTCTCACCTCTAGTTTAGTATCTTGTCTAGTCATGCGGTCAGTGGCTGATGCCTGTATTTACTACATCAGAGCCCTTGGTGTCTCACACAGCTCCTTGCTAAATTGTCATACGAGACTGAGATTAACAGTGCTCTAGGGGGCGAAGGGCAAACGGTTTTAAAATGCTACCAATACAAATCATAGTAATGAATTCTTTGTTAATAATGCAGCTTTAATGCTTATTATGAGTAACCACCTCAGTTTCTTCTGCTATTGATAAAATTACCCTTTTAATGTTAAAGTCTCCCCAGAGCACAAGTCTGAAATATAAAACATGGAGTTAAATGAAATTGTCACGTTCTTTGAAACTGTAATTGATGGTTTCTTCTATTTTCTGCAGACCTCTAACTTGCTTTTACTCCAACAGTTACAAATTCATTCTTTTTCATACACATAAATACAATGTATTCTTTTCTGCTAGGATGAAGTTTGGGCATTCAAAATGAAACAACTGAATGAGCTTTTTAGAAAGTTTCTTTAAAATAAATTAGCCATACATAAAAATGTAATTTGCTCTTGTATATATTTTTGTAGATTTTTGTTTGGGTTTTTGTCCAATAATTATGATATTAAACCTCAATATTTTAGAATGAAATTATATCCCTTAGTTCTAAGGGTAATTTTAGGCATTGAAATTTAAGTGCCTATTTGTATCTTGCCCAAATTTCTGTCAAGATACATTAACCAAATTCTTAGAAATCTATAAATTATTTTTATTGTATCATAATGTAGTTACAGATTCAGTGGTAAATAAGTTGGAAGAGATACTGACAGCATGAGGGAATATTTAAGACTCTGAGAGGTAAGAGGAAATGCTGGTACTTTTCATCCCCTATTTCTATGGAGATATATTAAAATTACTAATAGAAAATTGCCCTGGCTGGTATGGCTCAGTGGATTGAGTGCTAGCCTGTGAACCAAAGCATTGGTGGTTTGATTCCCAGTCAGGGCATGTGCCTGGGTTGCAGGTCAGGTCCCTGATGGGGGGCACATGAAAAGCAACTATACACTGATGTTTCTTTCTCTCTATCTTTCTCCCTCCCTTCCATTTCTGCCTATAAATAAATAAGTAGATTAATTAATTAATTAATTTCAAAATGGAAAAAAACAGCACACTGGGCTATGCACTAACCTGTGCTGATTGTACCTGTGCTGATTGTTTATTACTCACCACCAGGAAAACCACGGTATTTTCACGATCGATGCAATGGTCACTTGGTTTATTCAGCAATATATATATATTTTAATACTGACAACACTTTTTCATTGCCTTTTTTAGAGAGAGGAAGGGAGAGAGAGAAAAATTGATTGGAGAGAGAAGCACGGGTTGATTGCCTCCTATACATGCCTGAACTGGTCCTATGCAGTCCTGGGACCCAACCTGCAACCTAGGTATGTGCCCTGACTGGGAATTGAACCTGCAACCTTTTGGTTAAGGGACAGTGCTCCAACCAATTGAGCCATACTGGCCAGGGCTACTCAGCATCCATTTTTGAGCTACCTCTACATGCAGGATTATGTTATCAAGATAGTTATTTTTTCATGTTCTGTATACATATCACACAATTGGACAATTATAGTTTTATAGGAATTTTCAATCTGTGGGAATCTTTTAAAATTTATACCCACAAATTACTTTTTGAATATTAATATGTATTTAGGAAACTTTTTCATATCTGAGATTAAATGCCATATAAGAGTTGAAAGTAGATTTTATTCAGATAAAATAGAAATCCTGCTAGTTGCATATTCTTTTTTTAAAGTATATTTTATTGATTATGCTATTACAGTTTTCCCAATTTTCCCCCTTTATCCCCCCTCCACCCTGCCTCTCAACCCTCCAGGATCCCCCCCCTTAGTTCATGTCCATGGGTTGTACATATAAGTTCTTTGAGTTCTCTGTTTCCTATACCTTTCTTTATCTCTCCCCATCTATTTTATGCTTACCAATTATGTTTCTTCTTCCCTGTACCTTCCCCCCCTATTCCTCCCTTCCCCCTCCCCACTGAAATCCCTCCATGTAATGTCCATTTCTCTGATTCTATCCCTATTCTAGTTATTTGCTTAGTTTTTGTTTTCATTGTTTTTCTTTTCTTTTAGGTTCATTGGTTGATAGTTGTGAGTTTGTTGTCATTTTACTGTTCATATTATCTTCTTTTTCTTAGATAAGTCCCTTTAACATTTCATATTCTTATTTTTACAGAATAAACAAAATTGCTGAATTTTAAGGAATCTCACATCAACTTTAAAGCATTTTTATACGTGGACAAAACTATAAGCAGAAGGCAGTATCCACATGCAATAGAGCATGAAAATGTGCTGTGATTGCTGTTATTATTATTGTTGCTATTGCTCTGTAGGATAGATTTACTCTTGGAAAAGAAATTGAGGTGTTACAAAAGCGAAGTAAAAACTGAACTAAGAGACTAACATGAAAGAGCAATGGAACTTTAAAGGTGAGGGTGGCGTAATCAGCCAGGCTCAGCTTTCCTGTGTGTCTCCAATTCTGACTTTTTTCCCATAGCTAATAGCTGTTCACTTCTTATATCTTCAGTGCATAGTAATGAATCACAATGGGCTACTTGAGGTGAGAATGTATCACTTCCAGAGCCCGCGTGTGGGAGACGGAGTGTTGATAAAGGTCAGGCTCCTGCTGGGAGCACCACTGTAAGAAGTCGCTCCTTAGGACTCATCCTCCTGCCACCAGCCCCCCCTTAAGACACCATTGCAAAGTCCAGGACTAGTTTTTCTTTGATGAACTCCATCATTGTTAAGGAGGGATTCCTAAAGCAACTCAGAGTTACAGTCTGCTTCAGGCACTTCGGATGAGAGATGGGAACACAGTACCAGGACTGTGGGGGGAAGCTGAAGGGGGGAGGGTGCTTCTTGTCTCCATGGAAGAGAATGAAAAGCAGGACACCTGGGCTGCGGAGCAGGCAGCCCTCCCTTCCTCCCTGCACCTCACTTGAAGAGGCAAACTCACCAGGAAAACACACCTGAGCCTTCAGCGTCCCAGCTGTTATTCAATCTCCTTTTTCCTTTTCTGGAAATGATGTCAGTGCTAGCAACAGAAAAGTTTCACTAACTACTTGGAGGACAGGTTTTGAATAAAACTTTGAATTATTTTCACATATTAGGGGAAGGCAGATCATTGGTGAACTTGCACACTTTTTCATTTGTTTTAAGTTATGAGCCATAACACAGCGGCACAGTTCAGAGACACTAGCAGAGAATGGGGGCACCAGAAGGAAAACCAGTGTTAGGGTGGGGAGGAAGACAGGATCCAGGGACAAGCCAGGAGGGGAGGGCAGAATGGACGTGGGAACCCAGGAAAGAAATAGCAAGAATGGAACAAAAACTGTTTTATGTATGGTTGCCTTGATTTTCCTCCCGCTGTACTGAAGGAATTTTCCAACTGGGGTATGAGGCCTTGGGGTTCTAGGGAGAGCTAAGGGCCGAGTCCGTGTATGTAGCAGAAAGTCAGGGCTGCCTCATAGGGGCTAGCGAGAGCGGCTGTGCACATTTCTTCCCAAGCCTGGGTCCTGTGATCTCATGTTAGTGGCTTTAAGTTGGCCATAGCTCGACTGTCCACACCAGAGATGACCAAATGCTTCAAAGCAGAGCTATCAGCCGGTTGTTAACTGCATACCAGCAGAGTGCTGGCTGAAGTTTCAGCCATCCTATCAATAAAAGATTACATTTAACCACAAAAAAGGGGGCAAAGGGACCTTAGTATATGAATTACCTATTTTCTTCTTTATTATTCCAGTTTTGCAAATCTGTAGTCAGTGTGTTCACATTTAATTAGTAACCCTAAGGGATAAGAAAGCAAGAGAGCTTCTAGGGGCTTGTAAACTCGGGATGAAATGTTGAAGAATTAAAAGGACTCATGCTACCTACTCAAAAGGAAAGGAGTTTTGTTATGTATCTATCAATGGCCAATTTCAAGTGCTTTCTTGTTTAGCTCAATCCTTCTCAGACTTGAATGTCCATGCAGATCCCCAAGGGACCTTGTTAAATGCAGATTCTGACTCCGTAGGTGGAGGATGGGCCTGAGATTCTGCTTTTCCAGCAAGCTCACCGGTGATGCTGATGGTCCTGGCCTATGGACAGTATTTTGACTTAGCAAAGATTTCACAGTTGTGGCAATTAGAGAAAAGTAAATAAACAAAAAGGCAAACACAGGCGTGTTTAAAATATCTAGTTTCTCAGAAAGTAACTCTGTGTAGGAGGAAAATTTGTTTTATGTTTACACTGAGAATCTTTGAATCCAGACTGTTGCACCTTTTTTTTTTTTTTTTTTTGCAGATGTTTGTTGAGTTCACACAATACAGTAAAAGACTAAATGAGCTGGAAACATTAGAGATCCCAATTATACAACTCACTGACTGCCCGTAAGCCTGAACAATGAAGAGCATTCTGTGTGCTCTATTCATTTAACTTCATTTAAATCCTTCTTGGCATTCAAGTTACATTAAGGTGATAAGTCTTGTGTAGCAATTAACAAACTGTGGCGATAGTGAACATTTCTGGAGTTTTTTCCTTTTGAATGGGAGCAGGCTTTGGGCATCTAAGTCTTAACTCATTTTCTTGGGTTGATCTGGTTTTATAGATGATCCATAAATTTTTTTTTGCCATTTTCCTTTGCCAAGGAATCCAACGTGAGTTATGGCTGTATCTTTCCACTAGACAAGTAGTTTTGGAAGTCATTTGTAATGGATGACTTCTGAGCAGTGTCTTCTTTTGCTCTCTTCCTTAGAAAACCCATTGAATCTTCAAGAAGATAATCACATTGTACCCACACAAATGCACACCCAACACTTCCACAAAGGTCACAAAAGCCATGTCCTCCATTGCCCTGAGCCTTGTAAGTGCAAGCGTACTGAAAGGCAAATGGCGAGCTGCATAATACCATATCCAGTGCTAACAATATTGGGTATTGTGTCTGTTCCAGTGGCTCGAATTCACTGTGTGGCTGGAAGAGAAAAAAGCTTCTTTTCCAAACTTGGAGGGTAAAAGAGTATGTTACCCAGAGGAGGAGCAGATGGTTTTTCAGCCCTGAAATGCAGCATTGTTTTCCTAACAACCCCATGGGTATGTGGAAGTGTGATTTAAAGGAACTAACTTATTACCTTCAGGCCATTGGAAAGTGCTCATAGATTTATTTTTTCCTATTTTTAGAAAAGCAAGGAATGGACTTCTTTCCTTCGTACAAGTATATATTATATTGTTCTGCACAGATTAAGGCTGTCCTGTCGCAGAGAACCAAGTGTAGGAACGTTCTATTTTTCTGGCTTAATGTGTGAGTCGATGCAAGAAAAATTTACTTGTAAAGTAACTTGACTTTACATTGTAAATGGGTTGGCGCCGGTGGATTCTCAAATCTTATTATAGCAAAATAAGTGTCTCTATCCCGAGCTCTGTGATCTATTTAATCACTCATGGCTGGATTTTTTTCTGTTTACCATCTTACCATTTTTCATCATAATACGTTAAAGCCATTTATCATGTTATTTTTTAACACTACTCTTGGTAGGTTAAGTGATTGGCCTGTGTGTATAATCAGAGGAGTTCTGAGCAAAATGCATTTTTTTAAAACATGCATAAGGAAGCTACAGAAATACTCTTTATGAAAGCATAGAAAGAAAAAAAGAAGGGAAGTATGTAAGGAAGGGAAAGAAAGAAGAAAAATGGAAGTGAGAGAAAAACCTAAAGAAAGAAAACATATATTGTGTTACATTTGATGTGAAATGAATTTTTAAAGCTTTCAAGTGAAGTCTGGATTCTCAGATCCTATTATATCAAACATCGTTACTTCATTTGTATTTCCCAAAGATAAGTTTCAGCTTTAGGATTTAGTAAGTGACCAGCCCCATCTGTCAGGTACCTCTGTGGGTTGTGTATTAAGTATGCCCAAATATCACATGCTTGAACTTCAAGTTTAGACTTTAAAAAAATGGTGTGTAAAATGTGGGGAAACACAGGAGAAATCAACTGATTCCAGAGAAATCTCTAAAGATTATTGAGCTCCAAACCAAACTGTTGCTCACTCAGCTAGGATATCATTCACCCATGAATTACTCTAATCATTCTCATTGGTGAATTTTAGCTCAGCAACTTATTTTGTAATACCATTATATACCAAGACTCACAAGTGTTGCATAATGGGGAAAAATAAAAATCATTGCTCTTGTGTAAACACAGATGAAAAGAAACATACTTTGTTTTGGCATTTAAGAATGTCCCATAGGGTACTAAGTGGGTGGTAGATAAATCAGAAGGGTTGATAGGATTGGATGGCTGAGTGGTGTTGAACACTGGCTGTTAGGAAGCTATCTAGGTTGCGGCTTGTGTCTTAAGTGCTAGGGGCCTCGTCCTCTGTCCTGGGCTACCGAGTCATCTAGTAAGAAGAATTTGTTCATTGGTGTAGACGACTGGTTTGGCACAGCTTATGAACTCAACACGAAGGGGCCTGATTTGGTACCTTGGATGAGGGCAGACATTGATCCTGGCAGTCCGTTTTCAATGCTTGTTTTGACCTTACACGTGTCACCTGGTTACTAAGAGAAGTTCTTCTTGACTTTCTTGGTGATTTTTGCTTTAATTTTTTTTCTATGAATAAGGCAATGATGAAGGAATGCCTTTATCTTTAAACTTTCTTACTAGGTCTCCCTGGTAAAACAGAAAGCTTAGTTTCCTGTTTCCTGGTGACATATTTTGGGCTGGTGTTACCTTTATTATAAGAATCTGTTCAAGTCCAAATTAACTCTTTAAACTTCAGGATTCCTCACATGAATTCTTTCTGCCTTTGTGGTAAAAAAAATCTCTCTCTCATTACCCTCATTTTAAAAATAACACAAACTAGGGTAAACAGCCTCCATTTCCTTAACAAAATGTGTCAACCTTTAGTTCCCAATTCTAATTCAAAAAGAGTTCTACATTAGCTTGAGTCCTTCTGTTGGCTCTGACCAAAGGAACAGGCAGCTGCTAGTCCCCAAAATCATTTAGGCCCGTCCTTACAGCCAAAGGCATTTTAAAAATAAACTTAAATGTTAGAGTAATTGTTAGATTTACAGAAAAGTTGTAAAGCTGTTCTAAAGCCTGACATTGAATATTCAGGCTTTCGCAAACTAGGCACCATGATGGCAATATATTATGTAAAGTGAGTGGAGGTTTTCCTTCCCATGATTTGTTGTGATAAATGACTGTGCACACAGTGGAAATCATTAGTGCATCCGGATGTCATGGGCCTGGGTGGCTCCTGTCCTCATAAAAAGCGTTGTGAATGGACAAATGTTAGTGAACCATCAGCATACATAGAGGTGGCATTTCTGTGGATATTTCAGCAGTGATTCTACCCTCTAGAGCAGGGGTGTCCCACCTTTGGGTGTCTCTGGGCCACAGTGGAAGGAGAAGAGCCATCTTGGGCCACGCATTAAATACACAGATGCTAATGAAAACAGATGAGCAAAAATGGTCCATGCTTAGTTTTCATGATATCTGCCACCACAGATAAGCAAAACCGCCCCCCCCCACACAATAACCCTAATTATACTGTGGCCCTTTTGACAATCTTTTAAAATCATTGAGCAGGTCTCAAGTTTGTAATTACTAATATAGAAAATATACATATCAAAGTAATAGAACTTAGTATGAAACCTAGTAATAAAACTTAGTAGTGTTTTGAGTAAATTAATGATTTTGTGTTGGGTCGCATTCATAGCCATCTTGGGCCACTTGTGGCCCACGGGCCATAGGTTGGGCACTCCATTCTAGTTATTGAAAAGTTTTTCATAGGGCAGGTGGGCTGGGATGGGAGTGAAGGACAGAAAACTGTACTTGAACAACGATTAAAATAAAATTTTAAAAAATGAAAAGTTTTTCATAGATTTCATCTAGAAAATTATGGGAATACCCATTTTGAAATAATGTTTAAGTAGTAAGAAATGTTTATGAATTTCAGCCCCATCATACCTTTATGAAAGAGTTGCCATTTTAAAAATAAAATTCTTAAGACTCTTCCCTTGATATAATATGATTTATGCATTAACTCTTTTTAGTATGAAAAGCAAACCTGACTTCTCTTCTGGGCACTATAGCTCCTGGTCCCCTTGCTTAATATAACTATATTCTGAAAATAATATAAGAGAAAACCAAGGGAGAGGTCTGGAAAGTGACAATAAGACAAACTAAGTAAAGATCCTAGTGTCAAAAAACAAGGTAGTGGGAGGGCATCTTATCACCATCCACCCAACAGCAGAAGGCAACCCAGACCTTGTGTCTCCCCATCCCCAACCTGGCAACAGAAGCTGGTTGAGTTGTCTCCTTCTTCCTTGGATTGCAAGGGAGGTTCACTGACAACACCAGGCAAGTTCAAGTTCTGTCAGGAGTTCCACTGAAAATTAGCAGCCAGGGAGAAGTAAGTACTCTTTCCCCAGTGAGCGTGAAACTTCCTTCCCCACCTAGAGACAGCGGTAGGTAGGTGGGTCCCACAGGGCAGATGCTTTCAGGACAAGGGCGAGCCCAGGGTTCACCATGTTCCTCACACACTGGAAAAAACCTTCCTTCCTCAGTCTAGAGACACTTGGCACCCAGGTGGCATTGGTGTGGGAAGCTGCCACAGCAAACTCTTGGTCTGAAGATCATTCTCAGTTCTCTCTGGGCTGGGAAATCCCTCACTATATGTAGAGTTGTTGGACAGCTAGCTGACACAGAGAGGGGTCTTGCCACCAATGCTGAACCTGAGATATATTCTGTCCTCCCACTCACCACCTGTAGGCACCAGGTTTCCTGGGCTGGGAAAGCTCTTTCTAGCTCCTTGGGATGCATCATCAGGGATCACTGGGAGCTCCAGAGGGACTGAATCAGACCAGGACAGCATCGCACAGGCTCAGAGAGTGAAGTTGTCATTGGATTCAAAATGCACAAAAATGGGCCAGGACCCGAGCACTCAGCCTAAACAGAATCACTGTCTGCTAAAACAGACAATTTAAGTAGGATTCAGAACCTCACTATATAATATCCAAATATTCAGGGCGTAACAGAAAACAACCCAATGTACACTACTATCAATATGAATGAGAGAAAAAATAAGTTGATACCAATCCCAAGATGAATTAAATGCTGGAATTTTCTAACAAGGGTCGTAAAGTAGCCATCACAAAAAATGCTTCAATGAGGAATTACAAATGATCAAAAATAGAATAAATAAAACATAGTAAAATTATGGCAAGGAATAGGATTTATAAGAAATAGCCAAATGGAAATTTAAAAATGGAAGGACATAATAAAATATTAAAACCTCAAAGAGTATGCTCACCAGTAGAGATGACAGAAGAGTTACTGAACTTCAGTACAAATCAATAAAAATTACTCAATCTAAGAAACAGAGATACATGGGCTGGAAATTTTAAAAAAATGAGCAGAGCCGTAGGGACCAGTAGGATGACAAAAACAACACATCCACCATTCATATTAATCTCAGGGGTGAGGAGAAGGTGAGCAGGGCTGAAGGAGACTATACAGAAATAATGGCGGAAAACTTGCCGGCCTTGACAAAAGGGCATATAGCTCTAGACTCAAAAAGTTTAGCAAACCCCAAATAGATAAACCCTGAGAAATCCTTGCTGAGATACATGATTATTAAATGTCTGAAAATAAAAACATAGTCTTTAAGGGAATGTGAGAGAAACAGCCTATTACCTGTAGGGAAACACCAATTCAAAGTACAGTAGGTTTCTCACTTGGAGCGTTGGAGACCAGAAGGATAGGGCACATTCTTCAGGCGCTAGAAGTAAATAACTGTCAACTGCAAATTCTGTAGCCAGGGAAACTATCCTACAGGAAGGAGGGGGAGATGGAAACATTCTTAAAGGAAGGAACATTAAGAGATTGTTTTATTTGCAGATCTACCCTTCAAGTATGATTAAAGGAAGTCTTCTTCTTCTTCTTTTTTTTTTAAATAATGGGAATGATAAAAGAAGGAAGCTTGAAGCATTAGTAAGGAAGACAGAAAAATGAAAAGAGGGTAAATACAATAAATCATTCTATTCCTCATGATTTTCCTAAATCATATTTGATTATTGAAACAGAAACTATGCCTGCTACTCAAAACTGTGATATTTAAAACTGGGGAGGGTCCCGGTCCTCCTGGAAGTAGTTTCCAGTAGTAAAATGTGGACATCGGTGGGTTGTGATTATATAGATATCCCAGAGAAACCACCAAGAAACCAGACAAAGTGATACATCCAACGACCCTATAAATAAATATGGAATGAAATAAGTGTTTCAAACCTCCTAAGGAGGCAAGGTGAGTGAAAAAATAATCCAATCCCACAGTTTACATGCCGTGTGATTCTATGTAACATTCTTGAAATGATAAAACTATAGTGATGGAGAACAGAGGTGTCATTCCAGGTTAGAGACCAGGGCGTCAGTGGTGCAGAGAGAGGCAGGTGTGGTCACAGGAGCAACACGAGGGCTCCTTATGGTGATAGAGCAGGGATCTCTCTGTTATTTGTCACACATGTAAATGAATTTATAATTATCTCTAAATCAGAAGTGGAATTTTTAGACAGCATAAAAAACTGTTGGAAACTGTTTGACACAGAATTCAATTCTTAAAATTATGCATTCAGGGTTTTTGAGATTTTTTTTAATTATTAGGAAAAGCAACTTTTAATGCACTACATACATTAAGGTACCATTTATGTCTGAATCAAACAACTTCAGCCCTGGCCTGGCTCCTGTGGCACAGTGGATGCAGTGCCAGCCTGTGAACCAAAGGGTTGCCAGTTCAATTCCCAGTCAGGGCACATGCCTGAATTGCAGGCCAGATCCACAGTGGGGGGTACATGAGAGGCAACCACACATTGATGTTTCTCTCCCTCTCTGAAAATAAATAAAATAAAATAAACAATTTTATACATTGTTGTGGATAGAGGTGTAAATAATGAAAGTCTAGAGATGTGTATATTACTGTTATATATACCCGTTTTGATATAATGTCTGCCTTTAAGGAAAAATGGAATGAAGAGAAACAGATAGGTCTGATGAAGCCTTAGTTATATTATAATTTTTTGTCAACAATTAAACGGAAACAAAAAATAGTAAAATATCATTTAATTCTTATCATGGTCTATGTTATATATTTTTTCTCCGAAATATTTTAAAATTAAAAGTGCTTTCAAGGCACAAAAAATGAATAAATTTGATAAATTTTATGTGATTATAACCTTGGTTAGACAGGCTACATAATTGTACCATTTTGTTTGTTAAAAAGCGACTTTCATCAAAAACAAATCTTACTTCATTCCTGCTGCATGACATAATTGCAATGAAAAAGTACTTCAGCTGGAGCTACGTGAAGCACCTCGGGGTATAACGTTTTTTCTATATTATAATGGGATTAGATTAGTTACAAGAAAATTAATTCTAAAGAAATGTGAAACGAAGGAACTTCAATCAATCCCTCATTTAGCGTGCACATTCAGCTTTCTAGCAGGATTCGAGTCAAATTATAAATTGAACAAAACAACTCACAAAATAGTGCAATTTAGGATAAAAAGCCACCAATGTGTAAGGGAAACAAAGAGATGAAGTATACAAATCACCACAAAGCTGGAAAAAAGTAATTACTTTTATTGAGTACTGTATTTGGATCTAAGTTTCTAGATGGCTAAGCTAAAAATCTGTTAGATTGCAAAGTTATTTGCTGCCAAATTAGATTAGATTACTGCATTGTTGATACAATTTATCCTCGAAATTTAACTGATTATGAGTTCAAAGTGTACAAAGTAGTAGCCCAGAATTCATCCCCATTTTTTCTTTCTTTCTTTCTGCTAAATCATACTTACTCTGCTCCAATATACCCCTTGCCAGGAAATTCAGTGTCAGCCATTTGGGGAGGTAAATTACATATTAGGATATGTAAGATTTTAAAAGTCTTCTGGCCTCTTAGGTGCTAGAAAACTTGCGAAAGGCCTAGGTCTTTTGTTGGTGTGTTCAGCAGATTGATCACAGGGGTCTCATCCTTTGGAGCTTGGTAGTTCCTGTCACTGGTCTCACGAGTCCCGCCGCTGCAGAGATCTCTCTCACCATTGTCTGCTCCACAGCTGCAGCTCAGGGTCCCCATCCATTCCCTCCATCTCTGTCCTGAATGTAAGGGGACACTTCTCAAACCTCCGTCCTGACTCATGTGCCAGCTGCTACCACGGGAGCAGCTTCTCCCTCCACCTTTGGCTCTGTCCCTCCCTGTCCCCCTCCTTTGCTAGCGTAGCCTCGCACCATGGGCCTCAGAGATCCTCTCTTTTCTGAAGTGAGAGAGGAAAAAGGCAATTCTAGCAACTTTTGTTTTTCTCTTTTTATTGTTTAATTTTTTAAAGTAACAGTTGTCATTCAATATTACTTTGTATTCATTTCAGATATGCAACATAATACTCAAACAATCATGCACTTTACAAAGTGTTCCTCCGGATATTTCCAGTACCTGGCACCATGCATAGTTGTTGCAATATTACTCACTCTATTTCCTATGTTCTCATGGACATCCCCATGGCTCTTCCGTAACTACCAGTCTGCACTGCTCAATCCCTTCACTGTTTTTTTAACCCAGCCTCCCCCACCCCCACTCCCTCCTGGAAATCATCCAGTCTCTTCTCTGTATCTATGAGTCTGTTTCTGTTTTGTTTGTTCATTTATATTGTTCTTTAGATTCCACATATAAGTGAAATCATACGGTGCTTGACCCTCTCTGACTGCCTTATTTCACTTAGCCTAGTACCCTCTAGCTCCACCCATGCTCCTTTTTCTTGATATAATTACAAAGGTGATTTTTCAAACCAAAGTTTAAGAGAGTGGAAAAACTACCCTGCTATGGAAGCTGCCTGAGGTCCTCCACAATATGGTGCAACTGGTTACAGTTCAATCCAAAGGCAGGCACCCGTTTTGAAGTGATCTGTGGACTCACGCATCACAGGCTTCTGCGTGCAGCTTGAAAGGCAGGGTTACTTCAGGGCAGTTGATTGGATTGCTTTTAACTATAGTTTTAAAAAATACGAAAACAAAACGTATTTCCTCTCAATGTGTAGGAGGCAAGCCTGGCAAGGAAAAAGCATATTCATTAATAAAGGGACCAGAGACTCAATGAATTTTAATTCTGAAGTGGACATAGGAAGTAGTACTTTGTAAGAAAAACAAGGATGTTCAGTATTGACAGTTGGCAAGTGATAAAGAGCAAGCTGACAAAATAGAGGGAAGAGGCATATACACGTGATGTAGGGATGAGATTATAATGACCATTTCCAACTCGAGGTGGGGTGAAAGAAATTCTTACAAGAAGGCTTTCTTGAATATTGATACTTCTGTTTGCAATGAGATAGACAGGACTATTTAAAGTGGGTATGTTTCTAAAAAGAATTCTTTGCGATGGAATGGAAGGGCTCTAATAAAGTTGTATTTTTGCCTTGGGGAAAACTTAACTCCATTTCCCAGGAGCCAGTCAAGAAAATGGCATTCAGTGGGCAGGTAACTTTGCACACACCAAATAATTTCATCATAACTGTTTCCTTTTTTAATGTCCACCTATGGATTAGCAAAAACAAACATTAAACAAAATCATTTGGTGTTTGGACTTATCCATCAAGGGACAAAAAAATCAGCAGTTCATTGCATGTGCGGTTGTCTGTAGCGGAGGTTGGTGAACCTTTTTGGTAGGTGTCCGGATAGTATATGTTTCAGGCTGTAAAGGCCACAGGGTCCCTGTCACAACCCCCAACTCTGCTGCTGGAGCACAGCGGCGGCCGCAGACAATCCATAAACAGATAGGTGTGGCTGCTTTCCAGTCAGGCTTTATCGACAAAAATGAGCAGCTGCAGGATTTGGCTCATGGACCACAGTTTTCCGACATCTGGCCTAAAATATCTTGGAACCTGGGATGTGGCCCACTGTTGTTGTTCTAGAAACTGTTTCCTGGGGATGCTGTGGAAACGACATAGGTCCAGGAGCTTGGGAAGGATAAGTTGTTGGTTGAATTAATGTTTATAAAGAAGGATATTAGCTGATCTGTTTACCAGTATGTTTCTACATAAGCAGAGTTCTTTAAGACTGCGAATACTTCATCCGACCCTGTGCTTTTAAAAGTGAAAGTACTTCATGGAATGCACTTTTCCCGCTGTGTAACAGAGCATGTGCTTTTGAGTAATTGCACACAAAAACAACTCCCCTTTCACTTATTTCTTGTCCTTTCCTGGTCTCAAATTCTAAAATGTGTTGTATTAATTTTTCACTTTCATGAAAAATCTTTGAAATTCATTAAAAGACACAATAAAGATCAAATTGGGAAAAGAGATGATGACATTAATTAAATCGTCTCAAAAGTAGAACTAATTAAGAAATTTAATGCAGGAGAGTTAGAATGTGGAACTAAGGGTCAAATTTTTAAATGATGAAAAACTTATTCATGTGCATATACACTTATTTAAATGATTTAGGAACACCCTGCTCTGTGCTGGGTTTAGTGGTAAACACTGTACAGGGCATAGAAAGTATAAAAATAAGTCAGCACTTGCTCCCTTGACAGAGAACACAGACGAGATTGCGTTGCTTATAGATGAAACTCATAGATGTAGAGCAATATTCACGAGAGTTAACTTTTCTTTATCTAAAGTCTGGGTAGTTTAGCTGTTGGTCTAGGGAAATGTAACCTAAAATAATTTAATCAGGTTTGATTTTTAAGGTAGTAGTTGAGAGGTGAACATCTTTTCTGATTCCAGTGAAACCAGTTGGTGAATATCCTATAAAGCCCCCCAAATCTCTCTCTCCCCAACTTTCCCCCAGTGTCTTTAATAGCCAACACCATTTTGCTACCGTCAGCCACTCAATTGGTCTTTTAATTCCATGTTTTTCCTTTTTTTCCCTCACTGAAAAACACATCAATGGGAATCAAGACCAAAGGAAATTTGTCTCTTACAGCTTTTTAAATGTTTTGATGTGGAGTAGTCAATTGATTCTATTTTTGAAATGGAGTAGTTAATTGAATCTGTTCAACGCAAATAGGATATTTGGCAATTCTCACAGTCCACAGACTCCAAACCCACCTATTTTCCACTTTTAAGTAGTTATCAGGAGGCAGGAAAATGGTATAATGGAAGGATTATGGTCATTTATCTTTGGTCCATTGTGCATGACTTAAAAAATAAAAACTTCAAACATAAAATTCAGTTTTTTTACTTCACAAAGAACATGTCAAATTGATGTGCTCATCCCACTTCTGAGGTGGGGACCAGAGATGAGGTGGTAGTTAGGGTTGGGATAAAAGTGAGGGATAGTATATATTATGGGTTGAATTGTGTCCCTGCTGAAAACCTATGTTGAAGTCAAAACCTCCCCAGGACTTCAGAATGTGACCTTATTTGGAAACTGTCCTTGCAGAGGTAATCAACTTAAAATGAGGTCATCAGGGTAGACGCTAATCTACTGTGACTGGTGCCCTTACGAACACAGAGACAGACATGCACAGAGGGAAAGCCTATGTAAAGAGACAGAGAGTGAACATCATGTGTAGAAGGCTGAGTTCAGACTGGGACGATGAATATACGAGCCAAAGAATGCCAAATATAGCCAGCAAACCAGCAGAAGATGGGTGAGAGGCATGGAACAGTTGGTCCTCTCCCAACCCTCAGGAGGAACACCAACACCTGCCAACGCCTTGATCTCAAACTTTTAGCCTGCCAACCTGGGAGACAATAGATTTCTTTTCTTTAAACCATTGAGTGTGTGGTCCTTTGTTACAGGAGCTCTTGGAAGCATAGAGCATGGGAGTGTAGGATGAGAGAGAGGTCAAAAATAGTGTATGAACCAAGGATATATGTTGATAGGTATAATTATTTGTAATTTTAAAAGATCATGTTTTACATTTTGACAAGACCACCGAGTTTGTTTCCAAATTTCAAGGGATCATTTAATGTATTGGAGACATGGAGGAAGGAGTGAATTTCAATTTAGGTGAACATTGATCTCTTTTGGACCTGGCTGAGATGAGATGACCATTATCCCTGCTGGTCCTTGGGCATTAATCCCTGCAGATCTCTGCCACTGTTTCTTATTCTCTGCAAGTCCAGACCTTTGCCAGCAACATCCTTTACTCTCTGGGCTGCAGGAGATTATTTATATTTCCTCAGTCCACTTTGGGGATATGGGAAACTGATTAGGGCTCTTCACCTCTTTTTTGAAACATGAAGATTCATGGACCTCCTCTCACTGCTAAGGGCCTAAAGCTTGGTCACATGGGAAAGCTAGGAGACTGTTTCAGGCTATTGCCTGGTCCCATCACCTGGACATTTCTACTTTACCACTTTGTCACTGCATTTTATCTTTGTGTTAAGGGTTGGGACTCTTTAGCCTTACTGCTTTCCAGTCTTACTGCTTTCCTGTATCTACTTAGTTGTGAACCTATATGAGATTCCTGGGTTCTTTGTAACACCTTCTTACTGGGGACTAAGCCAGTAGGGATGTTTTGCAGGTTTCTGGGACCAGGTTTTTTTGATAGTACATTGACAGTATTTCACATTTTTAGCTTTTTTTTTTTAAAGACTCATGTTTATTTTTATTTTTATTTATTTTTAGAGAGGAAATGGGAAGAGAGAGAGAGAGAGAGAGAGAGAGGGAGAGAGAGAGACAGACAGACAGACAGACAGACATCAATGTGCAGTTGCTGGGGGCCATGGCCTGCAACCCAGGCATGTGCCCTGACTGGGAATCGAACCTGCAATGCCTGTTTCACAGCCCGAGCTCAATCCACTGAGCTACGCCAGCCAGGGCCATTTTTAGCTTTTCCATTGACTCACCTTTTCCATCCATTTGAGGAACCTTTGCCCCAACTTTGAGTACGTGATTTTTGTCTCAAATGGGTAATCTGGAAAGCTAATGCATATTTGTCCTAAACAAGGCTATTAAAATACAAATAAACAATTCAACTTTTTAATTCTTTGTACTATGTTGCCCATTCGTTCCCTGAGACATGGTCACAGAACACTACAGCAACTATCTGAACAGAGGGAAGGTTATTGGATAACAGGAAGTGCCCCACCCAGCAATGAAACACGGCACTTTAAAAACATCAGAGAAAGGTGGTTGGGGTAACTTGGATTTATCATCCTGCTGAGAACAACCAAAATGTTATAGGAGATATATTTTAAAATTCTTAAAAGCATCAAGAAACTAAGACTAAAATGAGGAAATACTGAAACGAAATCTTTAAGAAGATAAGAACCCATGTGGACTGGCCCAATATATAAAGCTGCTTTGACCTGTAGGTGTTTTTTTTTTTTTTTAATTAAAAAAGACAAAACAGCCTTGTCACACTGAGCAGTGCTTTGGCAAACTCAAGAAGGTTTGTTCGTTTTTCTTCTGTAGGATGGCTCTAGTAGAGCTTAGTTGTCTTTGACTTCATTCGAAACAATTTTGTTAGATTGTATTGTGACAGCTGTCATATCAGTGTGCATTTAAAAAACTTATCAAAATTGGTGAATTTTTGTGTAGCTATTTTAATATTGAAGATAGAAGAAAATATACCTCATTTTTGGCATATTATGCTTTATGATTTCAAGGAAGGTAAAAATGTAACTGAAACACAAAAATAGTTTTGTGCAGTGTGTGGAGAAGGAGCTATGACTGATCAAATGTGTCAAAAGTACTTTGTGAAGTGTCATGCTGGAGATTTCCTGCTGGATGATGCTCCACAGTCGGGTAGACCTGTTGAAGTTGGTAGCGATGAAATCAAGACATTAATTGAGAGCCATGTTATACCATGTGGGAGATAGCTGACATACACAAAATATCCAAATCAATGAAGTTATTGCTGAAAATGAAAAATATGTCTTCTTTTTTACAGAAAAAGCTAACCAAACTTTTTGGCCAACCCAATAGCTGGAAGGAATCAAAAGTCAGTTCATCTGCCTCATGAAAGGCAAAGGCACCTGTAAGCCACTTCTACTTCAAGAAGGGGCTCCAAAGGCTATATGCTTAGGGTATAGGTAAACTTTGGGAATGGACTTTCAGCCTGGCTTTACATTGTCTAGAGGATCCAGGAAATTGGTATTGATTAAATTGGTCCCAGACTAGTGGGACACTTACCACCTTGCTGAAGCAAAACAAAATCCAACCGGAGGAATTTACCATCATCTCATGACTCAAATTATTCCTGTGGACAATTATGAAAATAAAATGTCCAGGTCACAGTCAAATGTAATGAAAACACTCAGTGGAATCGGATACCATGAATAACAATGCAGAAAGCAGAGAATGGAAAGATTCACCAAGACTTCAGATGTTGAGACTCTCAGGCTCAGGCTGCTTACTATGTTCAAAGAACAAAAGCCAAAGTTATAAATAAAATAAGGAACTGAAACTGCAGAACACATAATAGAAGATTTGAATAGGTAACGAGTGAAAATGTAAGATCTGAGCCCTGGCTGGCGTAGCTCAGTGGATAGAGCGTGGGCTGCGAACCAAAGTGTCGCAGGTTCGATTCCCAGCCAGGGTACATGCCTGGGTTGCAGGCCATAACCCCCAGCAACCGCACACTGATGTTTCTCTCTCTATCTATCTATCTCCCTCCCTTCTCTCTCTAAAAATAAATAAATAAAATCTTTAAAAAAATTAAAAAAAGGAAAATCTGAGATCTGAACAACATAACTGCAGTAACTCAGTGGGTTTGTATGACATTAGATGGGACAGAGTAGAAGAGAGAAGCAGTGAAGGGAAGATGGATTGGGGCAAACTAAAGAGATTGTAGCAGAGAAAGACAGACTGGTAGAAAGTACAGACAAGTGTATTAAAGGATTGAGAAGGTCTTTCATAATTCTATTTGCAGTTCCAGGGACATGAGTGAAGCTCATGCTATACACTTCATAGCTATATAATATGCTCTCAAGATATGTGAAGCATATTTGAAAAAAGTAGAAATAGACAAATTAATCATCATAGTGGGAGATTTTAACTAGTTTCAGTAATTGACAGAGAGGATTTTAATAGTATAATTATCAACTTTGACCTAATAGACTTAAAAATAATATCATACTGTACACTTAGAGAGTATACATTCCTTTAAGCACACATGGAACTTTTATAAAAACTGACCATAAATGGTTCATAAGGCAAGTCTCATCAAATATCAAAAGGCAATGACATTTTGATAGAAATTGTCAGCATAAAAATTATAAGAAAATCCATATGTTTGAACAAATTTTAAAAGCTTCATATTTGTGTCATGGATTTGCATCCTTTTCTTTTTATTTCTTTCAGAATTGTCTTTGGTTTTTGTTGATGCTGCTAAAACAGATACTGACAAGTTAATCTGAAATCTCAACTGTGTTTTATGTTAATGAGTTCCCCGTCTTTCCCCAGAGATATCACTTCAAAAGCACTTGCCCCTCCTGCTGCAGTCAGGCCTGGGTGTTCTCTAAGCTTGGGTGTAACTGTCATCCTGAGAATTTCCTTGACTGTCTTCACGGGTTACACCCGTCTTTCCTGAAACTTCATTCTTTCCCTTTTGTGTATTTTTACTTGTTTTGTTAGAGATATCTTCATGTAATTTCCACAAATACATGCAGTGCATTTCCTGAGATTTTTAGGTTTAAAAGCCATTTTGTTCTGGGTCACATTTGATTGATAATTTGGCCAGTTACAGAATTCTAGGATTGAGACAAGATTTTTTGGTAACTTTAAAAGCATTTCTCCATTTTATTCTGGCATCAAGAAAGGCAGGTGTTATGTGTCTGATTCTTTATAGGCAACTTGCGTTTTTACTTGGAATGCTTTTTTCTTTATAGACATTTTTAGGATTTTTTTGTTATCCTTGAAGTTTCAAGTTCATGAGAATTTTTTACAGGTCTAAAACATTTTAAAAATCATTTTCTGAGCACTTCTTATGCTCTTTAAAACTGAAAAGACATTTCCTTCTCTACTTCAAGGAAAATATTTTTTTTATATCTGTGATAATTTCCTCTCTTTCATATTCTGTTATTCTATTCTTACTTGAGTAGCCTCAAGTTTAATATTAAAAGCTTAATATTAGGTCTCCTGATTACTTCTCCATGTCACATACCTTTTCCTGCATGTGTTTCACCTGTTGTGCATTGGAGTTAAGAGCATGGGCTCTGGAGCCAGACTCACTCAATTTGAATCTGAGAGGTGCCTTTCACTACACATTAAACCCAGAGGTGACTGTTTTCTTACCCATGAATTAGAAATAATCATAGGATCCACCTTATGGAAGTACAGAGGATGAAGTGAGTAAACACACACGTGTTTACAATAGTGGCTAGCACAGATAAGCATTTGCTGAGGTCAGCTCTTCCTATTTCTCCTTTTCAAATTATTTTCTGATTTAGCTATTTCACTTTTTTATCCTGCCACTCTACTGAATTTTTTAAATTGTTTTTATAACCTTGGAGAACGCTTTTGTGTTCCCGGATTCTTATTTTTTAATTTTGTTTCCTTAGATGTATATCTTCTCACATTTCAAGGAGTATGCTGAATTCCTCTCCCTTTTATTCAGTTCTCTTAAATTCTTATATTACCTGTTTACTTAGGAGTCAATTTGGGTTTTCTCCTTCATTCTCTTAGATTTCTCAGGTGGCTATTGCTCTCGCTTGCTTTTTCATGATGAATAACGAAGGACAGGGTAGGTGTTGTGGTTTCATTCATTATGGAATAATTTCATCCTTTTCACGATGAACCTCTCCCCTGTGTGGGGAACCTGACCGTATTGGTGGACAGGGTACTGAAGAGATTAAGAGATCAGATTTGAATTATGGACAAGCATAGTACAAAGAGAATAAGAAGGCTTTATTTAAGGTATCAACAATTGTAAAAATCACAGTTTCTTTAGAGAAAAACCTCTGCAGTTTTCTCCTTAGGGATTAGAGTTGCCTTTTTTAAGTGGACAGATAATGAAAGAAGGGGTACCTGAATTGTTATTCCACAATGAGGTCTTTGTTTAAGTCTCCTATCTTTATTTCAGAATTTTACTTTGTTTCTTTCTATTAACTTTAAGCTCAGAAGCCGTGGGGGTTTGATGAGCCGAGTGGCTAGTACTGTGTGTAGAACTGTTCCTGATGGTAGGAATCCACACATTTTGGTGAAGCTTTATTGGAACACAACCGCATCTATTCTTTTAAGGATCGTTGGTGGATGTTCTGTGCTACAACAGCAGTGTTTGTAGTTATGACAGAGGCTCTGGTCTGCAAGCCAAGAGTATTAGTGCCTGGCCCTTGGCAGAAAGGGCTACAGGCTGGTCCCTGCTTCACTAGTTCACCTATTTTATACTCTTTTGAAATTTGTTAACATCCCTTATTTGAAAATGATTTTCCTTTCTATTCCCTTTATAAGTGTGTTTTTTTAAATACATTTATACTTCTATCTCAATGTCTTTCATGGGGGACATGTGTTACGTGTAGGTTTTCAGTCTGCCATCATAAGCTACAAGACTGTGTTCTTTCATCTTAAATTCACTGAGTTCTCCCTGGCTGGTGTAGCTGAGTGGATTGAGGGTGGGCTGCAAACCAAAGGGTTGCTGGTTCTATTCCCAGTCAGGGCACATGCCTGGGTTGCAGGCCAGGTCCCCAGCGCAGGCCATGGGATAGGCAACCACAGACTGATGTTTCTCTCCCTCTCTTTCTCCCTCCGCCTCGCTCTAAAAATAAATAAAGAAAAGAAAATATTAAAAAATTCACTTCGAGTATATATTTTTTTACTATTTCTATCTTCTAACTCTATAGCCTTGATTTGAACCATACCTTTTCCTCTTGTTATTTCTGTTTTTCCAGATTTAATGGCTTTACTTCTCTCTCCTTTTCTGCTTTCACTAATACTCCACATTTTGTTCTTTTTCTCCTTTAGAGCCATGCCCTTCCTTAATTAAAGATTAATTAGTTTCTAGATTGCTTACATCTATTCTTTTCACATACTGGCCATTCAGAGCATTCTAGCACAGGCACTATAAAATTAGGACAGAAGAAATTCCGCCTGCTTACATTTTCATGTCTGCTTATTATACTTTCTGGAGGACAAAAAGGTTTTGTCAAGTAACTTACTATTTTTAAGATAACACATTTAATCCCACTAAGCAGTCCTGTTTGGGAAATAACAAGTTACTGGGACAAAGCTAAATTTGTAGTTTTCTCTTTTTTTTCATCAAGTAGATTTTCACGAATGAGATTCATAGATCAGCTAAGGTTGTCGTTTATCTGCTCTGAGAACATTTCTGGTGGGGCAGTCATTGGATGCTTTGGCTACATCAGGTTTGTGCATCAATGGGGGATTTTAGCGCTACCTCAAGGTCTCTCATTATGATCCCTGGATAATTAGGTGACTTGTACTCACCACCTTCACATCATAGGAGTGAGTAAAGAGGAGTGAAACAGGTGTTTGTAAAGGATGCCCTTCAGACATGTCAAAGAGACATTTTATCTTTGTTCCCTACTTATTCCATGTGATTATATAAATGGGAATAAGGATCTTGTTTTCATTACCATTCTTTAAGTCCACTTTTGACCTACAAGCCCACATTTGGCAGAAATTGGCAGAAAACTCCTCAATTCACCAATACACAGCTTTGAGAGTAGAGTGGTTACCATTCGGGTAACTGGCTGTGAAGAACCCATGGTTGACTTGGAATGCATAAAACTAGAAATAAGCTTAACACTATGACAGCCACAGCTAAAATTTAACCTAAAATCATATAAATTAGTTATTTCTTATAATTAAAAACACATCAGGGGTGATCAATTTGTAAGTGAATGAAATCGAAATGAATGAGAAATGGGAAACCTGGCTGATGAGATTTGTCCCTGTTTTAATGTGGGCATGAAGTTTTCTCAATGGCTAAAGTCCTGGGGCATCCCTGTACATCTTGTAAGATGTCCTCAACAGTGTCTCTTTCCATCTTAGTTTGAATAACTGCAACTTTCTTTTCGTTTGGAAAGATTTTTGTGTGTGTTTGTTCACACACTGTACATGTGGGCAGATACAATTAACTCAAGTGCTGAGAAAAACTAGAGGCCTGAAAAAGTTTTAATCATTTGGTCACCAGGTAGATATTTACATAATTTAATCACACAAACCAATGGAATGTCAGGCCATTTGTAATAGAGAAATCAAGCGGTGACCGTGGGTCATCAGATGTATTCATTAGATGTGCATATATAATCATGTTAGAATCATATTTTTAAAAAGCAGCATCAAGACAGGTCATTTCTTTATTTCTAATTACTTTTTTATAGTTTTGAGTTGATTTACTGGCACCATTAAGAGCTGCACAAATGTGTGTGTATGTATCTGTGTGTTTTAATTGGGTTTATTATATGTTGAGTCACAGTTTTCAAATGGAACTTTTTGATGTTTGTGGGAAAGTCAGTTAAGAAATTAATGAGAAAGATAAACAGCATATTTTAACCCCGTGTTGAGCATACTGCTTTTTGATTCTGATATAGCCCAAGAGAGTCAGGGAATTTAATTTCCAATGCATTGCCCAGGTTTTAATGAAAAATAAGAAGGAGCTCAGAGAGTCCCAAAGAAGTTGGACCCAAGAAGGAACACACCAAGGCACATCATAATTACATTAAACAAGGTAAAAATGAAGGAGAGAATCCTAGAAGCAGCAAGAGATAAGGAGACAGTAACCTACAAAGGAGTTCCCATCAGACTGTCAGCTGATTTCTCAAAAGAGACCTTACAGGCAAGAAGGGGCTGGAAAGAAGTATTCCAAGTCATGAAAGGCAAGGACCTATATCCCAGATTGCTCTATCCAGCAAAGCTTTCATTGAGAATGGAAGGACAAATAAAGTGCTTCTCATATAAGGTCCAGTTAAAGGAGTTCATCATCACTGAACCCTTATTTTATGAAATGTTAAAGGGACTTATCTAAGAAAAAGAAGATGAAAAACATGTATAGCAAAATAACAGCAAACTCACAATTATTAACAACCACACCTAAAACAAAAACAAAAACAAACTAAGCAAACAGCTAGAACAGGAGCAGAACCACATAAATGGAGATCACATGGAGGGTTAGCAACAGGGTAGTGGGAGGAGGAGAGGGGGAAAAAGGTACGGAGAATAAGTAGCATAGATGGTAGGTAGAAAATAGAGGGAGGGCAAGAATAGTATGGGAAATGCAGAAGCTAAAGAACTTATGACACATGGACATGAACTAAAGGGGGGGAAGGTGGGTGGGAGAGGGTGTGCAGGGTGGAGGGGAATGAAGGGGGGTAATGGGACAACTGTAATAGCATAATCAATAAAATATATTAAAAAAGAGAAAGCTTCTTAATAAATAACAATGTAAAACTTTTCCTTTGTTTTATGAATTTTGCTTTTTTAAAGTAAACTTAGTTGAAAATAATTTGCAGCAAATCCTTTTTGTGTCAAAAATAGATGTGACCACATGAATATGAATAGTATGCTAAGATATTTGTTTTGTAATATCAGATAAAAATCATCACAGTTCTTTAATAATAATAATAATAATAATAATTTGTTCTTAGCAAATATAAGAGATAACTAGTGGCAAGTCAGTCCGTATAAAATGCAGAGAGAAGCAATCCTTTTTATTTTTAAAACTTTTTTTATTTTTGAGATTTACTTCAGGATTGGCTCACAGAGATTCTTGTATTTGCTTGTTGTTTAATAATGTGTGTGAAGGAGAACAGGCAAAGGTAATGGAATCTCAAAGAGACAGCTGACTTCAGTAAGCTGGCTGAGTTCTGCAACAGGAGGAGACCACTACGAAACTGGTTTTCAAGGGCATGGATGATGCCTTCGTTTTCAGCTTTCCCCGTTAGTGAGAGAGAACCTCTCTTTATCTTGGAGATGGATTGGACTGGCAGGTATGTTATAACCAAACCTATAGCATAACAACGCATATTATAAATATTTTCTAAGCAATTTAGATAGATGATTTTTTGTTAAAGCCTGGAAGAAAAGTCAGAGGTAGGTAATTGGTTTTGAAAGCAAGTATCTGCTTTCAAATGATTGATTATAGTATCTGCTTTGAATTATTGATTAAAAAACAGAACTATGTAACTGTGGTAAATTTAGTTCTATAGAAACAAAGCAAGCATAAAACATCAGGACTTTAAATAAAATAGAAGCATACAAGAACAGCCAAGAAAATGCAAGAGAATTAGAAAAAGTAAAGAGTAGTAAGCTTAACAAATGTTAAGACATTTTAAAACTATAATATTTAAAATAATTTATAACTATGCATGCTTAGATGGTGTTATATAATAGAAGGAGTAAAGTATTGCTTCTAGGAACTGCTCCAAATATTTATGGAAATTTAGTATATATTAAGGTTGCCTCTTAGATCATTGGGAAACCAATTTAAAAAAATGTTTTGGTAAATTTCAGTAGACATATACAGAAAGGCTAAGCTGGACACTTACTTCAAAACTTGTGCTAAAATAATTTTGAAGTCAGTTTCTTATGTATGAATTAAACTCTAAAATTCTAGAATAAAAATTAACTTAGTGTAGTGTAAGTGAAGTCTTTCTGAGAAAAATAGAAAGTCAAGAAGTCATAAAACAAAAGAATAAATTTACTAGGATTATTTTAAATGTATACACATATATTTATTTGCATTCATATATGAAATTTGCATTAACAACTATTATGATTGTCTAGGTTCCTTGTCCACATATCTTTTTTTACTTTAATTAATTTTTTAATCATTGATTTTAGGGAGAGAGAGGAAAGGAAACAGGGATAGAAACATTGATTTGTTGTTCCACTCATTGATGCATTTATTGGTTGATTCTTGTATGTAGTCTGGCCGGCGATCAAACCCACAACCTTGGGGTATCAGCATGATTCTCTAACCAACTGAGCATGTTGGCCAGGGCCCCTTGTACCTATTTTTTAAATCACCAAATGCCACATCTCTAGTTCAGTCCTGCTATCTACTTTGAGACTACTCCTGACTCATTTGAGCCGTATAAAATAATTGTAGGGCCCTGGCCAGTGCGGCTCACTTGGATGGAGCATCGTTCCCTAACCAAAAGGTTCAGGATTTAATTCTGGTCAGGGCACACACCCGGGTTGTGGTCTGATCCTTGGTTCAGGTGCATAAAGTCCCCATCCAGGTGGGTACAGGAGACAACCGATAGGTATTTGTCTCTTGCATCCATGTTTCTCTCTCTTCCTTCCTCTCTCTAAAAAGTAGTGAAAAAAAGTGTCTTTGGGTGAGGATTTAAAAAGAAAAGTATCGGAGAGGTACAACTCTCCATCTTATCTCCAGGCAAGACTTGCTGTTGGTTTTGTGTTAAATCGGTTGGCTGGTTCCAGGAAGAATTAGACTCTGGATTTTGTGACAAACCTCTGTTCTTTTCTAAGTACTTTATATTTATTTATTTTTGAAAAAGTTGTTCCTTCATGTTCAGAAATGAAAGATAGCCTCATGGTTTCAACTGCAAAATAATGACAGCAATGTGTGTGTGTGTGTGTGTGTGTGTGTGTGTGTGTGTGTAAGTCAAAGTAGTTCTTTAAAGATTGTAGCCTAACAAATGGGTAGAGAGAGAGCAAAGATGAGCGCTAGCCAGGGCCAACACAGAACACAGATTTGCAAAGAAGGCATCATTGCTGGGGAAGATCTTGGGAAAACTGTTGCTTTGCCCTTCTGACTCCCTGTGCAGAGGCAAACCCAGATTTTGTGGGGACAGAAGCACATGCTATTTGTGGGGTCCTTTCTCAGAAAAATATTTTTAAATTACATATACAAAATTGCTTAAAGGAGTAAATATTTATACAGAGGGTTCTGTCCAAGTGAGGGGCCCTGAAGTTTAAACTTCATTATCTTTATGCTAAATTAACCTCTGCTCCTACGGTAATTATTATCTAATTTGCTATACTAGAGGTGTCCAACCCTTTGGCATCTCTGGGCCACACTGGAAGAAGAAGAGTTGTGCACACATTAAATACACAAACACTGACGATCACAAAAAATCTCATAATGTTTTACATACATTTGTGATTTTGTGCTGGGCTGCATTTGTAGCCATCCTGGGCTGCATGCAGCTTGCAGGCCACAGCTCGGACACCCCTGAGGGTGTACAGCATTCATCTGACACTTAATAATACACTGCCTAACCTTGCAACTTAACTCCCTGTGCTTAGAATTGAAATTCCAGAAAATTATTTTTTTTCAAAATTTGCTCTCTTCGATTATACCTTTTTTTGGTCCCCTGCTCTGCCTTGCTCACCTGAATTTCTGTGCTCAGAGTGGGTGCTCCACAGATATTTATGGAATAACTTTGTAAATAAACAGTGAATGAATAATTACTTCCTCTGAAATGCACCATTTCCTTTAAAATGGGTATATAAGAAATAGCCACGCTGAATGTTTCTAAGGATGTTTTAAGCCTAGTTAACCAATTGGGTATGATTGAATCATTGCGACTGAATGACCTTAATCCAATAATTTATTAATGTAAGGAGTATTACTACTTTTCAAAATAGGTTACTTGTCAATATAGTTAACTAATACTGAAGCTCTCCTAGAGGGTAATTGAATTAATTCCACAGAGTAACCCTATACAGAAACTCTGTCTTCTTCCCCAGCCCAAGTAAATGCCAAATTCATATCATCTTTGCCATCAGTGTGATAATCACAGCAGTCGTGTTATTACTGACAAAATTTCACACCATTGGTCTTTGTCTCAGATGTAATGTAGATGTGGGTTCACTTCTCTAGCCTTTTTAATCTGTCCTTGCCTTTTCCTTATTAAAGAATTGCCCATGTAGAAAATTAAAAAGAAAGTAAAACTGATATAGAATCACAATTCACAAGCATCACCATGATTTGTAATTTTCATAACTATTAACAGCATACTCCCTATGCACTGTAGCACAGAAGGGATAGAATGTTGGTAATGCAGGAGCTCCAACTAAATCCTGCCCTCCCACCCAGAAAGACGTGATAAAAGCAAGTAAGGAAAAATGACATTGGGACAGCCTTGGGTCAATCTTACTTTATTATTTTTTCAAGAAAATGATGAACAAATGTTGGCCTTTTTTTTTTCTAATAGTAGAAAAAAATCACTTCCAATCATGATACATTCTTTGACAAAAACAGAAAAATACAAACTTGGAATTGTTACTTCTTTGCCATAAGCTTGTTGGCAATTATTGTCTTTTTATTATCATTGCCCAACTAAGTTTCATTAGCATTTAAAACAATACAAAGGAAGGGAACAATAATGAGCATGAAAATACTACAGATGGGGACAGTGACCTTATGTTGACAGGCATTCAATTGTATAATTGGAACACAAAAAAACATTACCAGCAAGTTTCCAGGGATACTATCATGGGCCCTGACTTCTGCTATCAAGGTAGGGACAGTGGCTAGATTGATGGTCTGCAGCTGTTACATCTAAACCAATCCAGTTCCGACACCTTCCTTGCCATATTTCTGAATACAGACAGAGTGACTAAATGCTGTTTATTGACCAAATGAGGAACAAAGTTGGCTGATATATTTTATATCTCTTTCTGTTTTGTGACTATAATGGTTACACATGGCCTAAGATCAAACAGAAATCAAAGTAAAATGTGAGTGAAGAAAAATTAGTCATTAGAGGCAGCTCTACAAAGGTGCCAAAATGAAGTTAATACGCTTATGAGACAACAGAGAATTTGGGTCGGCATTCAGGGCATGGACTGTGGAGCCAGGCTGCCAGGGTGTGGATTCTGGCTCCACAATCACTGTCCCTGTGACATTGGGCAAGTTTCTCCATCTTCATCTTCCTAAGCCTCCCTTTCTCAGAGACTTACTATGAAGAGTAAAGGAGTTAATGGCTATAAAGTGATTAGAATAATGCCTGGCATATAGTTAATTGCTGTATAAGATCCAATAACACGATTTTCATATAAAATAGAGGAAAGGGGAATTGTGGAATGTTTCTAGGCACCATTGTGTTTCCATTTTGAACTCCACCTTGGACTTGTGAAAAAAGTGTCAACACAGGCTATAGAAAAGAGGAAGAAATTTAACATATCATCAGAATAAGGGGTATGAGTAAGCTTCAGGTCCAGTGGGGTCTAGATGCCACCACCCCTGTGACGTTTTCATTGTGGTAGCCATCACAATGCATAAACACATGCGGTTTGCTAATACGTCA
The DNA here is from genome assembly GCF_004126475.2 of Phyllostomus discolor. NCBI lineage: Eukaryota > Metazoa > Chordata > Mammalia > Chiroptera > Phyllostomidae > Phyllostomus > Phyllostomus discolor. Next base: position 17,603,611 of record NC_040909.2, on the reverse strand, counting down.
GTGTTAAAAGGCTTCTAGTTTACATCTGTGACAGCAACACATCTCTACTGTGGGAGAATTTAATATTCAGAAATGCTGTGCCCTTGATAATGACTCTATTAATTTACTTTTGCTAATATATAGAATGGACCATAGATGTCCTACTGCTCTCTTTTCAACTCCATTGAGATCAAATGCCTTTAAAACTTGGCTAGATGATGATAGACAAATGCTTCAATAATTTTGTTTGTGTCCAAAGGAGGCAAATCTTTAAAAGCCATGTCATAATACCACCACCACCCCCAACAACAACAACAATAATAAACAAACAAAAGTTCTATGGCATCAGGGATTTATTTTATCTATCTTGCCCATGACCATATCTCTATGCGGATATATATATATATATATATATATATATATATATATACACATTAATAACCATAATAGGCATTCCATATGCTTTGTTTTGTTTTGAATTTGATTGAATGTATAGATAGGATAGATAAATATTTCAATCTAAAGAAGGATATGTTGCATATTTCTAGACATGTACGGACATAAAGACAAAAAACCTGGTTTAAGGTTCTCCTTGCAATTTTACAGCCAGAAAAATCTAACTACAAAAATTCTATGTTTTTGTATATCCATTTGAGGAGAATTGCTATATTTACTACATTGAATCTTCCCATCCATTAACATGGTATGATTCTCCATTGATTATATTTGAATCTTTTCTTAATTTCTTTTATTACCATTGTTCAGTTTTTAGCATACAAGCCTTGTATATGTTTTGTTAGATTCATAAGTATTTTTAGGTGTCTGTACTAATGTAATTTTAAGTCCAGTGTGTGTGTATATATGCAAATGCAATTGATTTGTGTATTTTCAACTTATATCCTGAGACTTTGCTGGATGCACTCATTAGTTCTGGGAGCTTTTGTAGATTTCTTGAGGTTTTCTATGTAAACAATAATGTTATATGGAAATAAGGATAGCCTTATTTCTTCTTTTCTGATCTGTATGCTCTCATTTCCTTCTATTGTTATATTGCACTGCCTGAAACTTGCAGGACAGTGTTGAATAAGAGTGATGAGGGTGGGGATCCTTGCCTTGTTCCTGATCTTGGGGGGAACTATGTCTGCCACCATGAAGCATAGTGTTAGCTGTAGGTTTCTATGGGGCTCTTTATCATGTTAAGGGAGTTATCTTCTTTTCCTCTTTTTTTTGAGAATTTTAATCATAATGTGTATTGAAATTTTTCAAAAGCTTTTTCTGCATTAATTGATTTGATTGTGTGAGTTTTATTTTTTTAGCCTGTTAATATGGTAGACCACATCGATTTATTTTCAAATATTGAACCCCAGCTCTCTATCCCTGGAATAAACCCTGCTTAGTGATGTTGGGTATATATTTTTTACATATTGCTGAATTCCCTTGCTAACATTCTATTACGGATTTTTGCCTCTGTATTAATGTGGGGTATTGTTACACTATTCTTTTTTTGTTTTGGTTTTGTGCTGTTTTTGTCTAGTCTGGGTATCAGGGCAATTCTACCTCAAAAAATGAAGCAGGAAGTGTCCCATCCTCTTCTACTTTATGGAAGAGAGTGTGAGAAGTTAAGTCTTTGAAAATTTGGAAGAATTTTCTTAGTGAAACCACCTGGGCCTGGAGGTTTTGAGGGGAGAAGTTTTTAAGTTATTAATTCACTTTTATGAATAGATATAGTATCATTCAAATTGTCTATTTCCTGTTGCATACATTATGATAGTTTGTATTTTTTGAGAAATTACTCCATCTCATCTGAGGTCTTCTTAAATGTGTATGTGTAGAGTTGTTTTTGGCATTTCCTTTTTTTCCCCAATTTCATTTTAATCATTGTTCAAGTACAGTTTTCTGTCCTTTACTCCCATCCTAGCCCACCCACCCTTCCCTCCTCACCTCTCTCCCATTTTCACCCCCCCTAGTTTTTGTCCATGTGTCCTTTATATTTGTTCCTGTAAACCCTTCCCATTCTCCCCTGAAACTCCCCTGAAATTCCCTCCCCCTCCCCTCTGGTCTCTGTTAACCTGTTCTTTATTTCAGTGTCTTTGGTTATATTTTGTTTGCTTGTTTGTTTTGTTGTTTAGGTTCCTGTTAAAGGTGAGATCATATGGTATTTGTCTTTCACTGCCTGGCTTATTTCACTTAGCATAATGCTTTCCAGCTCCATCCATGCTGTTGCAAAGGGCAGGAGCTCCTCCTTTCTTTCTGCTGCATAGAATTCCATTGTGTAAATGTACCATAGTTTTTTGATCCACTCATTTACTGATGGGCACCTAGGCATTTTCTTACCATCCTTTCAATGTCTGTAGGTTCTGTAGGGGCATTCCCTGTCTCACTTCTGCTATTATTAATTTGTGTCTTTTCTCTTTTTAAAAATTTTTGTCAGTCCTGCTAGAGGTTTATTAATTTTGTTATAATTTCAAAGAATCCAGTATTTCAGCTATTTCTACAACTCTCGTTGTTGTATTTTCATTCAGTTTAATGTTTTGTTCTTTTTTAAAAAAATTTCCTTTGAGGCTAAATAATCTATATATTATTTAGAAGTGTGCTGTTTAGCTCCCAAATGTTTGGAGCTTCTTCTCTTATCTTTCTGTTATTTATATTTAGTGTGATTCTATTAGGGTCAGAGAATATACTCTGTATTGCTTCAATTATTTTAAATTGGTTGAAGTTTATTTTATGTCCCTGGATGTAGTCTGTCTTTGTATATTTTCCGTAGAAACTTGAAAAGCTTCTGTATAAATGCGATTGGATCCTGTTTGTTGGTGCTGCTGTTTTTTGTTTTCTTTTTCTATATCCTTGCTGGTTTTCCATCTAGTATCAATTACTGAGAGAGTGGTGTTGAAGTCTCCATAAGTCTTTGGATTTGCCTTTTTAGATATATCACAATTTGCTTCACATTTTTGTACTTTCTGCAGCTGTGTTGTTTGGAGAATACACATTTAGGGTTGCTATATCTTATTGATAGAGTGACCTTTATATAATTTTAAAATGTCACTCGATGTCTCCAGTAATTGTCTTTGCGGTCTAAGTCATCTGATATTAAAATAGCCACTTCTGCTTCCTTTTGATTAATATTTGTACAGTATATCTTTCGTCATCCTCTTTTTAATCTTTCCATGTTGTTATATTTGAAGTTAATTTCTTACAGACAACCTAGAATGGGTCGTGTTTTTAATTCACTTTGCCAATCTCTGTATTTTAATTGGTGTACGTAGACTGTTCACAGTAAATGTAATTAGAGACACGTTAGGACTCAAGTCGGAGGAGTTTTTTTGTTATTACTGTCTTTTGCTTGTTCTCTCTGTTTTCTTCTTTCCCAGTTTTCTTGTCTTCTTACAGATTATTTGAATATCTTTTAGAATGAATTCTTTTTTAATCTACAGTGATTTGAGTGCGAGTGTTTGTATAGCATTTTTAGTTACTCTATGTGTTACATTATATATACATACTCAGTCTGCTGGTGCCAACATTTCCCTAGCCTGAGTGAAGTATAGGGAACCTTACATCCCTTTATCATATAATTTATCACACAATTTTTAAAAGATTTTATTTATTTATTTTACAGAGGGGAAGGGAAGGAGAAAGAGAGGGAGAGAAACATCAATGTGTGGTTGCCTCTCGCACACCCCCTATTGGGGACCTGGCCTGCAACCCAGGCATGTGCCCTAGACTGGGAATCGAACCAGTGACCCTTTGATTTGCAGGTCGGCACTCAGTCCACTGAGCCACACCAGCCAGGGCTATCATATAATTTTCTTAACAGCACAATGGGGATGGGGAGCACATTCTTGTTGTCCCTGGGTGGTAGAAGTTCTGGCCCCACTTGGTCCCTCTCACAGTGCCCCAACAAACAGCTGGGGCAAGTTACTACTGCTATAGGGGTAAAAGTCCACAATTCCCACAGGTACTGCAGAGGTAGCCTCAGTACCACCTGGCTCAAAGGAGAGTCTCAGCTTCTTACTCAGCCTTCTCTGATACCACCCTGTGGAAGCAACTCATTAAAGCCTGGAGAGGGTGGCAGTGTAAGGTCCCTGCTTAGTTTTTGCTGGTGAGGGTAGTGGTGAACCCACAGTTCTCACCATGATGTTTGTCGCTGTCACATGACTATTGTTCAAAAGTTTTTGTCTTTCCAGACTGCCTCTTCCCTGGTTCTTTTGATAGAGAGAGCAGACCTTGGAGTGGTGATGGGGGGAGTTGTGTGTACCCGTTGATGTTTCTGGGTTTCTGGCTCTTTAAATCCTAGGTCTGAGGTATGTGAAGCACAAGGTAAACCTGGAGAGCTTACTGTTGTGTTATTTCTTAGGTCCTGAGGTTTCTGGCTGCTTTAGCTTGTTCCCTCTGTTTTTACAAATCTTATATTTGTTTTATCTATAATATTAAGGGTTTTGGTTATACCTAATGGGGAGGATAGGGAAACATAATGTCTACTGCATCTTCCTGAAAAGAGAAGTTGATATAATTCATTTTTTCATCAACATTTAGAATTTCTCTCATGAGGGAACTGAACAGATTTTTTTTCTCCAATCAGGTTCACTGTCATTACTCTCTCTCTCTGTCTCTCTACTGGCACTCAATATGGTTCTGGTTTGTGTAAAATTTTTTTTATCATGTTAGATTCTGAATGTTGTAATAAAGTATAAGACTGTTCAATATGTTTCCAAGAGAATTGTCTCCTGTAATTTAAATTAAAAAATGCTTTACAATGTTGATAAGTTTCAATTGGTATGCTAAGCTTATAAGCTGTTATTCAATACAGCAAAGATATGTAGAAGGAATACCGGGATAATTTAGAGGAAAAAAAATACAAACACAGCTTGAGGCCTAAATACTGGTATAGATTCAATTGGTTTTATCATCATGCTCAATGAACAAGTTTATACTTTTGGAGTAAATCTATAATATTCATATCAATGCTTTGGAATATTGCTTTAAAGTGAAGTTTAATTTAAATCACTTGAAAATGAGAGATCACATTTTTCATGATAATATCTCACTCTCTTTTATGTAACAATTGAGATAGTATGGGATTGGGTGATGCAATGGAGAGGCTGGTCCATAAACCACAGCATCAGCACCCCAGGGGCAGTTATTAGAAATGCAAATTCCTGGGCTCTACTTCATCTTAGTGAATCAAAATTTCTGTAGGCAGGGTTCAGGAGTTTGTATTTTTTAAAATATTCCCCGGATCTGCACAGGATTATTCTGTACTCCCTTGACAAGGTTGGTAGGAGTTCTTTGGGCTCCAAAGCCTCATTGCCCATTGCAGCTCAACCACATCTTAGCTGTGTGCTCATTATTCACTCGTTGCCTAGATGTTCTTCCCTATGAAATAGAATAGTATTAAAATATACATTAGAAGATTGTTTTGAAAATTAATAAATGAATAGATAAAAATACTTGCAGTAGTGTCCAACACCTACTTAACACTTTATAAAGGTTAGCTGTTCTTATTGAAATGTATAATGTGATCATAACAGTGAAAAATAGAACTTTCACTGATTTTTTTCTCTTTGATATTTTCACTTTTGATAGAATTCATATGGCATGGAAATATCTGAAATTTTACTTTAAGTCAGTTGCCAAGAGAGTACCTCTTTCTAGCCATGCAAATATGAGGCCATTACATGTTAATTTTATATTCTATTGTGGGAGAGATTTTGATGCACACAATAGCACACATGGGGACATGAATGTGCATGCACACACACATACACACATGCACACATTATTTGGCCTAACTCATATTGGCAGGGGAAAATCCATGGATCACCATCAAATTGGAGCACTGGGATTGTGTCATAACTGCTCCTTTGCTCCTGTGGCCGCTGGGACCTATTTTCCACATTTCCCTGCCCAGGTAATAGTTCTAGCAAACCACACTGAATCCATCCTTCTGCCTTACCTCCTTGTTGCCTTCTAGAGCTTCTGACCTTAAAATCTGCTTCCTCCTAACTTCCTGAAACACACGCTCTACTATTCCACTGTAGCAATGTCCCTGTTGACCCCATCCAGTCTACAAGCCTCAGGACTTGCCGTGTGTATCCCCACCTTATCCTCATCTTACTACCTGCAACATGGCTTTGGTGGAAGGACGGATTTGGTGCACAGTCCGTACCTTGGTTTTCATACTTACTTCTATATGAAAATATCCTGTCTCATCATCAATTTAACCATTATTTTTAAGGCAGGGGAAAGTGTATGTCCTTTATCTGTTTATATGTTCAGGTCTCCCATAAAATAATTTTAAATTTCTAAAATTTTGATAATGTTATTTTAAATTTATTTTTATTTTTTTTATTGTTCAAATACTGTTGTCTCCATTTCCCCACCACTACTCCACCCCACCCCAGCCATCCCCACCTCCCACCCCTCCTTGGTTTTATCCATGTGTCCTCTATAGATGTTCCTGAAAACCCTTCCCCTTCTTTCCTCTGTTATCCCTCCCCCCTCTTCCTTCTGGTCATTGTCAATTTGTTCCTTATTTCCACATCTCTGGTTCTCTTTTTCTTGCTTGTTTGTTGATTAGGTTCCACTTATAGGTGAGATCATATGGTATTTGTCTTTCACTGCCTGACTTATTTCACTTAACATAATCCTCTCTAGTTCCATCCATGCTGTCACAAAGGGTAGGAGCTTCTTCTTTCTTTCTGCTGAGTAGTATTCTATCATGTAAATGTATCACAGTTTTTTGATCCACTCATTTACTGATGGGCACTTGGGTTGCTTCCAGAACTTGGCTATTGTAAATTGTGCTGCTATGAACATTGAGCTGCATAAGTTCTTTTGGATTGGTGTTTCAGGGTTCTTAGGATATAATTCCAGCAGTGGAATGTTTTTTATTTTGTGAATTATTTTTATGGGCACTGTTCTACTAATAATATCATTGCTTGAGCCCTTTTTTTTTTTAACATGGGCACAGTGCTTTATATAATCTGACTCATGTAATTTCCATAATCCCATAAGATAGGTACCATTATCATCTCTTTTTTCCAGAGGATAAAACTGATGCTAGTAACTTTTCAAGGTCACATTGATAGTACATGTTGGTGAGTGGTTTATAACTCATGCTGACTTCAAGAGCCCTCTTTCTTAGAAGTCTACCTTGTTTTGTGACCTTTTACTTAATATTACCAAAGAGAGTACAACAATTCACAGAGGCTAGGTAAACTTGACCTATAGAAATTACGTAGGTTCTCTAGTTTCAATTTTATTATATATATTTTAATTATACCACTGTGCAAGTAAATATTTGTTATGGAAATAAAGACTTGGGAGGACTTCTTCAACTGATTAAATATTTTTTCACCTCTGACTTCTGAGATCTTACCACAGCAATGTAAATATCTTGTTGGGTGAATTAAAGAAAGAGACAGAGAGAAAAACAGAGAAGGAAAGGAGACAGCGATGGGTAAATGGAGGTGGAGTGGAAGAAGGCACATTTTGTTATAAGATTGGTATTTGTGGTGTGTACCAATGTTCTGTGTTATTTTAATTAAATTAAGTTAAATTTCTAAATTAAATCTATTGGGGTGATATTGGCCAATAAGATTATATAGGTTTCAAGTGTACATATCTATGGTACATGATCTGTATATTGCATTGTGTGCTCACCACTCAAAGTCAAATCTTCTTCTGTCACCATATGTATTTCTGTATTGCTAACTGAAATATAAATGGCCTCATGCTTGTTGTCAGCATTCAATTGTAAATGAAGATCTACCTGAAAGAACTTTACAACAGGTTTTATTTATCCCTCGTTTTTTAATGTAGAGGAATAAGAAGAAAACAAACTAAAACCAAAAGCCATACCTGTGGTCATGGCAATTACCAACCACTGAATCTAGCTTCAAATTCTATTAAAGTAATGGGGCCAAAATAGATAGGAAAAAAATCTTTATATATCTAGGGAATAACAGGACATTAGCAATAAACAACTTGCTTTATAAAGTACAAATTGTGCTAGATGGGTTTGGTCACACTTTTCCAATCGAATTAATGAGTTAGTGAATGAAGAGAAAAAAAGTAAGTATAATGTATTTGACACATGAGCTAGAAACACAGAACTCCATCTCTCTGTACTTAAAGTTCAACCCAAGGAGGAAGAAGTTAAGGCAAACCTGGCCAAATGAGGTATGAATATTATTGATTTGTTACTTAAATAATGAGGTGAGAAGCCAGAAAGCTAGAAATCAGAACCCTGACTAACTGGTTACTCCAGAGCTGAATCTTGACAAACCATTTGCTAGAACTCTAGCTCTATGCTAGTTTGTGCTGAAACTCAAAGGCTGGAGTCATAATTTACTACCATCTCCTACATATCAAGCCGTCTTATGGTCTATTTGTTCTTATTGAGTCTAGGTACCTGGTTTGTTGTTACCTGGCAGCTACCCACATCATGGCGGTCACTTTAATTTGTGCTCTTCTGCACTCTGGGACCACTCTCTTACATGCAGAGAGCTTGTTTGCCAGGTACTAGAATTTTGAGTCAAGAGGTTATCTCATCTTTCTTCTAAATTTGCAAGGGTTAAGAGTCTTTATCATTGTCCTTTCTTCTTCCAGAGAAGTATCGTCTCTCAAGAGTGTTGAACTCGGGGGCTCTTTGCAAGCAGGTTGGTAGTTCTGTCATTTTGTATTTTTCTCTTACAGTCCTTCTGGGCAGAGGAGGGACTTCTTGGCAGCCCCTCAACTCATCCGATATGCAAGGAGTCATCTCACTCTGTTTCAAAGGAACTGACCTCCCCCTTCGTTTCCAGTCATAGCCGCTTCGCGGCAAAGCAGAGCACTGTACTTCAGCATTTACTTTCTCTTGAAAACTCTTTCTGTATGTTGAAAAAATCTGCGAAAAGAGCCAAGGATACCATGCCGCGTTCTAGAGCCAGCTATTTCAAAATAAGATTCATTTGGAAGCCATAAATTCAATTGTTTGACTAGTTATGCTTTTCCCAAATGACTTTAGCATTATAAACTTTCCTTTATAATTTTTTTCTTTTTGAAATGAAGTCTTGATCTTTTACCCTTATGTGCAAACAGATCTCCCTGATGATTGTTAAGAAGATTGTGATAAGGGGAATTTTTTTTTTTGCCGTATTTTGCTATGTATAATGCTCAGCCACGTTTTTGGCCCAAACTTTCAATAAAAAAAAAAAAAACTTTCATTTAAATTTTAAAATTCAATTATTTATTTATTTGTATTTAGAAACAAAACCGACTGTCATATTCCAGGGTATTATTTTGCGCATATATATATATATATATATATATATCATTGTTGCTTTCTAGAGTTACACTTTTAACGCATTAGCCTAAATAAAAGAATTAAAAACGTATAGATACAGAATTAGTACTACCCATGCATAATGTGCATCCTTATTTTTCCCTCAAAAATTTGGGCAAAAAGTGTGCCTTATAAATTGCAAAATATGGTGACTTCTTACCTGTTTCTCATATAACCCATCTTTCTCTGAATCTTTCCCACCCCAAGATACAATTCTTTGTTTTCACATTTGTCTTTGGGCATTGTGCTTGGAATTCTGGCCATTCTTCTCCACATGCAGGTTGAAGAAACTGAGGACAAGCACGTGCCATGGTTCCTTCCCTGTCGTAGTAACTGACAACCCTTGTTCACGGACACGGGTGTGAAAAAGACTTTCCTGTGATGTTGATAAATGAAGGAAATGAGATTTTTATTTTTTTAATTCTCAAATGGCTTTTTATGTGAGCTAACTGAATAATGAAAGACAGTTACAAAGAAATTTATATTTGTTGGTTATTAGCTATGCACTGAGAATTGTTCTAGGTGCTTTACCAGGCATTTCCCCTCCTTTCTCTAATCTCTTTAGTAAAGCTACAGGATATTTCCATGTTACAGATGAGAAAATCAGGTTACTTGTCCTTTTTAATTAGAGAGTTTAAGTTACTGGTCCAAGATCACAGAGATCTTGGGAAATAGAACAAAGTTGAAAACATGGAGCTGTCCATTTTCCAGTGTGAAATGTGCTCTTGGCCGACATTTCCGGAACTGGTGCTGGCAGCACCTGTTCTTGTCTGCTCAGGCCCCTTCTTTTCCAGACCTACCCCTGCCACCGGCTTCCACTTTTGCTGTCCACTCTCCTCCATGTACTTACAATATTTATTGTAATATTTAGTGAAGGATCCCTTAATTTCAGGAAAAGATGCAAAGCATGTGTATAGCCAATACATTTTTATAAAGTGAAGATACCCACATCAGATTACACCCCAGATCAAAAATTAGAACATTATTTCCACCAGACGGTCTCCTAACCTTCCTCATGTTCCTTTCCAGTAAGTGACCCCAAAGACAATCACTGTCTTGACTTCCAATGACATAGATTAGTTTTGCCTGGTTTTGATCTCAAGATAAATAGAACTATAAAGAATGTACTTCTTTGTATCTGGCTTTTGTTCTGTGTTATTTTCATGAAATTCATACAGGTTCTTCCATTAAACATCAGTCCATTCATTTTCATTCTGTATAATATTCCATTATATACTATATGCATTTTGTACTTTTGATGGACATTTCCTTCTTTTCTAGTGTTTGGCTATTGCAAGTAATGCCACTTTTAACATTTTTTAACACATGTCTCTTTATACACATGCATATACATTTCTGTTGGTTGTACACCTAGGAGTGGAGTTGCTGGGTTATATGGATATGCATGTTCAGCAATGGTAAATATTGTCAAACAATATTTCAAATTGGTTTTACAGCAGCAGTGTATGAGAGTCCCACTCCTTCAACATTCTTGACAGCACTTGGTATTGTCAGTTTTTTAAAATGCGGCAACTTAGCTGATGTGTTTAGATACATCATGGTTTTAATTTGCCTTTTCCTGATGACTCATGAGATTAATTGCCATTTTGAGTGTTTATTAAACTGATAATCTTTTGGTCTCATATGTTTCACATCTCTAGGAGCTCTGGACTGTCCTATAGAATATAAGCTTGGCTGGTAGCCTTGTAGCCCAAAGCACTTCAGATGTGTGAATGAGTGCCTCCCATTCACCCTTCCTCTGGGCTTTTGGTCACGTGCAAGTTCACACCCAAGCTGAGTCAGTGGCTTGAGGCCCTTTGGTGATTACTTTCTGACCACCAGCTCATTCCAAGTTCCACTCTCCCAGAATGGTTGCTCCTCTGCTCTGTTTACTCTCTACTTGGTCAATAAAGGTGTTGAATGTATAGTTTTTCTTGGGCTGCAATAAGCAAGCTTACCTGCTCTGTGCTGAGATCCAGCCCCATGCAAAGGCCTCTGGTGCCCATTCTTCTCTCCTAGTCTTTGCTTTGATTTGTGGCTCTTATGACTGTGAGTTTCTTATTTGCCCAAGATTGTTCTGCCTGCAGGCTGCCTCTGAGCATTTTGCATCCATCCACTGCTGAAGTGAAGGAGAATTGGCGCCAAGTGTCTACTCCTGTAGTGAATGTGTTCTGAGAGGGGGATAGTAATTTTAAAAATGATACGCATTCGGTAGAAACCGAGATACCATCTCCACTTATTTGAAGCCATTAACTTTTAACTTATCTCATCTTGGCCAAAGAAAAAAAGCCAAAGGACAGTTCTCTTGCCCAAAGGTACCAATTCAGAAAAAATAATTAGGCTTTGTTTATGCTCAGTAATTTAATGTCAAGCAAAATCATTACTTGTATAATTTATAGCCATGCTATCATGGGAAACTGATTTAAAATAAAGAAATGTCTGCCCTCCTGCATAAAAGTATTTCTACAGCATGATAATGGATCAGATGTGGAAGCCATTGTGTTTTACTTGGATGAGTAAAAAAAAAACATAGAGTATGCTGTTAAAGATGTCAAACATAAAATCACAATTTGCCTTCAGGATTTTCTATAGTTGTCTTTATCAGTCTAATTCTTTGAGTCTTTGCTATTAGCCAGTAAGACATGCTACCCCCCCCCCCCCATATTACTCACTGAACTGTCTTGCATTAAAATATTTTTTGTTTTCACTATAAAAACGGAAACAACCAACCAATCAACTAAATGAGCATACAAAAGAGGACCCTCAGAAATGGATATTTAGTAACTGAGAGGCTATAGTTTTGTCCAGTCTGGCCTAGTAATAGGATTTCTCTGTGCTCTCTCCATGTCTGATGTGGTACAATATGTGTTCCATTGACTTCAGATGTCTTGGAAACAAACTGACAAGAAGCTTACTTTAGGTTATGTTAACAGAATATAAGACTTGGCTTTTTAAAAACTATTATTTTAAATTTAAAATTATAGTTCACATGCAATATTGTATTAACTTCAGGTGTGCAACACAGTGTGTAGATATTTATATACCTCCAAAGTGATCACCTTGATAAACTTGGTGTTCACTTGTCACTATACATAGTAATTATATTATTGACTATATCCCCTGTGCTGTACTTTATATTCTCATGACAGCTTTTGCAATCCAAAGTTTGTACTTCTTAATCCCCTTCACCTTTTGTTTTTTAAAGATTTTATTTATTTATCTTTAGACAATGGGGAATGGAGGGAGAAAGAGAGGGAGAGAAACATCAATGTGTGGTTGCCTCTCATGCACCCTCTAGCAGGGACCTGGCTCACAGCCCAGGTGTGTGCCCTGACTGGGAATTGAACCAGCGGCCCTTTGGTTTGCAGGCTGGTGCTCAATCCACTGAGCCACACCAGCCAGGGTCCCTTCACCATTTTTTCCCACCCCCCTACTCCCTCTTATATGAACAACCATAAATTTGTTCTCTGTATCTATGAGCTTATTTTTGTTTTGCTAATATTCCTTGTATAAGTAAAATCATATAGTATTTGTCTTATTCTACCTGACTTATTTTAACATAATACCCTCTACATCAAGCCATGCTGTTTTAAATGGCAAGATTCCATTTTTATGGCTGAGTAATATTCCACTGTATATAAGTACCTCATCCTCTTTATTCATTTGTCTATTGATGGACACATAGGTTGCTTCTGTATCTTGGCTATTGTAAATTATGCTGCAATGAAAATAGTAGTGTATGTATCTTTTCATGTTAGTGTTCTTGATTTCTTTGGATAAATACCCAGAAGTAGAATTGCTGAGTCGTATGATAGTTCTACTTATAATTTTTGAGGAATCTCCATACTATTTTCCATAGTGGCTGCATCAGTTTATAATCCCGCCAACAGTGTACAGGGATTCCTTTTTCTCTACACTCTTGACAACACTTAACTTTTGTTGCTTTTTTGGTGAAAGCCATCTTAACAGGTATGAGGTGACATCTCATTGTGGTTTTTATATGCATTTCTCTGATGATTAGTGATACTGAGCATCTTTTCATGAATCTGTTAACCATCTGCATGTCCTTTTTAGAAAAATGTCTATTCGGGTCCTTTGCCTATTTTTTCTTAGATTTTATTTATTTTTTTTTTTAGAGAGAGAGGAAGGGAGGGAGAAAGAGAGGGAGAGAAACATCAACGTGTGGTTGCCTCTCATGTGGCCTCCACTGGGGACCTGGCCCGCAACCCAGGATTGTGCCCCAGCCTACACTCAATCCACTGAGTTACAACAGCCAGGGCTCCTCTGCCCATTTTGGATTAGATTGTTTTTGTTTGTTTGTTTGTTTGTTTGTTTTTTATGTTGAGTTGCATGAATGCTTTACATATTTTGGACATCAACCCCTAATTGGATAGATCATTTGCAAATATTTTCTCCCATTCAGTAACTTGCCTTTTTGTTTTGTTGACAATTTTCTACACAGTGCAAAAGCTTTTTAGTTTGATGTAGTATTATTTGCTTATTTTTGCTTGTTGTCTTTGACCTAGGAGACATATTAAAAATAATATTACTAAGACCAATATCAAAGTGTTTATTGCTTATTTGTTCTCCTAGGAGTTTTATAGTTTCAAGTTTTTAAGTCTTTAATCCATTTTGAGTTTAGTTTTGCATGTGTTGTAAGAAAGTAGACTAGTGTTTTATTATTTTGCTTGTGTCTGTCCAGTTTTCATATTGAAGAGACTGCCTTTACCTGACTGTATATTCTTTTCTCTTTTTTTCATAGATTAATTTACCATGTCAGTTGGAGTATATGCCTGTGTTTTGTATTCTGTTCCATCAATCTATGTGTCTCTTTTTGTGCCAGGACCACATTGCTTTGTCGTATAGTTTGAAATCAGGTTGCATGATACCTCCAACTTTGTTCTTTGTCTTCAAGATTTCTTTGGCTATTTGAGGTCTTTTGTGGTTCCATGTAAATTTCAGGATTATTTGTTCTTGTTTTGTGAAAAATGCCATTGGTATTTTAATGGAAATTAAATTGAAACCCATTCATAGGACTGACGTATTTTTATTGCTACTCTCTAAATACAAAGCAAAATTAAGTTATTAGTGGATGTGCTTTTGGTCCTAGATGATGACATTTGTTTGGGCGCTGGTTAACCAACTCATTACTAAAGGTTTGTATTCTTATCAAATATAGACCTATATTCAGGATCTCAGGGAAGAAACATTTCTAGAAAAGATGTATACCAAAATAATGACTTTGGGAATGTGACATGCTCTATTTTTTCACTTTAACTTTGTATTCATGTAAACCTAGGTTTTCCAATAGCTTTCAAATCTGAAGTATAACTCGTTTCTAAGATCCCATACCCTGATGACAGGTCAATCACTGTTGGCTGAAATAAGCACTGACAACACCTACATGGCCCTAGGAAGCTACATTGCAAAGAGAAAACCTATACCCTTGTCTGAAACTTCATGACACTCAATGCTCTGTTGGCTGTTTTCAATTACATATTTCAGTGTGAGCCCAGAAAATTAATGAGATATGCATTTTTCAGAATGTCCAACTTTTTAATGTGATTCCCTGAATGCATGCACCATTTCCACTGTAACACATATTCTGTGTAGCGAACTGATGGAAAGATCCACTTTAAAATCCCAGTTCCACTGTTTACTTCCTTTGTGAATTTGACCTTCTCTTCCAAGGAGAGAAGCAGAGAAAATAACAAAGAAAAATGCAGGAGGCATCAGGTCCTTGATTCCAGGGGTGCTCTGAGCCATTTGCATGTCTTCCCTCCTGGAGTTATTAAGTTTTTCCTTGGAATCCATGAGTCAGTAATTCTCCTTCTCTTTTATATAATACAAGTCGTGTTTCTGGTGTTGGGTGCTTACAATGAATGACTCATATGAGTGATGTTTATTGATCAAAGTATATCTTTCTATTTGCCTGTGTCCCTGATTTCCTTTCTGTCTTTCTATTATTTTGCTTTGGATTTTTAACACTGTATATCATTTGTCACATAAGAGAAAAGATTGATGAGCTGAATTTCCAAGTTTCTTTCTCATTCTTATATAATAACATGGTTTCCAAAAATCTTCAGACATGAGATCTTATTTATGCAACCTCATTACTATCTAAAAATAATCACAGAAAATATAATCCTAGTATTTATAAGGGTAAGTATACAAAATTGGCCATAATGGTGAAGGGGGCTGTGCTACTACTATTTGGGGAGATATTTAGAAAGGATATTTTTTCTTTTTAAAAAAATTATTCTCTGCCCTGGCTAGTGTAGCTCAGTGGATTGAGCGTGGGCTGGGAACCAAAGTGTCCCAGGTTCGATTCCCAGCCAGAGTACATTCCTGGGTTGCAGGCCATAGCCCCAGCAACCGCACATTGATGTTTCTCTCTTTCTCTCTCTCTCTCTCCCTCCCTTCCCTCTCTAAAAAAGTAAAATAAATAAAATCTTTAAAAAAAAGATAATCACTAATATCACTTAAAAAAATTATTCTCTCTCATGACCCCTACTGGGGACCTAGCCCCTAACCCAGGCATGTGCCCTAGACTGGGAATTGAACCAGCAACCCTTTGGTTTGTAGGCTGGCACTCCATCTACTGAGCCATACCAGCTGGGGCATGGATATATTTTCTCATTGTAGATGACATAAAGATTATAGAAATACCTAGTATTGCAAATGTGTCTTATCAACATCATCACTGTCATCATAAATAAGAGGTATATCTTAGACTGACAATTTCCCTCAGATTCTGTAAGGATTAGACTTTTTAGTTTGATAATTCTCAGAGCACTACTACAAAGCATCTTTTAAGATCTTTCCTTCATGTCCTCTTTCTAAAAGTAGTTCCCATCACATAGATTTCTTCAAAAAGAATTAGAGGATGCAGAAAATAGAGGAACTGATCAACGAGGACTGCTGATCAATCCAGAGCATCAATCACTGGACAGCAACAATTCTACCTTGTGACTTCCATGGGCCCTTCCCTCCATAAAAATTACATTAAAATTTTATTTTAGAACACTGTTGGTGAAAACACAAATAGATGAATATATTATAACTTTTCTGTGACCTAAAAGTATATATATATATATATATATGTGTGTGTGTGTATATTCTAATAACAAATATAAAAGCATTTTATCAGTCTCTAAAAGTATCATAGGCCCTTAACATTGTGCCTACTCTACTCTGCCTGGTAGATAAATGGTCCCTGAACAACACATCACCCCATTCACCCTCAGCCATTAGTATATGTTTAGGTTAGATTATTGCACAATTAGAGACTCTCTTAGGTAATGTGGGGCAAAGCTCTGGAGGAATGAAATGTAGGATAGGTAAGTTGAATAGAAAGATAAAGACAAGTAGAACAAATGTACACAAAATCTAAATCCTGATCCCAGTGATCTCCAAGGTTATCAACAGAATCATATATGTAGGGAATTATTCCAGCCTTAAAAGCCCTTATGGAAGAAATTGCTTTTGTTTATATAAGCGAGATACTTTGTGATAAAACATCTCTATTTGCTTCTTGCCTTATCTCAGTGAAAGAAAATTACTCTCTATGCAATTGTACTTCTGAAAGAAAATTACTATTTTTGCTTTTTTCTGTTTGGCCCAGCATACCTTCTAAGTTAACTAACTTTCTAAACTTTTGTCTTGCAAATCTTTTAACTGAAGGAAGGTCAAAGCCTAATGGGTCAGTGGAAACTCAGAAGCATGGTGCTTATTTCATTTGTAAAAAATTTAAAAGTCATAGCCCTTATTAAAAATTCTTACCTTTGTGTCTGCTGAAAACAATGCCACATGTTAAAGGACTTCTTTGTTAATATTGGACTAAGATTGATATACATGTGAATATAGTATAGCTGAATATAATCAGAATTGTCACAGAATGAAGACTTTTTATTCTGTACTCTGATAAAAAAAAAAAACAAAACACCCAAGCTCCTATAATGTAAAGCATGTCCTTTGCCTTAAAATGAAAATGATATCAACTCTGCATGTTTTGGGTTGTCATTAACAGGAAGGTAAAACTTCATGGCATTACGATCATTTTCCATGTTCATATAAATGGGGTTTCGAAAACATGTGGCATCTCTTTCTGTGGGTTATAGAAAGAGATGGTTTGGGTGAATTACTTCTGTCTAGACAGGTTCCTACCATTTGTTGTCTCATTTTTCAGGCAAGGAGAATAGGAAATCAAATGGAGATGAGGACTCAGATGTTGCTAACATATATTAACCACAAACTGATTTGAACAGTATTAACGTGGTACTTATTAACTCTAATAACCAGGTAGTTTTTTTGCAACCTCAGCAGGTTGTATTTCTATAGTGACAAAATGACCATGTGCATTTTAGGGATGACTGGTCCTCATGAGGACTCTGAAACACTAGGGTTTGATAATGCTTGTAGTGATTATCGAGTGAGGCTGCAGTGTTCCCCAAACCCAGAAAACTAAGCTTAAACTTAAACTTTAAGCAAAGTACTTTGAACCAGTTTATCAAGGGCACACAGAAGCCCATGTGGCAATATCTCTAAGGGAATGCATCCTTAGGAAAGAGAGGGTCAGAGAGCACACAGTCCACAGTGGTCAGTGTTGTCGGAGCGAGTTAGTCGGTTGTGCACAGCAGCTGCCAGTCTTTTTGTACAATCAACCTGACTTTCGTAAGAAGCAGTGAGTTTCATCTCATAAACTTTTTCTCTCATTTTTCTTCCTGACTGATGGATTGTTTGCATGATCCCCATCCCGACAATCTGAATGATAGAGATGGTTTCCTGCATATTGTCTATGCTGGGATGAAAGCATACAGAACCTTTGATTTTCTTAAATGAAATCTGCATGCAGAGATTTACTCTCCAAACAAACACTAAGTGATTTATGCACTAATAGCACACAAGCTTCTGATGCTGTTTTAGGGAATTTGGAAGGATTTATGACTTTCCTGTATCTTCTTCTTGCCAAATTAGACGTACTTCAGGATTTTATCATCACTTTTGACAAAATACCTTGAGATGAAGGTTGTAGTAGAAAGTACTCTAAACACCAAATATTGGGTAATATCTGAGGCTGTTCAGTATGCTACAGGAAATCACAATTCAGCTGTCCTTCCCAAATTAAAAACCAGATCCTCAAAGCTTTTTGTTATTTTTAAATCTTGTATGTGCAAATAAGAGAAAATGTTGGACCGTTTTCCATAATTTCACTAAATCACGTTTTTTTCACCAGATGAAGAATAGATTCCTCATTTACTGTATCATTTTACTTTTCATTCCTTGACTCTTTTTTTCCAAGCAACCAGATTTTGCGATGAGATGCCTACTAGCTGGGTGTTCACGAGCTGTGATGGATTACTTTTAATAGGTGCTATTTTCCTACTTCATTAACTGCTCCTTATCTGGTGATGTTTCTTTGGACAAGTTAGGAAAGAAACAATGGCTGAACCATTTACCCTAGTAGGCAGTGACACAAAGTGTGTTTTTAAAGATTTGATTATGTACACACAAGGATGTGTTTATTTGGGGAGTATATGTGAGTAAGAACTTGAGTGTGTGTGAGTGCGTGTGCTTCTTTCAACTTAAAACCCCTTTTCCCTCCGGCCTGGCTGACTGCCATCTCCATGCCAGTCTCCATGGCAACTTTCTTAAGGATAAAATAGCAGAAATGTGAGGAGGTCGCCTGCCCACAAACAAAGCTGCCACAGCCCTGCCAGAGGCCTGACTAGACAGAATCCCAGAACATTCCACATTCCATGAGAGTTATGCAGGTTACTGCAGTTGGCTCCATTTAAAGGTACAGTGCCTCCGGTCCTAGGAGGCAAGTTCAAGGATGTCTTCTGACTGGTATTCTCACATATTGGAATGTAAGTGCACAACCCTCAGGTCTCAGCATCATTTTTCCCTTGCCGTCCGCTTTGAATAATTGAAGTATTTTATATTTAGCACCTATTTTTTGAGTGATATTTGGAACTTTGCTTCACAGAGATCATTACCTGATACAGTGCATTGAAAACTCAATCACTTACATTAAATATTGATTAAGTGATGCTTTTAATAGTTAGTCCCAACCTGCTTTCATGAAAAGAATATACTTGTTTGCTTTTTCATGAATCATAGTGGATTTAGGAAAATGTTTCCAAAAAAGTATAAAATTGTTTGTTAAAAGATATTGCTATGGATTAAATGTTTGTGTTCCCAAATTCATATACTGAAATCCTAACCCCCAGAGAAGATGATATTAATAGGTGGGGTGTTGGGGAGGTGCTTAGACATGAGTGTGGAATCCTCAGGAATGGGATTACTGCCTTATAAAAGAGTCTCCAGAAAGATCCCCGGGGTCTTCAACTATGTGAAGACACAGCAAGAAAGTGCTGGCTAGGAACCGGGAAAAGAGCAGCACCAAAGAAGTTACCGTATTTTGCCATGTATAATGTGCACCCATGGTTTGTGCTCATTATACATGGGATTGCCATACCCATTATCACACTCATGCTATGTAATCATTATACCCGGGTATAATATACATCCTTATTTTTCCCTCAAAAAACTGTGGCGGGGGGGAGTGCGTGTTATACACAGCAATGTACGGTACTGTGCTGACACCTGATCTTGGACTTCTGGCCTCCAGAACTGAGAGAAATATATTTTGGTTGTTTATAAGCTGTCTGTGGTATTTAGTCCATGGACTAGGACAGATATATCCATAGTGTATATCATTAGTTCTCAACCAGTGACAAGTTTTTCTCCCATGAGAGACTTGCAGTATCTGGAAACATTTTTGGTTGTCACAACTGAGATCGTGCCACTGACATCTAGTGAGAAGGGTCCAGAAATGATCCTAAACA
This sequence comes from Phyllostomus discolor, assembly GCF_004126475.2. Classification (NCBI taxonomy): domain Eukaryota; kingdom Metazoa; phylum Chordata; class Mammalia; order Chiroptera; family Phyllostomidae; genus Phyllostomus; species Phyllostomus discolor. Next base: position 17,583,460 of record NC_040909.2, on the reverse strand, counting down.
TCCTGCAATGCACGGACCAGCTACCATAACAAAGATTACCGGTCCCTTATGGCAGTAGGGCTAAGTCTGAGAATGTCTGGTATATATGCACAGTTCAATGTGTGTGTGCTGTGTGTATGTATATGTGCATACATGCACACCATCTTTAAAATAAAAATCCTAATGTGCAGCATGCTCAGATAGCAAGAAAATATGCTAAGACATCTTCTATCTAAGTTATTTCTGCTCTGTCTGCTCAGAATAGAAACTAGAATTCTCACATAACAATTGTCAATCTTGGGTCCACTGTTTAGATTTATCTTTACAATTTGTTTAGCACTCCTCTAACTGCAGTTGTTCTTTCAAGACCACAAAAGATTACCTGAGAATGCCAGCCCTACCCTAGGGATTGGAAACTGGCCGGCTTTCTCTGTCTCTAAGAATGATTTCTATGCAATGAACTAAATAACATACATGATGTTTTGACATTAACTACTGAGTCTTTTCCACTAGGAATTAGTAAAATGCTTATTAAGTGTGGCTAAGAGAAACATTTCTGACTTGCAGTGAGATTGCTCATTTCATCACCAAAGTTCTGCCAATGCTCCCTAGAGTGTTCATCTTGTTTCCATCCAATACTATTCAACACGGTTTCCTAATGACATTTAAAAAAATACAATTATGGGAAATTCTGAATTCCTGGGGATGCCAAATGCAAAGCTCACTTTTAAAGATAATCCAAAGAATCTTTGTTGGGTTAAGTGGTGCTATTCAAGGTGTAGCTTACCTGAACTGGTAAAGCACCACAGACCTTTGGTTACTGGTCTGCAAGGATTCAGTGACAAAAGTGGAAAATAACCTTTTAGAAACATCTATAGCAATTTGAGACTGCACATCACAGCGCACAGTTTGGATGTTGTCAAATTTACATGTGGAGTTGCAGGGAGTCCCTCATTATGAACCAGTCAGTGGGATCACATGAACTCATGTGGCGAGATCACATACTGGTCTGTAATAAATTGGAAGTTAAAAAATAACTGACTTTATCATTGATAATATGAGAAACAGCATCACGTCTACTATCTTTTATTGCTTGGAAATGCCTTCTTATTTTGTTCATGCATGGGTCACTTCTGCCTATATCTGCACATGTCTGCTTAAGTTACCCCTCTGTGTTATTGCAATGTTTAGATTAGTTGGTTACTCTTCATGGGTTGCATATGGGTTCGGTGCAACCTACAAAAATCTATTTGCCCAACAGTAAATGAGTGGATCAAAAAGCTATGGTACATTTACATAATGCAATACTGTGCAGCAGAGAAAGAAGGAGCTCCTACCCTTTGCAACAGCGTGGATGGAACTAGAGAGGACTATGCTAAGTGAAATACGCCAGGTGGTGAAAGACAAATACCATATGATCTCACCTATAAGTGGAACTTAATCAACAAAACAAACAAGCAAGCAAAATATAACCAGAGACATTGAAATAAAGAACAAACTGACAGTAACCAGAGGGGAGTGGGGAGGGGATACTGGGGGTTAAGGGGGAAGGGTTTTCAGGAACATGTATAAAGGACACATGGACAACACCAAAGGCAGGTAGGGCCCAGGGTGGGAAGTGGGGATGGCTGGGGTGGGGGGAGTGGTGGTAGGGAAATGGAGACAACTGTATTTGAACAACAATAAAAAAAGTTTTAAAAAAACCCCTATTTTCCTGCTATTGCATTCTGTGATGCCACTCAGGTCTTATGGAGAGAAGTAAATATCATAGGTGTCAGTAAGGATATACTAGATTATGCTGCTGTAACCAACACCATGCCAATCTAAGAGGCTCACATTGGCAAAGGTTGATTTCTGGCTCACAGTGCCTGCCCCTCATAGGTAGCAAGGTCTTTATCACTACTTTCATTGTAGACCTCAGCAGCCCAGGGTGACGGTGTATCTACCATGTTTAACATTGCTGACAATGGTCTGGGGACAGAGGAAGACTTCAGTTGCTCTTTCATCATGTAGTTAAATGCTGTCTTGGTGTTATTACTAAGCACACACCTTTGCCTTTCGTGTCACTGGGTTTTTACTCTTTAGAATGTCACTTCCATTTTTATGCAGACGTTGGAGGAAGGATAGGGAAGCAAAGACAACGACCTTTGATTTCAGCTAGAATCTCAACTCCACAACTTGGTTGTGGCATAACCACACTAAATTATTTAATCATTTTAGATTGGACGATAATACCCATTTCATGGGTTGTAATGAAGATTAAACAGAATAACTTTTATTAAAAAGCCTTGCATATTGCTTTTTAAATGCAGGCAAATGAAAGTGTTTATTATTAGGCTATAGTAGTTTCAGTTCAATTTCCAAAAAAGTCTTGTTTTTATCTAGAAAAGTCTAAATAATATTGAAATCAATTTAGGTAGCTATTAAACCATGATAGATCCTTAAGCATCTTTGCAATGTTGTCTATTTTCTTTTTTTAAAAAGTTCTCTTTTAAAAAAGGGAGAAACATTGAGTTGTTATTCCACTTATTTATGCATTCACTGATTAGTTCTTATGTGTACCCTGACTAACAATCTAACTTGCAGCCTTGGCCTTTTGGGATGACACTCTAACCAACTGAACGTCCTGGCCTGGGCTTGAATTATTCTTTACGAAATCACGCTGGGTAATAATGTTTCTAGTCTTTCACACATTTCCCTGCTATAGCATTCTGTGGTGCCACTCTGTCATTATTATTCTATATTACTGTGAAATATTGTTTCTAGAAAATGAAAAATGTGATATGATGGGTATTATTTCAGATCCCTGTTCAAGTTCAGCTGACTTTCAAGCTAATTACTTGTATATTTTTTTTCTATTTAAAAGTTGACTATGTAGGTTAATTCTTTTGAAAAGAAAGACAACTTAATAGATTCAAACTAAAACTAATACTTAAAATCAATATATCAGAAGAGTATTTCTGCAAATAGATACTTTGATTATTAGAGAAATTTTACATCTTGATGTGGGAAAAGTTATCCCAAATGTAGTAAAACATTTGTCAGTAACTCTTTCCCACGATAGGGATAACAGTCAGATTTTGTAGTCTTTTTTTTTTTCTGGCTTTGCCATCAACGAATAGTTTGAATACCACTGATCAGTCTCTTGCTCTTTCTCTTTCTTCCTCCTTCTTTCCTCCCCTCTCTAGACTCTGGACCATACTATTAGTTGAATGATTTCAAAAACTGATGCCTTACAGGTATATCGGGGTTCCTGGGCCTAACTTCCAATTGAAGATTTATTATCATTGATTTTATCATGAACACTGTGGTATGTTGATGCAAAAATACTGCCACATTTTTTCACCCATCTTTGTAACTTACCTTTATGGGGCTTTGCAGCTCCTCCCTTTAAGAGGCGGAGTCTATTTCCCCACCCCTTTGATCTGGGTGGGCTGTGAGACTTGCTTTTCTCAGCAGGTGATGGTATGTGAATTCAGAGCCTTGGCCTCATGAGGCCTTGCATGCTCTGTTTCCTCTTCTGGAACCCAGCCACGGCCATGGGAACAAGCCAGGCTAGCCTGCTGGAGGATGAGATACTGTGTGGAACAAAGCCAAGTCATCCCAGCTGAGGTCATTCCAGACCAGCCAGAATCCCACAGATTTTAGCTGACTGCAGACCCAGGAGAGAGCCCATCAGAACTTCCCAGGTGACCCCTGGAGTCAGGAGAAATGATCCATTGCAGTGTTTAAGTTGCCCAGTTTTGGGGTTGTGTGCTGATGCTGTGGTTGTTATGTGCTCCTTAGATATTTACACTTTCCAGGCCCGAGTGGCGGGATGGAGCACTAATGGGTGGTGGTCATGTATGGGCCCCATGTCTCAGAGGCTCCCTCTCAAATAAACATATTCTTTACTCACCAGGGGCTTCTCGTTTTACCATGGCATTACTTTCTTTTTTCTGATGTAACAAATTACTGCATGCCTAGTGGCTGAAAACAGCACTGATTTATCATCCTTAAGTTCTAGAACTCAGAAGTCCTAAAATCACACCTTTTTTGACATCTGGATTGACTGAAAACTTTCCAAGTCATTAGTCCTAATTTTTGTTTTGTATTTTTTCACTTAAGAGGTTTTTTTTCCCACTCATTTTTTTCTTTACTCTTACATTTTACTATAAACAACAACAAAAACTACACCATACCTTCAACACTTTGCTTGGAAACCTCCACAGCTAACTACTCTGTTAGCTCTTAGAAGTTCTGTTTTCGTCTGTTTGTAGGACACATTTCACCTAAGCTTTCTGCCACTACATAATAAAAATCCCCCTTTCTTCAGTTTCTAATAATGATTTTGTTCTCATTGCCTTCTGAGCCCTGCTAACAATGCCTTTAAAGCCCACATTTCTACCAACAATCAGTTTATGACAATTTGAATTTTCTGTAAGAAAATGCAGGTTTTCTCCACTATGCTCCTCACTTCCATCTAAGTCCTCACTAGCAGAGCTGTTAATATCCATATTTTTACATACTGTCTGTTTAAGGCCATCTAGGTGCTCCCCACAACAGTCCACATTTTTCCAGCCTCTGCCCCTTGCCCAATTCCAAAGCCACTTCCACATTTTTAGTTGCTGTTGGTGGCAGCAGCCCACTTCCAGTGTCAAAGTCTGTGTTTGCTTTCTATTCCTGTTGTAACAAATTCAGTGGTTTTAAACAACATAAATGGCTAATCTTACATTACTGGAGGATAGATCTAGCATCGACACGTTGGCAGGGCTGTATGCCTTCTGGTGCCTCTAGAGGAGAATCGATTATTTTGTCTTTTCCAGTTTCTAGAGTCCGTGTGCTTTCTTGGACACGGGACCCTTTCCTCTGTCTTCAGAGCCAGCAGCATAGTCTTGTCCAATCCCATTCTCTCTCCTTCCCTCTCTCTCACCTCTGCTTCTGTCGTCTTATGTTCTTCTCTGACTCTGCTACCACTACCTCCCTCTTATAAGGATCCTATGGTTACGTAACTCTAACCCAGATAATCTAGACTGTTCTTCCCATCTCAAGACCCTTAATCAGATCTGCAATGTCCTCTTTGCCATTGGCATTAGAACATGGACAAATCAGGGTGGGGATATATTCTACCCATCACCACCACCACCTCTTTAGATTTTCTTTTAATATAAAAATCCAAATGCATGACAAATAATACTCTTTCATGGGTATTAAAAATGGGATGCATATATCGAAATTATGTTTTAAAAGAGGAAAGATAAACTTCATCTTATCAGAAATTTATATATAGTGAAGAGGAAAACAAGCCCCACATATTTCCTTAAAGAATTCCCTTTGAATTCTAAGCCATTCCTAAACAATTCATGGTTTAAATAGCTTGAACTAGTATTAAGATTTTACAGGTAAGAAAGACCATCTTTCATCAAAGCCTGTCAACAATAAACAAAGAATATCTTCAGATCTGTAGGAAGATGGAACTGTTCCATGCTCTGTCATTTCTCTGATGCTGATGATATAATCTGCCCACGAAATGAGATGAGGCTGTGCTTGGCTTCGAAGGCCCATGGCCCAGTCAAGTTTCCGGTTTAGGAATGATGTGTAGATGCTAACCCAAACTTCTCAAGACCTCTGGGGTTATTTGTCCATCATTTTGGCTTAGCATTTGATTACCCCTTGCTCAGCTACCCCATTGTCACTGTTACTGCTCCTCTTAAAATATTCAGCTTCATTTCAACTTCAGCCATAGTACTTGACACTCTGACCTTTGGCGACATTGACTGCCAGAAGCTGATTACATCCTGTGGAGAAGAAAATCTTTCTTTTGTATATTTTATTTACTCGTCATTGCTTCCCTGTGACCCTAGCTGTTGCGGTGTAAACCTGCATAAGAAGACTACAGAAAATAGATTTTCTCTCCTTCTCCCTGCTATTCATAACAGTATTAAGATAGTACTTCTCAGTGTCCTCTATTAGCAAAAGTAAAATCTTAATTATTTTTGTCACCTCATAAAACCTTAATGTATGACCACATGTCCCACTTTACTTCTTTGAAGGCCCTTGGGTTTGGGTCCAAATATTGCTCCTTATATAGAAAAAGAGTATTTACTCTCGGCCTAGGGTGTTTCACTTCTGGTTCTAAGGCACAGGCAGTGAAATCAAATGTAATTCTTCAGCACGGTGTTAGGTTCTTTCCCTTTTCACATTGTGACAAGCATCCTGTTTGCTCTCTGAAAATTGGTTTTTCACGGTGAGGAACATCATCAAAGTAACTCCAAAATAACTCCAAACTATTTTCTCCATAGAACATTTGGTCCGTTTAGAGCCCAGCTGTTGACAGCTGCAAGTTACAAGTGAAAAGTTATCATTCTGGGATATTTACTCTCTTGCATTCACATGTTAGTCTTCCGTGACAGGGAAATACCATGAGCTGACTTTTTATACTAAGGTTAAGAAAAAATCCGGAGTGCTGCACCTGAGACAAGGTTTGATGCTTTGTCGACACATTATTTCTCCCTTTCCAGAGTTAATTTTCACGTGCCATCCGTCTGCCTCCTCACCCAAAGCATTGGAGTCCATCTGGAGTTCCTTTAGGTTGCCTGCCTGTGGGTTTTCCCCTCCCCTCAAATCAGGGCAAGGTAGCATCACCAGAAACCTTCCTAGTTCCCATCTGCCACCTTCCTTCAGATTTCAAGATGCATGCATTGTTCACTAATCCTGAAACTAGTCATGGTTGCCCCACAGGCTTTTTATGCTAAAATCTGTAGTATTATTATGTATTGATTTATTTTCTAGCATTTTATTTGAATGTGAATGTGTGTGTGTGTGCATATGGTATATATTTTAATGTGCATTGCTGTTGACCTTAAATAGGATTGGAGTTGCACACTGGGAAATTTTATTGAGCACAATATGACTTATTGATTCAATGTTGGACTTTGGGGTCTTGACATATAGATGTAAATTATGACTCTTCCGTTCACTAATTTTGCATCCTTAGGTAAGTTATGTTTCCTCTTCAAGGCTATTTCTCCTTTAAAATAGTGATCATGATAGAACCCTATCGAGTTTTAGAGAGGATTTAATGAAATCTAACAAATAAATGTCCCACTATTTTTTAATTTTCTATTCTTTATCTTGATAAAGAGGGTAAGTGACTGTTCAAGAAACTTCCAATTTAAATAAAAATATTTATTTAAATAATTTAAAACAGAATTGACATTTATTTAGTCAATATACATTTATTAAACACTCATTACTTGTCTGCTACTGTGAATATAAATTCAAGGTCACTGTTTTTAAGGGATCCAGAAGAAGAAAAGAGTAAAACAGAATGATAACACAACACAACTGTGATGGGTGTTATGATAAAGGTGTGGCCAAGATGATATGGGAAAGAAGTGGTACCTACTGTGGGTGGTTAGAACAAAGGTAGCAAGAAAAAGTTTCTTCAAAGAAGTGAAGTCTAGGTTGAATCCCGAATTGTGGACAAATAGAAGTTTCTCAAATGAAAAAGACGTTATTCTAGACACAGAGGTAAGTAGAAGATACGGTGTTTAAAAAAATAATCTAAAAAATTGGATTGTGGTGAAGGAACTGAACTTAATTTCTGGCATGAACTGGTATGATCTCAAAACCCAGTTAAGTAAGTAAATAATTTATTGGACAGGTCTCTTTTAGGCAGCTCAATAGATGAGCAGCTTAACTTCTGTTTTCATGCAAAAATGAATAATAGTGGCTACCAATTATATAACATCTATTATATACCAAATGCTGAAGGCAAAGTTGATTTGCTTTATAAGCATTATCCTCTCAAAACAGATCATATTTTATTGATTTAAAAGCTAAGTGCAGCCTTGGCCTGTGTGGCTCAGTTGGTTGGAGCATTGTCCTCTAACTGACAGGTTGTGGGTTTGATTCCCAGTCAGGGCCCGGACAAGAAGGCAACGAACTGATGTTTCTCTCATATTTCTCTCTCTCTCTCTCTCCCCTCACTCCCTCTCCATCTCTCTCTCTTTTTCTCATTCTCTTCTCCCTCCCCCCCACCCCCCTCTAAAGCAATGAAAAAATGTCCTTGGCTAAGGATTAAAAAAAAAAAGGCTAAGTACAGTGAGGCATGCCATCATTGCTGGAGACTTTCAGTAGAAAATGCAAGGAATGATAAACAGAGTTTGAATGCCAAGATCTCTTTACTCTGTCTCAGTTTTGTTTATTATGAGAATTAGAGTGGCATACCTAAAAGAATTCCCTTCCACCTGCTACCAGTTTTTTTTTAAATGTAATAGTCAATCGCTTTATCATTCAAAATAAACTTATTAAGAGTTTATAACTTTCCTGGATGTCAGCAACCAAACCTGTAACTTATGAACGGCTAATGACTTTCAATTATGGTATTAGCACGTTAGTAAATTTGATATTTTACATAAATTCCCTCTGCCACATCCAAATGACTGTGTCCTGTAAAAAGGAGGGAAAGGCACTCCGCTGCCTGGTCCCAAGCTGTCATTCATTTCTCCCAGAGAATAACCTTCCTTAGAAGTTTCTGGACACGGGTGAGGAAGCTCCAGAGGAAGCCATGAGGTGTTGTTGCCTATCTGCATGAAGGACTCTCTGAAGCATTAGAAAAAAGGGACCAGGGAGTGGAGGGCCTTTCCCTCCTTCTTAGGGCACACAGTCATTTGGACTGTGAAAAGGCTGCAGCCTTGAAGCGGTGCTCTTTAATGAAAGCGTAGGCTCTGCAGGGAATGTGAAGAGTCCTGCTGACTATGCCTGACTCCTTGTTAGAGTTGCTTCGTTGGGATGTTGAAATGCCTATCAGGCTTGGACATGGTGGCTGGATTCATTATCTAGAAAAGGGAAGTGTAGCTTCTTCATGAGTATTGACCCCGTAAGGTGTACTTGCTTCCATTGATCACAGCGAGCTGACCAGAGCTAGGTACCTGTGCCCTGTCGAAAGGATTTTATTGTGATAAATTGAGCTAATAAATATTTAACTGAATGAGTAGTCACAGATTGGATTGTCTTAATGGGGTGTGCCTGGTTTTCCACATCTCTCTACTTCTTCCCATTATGTATCCAGTGTATCCACAGACCCGACACCTGTCACTTTTTGTTTGTTGCTGGTTTCTCTTTTGAGGTCTGTGTGGCCATGTCCCTTAAAACAGCCATGTCTAGAGAGAGATTAATTAAGATGGAGAACAAATATCTAGCTGCACACCCCTTATCTGAGAGGGCATAAGCAGTTGATTATGAGAGTTGGCCTCACAGTCCTCCTTAATTCTTTACTACAGCCAGACACTAACAACGGAAGACTGTTGGCAGGTGAGATGAGCCCTGTTGCATCAGTGCCATATTTTGCATGCTTAAAATAGGGGAGCAAGTGAAATTGGGAAAGAAGGCTTACGTACTCCAAGGTTATGAGAAGAAGCATGTCTATTTTATATGCATATATGTGTATATCTTTGTTCCTATGTGTATCTATCTGTTACTATGCATTTGAAGGAGATATTAGTTAATTATACATATACAGGGAGACAAAAAACTTTATACAATTTTCATAATCTATAATATATTCGTTCCACTAATAAATTGTGGAAAGTAATAGGTCTTTAGTATTTTCTCCATTCATCACATTTATCATTTGTAGCTGAGAAATGCTCTTTAAGATTGTCTTTCTTGTAAGGCAAAGGAGAAGTTTCTGTCTCCACAAAACAAATTAGCCTGCCAATACCTGCAGAGGTTTATGTTCAGGAGCTATAACATTTTTTATGGGATTTAAACACAGGGAATGGTTCACATAGATTTGGCTGTCACACAACACCTAGGCAACGCGTTGCACCTTTCATCACTCTGTAAGAAAAAAAGATGGGTTAAGAAGCTAGTCATTTTATCCTTGTACTTTGTAACCGATAGAAGTGGATGGTTCTCCCTTCTTTGCCTCTGTGCTCTATCTGCAGGTAGAGTAAAAAGCTTTCCCAGCTCTTTAGGTCATTTCAACTTGCTCAGCATCTAAAGAATGTGTCTCCACATAGTTCTAGGTGAGTGAAACGTCTTGTTTCTGGCAAAAATTTTCTGTAGTTTCCATTAGAATTATTTACCAAGCAAACTCAGTTTTCAAGCAGGAGCACCTAAACTCTCAATTTGAAAATTGAGTTAATTCAATCAACCTCTACCAGATGAGAAATGAAAACGACTATTTTGTTTCTTATTCCTCATGGGGAGATAATTTTCTTGCTTTGAGAATAGGCTTAATATATTACTTTTATGTTTCTTCTTTAAAAGTTTGAATCATTTCCAGCAACTTCTACTTCCCTCTTGAAACCCTTTGAAAATAGAATTATTGAGAGGAGGTAGAGGGGTCATCCCCAGGAGAGAGATTTTTTATCTTTTGCCTTTTCTTTCATTGTTCAAACTGAGTCATATTTACATATGACATTAGACAAAATATGACTTTTCCATACTGTTCACTAGGGAGATGACCGACTTTCAGTAGCTTTGTGGGAAACTACTTTGGAAGAACAGATCATCCTGGAAAAATGACATTTGCAAGTATCTTGTATTGGGAAGTGATTTTCCATCTGACCAGTTGTCGTATTCTATTGGCCAAAATTACAGCCATTTTGAAAAACATTTTGGTTTGGTTAGCTTCCTAGCCTTTTTGATGGAGTTGATTGTGATTCTATATAAATTTCTAAACATCAAAAATATTAGCTTGAAGTTTTTAATATGATGAAGGATGTACATGCAATCTTCTCTGTCTTTTCATTGTTTTTAATCTATGAGAAGAGGGTTAGGGGCAAGATATTCCACATTCATCATTACTTTACCTTTTTGACTCCTGCCCGAAAGTGAAATTAGTGGTAGCCATGGCACTAACAATATCCATCCACACTGCTAAAATATCCCCGTAGAGGGCATCATATGGAATACTTGTGGGTAAAAGTTTTTATTCTAAGTACAGTACAGTCAACCGGTATTTTAGAATACTTTGTGGGTAATACATTTCAGAGCTTGCTTTCACATTGGAGTCAGGTCTTACATAAGCACCTTAAAGTCAGTGAATAAGCAAAAAAACTTTTTTTCTTTTTTTTATGATTTTTTTTTTATTTCAATCATTGTTCAAGTACAGTTTTCTCCCCCCTACTCCCATTCCAGCCCACCCACCCAACCCTCCCCCCTTCCCCCCATTACCCCCCCACCCCTAGTTTTTGTCCATGTGTCCTCCAAATTTGTTCCTGTAATCCCTACCCATTCCCCCCTGAAATTCCCTCTTCTCTCCCCTCTGGCCACTGTCAGACTATCCCCTATTTCAGTGTCTTTGGTTATATTTTGCTAGTTTTTTGTTTTGTTTTGTTTTGTTGTTTAGATTCCTGTTAAAGGTGATATCATGTGGTATTTGTCTTTCACTGCCTGGCTTGTTTCACTTAGCATAATGCTTTCCAGCTCCATCCATGCTGTTGCAAAGGGTATGAGCTCCTTCTTTCTTTCTGCTGCATAGAATTCCATTGTGTAAATGTACCATAGTTTTTTGATCCATTCAGCAAAAAAACTTTTTCACACCAGCAAATTTCTTCTTTGAAAAAATCCTGAAAGTTGCAAGACTCTCATGCTCTGGATGGTACTTATACCCGATCATGAACTGAACCATGGAAAATTCATGTCTTTCATTTCCCATGATTTTTAGTCCTACATTCATTGACTGAATAATTGAGAAAATCAGCTGCTTCTAGTTTTTATGTTTTTTATCCCAGTATATAGAATTTCTATCAGTTAAATGTGCATATGATGTCCCATCCATCTCTTTTTAATTGCAGGATTAATGGCACTAAAATAGTGTGCTCATATTTAGGGAGCAGGAATAATTTCTGCTGATTACTAATGTGATAGAGACCATGCTGTTCATCAATTATTCACATTTCTTGACCCATTTACTCAAGTTTACATATGACCTTCCAGTCCTTGGGAAGTTTTATCTGCCATTGTCACATTGGTCTCCAATCTCAGCTATCTTTAATGAGCTGTTAGCTGTCTGTAAGCATGAAACCCTAGGAAAGGAACCAGATAAACCTGGGTTTGTATCTATTCACCAGTTAGGTAATACCATTTTGTGCCTCAGTTTCCTCACCTGTGAAATGTAAAATAAGGCTGCATACTTGAAAAATGTATTTTGAATTGAGTTTGAGTATGAATAGTCACATAGAAATGTGATATTCATTATAAGAAGGTATGAGATTTAGGTACATTTTGTTTGCAAGTACAGGTACATACTGGCTTCATTTCAGCTTGTCTTCCTAGTTAATTAGTGTCAAAATGTGTCTGATAAATAAATTTGACTGTAGATCCTGAACTTGTTCTAAGTTTCTGTAAAAATAGTTTGGAGATGGAAAAAGTAAAAAAAAAATGGTTATTTTATCCCATTTGTGGGCATATTTAGAAATCTGACATACAGCATGATGAGACTAGAGTTATGGTTTTGTTCAATTTGGAATAATCAGTTATGGGATAAGGTTGTAGGACATGATAGAATCCCATAGCTCTATCTCCTGATAAACTTTCTTTCAACATTGCCTAGATTTTGGCCAGTTGACATTACTAGACTTCTTTGACATTAGGGAAACCAGATCACCAGTGGAACCCATGAGTATTCATGAGCCAAACAGCCTCTATCCTAATTTATATTGCCAGAACCTTACTAATTTTGTTTATGAAGGGCGAAGTTGTATTAGTCAGGCTTTGCTCCAGGAGCAAATAAACACACATATGTCAGCGACTTAAAACAATATATGTTTTTTCTTTCTCATGCAAGTCACTAGGCAAATCCACTGGTTTTCCCAAGAAAACTCTTATTTTCAGTTAGTGACTTAGGCTCCAGGCAACTTCCACCTTATGGCAGAACCACCTGAACATGTGACCGCCATAGATACAAGTAAACAGGTGATGAGAGTCAGAGGAAGCACGTCCATTTTTAATGATCTTGGTCTGGAAGTGACAAATGTTATTTCTTATCAACACTTGTTAATCTTAAATTGTCACAAAGCCCCTCATATTTATAAGAAGGGCTAGGAAGTATAGGAAAACTTGGATAGTTGGTGAGCACCAAATTCTGCCAGAGAGGAAACTGGTTTCTAAATAGTCACACCTTTGAGGTAAAAATTAAGTGAGGTGATATTTGTAAAATACCTAGTAAAATAGCTGTCTCCATGAGGGTTGAGACCTTTTCTGTTTTATTCCCTTCTAAATGCCAGGCAGTGGGCAGAGTTTGGCAAGTAAGAGGGACTATAGAATGAATAAATGAAAGACAGGATGACTGCACAATCCACTGAATGAGTAATAAACAGAGAAGTGCTAACTCTGTTTATTTCAACCACCTTCAACCATCTTTGAGGATAGATAGGTAAACTGATCTTCACAGATTAGCACAATGTTCAGCTCATGGTATATACTAAATAAATATTTATTTATGTTGAGGTTGATGATAAACAAGACCAACAATTAATAGTTTAACAGCAATTGCACTGCAGGTTTTTCTTTTCCTTCCACAACAAGGGTTAAAATTCTAAATAGGATGAATTGTATCTCCTTGTGGCAGCTTGATTTATGTATATTTTAGAAGTGGAATCTGAAAAAAAAACTTTGTTCAACTTTGAAATACCAGGACAAATGTTCACCATGTGCCGTACAAAGTTTAAGGCATTTAGTATAACTGTACTATCTATAGAGCATTGCTTTTCTTTCTTAAAAAACATAAATTTGCTGAGCTGGGCCTTAGAGAACTATGATTTGTTGACATGAATTCAGCACGATCCCAACTTGCATAGTAAGAATGTTTTGATTCCTTTGCCAACTTGTATTTCTTTGCCAAGTTTTGTGGAACATGCTTTTGGTCTTGGCAGTCTTCTGCATATTAGCTATTCTGTTCCTTCTAATTTCCAGGCAGAGACATTAATTATATTTCTCTATGCTCCTGGGAGTCATACACATGATGTTACTAGACAACAGTAGTAGGTTGTCTCCCTGGGACATTTTAAGTTGGGTGGTATATTTCTGCAAGCTGGAGACAGCCTAAGGGGTTTAGTCTTAGCTAGTATTTGTCAAAAATTCATTGTTTCGCCCAATTTCAGCAAACAAGTAGACTGGAGTGCTTTCTTTGTCCATGAAGACATGAACTCTGCCAGTTTGATTCAGAAAAAGTGCTTTCTTGATGGAAACTCTAGGTGGATGTGAAAACTTGCATTGTTGGCTGTAGGTAGAAAAAGTCTTGAAACTCAGAAACATGAACTAGAAAAAAATCTTAGAATATAAGCATTTGGTACTGATGCCACTGGCTGTCCATCTGGCAAGTGAAGAAGTTATGTCAGTTGTATATAAACAGAGAACTCTCAGTTTTGCCACAAAATTTGGTTGTGAAGTTTGAGACTTGATAGTTGATTTTTAAAAGTATATTCATTTACTTATGCAGTGGGTATTTGCTAAGTTCCTACTATAGGCCAGGCATTTCTCTAGGTGCTGTGGATACAGCAGTGACCAAAACATTAAAACATAACAAAATAAAACAAACAAAAACAATGCTACCCTTAAGAAGAGTTTAAGGAACTTGCCCAAAGTCACACAGCTTCTACATAATAGAGCTACAATTCAAACTCTGCAGTCTGACTTATTTATAACTCATGGTCTTCACTACTAAGTTATAATGCCTTTATATTTTTTTAAAAAAAAATCAATGGACAACATTTTTGGAGCAGTTTTAGGTTTACAGAAAGCCTGAGCAGAAGATGCAGAGGGTTTTAATATACTCCCCCGACCAACACATTTGTTGATCTTTGATGCAGAAAGCAACAGAAAATGAAACAAACATTAATATGCCTAATGCATGACCCCTCCTTTTTCTGTAGTTGCATTACAATAGAGGGAACTGAAAAATTTCCTAGTTGTAAATTATTCATTCATTCATTCATTTTTTCTACAAATAATTCTAGAGGCTCGTCCATATATTAGGGTGCTCAAGTAGCAGTGACAAACATGGTCCTTGCTCTTACAAAATGAGTATAAAATTGCAAAATAGAAAGATTTCTAAGGATGCGGTGGCCCTCAAGTTAAGATTGGGGATTAATACAAGTCCTGTCTGAGAGAGTAAAACTTAAATTACACTTGAAGAATGTATGAAGGGTTTCTTTGCAAAGAGAAGAGTAGAGGGCATTTAGGGGGAGAGGTTGGCATATACAAAGTTACTGAGAAGGCAAAGAATTTGGAGCTTTTGAAAATAAAAATCTGAATCAGTAAAGGAAATGGAAAATGACTGGCCTGAGAGATAGGAGAAAAGCCAGGAGAATTTTTTGTTACAATAGTCAAGAAAAAAAATAGTCACATAAGGTCAAGTAAGTTTAAGATGAAAAAATAAAAGTCCATTGATTGGAGGTTGTT
The DNA here is from genome assembly GCF_004126475.2 of Phyllostomus discolor. NCBI lineage: Eukaryota > Metazoa > Chordata > Mammalia > Chiroptera > Phyllostomidae > Phyllostomus > Phyllostomus discolor. The sequence continues at coordinate 17,568,085 of NC_040909.2, read as the reverse complement.
TGTGACCTTTCATTTTTTGATGCCAGCATTAACACAAGGATTGTATTAAATGGTTTTTATACAGATTTCAAGAGCACATTTTCTTATCGAGAGTAATGTCCTCAGGTTGATGGTAAAGAAGTGTCTTTGAAGTGGGTTGAATAATTAATGGAAGGTGAGAAAATAGGCATAGTGAGCAAAGATAATGTTTATGAGCAGCTGTGTGTGCAGAGGAAGGGAGGTGGCATGGAGGAGTTTTCCTTAAGTTGACAACAATTGGAGCAAGTTAAAACGCTTTTAGAAAACTAAAAGCACCTGCTGGGGTTGGAGGGACTGAAAATGCAGGTGGGAGCAGATAACAAAGGTGGCAGAAGGAGGAGAATCAGACCTATAGAGTGATTGAGTTTTGCTGGGAGGAGCCTCACTTCCTTCCTAAAAGGAAAAGTAAGTAAATATTTAGTTTAGTTAATAGATTTGATAGCAATAATTGATTATATGCTTAAAAAATATGAAGCACGAAATTAGTGTGGAGCTAAGAGAGAAAGGGTGGGAGGTGGGGAAGAAGAACTTGCAGGTGTTTCAAGGCAGTAAATGGTAGTTGTGGAAAGTAAACTTACTAGAGAAATGATGGAAGAATGGCAAGCAGTGTTGAGTGGCCATTTGAACAGTTGACCAAGAATTTATAGTGATATCAGAGAACTAGAACTGAATTCCACTGGACTTAGACACAAAATGGTGGTAGTTTACATAAAGTTTCTCTCTCAAAGTAATTGATGTTAAGTCCAGACTGGTACAATGCTTCTACTTTTATGAGGGTTCCAGAGCCTTTGTGTTTGATACCCTGTTTTCTCCATTGTTTGACTTCCATGTCATGGCCCACAATGGTGTTCCAATTCCACCCAGTAGGAAGGGAGAAGGGAACAAAAGAGTGTATCTAGTCCCTGTTTAAGGTATCAAAGAGTGGGATGATTGAACTAATGATTGTAGAGAGTGAACAGTTTCAAGTGTTGAAAGGCCAGGATCTTACTGTGGGAACGAGGTGGTTGAGGTGACATGAGGAAAGTATTATTGGAGAGAAGGAAGTCAAGGATCAGAGCAACCATATTAGATAAGACATTCATATGGACTGGGATATCTAGATGAGTGGCAGAATTTGAGGAGTAAGGAAAGAGAGCTCCAGATCCAAGTCTTTGATGAGTGACAAGGAGTAACCATGAAGACAGTCGAAAAGCACAAGGGAATTGGGAGTGCTTATAGTAACTCAACAATCATCTAAGCGAAGTAAGAAGGCAAATAAAGGTAGGGGTGACCTGATGGTTGAGAAGAAGGCACAGTATCAGTGAATTGAGGATATTGATGAGGTGAGGGTACTGAAGCAAATAATGTAGAGATTTGGAAGCTTTCATCTTTTATAAAATAAGCTTAGTTTTTATTGTGAAGAAATAGCATATGATTGTTATGCAGTAAAATAGTCTAGTATTACTTTCTTCTTATGTTAGTACAGCTTAAGCTTGTCAACTTTCACAATGTTTTTCTAAGAAATAAATGGATAACAAAACATTATTTTGAGTCTGTTATCACATATGTTAATAAGTATTTGTTGGCTGCCCAAACAAAAAAGTAAAAACTTTTTGATTTGTGATATATATTCTAATCACATTATTTTTGATGCTTTTGAAAATTTGTATCTCAATGTTTTTCTGGTTATCCTAAAAAATATAGTCTTTATCTTGTTTCAATGCTTTATTTAAATTATAAAGTGTGCACACAACATAAAAATATTCCAATGACACAAAGTTATAAAATTAACAGCCAAAAACTATTTCCGTCTGACTTTCCATTTCTAGTGCCACTCCTTGGAAACAATTAAAATCTTTCCAGAACGTCCTTGGAGGTTAATTCTATAATTTAAAATAATGCACTAATTAGTATGTTTTTATTAATTTATTATCTTCCTATAATGTTATATACTGAATGTATATTTTCTTCCAAAATTCATGTTGAAGCTCTAACCTCCAATGTGATGCTATTCAGAGGTGGATATATAGGAAGTTATCAGGTTAAGATGAGGTCATGAGGGTGGAGTTTCCATGACAGGATTCGTGTCCTTAGAAGAAGAATAACAGACACCAGAGCTTCCCCTCTCTCTGTCTTCTGAGGATTACAGTGAGAAGGGGACTATCTATAAGCAAGGGAAAGGGCCTTCATCAGGGTCTTGAACTTCTCAGCCTCTAGAACTGTGAAGAAGAAATACAGGGATACCCAGGAGATATTGTGAGTGCAGCTCCAGACCACCATGAGAACGTGGCTGTCACAATAGAACTAGTCACACAATTTGTTTTGCTTTCCCAGTGCATATAAAATTAGTGTTTGTGCCATACTGTAGTCTGTTAAGTGTGCAATAACATTATGTCTACAAAACCAATGTGCATACCTTAATTGAAAAATGTTAACAATCATCTGAGCATTTAGTGAGGCATAATCTTTTTGTTAGTGGAGGGTCTTGCCTCATTGGTGATGAAAATGCAATATCTGTGAAACACAATAAAGTGAAGAGCGATAAACTGAGGTAGGACTATATCTGTTGTTTAAGTCACCTAGTGTGCATATTTGTTATAGTAACTTGAATTAAGACATACAGTTTCTGTTGACTTTCTGATTTAAAAATTAGGAATTTAGCAGTTATAATTATGATGTACACTTTCTACCTTCTGATTTGTTCATATTATTATTTTAACATTTTAATTAACATAATTAACCCTCTATTTTGTGATTCTAAACTTTGGACCATCCTAGTAGACCTTACTTGTCTCCTCGTCTTCCTACTCTTACCACTAGTCTTAACATGTCAAGCTGTGTCTTTTATATCTTATTCTATACTTAATTCTTCAAATCTTTACCCATAAACTGGATGCTGTGCTTTGAAAAAAATTAAATATAATCTATAATATTTTGATTATGTTTATTTCAGAATCAAAATGAAAAATAGAATGATTTCAAGAGAATGTGTTCAACATGTATTCTTTATTCTTATGTTCCATCAGCTACTCAAAATAACACCCATTTTTGTTTTATATTTAAAACTTGACTTGTATTTAAAGTTTTGGCATGGTTTCTAATGGTCTTGAAATTGCAGTTGATGGGTAACACATGCCTTCATTCTATTATCACGTGCTTGGGATGAAGTCTATGTTCTTCTTCAAGACAATCTTTACATAGCCCTCCAACATCCTGATTACCACTTTTTTATTATTTATTTCATTCCTAAAATCATTCCATTGCTTTGAAGAAACCCTACATTTTTTCTCTTGGATTATTCTCTTTTTGCTACAATAGATTTCCAAGTTAGCTTTTCTGATTGTTTTGTTTTCTTTGAAAGAATAGGTGGAAAGTAAATTTTCAGAATTTTTCCATGTCACCATTAACTGATACCTGTTGTTGCTCCTTTTGAAATTTTGATGATGAGAAAAAAATATGATGCTATTCTTATTCTTATTCTTTTGAAGATGACATGGACTATATTCTAGAAGTTTTCCTTGAATTTATGTTTCCTGTTATTAATATCTCTTGTATCTGTGTCCATTCTGTTACTTAGTTTCTAGTGTTGACATTTATTTTGCGATTATTTTATTAATTTCCAAGATCTCATTTGTGCTGTGTAATCAATCCTTTCTCACAGTTGCTTGTTTGTTATGGATGACTATTTCCTCAAATTTCTCAGAGAAAAATAAATAGCATTTGAAGAAAACTATGCATATTTAGCAGTGAGGAAGTACATTAATTAGTGTAGCAAGGTGGCCAGCATTTCTTTCATAGTTGTGGAGCCATTGTCTCAGAAAGCTTATGCTCTGCAAGGGAAGGTTACTTCTGTATAAGAACAAGGGTTCTGTGTCTGTACAGATTTCCCCTCAGGGAATGTGGACAGACAGCATATAGGTATATCCAGGGTCAGCACTGTTACCAAGCACAGAACATTTTATTTTTGTGTTTTATTGGTTAGAATTCTTAGGTGCAGAGCAAAGAATTTACAACTTATTGCAGTTAGTCTAATCAAGAAGGGATTACTTAAAAAATATTTAATTATTCACCCAATTGTTGAGAGAGTTGAAGGATCAGTTTCTAGAAGAAACTGCCAGGAACGAGGAGTTGCCAGAAACTCACTGAAGAACTGCCTAATTAGGGAGCTGCTTCCACTTGGACCCAGGAGTCACCACATCTGCTGCCGCCCACCGCGGCAGAGCAGATGCCCTGGGCCCCACCTGCTTCTTCAGGTGGGTCAGGTAGAAACAGAAGTCTGGTGTAGATACAACCAATTGGGGAAAATAGTCCTTTATCTGCACTGTAGTTGCAGTGGAAGTTAGAAAATAAGGGCTTTAACAATTGTACCTCAGGAAGCAGCATTCACAACGTGGGGGACCATCAAACATAGAATGCTCAGAAGATTCACAGTGGTATTAAATGTCTGATATCTTCTCCATGGGAAACATACTTGAGTTTATTTCCATCTCTTTGTCCAGCTGCTTTTTTTTTTTTTTTACCCCACTGATCCAGTGACATTATACTTGTTTTATACCTCTCTTTGGTCCTAAAATACACACTAATGGACTCTTTGCAAATAAATTTTTCTCATTAGAAAGCCCTACCAGAGGCTTAAGATGGGATTCATTGCTGCAGCCAGCTGAACAGAGTATGACATTGAAGGGGCTGACCAGCCCCAGCTGTGCACAGTAAGTCCTTTAACTAATAACCCTCCTTCCCACCCCCGCCCCCGTTTACTTGTGCTCTTCGTACCTGCTGGGCCTTTTGGGGGGCTTCACCAAAAAGTACTGCGCCCACCTCCACAGAAGCCTCTTCTATTTTCTCTGATCTGATTTACCCGTTGATAAAACCCATCTGACTCCTATCTTGCAGAAATTTGTCAACATGTTTTTGTTTGCTGTGTACATACTTCCTTTTTCTGTGCCATTATGGATGGATTATTTTTACGTGGCTTTATTATCATTTTATTGATACTTTGGAGAGAACTACAGATAAGTGTGCCTGTTCAGATACCTATTTTGTTACAATGTATAGTTCGTATTTTGGAAAATGGAAAAACAAAGAAAATCTCATAGCTAGTTATCCCTCTCTGCCCTATTCTGTGTTCCCTTTCTATTGCCTATACAGGGAATGGCAAACAGTTTCTTAAGGAGTCAAAAGTAAATCATTCAAGCTTTATTAGGTTTTATAGTCCCTTTTGCAACTCCTCAAATTGGTCATTGGCATGCGAAAACAATCATACATACTATATTAAAAAATTTCCCTGGCTGATGTAGCTCAGTGGATTGAGCACAGGCCTGCAAATCAAAAGGTCGCCAGTTTGATTCCCAGTCAGGGTGCATGCCTGGGTTGTGGGCCAGGTCCCTGGTGGGGGGAGTGTAAGAGATGACCACACATTGATATTTCTTTCCCTCTCTTCATCCTTCCCCTCCCTTCTCTCTAAAAATAAATAAATGAAATCTTTAAAAATAGAAAAGAAACAGGTATGCCTGTGTCCCAATGAAATTGTTTATAAGAACAGGTGGTAGGTCAGGTGTGGCTAACAGACAACGGGTTGTCCACCCCGCTTTGTCTCATTGGTCCTGAAGGAGAAAATCCTGACAGTATCAGCAGTGGATAGGAATGAGGATCTGAGGATGCGCCTGTCTTTCACATTGAGTCAATATGATTAACCCAATTTATTGCTTGACTTCTCAATTTCTCATTGTCTATAGATAATAAAGATATGCTAATTGGGAAAATGTAGGTTTAACAACACACCATCCTACCCACAAAATATGTGTTTCACTATTTCCTGGTGTCAGTGAATGAAATCATTTCTAGTGGGGTTCTTTGTGACTTTGTGTTTCATAATATGAAAGCAGCATTTGGAAAGCATTTTCCAGTATAACACCTTGATAACAGAAATAATTTTCTTAGAAATTATCATATTTACATCTAGAAGTGAAAAGAGTAAAAGCTCCAAAAATTAGAGAACCAGAGTTGTAATATTGTATACATATCTGATAAATTAGCACACGAGGAGAGTCCAACAAAAGAGATTGCCCAAATCATTTTCGCCTGAGTTTTCCTTTAAATGGGAAAACACTAAAATTTGTAGGCAGGGTAGGGCAGAAATGTGGAGATTAGCTATAATGTAAAGTATTTGGACATTTAAATGGATCCAGAAGTTACTCTGGAAATAACTTCTAGAAATAAAACATATTCCCCCACATATGTATGAGGATGGATTTGTGACAGAGCAGGTCACGGTCCCCTCTTTCATTTAATTCATGCAATACTTCAACACCAAGAAAAATCCCTTTGACTAATATGTTGAACTTGACATTTGTGTATGCAAACTGGAGAAAAAGAACTCAGCTCTGATGTCAACATGCAAGGAGCAGAGAACCTTACTGGGGAGAGTGTTAACATTCCAACCGAGAGCACCTGTTTACATTCACAGGGGCTGGTCGAACAGTCACACTTTGTCAGTTGTGTCTTCTGCTATCAAGACGGATGGCTCTATTCTAGAAACTGAAGATTCAGCTCTCTTTCCCCATTCTATCACACAGGGATTCACTTCTAATTTTCCCAGTATAGATACCCTCATGATTTGGATGAGATCTATGTTTATATTGTTTTGACAGCCAAGCCAATAATATGATTTCCTTGTTATGTACAGCCATATATTTTTCCTGGAGTTAATAATTTTGTTTTTTTCTATTTGCTTAATAATTTAGGGGCTACCCATTGGGATCTCTGTTAATTTCTTAAGACATCTGTTTCAGAGTTTTTGTACTTCATCATTCTGCATTGCTTGCTGTTTACTGAGAGGTGTTATCCATTTAGGATGACCCATCACCATCATTTTGAGGATTTCCCTTATGTCCCTCTAAAGATGGATTCCTATTTCTTGGGCCTTTCCAGTTTTTGGTATACTCCCTTATTTTTGTATAATACACCAAACTTCCAGTATCTTTGTGGTAAAGAGTTGATGTGAGGTAAACTTTTTGCAATGATGCATATCTGAAAATATCTTCTTCTTCAGCATACTTGATTGATAGTTGGATTGAATATAAAATTCTAGGTTGCAAATAATTCATGTTTAGATTTTTGAAGGCATTGCTCCATTGTCTGCTGACTTTTGTACTTCTACTATGAAATTTGATTCTATTTTGATTCTCTACCATTTACAAGCTTTGTTTTTCTTGTGGAAGATTTTAGGATTTTGATTTTTTTTTTACTTCTGCATTATTATTGTATGTATCATTTGGAAAATTGGTGGCCCTTTAAATCTGGAAATTCTAACTGCTTCATTTCTGAAAATATTTTTTATATTTTTTGTATTGATATTTTTCTCCCATTCCTCTTTAACTCAGTTTTTCTTTCTGAAACTGCTTTTATTCATATGTTCAATTTTCTAGATTAGTTTCTAAACATCTTGTACTTACTTTTATATATTCATTTTTCCCATCCTTGTTCTATTTTTTTGAGAGATACCCTTATCTTTGAGGTTTGAATTTCTATTAATATATCTTTTAATATTTTGTATATGAATTTTTATTTTAATCTTTACATATATTTAATTTACTTTTAAAATGAAAATATACTTAAGTTGTATAAACTCTGAATATATTATAGATTATTTTTTAATTTAGACCATTGAGAATGAATACAAGTCAAGATCATCAATATATAGAAAATACAAAAGTGGAGCTCAAAAACAAAAAATGCTCAAAGGGAAAGAAATAAAAAGTCTTCCAAAGAGGTACTGTGCTTACATTTTTAAAAATTGGAAACAATGAAAGCAAGCAGATTTTGTTGCAAATGACTGATGTAAGATTTCTCTTGAATGAGAAATTATAAATTGTTTATTTAATGAAGATTTTATAACTGATTGATAGCATGAGACCAGAAACAGAATTATTCTCATCAAATCTCTGGCTTGAACAGGTCAAATGAAATCTCTGCAATTTCACATTTTTGCTAATGAAGATTTAATAACTGACCAAAACAGTTAAAATTAACAGGAAATCAGCAGGATGAATGAGCAAGAAAACCAGGATGAATGAGCAAGAAAACCCTAAGGCTAATCAGTGTTTATTGAGTAATGATCCTGGACAGTGACCATCAATTTTTCTGCTTCAAATGAATGATTACAATTTTTCATTTCTTTTTTTACTTAGCTGAAAATTTGGTACTATATTTTGCCATGTAAAATTCACATCCACATTTCTGTGTGCATTATATCTGGGATTATTATTATGACCATTATTATACCCAGGTGTAATGGGCATCCTTAGTTTTCCCTCAAAAATTTGGGCAAAATGGGGTGCATTATACATAGCAAAATATGGTAATTCATTTAATACCAAAATGCTTTTGAATGGAATAAAAAACTATAGAAATTGTATTTTATATTTTAAGTTGAAAGACTATGTCCTTGTTAAACTGTTATACAGCTTACAACCAGTTTTCTAGGTCAGCGCTGGCCAATGAAGATATTTGTGATATATTTTTTAATTTTTAAAGCTTGTGTTTGCTCTTTGAACATTCTTTCACATCTTGATTTCTTGATTCCTGAATAAAATACTTCCTATTCTCTCTCTGAGGATATTAACACTATTTTTGAATTTTTCCATGCACCATTTCTATTTCACCCAGATTTCTTTTTTTTTTTTCCTGTGTGTTTTGGTTTCTGTTTTGCACATTACTGAGTTTTTTTTCCCCTCAAATATCTGTCTATCCTTTATCTGTTCAAACTTAAGAGTGTGGTACCAGAGATGGTTATAAGGTTTTATATGTAGATAAATTTTTAAGTGTGCTTTGCCATGCCTATTTTATTAGGAAATCTTCAAGATCATCTCTATTCTTAGTACTGCCTCACTGCTCATAGACTTTATTCTGTCCTCTTTTGGGACACAAAACTTCCAGTCTTTTGCGGGGGGGAGGGGTAGAGGGGTAGACGGCATTAGCAGTTGCCTGGTATTAGAGAAAGAATCTGGCATCAAAATTCCTGAGCAAAATTACAATATATTTTTCAGTTTTTCTTCACTGTCACTCCGCCTTCTAGAATTTCTCATACTCCCAACATCTAACCTGTGGGAGTCCTGTAGTGAAAAGTGGGTTATTTCTTAGCTTCCTAAGAACTGTGTCCAGGTCTGCCTTCCCCAGGATTGAGTAAGCAAGCTTCCCCTAGACCTTCTGATCTCAAACTATCCAAGTTACGTAGCTGTTGTCCCCTCTGCACTTCTGTTGTCCTCGTAGGTTTGCTTCTTTTAAAACATCTATTTACCATCATTTTATTGGAGTTTTGGGAAGGAGTACCTCGAAATGAACTTGTCCAATTCTCCTCCTGAGTTGTCTTTTTAAAACCTGAAATAGATACTTTTACTTTTCATAAGCACTGTTTACAAAATAATGGTTTTCCTGTATTGTTATGTTTTTCTTATGCAGAGAAAATATACACACCTGTTTTTAAATTGTCCACATAATACCCAAGGTTATATTATGAACTTTGAATGTTAAGCATAACATAGTTTGAGATGTGCTGTGCAGTATTGCCCAACATGAAACTGATAATCCATAGACATTTACTGACTTGGAGATTGAATGGTCCTCGGGCATTCTTTAGAATAGTTGTTTTTAACCATGAATTTCATGCATATGTGCTTGTGTAAGTTGTGTGCGCGTGTTGTGTATGTAGCAGCTGATTGTTCGGCCACTTAATGGGAACAACACTGCAGATTGTCTGTGTACCCCCAGGAATAACTCCCCACTGCTGAGTTACCATATCATTCAGCTAGGTTGAGACCCTGGCTGTGGCATAAGTGTTATCATTATTTTCCGGAATATTACCATCTGCTCATTTGATCCATTAACCTCCTATTGTACCTCATAAACAAAATGTCCAGCTATAGAAGTAGAACTAATCAGAGAAAAATACATTTGACACACACTTTGCTTTGGGAACAGAGGTCAGTGCTTTTCTTATTTTCTTTCTCTCTCCTGCACAGTTCTTTCATTCTCCTGGTGGAAGAATGTAGGTTATCCACATAAATTAAATGATTCTGGCTGAGTTTGTTTATTTATTCTGGGTAACAGGTTAAAAAAATTCTATTAACATTCAAATTAGTCATTTCTTTGAGACCACCAGGGGCAGATAAAATAGATGAGCTCATAGCTGGTGAAATTTATATAGTTTCACCCCCTCCCACAGACACGCATATTGGTTTTTTTAGCCAGTCATTGTAACATCTTGAAATGATGTAATTTTTATACTGGTTGTATTGACACCTACATGGGGTTTTAGAGTCTGAAAAATATATGATTTGGTGGTATACCTGGATCACTTATGTGAGTACTTTTGTATTTCACATCACTTAATAATAATAATAATAGTAGTACTCACAATATATGCTATGTTGCAGACATTGTTTTGAGAACCATATGTATTAACTCATTTATAATCACCATGACCTTTTAAAATAGGTATTAGTCCTCTTAACTAATAACGAGATGAGGCACTCAGAGAATTAAATAGCTTTCCTGGAGTCACATAGCTATTAAGTTGTGAATCAATGATCTGCAACTTTGCCCACTGGCTCCAGAATCAGCTGTTTAGCATCACACTCCAACACTACCTTAACTTCTAAGATAATGCAGGTCTAGTTTGACTGTAGTAAACATATTTGATTGCAGAGTGAACAAAAATCTTTTTTCCCTGACCAGAGGTTATGTTAATGATACAGTTTTTACAGGAGTCCAAGGTCTACAAAAGATATACATTATAAGCTTGTTGATTTTTCTATGTTAAATAATGGTTTCTCTTAGTTTAATTTAAATATTATTTAAGGATTCTCTAAAATTAAAAAATAATGAATTCAATGTACCTCTAAACAAAAGAAACTATATTAAATTAACAAATGGAAATGAAACCACAAAACACTTGCTTGAATAGCCAAAGGAATCCTGAGAAAAAAATAATGAAGCCGGAGGTATCACATTACCTGATTTTGAATTATACCCTAGAGAAACAATAATCAAAACAGCATGGTATTGGCAGAAAACCAGACACATAGTCCAATGCAACAGAATTGAGAACCCAGGGAAAAAATGTATGTGGGCAAAAACATTTTGACAAAAGAGTCAAAACACACAATGGAGATAGAAACCCTCTTCTATAAATGGTGCTAGGAAAGTTGAAAAGTCATATACAAATAGATGAAACTAGACTATAGTTTGTCGCCATGTACAAAAGTTAATTCAAAATGAACCAAAGACATAAATATAAGACCTGAAACAATAAACTTCATAGAAGAAAACATAGGTACTAAACTCATAGACCTTGGTCTTAGACAAGATTTTATGGATTTGACCCCAAAGGCAAGAAAAGTAAAGGCAAAAATAAATGAATGGTACTATATCAAACTAAAAAAATCTGCACAGCAAACAAAATCACCAACAAAATAAAACAAAAAGGCAAACAACCAAATGGGAGATGATATTTGCAAACAGCCACTCCAACCAGGGGTTAATACCCAAAATATATAAAGAACTCATACAATTCAACACCAAACAAACAAACAATCCAACTAAAAAGTGGGCAGAGGACTGGATAGATACTTGTCCCCAAAAGATATACAAATGGCCAAGAGATATATGAAAATATGCTGACTTCACTAGCTGTTAGGGAAATACAAATCAAAACTACATGAAATACCACCTCACATCTGTTAGAATGGCTGTTATCCATAAGACAAGTAATAATGATTGTTGGGGAGGTTGTGGAGAAAAAGGAACTCTCAGTCACTGCTGGTGGGAATGTAAACTGGTTCAGTCACGATGGAAAACAACATGGCAGTTCCTCAAAAAATTAAGAATAGCATTACCATATGCCCCAGCAATCCATCTTCTGGATATCTGCCCAAAAATGTGAAAATATTTATTTGCAAAGATATATATACCCCTATGTTCACTGCAGCATTATTCACAGTGGCCAAGACACAGAAACAACCAAAGTGTCCTTTGATAGATGATTGGATAAAAAAGATGTGATACAGATATACTACTTAACCTTAAGAAAAGATGAAATACTGTCCTGGCTGGCGTAGCTCAGTGGATTGAGCTCGGGCTGCGAACCAAAGCATCGCAGGTTCGATTCCCAGTCAGGGCACATACCTGGGTTGCAGACCACGGCCCCCAGCAACCGTACATTCATGTTTCTCTCTCTCTCTATCTCCCTCCCTTCCCTCTCTAAAAAAAAATAAATAAGTAAAATAAAAAAGAAAAGATGAAATACTGCCATTTGCAACAACATGGATAGACCCTGAGAATATTATGCTAAATGAAATGTCAGACAGAAAAAGCTAAGAACCATATGATTTCATTCATATGTGGGATGTAAAACTGAAACTCATAGACACAGACGACAGTATGGTGATTACCAGAGGAAAGGGAGGTGAGGGGATAGTAAAGGGTAAAGGGAGCCAAGTATATGGTGACAGAAGATGATTTGACTTTGGGTGGTGGGCACACAATGTAATATACAGATGATGTGTCATGGAAATCTGCACATAAAATCTATATATTCTTTTTAACCAATGTCACCCCAATAAATTTTAATAAATTAAAAAAAATCTTCATTTGATTAAAAAATAAAAAATGCAGACAATTACAAAAATAAATGAGCAAATAAAGATTCAAATAATATTAATTTCAGGCTCTTGAATTTTTAAAAAATCTTTTCAAAGCCAAATGAAAAATTTTAAAAACCTGTAGACCCTTATTTTAGTTTTAAGGAGATTAAAAATGAAGCTTTGGTAGAATATTTATCTTAAAAATCTCAGCTAATATACATTGTGGTGAGAAAGTTAAAGCTTTCCCACTGAGAACAGATACAAAGCAAGGATGTCCCCTTCTCACCACTGCTTTTCAACCTTGTGCCAGACATTCTAGCCAATGCACTAAGACAAAGGAAATAAAATGTGTAGAGATGGGGAAGGAAGAAATAAAACTGTCTTTGTTTTATGATCTATGTAGAAAATCTGAAATAATCAACTAAAAAGCCCAGGAAATAATAAGTGACCATCAGCAAGGTTGCAGGTACAAGGTTCATATACAAAAGTCAATTGCTTTCCTATACACTAAAACCGAACAAGTAGAATATGAAATTTAAAACATAATACCATTTATGTTAGCACTGAAAAAAATTAAATACTTAGGTAGAGTTCCAATAAAATATGTATAAGATATGTAAGAAAAATTACAAAACTCTGATGAACAGAATCAAAGCTTTACATAAATGAAGAGTTATTCCATATTCATCAAGAGCAAGAATCAATATTGTAAAGAAACCATTTCTTCCCAACTTGATCAAAATCCTGGAAGATCATTTTGTGCGCATTGACAAACTTATTATAAAGTTTACATGGAGAAGAAAAAGACCCAGAAGAGGCAACACAATAATGAAGGAGAAGAACGAAGTTGGAGGACTGACACTACCTGATTTCAAGACGTACTGTAAAGCTACATTAATCATGACAGTGTGTATCAGTGAAAGAGCAAAGAGATCAATGGAATAGAAGAGAGAGCTCAGAAATAGACCCACATAAATAGAGTCAACTGATCTTCAACAAAGGAGCAAAGTCAATACAATTGTAACAAAGATAGTCTTTTCAACTGATGGTCCTGGAATAACTGGATATCACACGCAAAAGGAAATTAAATTAGACATAGACATTATATTCTTCACAAATATTAACTCAAAGTAGATCACAGACCTACACATAAAATGCAAAACTACTAAACTCCTAGAAGATAACATAGGAGAAAACTTGGATGACCTTGGTTATGGCAATGACTCTGACGATGGAACTACCTATAAAAGAAAGACTTGATAGACTGAACTTCATTAAAATTAAAAACTTCTGTGGTGTGAGGGTCAATGTCAGAAGAAACCAGAAGAAAACCTCAGGTTGGGGGAAGAATTGCAAAAGAAGCATCTGATAAAGGACTATCATATAAAATATACAAAAAAACCCTCTTAAAGTCAAGAATAAGAGAACAAACCCAATTAGACCAAAGATCTTAACAGACACCTCACCAAAGAAGACAAACGGATGACCAGCATATGTAAAAATGTTTGACATCATACATCATCAGGAAGTGAAAATTAAAATAACTGAGACAATACTACAAACCCAGTTGAATAGGCAAAATCTAGAGCACTGACAACACCAGATGTTAGCGAGGATGTAGCACTCATCCTGTGTTAGTAGAGGGAAGGGAGGGAGAAAGAGAGAGAGAGAGAAACATCAATGTGCAGTTGCTGGGGGCCATGGCCTGCAACCCAGGCATGTGCCCTGACTGGGAATCGAACCTGCGGCACTTTGGTTCGCAGCCCATGCTCAATCCACTGAGCTACTCCAGCCAGGGCTCAGCAGTGTCTTACAAAACAAGTAATGCTCTTACCGTACAATCAAACGACCCCACTCCTTGGTATTTGCCTAAAGGAGCTGAAAACTTGTGTCTACATGAATACTTGCGTATGGATATTTATAGCATTTACTAATAATTGTCAAAACTTGGAAGCCATCAGTTGAAATGGATGAATCAACTGTGATACATAGAAACAATAGAGTATGATTCAGCACTAAAAAGAAGTAAGCTATGAATTCATGAAAAGACATTCAGTAATCTTAAATGCATACTACTAAGTGAAAGAAGACAGTCTGCAAAGGCTACCTAGTGTATGATTCCCACTATACGACATCCTGGAAAAGGCCAAACTATGGAGACAGTAAAGAGATGGGTGGTTGTCATGGGTTGGTGGGGGCACTGTGGAGGGGTGTTGGCTACAGGAATGAATAGAAATTTTAGGGCAGTGAAAATACTCCTTATGACACCAAAATGATGGATAAAATGTCATTATACATTTGTTCAAACCCATAGAATGTACAACACCGAGACTTAATCCTAATTAAACTACGGGCTTTGGGTTGGTCATTATGGTGTGTTGCTGTGACTTCATCAATTGTAACAAATACACCGCTATGGGGGGAGGGGTTGATAAAGCCAAAGACTATGCACGTGTTGCAGAAGCAGGGGGTATATGGAAAATCTCTGTACCTTCCCCTCAGTTTTACTGTGAACTTAATGTGGATCTAAAACAACTGTCATAAAAATGGAGCTTTATAGTCAATGTTCATAGTTTAATTTCATAGTATTAAATTTATTGTGTAAGTGCTTTAAACCCATGTTGGTTTTCAAAAGTTATCAACCTAGTTAAAAATGTTACTGCTTAAGTAAAAATTGAAAGGGTCACTGACCTTCTCATATTCCCCTTAAAAGGCAAAGACTTAGGCAGAAAATAAAAAGCAATTAAAAAATAAAATCGATGCCTTTTTTTCTATCTACCTCCACTTCTTTGACAATTATGTAAAATATTTTATTTTCTATGGTTTTGTAAGTTTATTACTAACTTGCTCCAAAAACTTCTCCCATTGTCTGAGTTAAATTAGTTCGGTTATTTTTATAGTTAGTTGATGAAGTAATCTTCCTTCTATTCTGACAAAGGCAATTTTCACATCTTCATTTGGCCTCAGAGATGAAACTGTTCTCATAGAGAATTAAAAATTGGGGGTTGAATAGGAAGCTAAAATGGCTTGACATATATATTTGATGACTCAACATAGAAGTGTTGAAATAATCTTGTCTTCTAATTTTCTTTTAAATGCATGGATTTAGATTCACTGTAAAAAGGAGAAAAGGAAGTTAATATAGGCTTTTCCCTCATAGTTAAATAATATATTTTTAAGAACAGCTCATAAGAAAATTTACATGAATATAACTTAAATATTAAAAGGACAAGTGCACACATACTTAAAATATATACATGCACGTGAACATATGTATACATACATTTAAATGTCTACAGATATTATTTTGATCCACATTTTAATAGACTTGACTAAATCTAGAATATATTTGGTGAGTCTGTGTTTCTCCAAGAGAGTAAATCACTATTCTTTAAGTTGTTTCTCTTCCTCTAAAGCTAGCTGTTTGATACAGGAAGATCAGATTGATGTTGAACATGAAACAAATATGCTTAACACGACAACAACGTAGTCTCACATATTTCAGACCAAAGGTGACGATGAAAGAGGCTCACTGAAGCACACTGGAAGGACAAGGAGCTTACTGAGTTAGTAAACATCTCGGTTTCCAGAGGCAGAAGGCAGCTCTATCAGTCGGTGTCCACAGAAACCACTGTACTCAGACATTTTCCAGAACAGAAGATTAATACAGGGAATGATTATAAAAGCGGGAGAAAGAGGGCAAAGGGTAAAGATGGGAAGGCAAGTATCTTAGACTTTAATTACCATAACAACTGCTAAACATGCTTCTATGTAGAAGAGGAAAAGGAAAATTGTGTCCCTAAGAAGCCATGATGGCCTGTGGCCAGTGATAGGCAAGCCATTGCTCCTTCTGTTTCGCAAGAAGTCTGTACTACCACTGCCTGGCCAGTTTGTATATCAATGTATGTTTGCTGGAGTTTTGTTCCTAGTTTTTTATTGCTAATATAGAGAAATGTAAGAAGAGTTGTTGATTTTTCAGTCTGTCCAGCTTTTCATTTCTTAGGGCAAACTGGTAACTCCCAAGTTTCTTGCACGTGTAAGTTGCTCTTTAAAAAAAAATTATTCTGGATTAAAAAAAAATACAGAATGAATTTTTTTTCTAGAAAGGATTTTTGCTTATTCCTTCATTTACTTGGGAGCACTGACAGTTTCCAGCTAGTTACCTTTATGAGTAAGGGTGTGTATGTTCTTTAGGTCTCTAACTTTATATATTATCTACAATTAGACCACTCACTTAGTTAAGGACCTAGATTTTGCCTTCTATAGGTGCTCAAATTTATAGTTTGGAAAATCTCACAAGGTACAACAACCTAGATGTCTTATCTTGGACTGCTATTATGAAAAAATACCATAAACTGGGTGGCTTAAACAATAGAAATGTATTTCTCACAGTTCTGGGGACTGGAAAGTTCCAAGATCAAGGTCCTGACCAAATCCATTTGTGGTGTATTCTCGCATGGTACAGGGAGGAAGGGAGGGAGGGAGGGAAAGCTTTCTGGTTTTCCTTCCTAGAAGGGCACTACTCCCATTGTGAGAGCTGCACCACAGTCACCTAATTACCTTCCAAAGGCCTCATGTCCAAATACTATCACATTGGGGATTAGGGCTTCAGGATGTGAGTTCTGGGAAGACACAAACACAAAGTCCATGGCACCAGGCTGATCTTCATTTCTGGCCTCAGTGGTCCTATCACCTACTTTATTGGCAGATCATTAATGCATTCAAAGACACGTTACTAATGTTATCAAGTACTTTTAATTGTTTTTATGGGGATATACTTTGTACACCATGGTAAGAGATGGAATGCGTAATAAAAATAAGATGAAATGAAAAATAATAAATAGAATATTTCTTAACAGTTAGAGAAATAAACTATATTTCAATTAGTAGATGACTGTTAATAAATAGATAAATACCAGGACAATACTGTGGGGCCCAGTATACTAAACAGCTTTTCAAAAAGAATATGTTAGTATATATGTATAAATCTAAAAAGATAATTTTTGAGACAAAAGTAGGTCACAGAATAATGTGAAAGAGATATAAAGACATAGATATATATGTGAAGTGATTCTGCAAGGATGCATTCTAGTTGTTGCTAGCAATTATTTGAAGAGAAGATGGTGCGGTCAGTAGTGGAAATATGAGTTGAAAAGAAATTTTACATTTAAATTTACAGCCTTCCAAAATGTTTACACGTTAGGGAGTATATGTCCATGTACTAGATTTTTAATAAAGTTTTCAGGAGTTTTAATAGAAGCTTGTCTAACTACTAACGAGCATATTGTTTATATGAACCAACATGGCCCTCTATAAGAGTTTATTTGTGATACTTATTGATACCTTTGTTTATGAAGTTAATAAACAATTTTATGGGAGCAAAGGCTTCTATAAAAATAAATTTTATAACTTATAATCTGAAAGCAAAAGGAAACTATTAAACCAAAATAATACTATTTCGATATAATTCTTTAAAAAATCGAGTTCTTCACCTTGATTTGGCATTGTTTGAATCAGTACATTTTCCATTTTCCATCTTTTCAGCTGCTGGAATGTGTTTTCTATTAGAGTTAACTCTATTAAATCTTACATCCTAGATTTTTAAAAATAAGTTTAAATTGGTTTTCATTCAGAGCAGAAACTTTCTTCTGTGGACACATGTATAAGATTGGTAAAAATAAATTACCAAATAACACATTCCAGAAAAAAAATTATCCCTGCCATAGTAGTTTGTGATAACTACTTTAGCAGTCTTAAAGATAATTTATTTTTTAATTAAATATTTGAGCGATTTTATTTAAGGCAGTAATTGCATCCACCATGTTGAGGAGACTACAATTTTGCTTTAACACCCTCTTTATTTTTCACAATGTATTTTTCACCATGTGAATTACTGGCCTGGAAGATAATTACGAGAAGCTGTTTATGAATTTTTGCTTAATCTGTTGCCATAAGGATTCCATGCTAAAATAATATATAGAGAGATCTATATCGGAATGATACATCTATAGTCTTTCTATAGAAAATACATTCAAGAGCTGTTTTTATTCATGATTTGTTTTGTTTTCAAAAGCCTTCCTCTCTTTAATGTCTGCAATGAATACAATCAATAACTTGTGTTTACATCGCAGAACACATGGCCCTCACATCACAGTGGCCCAATGCAAAGCTCTGACTGCATTGGCTTCCTTTTACCTCTCAGTGAGGAGTTTGGCAGAGACAGAGGAGCAAACATGAAGGCTTCAAGTTCTGCAAGAGCAAGTGCATTTGTGAAAAGCAAATTATTTTGAAAGCTACAAGTTAGGTTGCTTTATGTCTGCAGCCTGGCATACAAGAAGCGGTAGAGAGTCACACACTTGAAAAGGTAGGCAGGAGGAGCCAGGCTGCATCAGGCAGATGCTCCATGATTTATGAGAATGGTTGATAGAGACAGAGAAGTGAATAGATACATACAGAAATAGAGATTCAAAGACATGATTATGTGTTTTATAAAACACAAAATTATATGCCATGCTTCATATGTTAGGCAAATTTGACATATTTTAATATATCTGTATTCTGACATTTTATCACATTTATCTGTTTCCTTTGCTTGTGAGGTGTCTTACCTCAACCCATGTGAAAATCTTTTAGAATAGCATAATGTTGTTTACTAGAACAAAATTAAAGTTCCACAAAATCCCTATCAATTTAGAAAACACTTGGGTGAATTTCTAATGAGGATTTAGGTTATTAATGAGGCACGTTCACTAACATTTACCGAGGAGAACTGATGACAGGACTCCCGGTTGAAATTTATCTTCCAGACCTCATCCTTCATTTATTCTTGCACATACCCAATGTGGTCTGGCAAAATTAGTGTGACAGACTGTATCATTAAGTGTTAATTATGTGGCATGTATTATTATCAGTGATGTAGGAATTTAAGGGTGGTAGAAGTGCTCTTGTGATAGTTTAGATGTTTTAAATGTGTGAAAAAGGATGCCCTCTGTATTCTATCAACTACTTAATATGTATGTCAGAAAATTATTGGTAATGGGCAAATAAACTTATCAGAACACTCTTTGTTGAGACTCGAGTATATGCCTTGGAATCTAAACAGAAAAAATCTCGAATGTAATTTCGTTATTGACAACTTCCCTAACTGTGTACCATTTACATTGCCCTGTTGTTCCAAATGGATGTTCTTCCGTCTATAAATCCTGCATGATATTGTTCAGGAACTGGTGCTTCTTTGTAGAAAATTAAAAATGAGGTAAACATCTTTCATAGGAATTTTGTAAAAAAATGCAGCAAATCTCTCCACCCTAAAGCCTGTGATTAATTTCATTTTCATTGACTCTTTCCAGGTCCAGGTTTTACATTTTTATAGGTCAAAGATGGGTGGAGAAAGTCTTTCCTCTCTTTCCAGCTTCTATTTTATGTGCCTTCAATGATATATAATTATACTATGTTCAAGTCAAATATTTTTACATTATTAGTAATTACCCTTTGATTCCTTAGAGAGGACACCATTGTTGCTTTATTGGTCCATAATAACAATGCCTGGAAATCAAGGTTTTGCTAACAGTATATAAGGTATTCATTGGTAGCTTATATATAATGGATATATAATTTAATATGTAAAAATATATTAACATAGAGCATGTTATATATTAATATATAAACAATACTGTCAGAGAAATACACTATTCTGAATAGTTTAATAGTTAAACCTTAGTTTGCTTTGGGAATTGCTATATTTCGCTGATTCTAAAGTACATATTTTCCCATCCCAACATCTCTAAAATTGCAATGTGCCCTTCGAAGCATGACATCTTACATGTTTTTTCTTTTGCTCAGAAAGCAGTCTTAGCATAATGGCCATCGCCTGCTCATGAGCAGACTTGGTTGCAATTGATCCATGGTGGCGCATCTAGACTTCAACTATCAGCGTTTCACTTTACACACTTGTCAAGGGCTATTGGAGGGGGACTCTTTGAGGACCTGAATTCCACTTGTTGCCTTAAAACCCTCCAATACACCTTCTGTGGAGATTTAGAAAGAGTCAGCCTCAAGGCTGGCAGAAATAGTGTCAGGAGTTTAGAAGAAAAGCTCTCAGACCCGCCACTGAAACATCCTCTTAAGAAAGGCTGCATCACTAACCCTCTTGTTGGTTTGGAGAATGCTATTTGTACAGTAAACTTGGGTACTGACATCTCTAAGTACAACATGATACCGAAAATTTAGACTCAAAGTCTGATAGAATACTACGAGCACTTTTACTTCACATATATTTTCCTTTTTATGATTGCACAGAAGTGATAGAGCTAAAATTAGATGGCTAAGTAAATCAAACAGAGCTCTTTCACTAAGTATCAAGTAAAGATTCTAACTGATAGTAAAACCTTATGTTATTTTTATTTGGCAGCTTTTAAATTTTTTCAAATTATATGTATGTATATATAAAATAATGGTGTATTATGAAATTAATGGCACCTTAAAACTAATGGAAAACTGTAATGGGCTTTTTTTTCATGGTAAATACAGTACATATTATTACAACAATTTTTTTTTATTGGGGGTTTTATGTGATCATCCCTATAAAGGTTAATTCTGGTTGTGCATACTGCCTCTTAGGATATAAAAATTAGAGAACATAGGGCTGAATATACAGTAACATAAGCCAAAAATTATTTCTTTTTACATTCCTGATATAAGCATTGATTTTTTTGGCCTGACATTTAATTATAGGAGAAAATTCAACCTAACCAGTACACAAAACTTCATTTGTATTACTTCTATTTTTAATAAGAGATTTATTTTGTTTTTCTAAATACTAATGTTTCATAAACTAAGTTAGAGACTTACCATAGAACATATTTGACCTAATGTTATTGTGATCTGCGGTAATGATTTACAGACACGGGTCCTTGGAAAAACAAGTTATTATAGATCAATAGGTGATGTCCAATACCTAAGTCTCATCATCTTAACATTCCATTCCCATAAACCATATTCATTATTTCAACAAGCATAAACACTCATAATGGGACACAGCGCTTTTTGATGATGGCCTTGGTATGATCATTTACTAAATACATCTGCAAAGTGTAGTTCATCAAAATAGAGGAGAGAAAATGTAGCTATTATGCCCTAATACAATGCTGTCTAATTCTTTCTCTGTATAAAATTATTGATTTTAGTTTACCAGAGTATCACTTTGCCTAGCTCATAAATTCAACAGCTGACTGAGACCTAACAAATACAATTTTTCGTTAGGCTATTAGAAATGTGGGAGGGAAAATGGCACTGTTTCCATCACCTAAATAATTAGGACACACTTTGTGCAAACAACTGTTACATTTATCTCACTACAGAGTTGTTATGCATATACAAGTCTGTTGGCTGAAGCGAGGCATGCCCTGTTTGGCAGCAGGGATCTTTTGTTCCATCTTTACATCCATAAGACTGCTGGTGCCTTACAAGCTCATGGCTGATTGTTAGTGCTCCAGACAGAAGGAGGACTGTAAGCTACCTGAGGTTCAGGACCTATCTCCCCTGTGCTTTTTGCTCAATAGGTACCTAGTAAATACCTTTTTAAAAGGACTTTCTTTATTTATTTTTAGAGAGAGGAGAAGAGAAAGAGAAAGAGATGGAGAGAAACATCAATGTGTGGTTGCCTCTCACATGCCCCCAACTGGGGACCCAGCCCACAATGCAGGCACGTGCCCTGAGTGGGAATCAAACCAGCAACCCTTTGGTTTGCAGGCATGCACAGAATCCCCTGACCTACGCCAGCCAGGGTACCTAGCAAATATCGTAAATTAGGAAGCTCTTGAGGAAAAATAAGACTATTGAATTTTCTCCAAATTGTGAGCATTTATGAAGCAAGGTACAGTGTAAAAGGAGAAAAGTTTTAGCTGCGTTTGTGCACCCGACCTTTGAGGAGCTGCCAAGTCACCCTTCCCTTCCAAGCCCCCCTGCCCTGCTCAGCTGCTTTAGACAAAGCTGGCAAACAGGAAGGAAAGACTGCCTCCCTGACCCCGCTCACACAGACTCCAGGCCAGCTGCAGGCCTCGGACGGTCAGGATTTCAACAGATCTGCCAGGCAGGTTCATTCCACTTAAATGAATATTTATATACATATCATTAAAAGGCTCTAATTCAATCTTTAATAATATTTTCTCTCTGACTCTACTCTGAAGTTAGGATTCCAGAATATGATTATCTATAAATGAAAAGCCCTTTTTTTTTTGGTTGAGTATTCATATCCTTAGGGCTGACTGCACATTTTCGTGTCCTACAATTACGATTTAGAACCATGTCTCTGGTTACAGATTAATATGGCTGGAATTCTACCTAGAATTATGAGTTCAATGTGCTGAATATAAATTGTGTCTCCATGATATCAGAGACTCGGAGTTGAATAAAGGGACATGACTCTCTTCACACGGATTGGGATATTATAGAGGGTAAAATTTATTTTTAAAACTTCAGCCTCTGATCTACACTCTTGTACTTCTATAATTTCGCCTCTTTCGGATCAGGTTCCATGACCTACCCCCCACCTTTTGCACATGTTTTCCTCCCTCTTCAAGCTCTAAGATCTTTCTTTCATCCTCTATGGCCCAACAGTGTGAATTTTTAAATGATTTATACTCCAAAGGTTTCAGGAGCTGATTATTTTAAGAAAGGAGAAACTTGGAAAATACAGCCATTTCGATGGGGTACAGCTATGTAAAATAACAAAGTTTAGGCTTCTGAAGAGAGTCTTTTTTTTTTCTTTTTGTAATCTCTGGGTAGGAATCTACCTGTCCATAACATGCCTTGAGTCAGTCATGCTAATCGATGTTTCTATAAACAGTGGCCAGTGAAAAAGTATTCCATATTCTCAATGGATACCTTAGATAGCAACATAAGAGCAGAATAAACGGCATGTATCTTAAGTAACAATGGAAGAGACAAAGTTAAAACAAAAGGAAAAAAATGAGAAAACCCATTGCCAGCTAATTTGCATATTTTTTCTCTCTCCCTTCCTTTTCCTCTTTAAAGATCCAAAGAACTATAGAAAAAGAAACACTAGACATTATTATATCTATTTTCTTAAGATGAGGAAACAGGCTCAGATTGTTAAGTAGCTCATCCAAGCTCTTACAGCTTGTACGTCGCATTAATGAGCTAGGGACTCAAGATTGTTACTCCAAACAGAAGATACTAAAGAGGGAGAGTACAGGAAGCATTTGACAGCTTGGACTATCAAACAAGAAACATTAAGATAATAATGATGGCAAAGATACTCACTTACATCAAAGAGTTTGGCATAGAGAAGAAGGGGTGAGTGGACTGTGAGCTAGGATTCTGATTCCAACAATGACAAGTGAGATATATGTGGCCCTTGATATGTTTCTCATTTCAAATGTTTCCCACTATTGTACTATAATGGGAAAACTAGGCGTTAAATTGGAAATGCATCTATTTTTCCAACATTCTGTGTATGTCTCATCAAAGTGACATATTGATTGGGAAGGAAGAAATCTAGCACCTGAGAGATGGAGTGCTGAGGTGGAAAGCTTCATTCATGGATATTGGTATATCTGGATTCACAGCTTAAATCTGTCACCCCTTGAGCTTTCAGGACCTCTGATTCCTTATTTACAATACAGGCAGTGGGACAAAACGGCTTTATTAATACAAAGCCAACATATTGATATCCTTAACTGCTTCATTTTTGCTAACAACCATAGATTTGTACTTTTTTAAAGATTTTATTTATTTATATTTATAGAGGGGAGGGAGAGAAAGAGAGAAACATCAATGTGCAGTTGCTGGGGGTCATGGCCTGCAACCCAGGCATGTGCCCTGACTGGGAATCGAACCTGCGACACTTTTGTTCGCAGCCCGCGCTCAATCCACTGAGCTACGCCAGCCAGGGCTAGATTTGTACTTTTGATGTTTTGGAAACTATTAAGTGCTTGTATGTTTCACATATAAATTATGTCTCTAAATACACAATAAGTACTATTTACAAAAATAATGCTCATAAGAGCCACCGAGGAGCTTGGTAACAATTTTGATTTCTTGGCCCTGTGTACACCACCCCACACTCCCATAAGGCCCATAAGTTCTGATTCATCAGTGTACGTATAATATGGTTCAACAGTCTCATTGTTAACCAGCACCCCAGGTACACCAAGTCATACATTGGTTACTATAATGAGCAATTTGGAACCTTACTTTTTTTCACACATAGCAGCTACTCAATAAATTCTCATAATCATAAATGAAGAAATGAATCAACTAAATAGTCATTGAACAAGTGAATGTCTACATAATCTTATCTGGGTGTTAAAGTCTATCATAGGATGATAGCTTATAAATATTCTTTTTTACTACTTGCAGTTCCCGAAGTAGAGATTTGTTTGTTTTCAAGGGACCATGATTGGATTAATGGGGCCTATGGATCACATTATGCTATTCCTGCTTGTTGTAGACCAGGGTTCCTGATATTTAGCATCTTCCCTTTTAGGTGTAAATTAAATCCATAGCCCTTGACTATCACTTCTCTATATAGGAAAGCAGATATAAAATAATTCCAATTATCATATAATAACAATTCCCCTTTTCCCCATTAGTCCCTCTTTCTAGCATTGTACTAGCAATGTTTGAAAATTCTAGCCATGTCCTCATCACCATTCCATGCAATTTAATCATCACATTAAGTTTTACTAGAGGAAATTTGTAAAAACAAAGAATAAGCATAACCTACATTTATTTGTGTTATTTATTTCAAGCTCATAGGATTGGCTTGAAATGGTTTAATTGTATTGTATTAGTTTTTCTATCAATAGTTAATAATGGAGTTATTAGCTAATAATGAGTGGATAAGTCTAATGTGAGTCAATGGAGGCCAGAAATGAATTATTAGACTATACATTAAAATGTAAGGTAAACTGTTCGAAGGACTCAACATCAAATTGTAAAAGGTAGACATTGGTTGAAAATAAAAGAAGACCTGATTTGTCTTCTTAGATATAAACAAAAATCTGAGTTCTATTTTTAAAACTAATTAATTTTCTTCTGATTCTAAGTGATAGTCCTTTGTTAGAAAATTGGGGAAAATTAATAAGCATAACATAGGGATAGCACATTATCCAAAATCTCATTGCTTAGTTATAACAATGAATTTTTTGGTGTAATATCTCTAATTCTCAGCAACTTAAGTGTATTAAAAGCACATGTTTTTTAATATGCTTTTCTCACTTACTAGTCTATTTTTTAGCAATTTTTTATTTCATTAAGCATTATTAGAAAACAGTCAAATTACTGTATATTACTCTGTTATACAAAGGTATTATTTAGTTGCCCCATACTATTATATACTTAGGTTATTTTTTCCCTAATACAAAGACAGATATACTCATACATGAATCATTGGGTGCACTTCTGATTATTTAATTAAAGCAAGTTCTAGGAAGGGGAATTCCTGGGTCATTTTGGCTAATTGCTCTTTAGAAAACTCTTTTATCAATTTATATGCTTTCCAGTATTGTTTGAAAGTATTCATCTTCCCAAAACATCATCCACTTAGGACAAGTATAAAATAGTATCTCATTGATTCATTTTCTTTCTTTCTCTTTGATTAGTAAGAAGGCTTGAATACATGAAGCCTTTAATTTCCCATTCGATATATCTTTTTCTGGAGTTGGAAGGGCTGGAGGGGCAGTGTGGGGATGCTTTAATGGAAAAATTTACCCCAAGTAAGCTTTTCATAGAATATAAGTGACCAGATTAACAGTGGGGTTTCTGAAAAACCTGAGATATTTAAGTGCAATTAATCACTTGACCATTATAGTACTGACCAGAGAATACTGAGGAAAACAAACAAGAAATTCTAAAGAAAAGGAGTTCATCTTAAAAGTTCAATCTATTTGAGATCACCAGAAAGGAGGCCATAATGGTTAAGACCAAAGATTTTATAATCCTGAAGTTTGGAGTTAAAACCCCAGCTCTGCCATTTACTGAGCTTTGTGGTTTTGACCAAATTATGTTTCTTCACCATAAAGTGAGAATAAAAAGGCAATTTCACAGAGTTGTTGTGAACATGAAATAAGAATTTTAAAATTCATATCACAACTCTGAAGAGAAAAGACGCTTAGTAAGTGGTAGCATGAGTAATAGCAATACAAGTTGTTACTGATGTGCATGGCTGCTGTTACTCTCACGGAAGGCAGACTGACACAGAGATGAGGCTGGCAGGGATGTGTGTGAAGCCGTGTATGTGGGCTGGGAAAATTCCATGAGCGTATGCACTCCTTTAAAAACATAACCAGCTGCCTACCTGCCACCCCCCAAATGAACCACTTAACGTTATTGCCTAAAATTCTTCCTGAAGACATGTGTCCACTTGCCTTAAATATTTTCTATTTTAGGAGAGAAAAGTCTAGAAAGATGGGACCCATTCTTGAAAATTAAGCATACATACTTTGATGTGAATTACTTGATCAGATTCTGAGTGCAAATTTTAATAAAGAGAAACTAGAGAGCTCTGGGTGGCTTGAGGGGTCAGTGAAGAGTTATACATTTTACAGTATCCTTGATTTGGGAAAGTGACAAACCGTTGGTAGCCAAGTAGTATAAAAATGGTTAGGAAGGAAACTTTATGGGAATAGAGAATCTGTTGGTTAAGAGTGGAGTAGAGTGAATGGATTCAGTAAAATGATTTATAGAGGAAAATATATGCATGGTGGGCTCTTGACTGAATTCAGTAGAATGGATATTGTGTGGAAACAGACAGTGTAACTGGTGAGGCAGGAATACATCTAGAGTTCAAGATAATGAAGCAGAGGTACTAGCTGCATCTAGACATCCTCAATTCTTGTCATTGAGCCTAGGGCTTCATCTTCTTGATAGTTATTTTGATAATAAAACCATATGGAAGCATATATGATGTGACCAAGGGATATGTGGCCTGGGAAACACTGAAAGACAATTGATTTATAGACAAAGGGTAAGATCAGTAGTGTGTGAATTCAGATGGCAATAAAATACATTTTTATAAGATAGCAAGATGCAGACTCTCTTGGGGATGTTGCAGATAAGTCATCACTTCCTCTTTCAACATGGAGTCAATGAAAATAAATTAGGCAGACCTATGGTGTCTCTCCTTTCCTTGATCTGCTGTACTGGAGGTACCACTCAGAATCCCTGAAATAGGAGACGTGGAGCTCCTCCTCTTGGTGGCTTGTGTGGATTGGCTTATGACCCCAGGTTTGTGATTTTGGTCATGTGGCATCTCATGTCAATACCTGTTTCCCATTTACTTGCAACCCCCGTGGAAGTAGTGACATGTCCAATAGGTGTGTGAATATTCAGAAGTGGGGCCCAGCAAGATTATCTCCAGAAGGATGGTGGAAACTTTCTTTCACTTTAGTGAGCCACTCCTGGGCTCCAAGCTTATCATTTTATTGTCCCAGGGTACATTTTCCAATCATTGTTGAAGTTGAACTTAGAAGATCGCATTTGGTGACTATTCAAATATCTCATTAGATTCACTGCCTCTATTTATTGTAGGAGAGTGGGGACAGTAGAAATAGCAAGTGATAAATGGTGCTTTGAGGAATCGGGTCACAATTAGGTTTTCTATAGGGCTGATCTTAGTCTAGCCACTTTCTGTTATACAATGAATAATGATAACCCAATTCAGCTAGATACTATTATTCAGATCACTTCCTCCAATAATACATTTTAAAAGTCTGATACTGAAGTCTCAAGATTTGTTATTAGTGAGAAAGCTCAGTCTCAAAAGGCAGCCACCTCTTGATTATCCAAGAATTCATTGCTTTCATAGTGGCTTTTCCAACCCTCTGTTTTTCCTCCTTGTCCTTCATACCTCTTGCCTCAAGCTATTTCATTCCTGATTTGCACTTTCACTAGCAGATGGATTGGTAGAGAAATTGAATTCAAATAATTCATTTTTATTGCTTATAGAGGAGAGTTGATAGGAAGAAAGTGGAAATGACAGAAATGAGATTTTAAATCTGTTCTCAAAATTTCATTTATTTCAACCATGTTTATTGATTGTTTACTGTGTAATAGGTATGGCAGGGGATAAAGAGAACATAAAACATGGCCCCTGCCCTCCAAGATATTTTAATCTCAAAAAAGAAAAAAGTGCTATGTGCAAACTGTGCTGTATTAATGGCCCACTGAGTTAGGCTGGTATAATATAGACACAGACTTCACTAACAGGAAGTCATAAGTGTCATATAGGTGGCATAGAAAATAAACAGTGGAAAGATTCACTTTAGAGAGTGGCAAGTTTAGAGGATATGTAATCACGAAAAATTACTGAAGAGCTAACATTTGTCATAAGTTAGATTTGTAAGAATATAATACCTATGGTTACTTCAAACTCTGAGATGATTATATGTTGATTATATAAGATTGGAAAGTAAGACAAGAATAAAGAGGAAAAAATCAAAATTGCTCATATTTTCAACACCTGCGAAGATACCCACTACTGATTTTTTGCAAAATAGAGCTGTAAGCAATTTGTCCCTGTTATGAGTGAGTCCACTGGTATTTGTATTGTTAGTCAAGGTCCTGAGAGGAAACAAGATGTCATAGTCAAGTGATATGAGTGGTAAAAGATGGGGGGAGCACAGGGGTGGCACAGTACCCAGGGCTAGTAGTAGTAAAGGAGCTGAGGGGTAACAGGAGAGTGTGATCACAAAAGCCTGGGAAGAGAGTGAGTGGAGAAAAAGTGAAGTTCAGAGAAGTTGTGCCCTTCATTCAAGAGACTCAGGTAGCTCATGCAACTTGGCAGGGTGCGGGGGGGGAATCAAGAGAACAAATTCATGATCTTTTTCTCTCCCCTACAACTCAGATCTTATATTGGGGCTTCCCATTGGCTGCACCCAACTGGAAAACAGAGACTAGGTGGACTCATTGACTAAAGCATGCACATCGGTTTTGGGGGGCATAAGGCAAGGTGGAGAAGTATCATGGGTAAACCTGGAAGGGCCGATAAGCATATCTTCCAAAACTGGATGAATCTGTACATACACAGCTTTGTAACCTGTACATTGTGACTGGTATACATGTTATTAACTATTCACCTATGATGATGCGTGTTACTCCATAAATTAGATGACTATAAATTATTCAATGAATGCCCTACAATATAATAAGAAAGCATCAAATTGTTTCACTATAAAAATGAATGATACAATATGTATATGTATGTTTATTTAGCTCCATGCATGTATTTTATATTCTTAAGATTAATTCCAGGAAGTGGGATTGTTGAGTGAAAGGGTATGCTATTGTTTATGACTTTTAATGTGTGTTGCAAAATTATCTTCCAGAAGACTATACCAATGTATTAGACTTTATTTTTAATAGATTTTAGCTATTTACTTTTAGAAAGAAGGGAAGGGAGGGAGAAAGAAAGGGTAAGATATCTATGTGTGTGAGAAACATGGATCAGTTGCCTCTCCCATGCCTCTAACTGGGAACCCGGCCCACAACCCAAGCATGTGTCCTGTCTGGGAATCAAAGAAGCAACATTTCGGTTCAAGGCTGGTGCTCAACCCACTGAGCCACACCAGCCAGGGCTTAAGTAAAGTTTTAATGAGTAAGATTTTGATCTTTAGAAATGGGTGGACTATTAACAGGTAGAAATTTGGAGGGACTTCCCAGTGAGCACCATGAAACTGAAAAAGGCACATGTTATATTCAACAATGATTAACTCATCTAGTTTGACCTTAATAGTAGCAGGGTGTAATAGTTCATTCATACGCACAGTGTTGGAATGCCCTATTAGCAAGACTGACCAGACCTGTTGCAAAAGGCAGCCTGGCACAGCAGAGCTTCAGGAAAAAATGCAATGGATTCTTGCAAGTAGGTTCGAGATTGAAACTGGTGAAATGGACAAGTATAAGCTCCAAGTAAAAAAGAATATACACCTGGTAGAATTATGCTCGGTAAGTACAAGGCAGCTTACCACAAGACAAAAGAGCCTAGGAGGCCATTTGACAAATTTTGGTTTAAGTTGCGGGTCCACCCTTAATAACTATGTGACTTTGGGCACGTGACATAAAGTCTCATGGTTTGGGGTTTAGAGACTTTGTGTTGTAAGTGCACTTGACCCCTGAACAACATGGTTGTGAGCAGCACCAAACACCTGCACATTCAGAAATCAGCAAAAACTTTTGACTCCCCTCAAAACTTAATTATTAATAGCCTCCTGTTGACTCAAAACCTTACTGATAATATAAACAGTCAATTAACACATACTTTGTATGTCATATGTATTACATACTGTCTTCTTACAATAAAGTAAGCTAGAGAACACAACGTGTTAAGAAAATCCTAAGGAAAAGAAAATGTACCTATAGTATCTATTGAAAAAATACATGTACAATATAAGTAGACAAGCACATTACAAACTTGTGTTGTTCAAGAGTCAGATGCATTCAGCACAGGGTCTGGTACCTAGTAGGGACTCGACAGCTGGTCACTACTAAGGATGAGTCAGGGAGAGTAATTAGTCACTGTCTCTTGTCCTCTGTTGTACTGGACACGGACCCATTTGGTGGGTGAAAGGCAGCATGTTGACAAACTAGTACTGCAGGTGTTAAGTACATTTTTCTTAATGGCTAACAAACCAAAATAAAAGGTGTTCAGATAGGAAAATAAAATAAAAGCAGATTACCTTCATAAAAGTCTATGGGAAAAAATGTCAGCTTTTAAAAACACTTTGGAGCCTGTCAGCTTTTGCCTGTAGGCACTGGTAGAAGAATGACAGTCATAAGTTAGCAGGAAACCTCTGAAATATTGTACTACGCATTAGTATATGTCTTCTGGGTTGCCTGCCCACATTTCATTTACCCTTCTTTGGGCAAAATGACTACAGTTTCCCTCTAAAAAAACCTCTAGTTTTTGGTTCATGAGATTTGTGTGGCCCTCAAAGGTGGAAGCTTGTAATTCAGGCCTGCCTGTTCCGAGCTCGGGACCTCCCTAACCTCAGTAATGGGTTCAAGGATGATGTGACGGAAGCCAATCCAATCAGAGTGAAACCTGGGATTTTATGGAGCTTTTGCTAAGAACTCACTTTTTTCCCCATTGGATTTAGGCTTATAAGGGTAAATACCCAAAGCTGCTGGTAGCTGTCTTGCCGTCATGAGGTAGCTAAATAGAGAAGCCAGTATGGAGACGGGCTGCAGTGGACAGACAGAAAGCGTGCAACCAAGCTCTTGGCACTCCCTTGGTTTGCAGGATCCAGCTGGAGCTGAAATGAATCTCTTGGACTTGACAGTTCCAGGAGACAATAATTTCTCTTTTTTAGTTTTAGTTGGTTTGATTTAGGGTTTTCTGTCATTTGTAACTAAAATAGAGCAGGCTAATACATACACTTAGTTCAGTAGCTTATTTTTCTGTACAATGGGAGGTCTTGAGTAGGATTTAGTCCTTCCTAGTTCTCGTGATTGGACTAACATTTTAATTTCATGCTATTCAACAGGGTTTGAGAACTAACAGGCTCAAACATGCTGGAGGTCAGCGCATTGCATCTTTAGACTTGAAAAATTTTATATATTTTATGCAATAGAAGCTTCAGCTGAAAATCCTTTCATCACTTAACATTGAACTTTTAAAATAAATAAATATTGCCCTGGCTGGTGTGGCTCAGTGGTTGAATGCCGGGTTGAGAATCAAAAGGTTACCAGTTCGATTACCAGTCAGGGCACATGTCTGGGTTGTGGGCCAGGTCCCTGGTTGGGGGCATGTAAGAGGCAACCACACACTGATGTTTCTTTCCCTTTCTTTCTCCCTCCCTTCCTCTCTCTATAAAAATAAATAAATAAAATCTTTAAAAAAATAGAATAATAAAATAAGTGAATATCAAAATAAAGTCAACATGTGAGAAATGTGGTGGAATCTCTCCATTTTATTAGAATAGAATCTTCTAAAAGTAGGAAACGCGTACTTATTGGCCTTTCTTTTATTTCCCCAAAGTTAGGGCTGTCTGTCTTGGCGTACAATAAGTCATTTGTATCTTTCTCTGTAGTCTTCTCATTCAGGATAAAAGCGGCACATGTAACTGCCAGCCCCAGTCCACTCACTGATTTCCTCCCTGCTTTCATCTCAGCAGTTGCTAATGTCACAAATAGGCAGTCTTTGAAGTCAGAGGGAGGGGACAAGAGCAGCACAACTCCTTAACTGCACAGACACCAGAAAATGTCTTCAGAAACCACAATTTCAGCATCAAATTCGGTTCAGGAGCCCTTGCTTGAGGCAGTAGAGGTAATCCCTGACAAGTGATAGGTAAGACTCTTTCTTTCCTGTTTCTCTTAGTCCCAGGTGTGAATAGAAACCTTGTCCCTGTGTGTTCTTGGAGTGAAGTTGAAGAAAAAGAGGGACAGAGAATCTGGCCCCCTTGGGGACATCCTGTCCCCTGTGGCTGGTCTTATCCCTGCAGTCCTTTGGTGTAGCTTGAGGGAACAGGAAGGATGGAAACCAAATGGGACTTGAAATTGAGAAGAAAGGAGGAAGGGTTGAGTTTTGCTTTTTTCTCTTATGGACCCACCTTTCCATTTATGTCCTGCTTTAGAGATTGGGACACGAGCAGACGTTTGAGTGGTTTATGGATTGCTGGGAACTCTGGGTAAAGTGCATACACAAGTCTTCTGCCTTTTTGTTTATTTCCTCTGCATTATGTAGCTGGGAATAAACCCTAAACCACATGCAGTGTGGATGGGGAGAAGGAAGCAGAGGTCTTAACAAATAAATGATCTCAGGCCTTTCTCCCTCCTCCTATTCCTCCCCTTCTCCTTCCATGCATTAAAAGACTTGGGGCAGGAGGCGGTGTGGAGAATTTCTTCTGAAAAGTGCCATTGTCCACACACTCTAAGGACTCCAGTGCATGAAATCTAATTCCATACTTCATCATTTTCCTCCTTTGCTTTTCTCCTTCTTGGCCGTGTGTTTAAATTTTCCCTTTTCTTCTTTTCATTCTGTTTCTTCCATTCTCTGTCCTTATTTTTCAGTAGCTTGTTCAAGCTTACCTCTAAACAGCTTTATACAATTACTTTCTTTCTCTTCCCTCTCTCTCACCATACCTTTACTTCTAGCTGCCCTCTTTAGAAACCTCCCTTTTTTGAAATTCTCCTGAGTCCTCAGGATCTGGGCAAGGCTGCCCAGGGTGCCTGGAAAGCTGCTCGAGGGAAATGCCTTGGAAACTTTAATGGGACAGTAACATTCCAAGCTCTGCATGAATGGCCGACAATCTGCAGTGCTCCTTGGCAAGGGATTTTTCCAGAGGCCCGTCCATAATACTTGCATACCAGAACTTGGGGTTTCCAGATGTGATGCTAGGGCTTCGGGCAGTCAGTTTGCCTCCAAGAGCAAATCGAAACTTCAGTTTCTCATAATTATTGAAAAAAAAAGCCATTTCCATGACTTTTTCCTTCTTTTGTTTCCTTTCTTTTTTTTTTTTTAACTTCCAATGTGTGGCTCACATTTAGACAAAAATCAAGGCACTAACTGTACAATTATTTCCCAATTAAAGGTGTTGGGTTCCATGAACTTAATCTAGCATCCATTCATCCTCTGGCAGAGGCTCACACGTCCTCTTCATTTCTGTTTTAAATATGTAGATGCCACTTAACATGTATCTGCATATTCACGAGGAAAGCTGTTTTCTCTGCCTTTCTTCTAATTCCCAAAGTGGGTAGGGGTGATTTAACACTTACTCACAGTCCTGGCGAAGGGTCTGGTCAGTTTCTAAGGTAAAAAGTGTTCAGGAAAAGAAGCTATTAGGAGCATACACTCCGATGTGGAGGCTGTAGCCAGGCGGGCTTCTGGAGTGGGCCACAGACAGCAGAGCCTGGAGCTGGTGCAAGTGTGACATAACACAGGAACGTGAGATTTCTGTTCCAGCCCTGCAAACGCTCAGCTCTGCAAGCCTTAGAAAGTTACTGATAGAATCTGAACCTCAACTTCTCATGTGTAAAATGTCATCTGGGAATAATGCTATCCTGCAGATCTGTTGATAGGATTAGATAAACATAATGTTTATAAAGTACCCAGCACATTTGTATTTTAAACTTCCATGAAACTCACTATTAATCCGTGCCAGACTGTGTTCTGAGTACTTTGCAAATACTTACTGCTCCATTCCTCATAACAGTCCTGTGAGGTGGCCCTATTTTTATGATCCTTCCCATTTTCCAGAGGAGAAAAATGAGCTTCAGAGAGGTGACCTAATTTGGTTAAGGTCACAAAGCTGGTGACAGAATCGGACTCCCAACTCCAGCATTTAGTCACCCAATCCCTGCATGTAGCCACAGTATGGTGCATTCTGGGTAGCATGGTACTCCATGAATGCTGACACTCGTTCCTGTTTGCTGCCCATCATGTGTTTCATGATTCCCTGTTACCTCTTCTAGTTTCATCACACAGACATTGCTATTTGACCATAATGTGACTGCCTTGACATTGGGCTACTGTTAACGTTCCTGTGTTCTTAACTATTTCCCTCCCCAGTCACCCCTTAGTCCATCAACACTTACA
Organism: Phyllostomus discolor; assembly: GCF_004126475.2. NCBI lineage: Eukaryota > Metazoa > Chordata > Mammalia > Chiroptera > Phyllostomidae > Phyllostomus > Phyllostomus discolor. The sequence continues at coordinate 17,532,892 of NC_040909.2, read as the reverse complement.
TCTCTCAGTCCTCCAACAACCTTCCTCTCTCCTGGACCAACACATATTTTACAATACTGTGTAGTACATCTTTACATTTCTTCTTCCTGAATTATATCTCAATAATTTGTTAGCACATAAATTGCAGCCCACAGTAAATACGGGCAAATTTGTATTTGGGTTTAAGGGACTTGTTTTCTATAGCTACACTCTTGGCTGGCACATACATAACCTGATTTACTGTAAAATCTTCCTTGTCTTGAACTTCAAGCTGATAACCCCACCCCACCAAATACCTGGCTAAATCCTAGTCTTCCTACCTTATTCCCTTAACCCAGTGCCCATTTTGGAACACAAAATGGTAGGTTCATTCGGCTGCCAGGATGTAATGTTGGACCTGTTTTTGAAAATAGAGTGAAAATCTCTTTCTTTAGAGTTGGTCACAGGCCCCACCAGTTCCTGTTTTCCCCCTCTCCACCACCACATCCCCAACTGCAGGTTACCAGCCTGGCTGTGTGTAATGAGTGCTTCAACATTTGATTTCCAGATATCCAGAGGTTACTGAGTTTCAATCAGGTTAATGTCCCTTCCCTTGGTTGCAACTTTGCTTTTTCCTAGTCTTTCACTTGTTTTGACTCTACCATTAGTCCCAGTCCCAGGTCTAAATGGACTCTGTTTTCCCCCTGCACTGCTTGTGTGATTCCTGTCTGTCTTTGTTGTTCTGTTTCCACTGGGTCCTAGTTCCTCAATGGCTGTCGGACCCTCACTTGGACCTTGTGCCTACTGCATCCCTCTGCCATTTCTGGGCTAGACCAACATGCACTGAATGTCTGCTTCTTCTTCGGGCCCCTTGCCAATTCATGGCCTTTGTACGCACTCAACGTCTATACTCCTCGTGCCCAAAGGACTGTTCCTTCTTTTCAATGTCGTCAACTTTTTGTGACACTTGAACTAATCTTTAGGAATTACACAAGCAAAACCAATGAGAGTCCCTGCTAAATACCTCTCTCTCTTTGTGCTTTGGAATAAGTAATGTGTACACTTCCCCTTACCAAGCATTCATTGAATTCCTGTTTTTCTAGAGTGCTGTTTAGAGTGTTGTGGTAGAAACACCATTATTTCCTTCTTATGTCAGTTTACTACATATATGCAGAAGGTGGCCAAAAACACCCTACCTGGGCTTTTGGCTGAGCCCTAACACATGCAACTTGTACAAGAAAAACTATTAGTCCAGTGCCAGATGTACATCCCAAAATCTCCCAGGGAATATATGTAAATTCCAAAAAGAAACTGGAGCATGTACACTAATGCTGAAATCTTGACTATTAATCCTGACAATAGTGGCCTGCAAGTCTCGCTAATTCTAGTATCTAACTTGACATATGCTACCCAATTTCAAAAAACTAATCCCCAATAAATAACAGGATGTTCTCTGTTGACTGTATATTGCGGTTAGCAAAGATGTTTTACACCAGTGCCCAAAAGACAGGTCCTTAATGGGTGTCACTTCTGTTTTAAGCTGCAGACAGTGGGAGTAGGTAGACATCTGAAAGGCAGCTGAAGGTTTTCCTCCAGTGCCAGAGGCTTCGCTGCTGCAATGGAGTCAGATTGGAGGTGTCTAGACTCTTGGTGAGCCTGCTCCAGACTCACGTATTTATTAACAAGGAGGAAGACCTGTATGATGTTAGGTCAGTGATGTTTACCTTGCAGGGTTTTCCTGCCAAAAATTACATGGGAATGAATTAAGTTCGCTAAGAAAACTACAGAGAAATCCACCTTTCTTCAAGGGCAAAGTCTTGATAATATCTTCGCAGATTGGGAAAACTGGCTCTTTGCTTATGACTCTGGTTTCAGGAAATGAATGATGCATCCGAAAAGATAAATACTGATGGGAGCGTTCTTTCTGTTTTGATTTTTTTAATTTTATGAGGATCAGGCTTTATTTGTAAAGGATTATTTGGCCCGATTCTGTTGGTACAACACACAAGTCTTTTGAGGTGGTTTTGAGAAAAACCCCAGACTTTTCAAGTCTGAGAACAGATGGAGCTCTAAACTCACTGCATTTCACAACAGGGACACGTGTTACTATCTGCCAGTCTGTTTTCACTTCGTGTGAGATTCTCTATTCTCCAGGCAGCACAGTTTTTAAACTTCTATGGGCATACAAGCTTTGAAGTGAATGCGCTCTGCAGTTCCAGAATTTAGGGAAATGCAGACCTAGCTCTGTTCTTTAATAGTTCTTGGCAATTCTTAATTACCTTTGGGAAGCATAACCGTTTAAATATGTCATATGAGACAGGCTCTGTAGCATTTTGGTCACAAGGTATTAACATGCATAAGTCTACAAGAATTTGAAGTCAGATGCTTTGAAAAAACCAAATGAAATAATTGATTTAAACACTAAAATTTTCCATTCCCATAGCTGGCTAAAATCCACCAAATGGGAACTAGCTGGTTGTATATGAGGGCACTGTAGATACTGTGTTTTTTTCACAGCCTTAGTTGGTGTTCATGAACTTTTCAGCATTTTGGTTGTGCAGTTATTTATGCTGAATATTCACAGAGCAATCTCAGAGTATGGAGTTTAAAATCACCTCCCTCCCTCTCTGTCTCTCCTCCCCCCTCTCCCTCTTCTTCTCCTTCTTTTTTCCCTCTCTTCTTGTTTTTTCTTGTTCTTTTCCCCCCTCAAGTGATATAAACAATAAGGGGCCAAATTTAATAAAAGTTAAGTGTTGCCTTTACCAAAGAGCATGAAATTGTTTGTCTGTTTTTCACAGGCCAGGTTAACTGCATGGAACCTAAAACTTCCCGATGTTAAATTGTTAAATCACTTAACTTAAACTTATTTAACTTAATTAAATGACTCGTTGTATGTTTACTCTGACTAGCCAAAATCCTTACTGTATGTAAAACAGTTCAACTTATGTAGATACAATTGACTCAAAATGTTTTTAGAACATATCTTTTCTAGAAGAGAATGCTTCTTAGCTAGTCCTCCGATATTGACTGCTACAGTCTTAGAGATGGTACTTTGTACGGGTTCAACTACAATACTGTAAATTATTATTAACAGAGGATACACTAAAGGCTATCTGTCATTGGGTGTATCTGAACCCCAGGCAAAATAGCATTTGAAATAGTTACATATTGACATAAAGATTTTGGAATGTTCAAGGTGTTAATGAGCTTCTTTCATTTCACAATCCCAAGACTATAGTTTCCAGATCAAGTCTCCTGATTGTATCATTCTATCTCTGCTCCCCTTTGTGTTGCCCATGGAAGGCTCTAGATGCCACCTGTGACCTGAAAAGCTTTATTTGCATATTTTTCATGGAATTTGTGGCACTACTGGTGCGAGGAGGAGACTTGGGTAGAATTTTAGCTTTTAGTTCTCAGCCAAATAAATAAATCTTCCTATACTTTTGTTTCTCAGGACTTGGACAAACTGGCATTGCGTGTGTGTGTATATGTGTGTGTTTAAATGGAATGAACCATGACTGAAGTTGATTGCACTCATTAGCTATGTCTCAGAGAAAGCGCCAATTAAGCATTATGTAAAAATGTTCATGTTCTGGGGTGGAAGACTAGAAGTTATGGTCTTTGGTGCCAACTAGAGGTGGGTCTTTGGTGCCTCCCTCTATGTGGTGTGAAAGGGAAAACTTCAGACCAGTGGTTCTCACAGTGTGGTGCTTGTATCAGAAGCAGGAGCATCATCTGGGAACTTGGTAGAAATGCAAATATCAGGGCCTTTCCCCCATTGATTCTAAAGGGAGAGGAGCAAGAGCTTGAAGGAGGTATCTTCCTGCAGGTGGGCCTCTGAGTATCCCTTAAGTGATAAGCACAGGTGGCCATCTGTTCTGCCTACTCAACAGGTTGTCTGGGATTGGAAGAAATATTGTCAAGTTGTATCTCTGCCTCTTACCTGGTTTGGAAGGACTCTATTCCCATACAGCCATCCTAATTGAAAATAATTACTCAAAAGTGAACAGCCCTCTCTGTCTGTAAATTTATCCCATGGCTCAGTTAATGCAAAAACAATCTCATCCTATTTTTAGAACTTAAAAAATGGAACATAGCTTAATATCCAGTCCCTGTCCTTTGGGCATTTGAAGTGCATTTTTTTAAGAGACCATTTGCCTTTTACATTTCATGCATCTTCATGCAATTTTTTCCCCCACTAGAGTTCATTTTTAAAGGACATTTCCCAACACATGTAGCTCTATAGGAATTAATCAAGTTCTCCAATTGGAAGCATGTTGAAGCAAAGTCCCCCTTTTGCAGGAGGATAGAAAATGATAGTCCTTCGGGTACAAAATTAGTTCCTCTTAATCTGCCCCCAAGGTATACCATTTTGCACTCCAACTTGTATGGCCTGTAAACCTTAAGGAATTGTATTGTCTTTGAACATTATCTGACAAATCTCCTCTAATTAATTTAATCCCTATAGACATATACTTGTTGATCAGTATAAATCAAGGCCAAAAATACGAGCACCGCTTGGAAAGCTCTGCTTTGGGCGAGAAGACTGTTGATCTGAGTTGTTTAAAAGTCATGCAACAAAGACACTTAAAGAGGCTTTGTCCCCGTCCCACCCCCATTTTATAGGGACAGCCAGCAGACACAATACTCTTTATGAATGTGCTCATCCCTTCTAACTTCCTTCTCCCAACTGCTTATAAAAATGATTCACCTATTTAGATTTGCAGAAATAGTATTAGAATATTCAGAAGGCCAAGCGTCCTGACAGGTCACTTAATAGAGCCTAAATATTTACTGACATTAATTTTCTCTAAAGGATAGCATGGGCAAATGTCTTCTTTGTTTTATCCAGGACTTCCAGACTTGAAGAAACAATTGTCATTCTAGATCCCAGAGTTCCACGATTAACAGCACATTTTGTCAGGAAAGCCTCCCTGACACAGAAGCTCAGTGCCTTCGGCTATAGCTCAAGATCGCTGTCTCTGCTTTGCCTTTCTCATGTCTGAAAGTCTGGCAGTAAATCATCCCTTGGCTTCCCTCTCTCTTCACTAAATTATCCTGATTTCTTTCAAGTCTGTCCATCTATCTCACTTTCTAGCTTTCTCTAGTTCCCTTAGTTCTTTTTAAATTCTTTCTAAACTCTTCATATACACCAGTCAGTATTTCAGTAGGACCAAGGCATTGCTGACCTTGGTGGGTAGGTGGATTGCCTAATGATTCTTGGGTGTATATTTGTTTTTACACTCAAAGTCACAAAATCATAAACCACTCTGATTCCTTTATTCTTTCTCCACATACTTACAGGACAACTTAAACACAACACCTCTTTCCAGCCTATTCCATAGGTTAGTAAACAGCTAGAAAACCTTACTGATTGTTTTGAACAGGACAGAATTTGAAGTTACGGTGTCAACACATAATGCTTTTCTTAGGCCAATTATATCTAAAGTTGGTAAACCCTTTCCTTGCAGGGCCAGTAAATATTTTAGGTTTTGTGGGCCGTTAGTTCTCTGTTGCCAGCTACTCTGCTCTGCGCTTATAGCACAAAAACAGCCATAGACAGTATGTAAATAGATGGGTACGGCTGTGTTCTAATCCAGCTTTATTTAGGAACACTGTGAAATTTGAATTCATATCACTTTTACATCACAAAATATTATTACTCTTTCAACCCCCCCCCCCAATCATTTAAAAACTGTTTAAAAAATCTTAGCTCATGGGCAGTATAAAAACAGAAAGCTGGCCAGATCTGGCTTTCAAGCTATGGTTTGCTGACCCCTGATTATATGAAAAGGACAGTTTTATTTAAGTACTGAAAACACTTATCAAGATGCAGCATCTCTCTTTCTCCAGAAGTTGTTTTTTTGGTCTTTCTCCCCTGAATTTACTACTGCAGTCTTCTGTGAATCAGACCCATTTTCCCACTGTTTTCTGATGCCTTTTCTGGCACAAATTTAATGCTGCTAACTATATTCCTCACAGTAAAATGCCTGGCAGGTGTTCAAACAATGCCAAGTGAGTGAATGAATGAATGAATGAATGAGTCAGAAGGGAGATGGGGAGAAAGGAAAAGAGAGACTACTTAAAATGGAGACAGCTGTGAAATTGGTAAAGAGGAAAAATAAAAACAGGTAAGCCTTTTGAAAGAAGAGAGCATCTACAATATTTTCTCTCATCTCAGGACTTTTATATTTTGAACAAAGAAAAAACGTTGAATATAATTCTGTTGTTTCTCTACTTTTCTTTTAGTATTGTCTCAGATTTGTGGGCAAGTTTTAATATGAAAATTTGTATCCATATTAGGGTGTAAACACCTATGCTATTTTTAATAGATGCTATCCAGTTAGTGAAGTTATGTTCCTCTATGTGGCTGATTTCTTCATATATGAATCTCATGTTAAATCAAATGAGGTTATTGGTGGAAATTTACCTGGCACCAACTGCTTTGGCAGCAATAGACCTAACACCAACACATGAATGGCAGCCCAGCAAATGCTTACTCTTTCTAAAAATTAAAAATAATTTTTTTGATTACAGTGGGCATATAATATTATATTAGTTTTAGGGGTACAAAATAGTAATTATACTTTTATATAACTTATGAAGTGATCACCCCAACAATTCTAGTACCTATCTGGCACCATACACAATATTACAATATCATCACCTATATTCCCTATGTTGTACTTTAGTGAATGGGATGTGGTACACATATATATAATGGAATATTACTCAGCCATAGAAAAGAATAAAATCTTGCCATTTACGGCAACATGGATAGACCCAGAGCTTTTATGCTAAATAAAATAAGACAGAAAAATACAAATACCATATGTTTTCACTTATATGTGAAACTCAAAAATCAAAACAAACAAACAGATATAACAGAAACAAACTCATAGATACAGAGAACACTTTGATGGTTTCCAGATTGGGAGGGGGAGTAGGGGCAGTTGCTGGGGGAATGAGTGAAAACTGGGAGGAGATTTAGATGTACAAATTGCAAATGCTTGCTCTTGATAAGAAGACCTAGGGAAGAGAATGTGGGCAAATCTAAATAAATGCTTCTCTGTAACTGAAAATGTGCCTTCCAGCATATATTCTTTGTATCATAAACACTATCATCATATAAATAAACATATTTAGAAAAATATGCGTGATTTAATCCATCTAATATGGGATATGAAAATCCATCCTAGTCCATGAAAATCCCTTTTTTTTAATGAATTAAACCATTTAGGGCATTGCAAATGTATATTAATATTATTGTACCTAGTATTTCTGTAGGTATTTATATAAATTTCCCTGGTCATTTTGACATTGGAGAAACAATGCTGTTTTGAAAGACATAATAACATGTACTGTGGCTTCACTGCTTTAAGCCTATATTAAGCAATATGTTGGAAAAGTTTCTTTAAGTAAAATAGAAAATCTGCCAGGGTGTTTTGTATTCTATAGAATGCGACCAGCTGTCTCTGGAAGGGTTTAGACTCTTTTAAAGAGTGAGAGAACAACCCAATTCATATCCATTAGAACAACTATTGTACCGCATTTGCACAGGCTTGACTTGGTCCGGTTAAATGAGGAGCAAGCGAGCTAACAGATCCATTAGATAAGCTGGCTAAGGCCACTACTTCTATTCCACATTGAGGGAGATTTCACTGGGAAGAGGCCAGGTTCACCATTCCGGTGCTTTCCAGGTTAGCTCTGCGGAAGTCAGATTCCATAAAATTCAACTGAATACAGGGTTCTGTAGTGAAAGGCAATTAGGAGACCTTATGAGATATATACTTCGCCATGGAGATTCCTAGGACACACTGACACGGGAAGCGCTCTGAGCTGTCCTGCAGGAGATAGCTAACATGGGAAATACTTTTGCTAGGGTTCTGTTATCCACTGTGCACATGAGACTAAAACGAAGCGGCACTTTGTTACCTAATTTCTTACTTCAACCCCAGACGTTCGGTTGTGGAAATGCCTCAAGAAGATCAAATCAAAAGTTAAAGAATATTTTACCTTTAAAGAAATGTATCTTCTTTGTTTAGAGGTGAAAGCTATAATTTTTTCCTGATTTTAAGTGCTTATGAGCTTGTGTATTCTAAACTTCGAAGTTTTTTCTTTTTTTAAAGGCTTTTGAGGAATTGGCAGTAGAATGAGAAATAAAAAACTACCTCTCCAAATTCTTTGAGAAATGCCAAAATGTCTCCATTTAACTGGGTCAGCTCTAAGTGAGGATTGTTAACCCACAGTTATAGTTATGCAACACCCCACAGCCCCTCTGGGTATATTAAGGGATGTTGCAGAAATAATGGAAAGAATTCACTTTTGTTCACTTCCATTTATAGGATGAATACACAACACATGGCAAGAAGTGTGTTTTGAAAAGATAGGGTGTGGTAACGTCCAAAACATTCTGGATTGTGAGCTAGCGCAGCGTTTTTCAGCCCTAACACTATTGACTGACATTTTAGGATAGACAGTTCTTCGTTGTGGGGGCCTTCCTGTGCATAGTAGGAAGTTTAGCAGCATCCCTGGCTCCTGTGTACCAGATGCTAGTAGGTTCCCCTACTCCAGCAGTGACAATGGCAAATGTTTCCAGACAACATCAAATGTGCCCTAGGAGGCAGAATCATCCCGGTTGGGAACCACTAGGCTGGCAGCTCTGCTGTGGGGCCCCTTGGTTAGCTTGTCACCTGGTCACCTGGCAGCTTTTCCATTCCCACAGGCTTTATGACCTGAGCTTTAACCACTCCCCGAGCACCCGATCATTCATCTGGAAATGAACTCCAAAATATGACTTTGTAGTTATGAGCTTCCTGCTCATATTATTACTACATTCTTTTAAAATAAATTCCTATTCGGGAGAGACCTATTTCAGTATTATGACATCCAAATTGTATATAAGGCCTCAGTTTCTAGTGTTCCTGGGGCAGAGCCTGAAACAAAAATAATTTAGGTGTCATAACCTCTAATATAGTAATTCAATTATAGGATAATGTCTTTTAGAATTTTAAATACATAAGACCAAGGGATGAAATACGGAAAACACTCTGAGTGGTGTCTGAATAATTTCTTTAAATATGTGATTTTTATAAGTGAATATTTATTTGCATGAGAAAGGGCATGAATATAGTTCACTTTTTTCCATAAAGCTAATTCTTTGTCAGATTAAAGAAAATCAGTTCCTGAGCACACTAACAACAGTGACAAATAAAGTCTTTTCAACAATGAACTTTTCACCCCGGATTCTTGGATCCACATCTTTATTTCTACTGAAAGGGATTTGGATGATTAAAAAAATTAAAAATGTGGACTAGCAGGAACAAGTTATAAAATTAATGCTGTGGATCTGTGAACTTGGAGAGGTCACGTATGTGTACCTGAGTTGCTTACAAGGCACTCCTTTGGAGTAATTTTTTAAAAGTGAATCAAATTCCTGTTATGTTAACAACAACCTATGTAATGTTTAAATTATCTTTGTTGATATTTTTTCGTTCGACTCTTTTCCTCTCCTGGTTATTTCCACCTTTCAATTTTACTTCTTATTATTCAAATCAGAACATGAGGAGAAAGAAACCATTCCAAAAGAAATCCACTGAGCAAACACTGATTTTGTTTTGCACACCAATGTGAGTGTGCACACAAGATAAAGAAAACAAAGAGAAAGGGAAAGGAAGTGAGAGAAAACACTAAAGTGCACTAAAAATATTTATAACTGAAAATGTGTGCCTCACAGTATAGCCCTTGGTACTCTATTAAAACAAATTTTTTAAATGAAAAGAGAACATTAGCCTTTATTTTAAAAAATATTATCTTCACCACATGCTTATTGATTTTAGAGGGAGGCAAAGGGAGGGACAGAAAGAGGGGGAGACATGTGGATTGGTCCCTTCCTGCATGTGCCCCAAAAAGGGACTGAAGCCACAACCTCAGTGTGTGCCCTGACTGGGAACTGAACTCTTGCCCTTTTGGGTCACAGGACAATGCCCCAACCAACTGAGCCACACTGGCCAAGGCAAGAACACTAAGCTTTAAATGAGAGTAGGTGTGAGAACATAAGGCCCACTGCACTGGCTGGGCTAGACCCTGGCATGACCTGCGGCAGGAGTTCTTGGTTCTCTGCAGGCTGAGTTGGCAGTAGCATGAGGCCCCTTTCTGCTCAGTTGCTGGGACAACTGAGCAAAACCAAGCTGAGCTGCTCTATGGGTGTGAGCTGTCAGGTCTGTGGGCACATGGCACCCATCATTTGGGATTTGATTCCTCTTCTGAATCAGCAGGACTGGCCCTGAAGATGATACAGTGAAAAATTTACTATTCTTGACAAACAGACCCATTCTTTGCCATTTGTTTCCTTTGGGACCTTGGGCATCATCTCATTTTGTTCACTAGACTTTGTGCAAGATGCTATGGGAAATACAGAGGTAATACACAGTCTCTGTGTCTTAGGAGCTTATAATACATAAAGCCCTCTTTGGGTAAAAAGATGATTAAAAAAAGGATTAAAAAATCAGGGCACCATCTTTTCTTGAAAAAAGAAAAAGTTGGAGAGCTGTGTTCAGGAGGCGACGCTATTTATTCTGCTTTGCATTTAGAGTCTTTGATCTTGCTAATGGTGTTCAGGCTGAGAACAAGGAATGACTGAAGCATTATTTTAATGCCTATCTTTAATTTTCATTTACTTTGCATGCCTGCTTCCTAGTTTGGGAGCAAAATTAGTAAAAAACCAGATTAGAATTTATAAACCTTTTCTGAAGTCTTAATAAATTATTGTGAAATGATCTGAAAAATATATTGAAATGGTCTATTGAACATATATTCAACGTATTAGAATATCTCTTCTGCTAAACGATTTGCTTAGCAAGAGCAGGTATATGTCTTATTCATCATTGGAATCGGAGTGGCCTAGCTCAGTAGACATTCAGTCAATGCTGGCCTGAACCAGGCTTAGAAAAGTAACATGTGAGTCTAAGATCAGTGGAATGCACATCTATTTGAGTAAACAAAAATGGGGTCAGGTTAAATAAAAAAGTCACATTCCCACTGCCCAAGAGATGACTGAGGTGACTCATCATGTCAGGTTATCTCAGAGGTTAGCACTCCAAAGGTACAAAGAAACACATTTATTTTCCCTTTGAACGCTTCTTTTTTTTGCCTGGAGAGAATGTGATTGGCTTGCCCTTTCATTCTTTTCATTCCGTCAGGCGAGAGAAGATCCATATATACAGCACACCTCTGTTGCTATTTATTTATTTCCACCTGATCTTGTTTCCAGAAGGACTGGACTTGAAAAACTCCAGTAAGGATTATGTACCTAGTCACTGTGCTGGCCTGAGCCTTCTGGTCCGCTTGCCTGGTCTTACCTTAAGAAACTGTGTGCTGAGCTGGTTTCCAACTCTAGTTGCTAACAACATGTCAGGTAAATAATAAATGAGGTAACATATGTATTTCTTACATTCATGGAAGAGTTATTTTGAATAAATAATAAAGCGTTCAGACGACAGTGAGAGGTTAGAAAGGATTGTTTCCGTCAAGCTTTCCAGTACCTCTGGTACATAACAAACAGATTTAACTCAAGCAATTTCTTCTGTCACCAGGAACCGTTCTTTCCTACCCACTTTGGGTGGAAGGAATGAAGAGTAAAAATATGGTTTCTACCCGTAAGTTCAGAAAATGTTGACAAATCACCAGAAATTCAAGGAAATGATACTGAAAACACTGTTACTCAAAAATGGTTGCATTGTAATACTCAAAAACTTCCTTTTGTTGATGCCTTTCCAGATGAAGCAGACTAAAAAATTTCACTTCCCTGCATTCTAAATTCCTTTAAATCTTGAATCATCAGCTCCACCTTCCTAATACTACATTATGTGTGTGGATGCATGCGTGTTTAATTAATACATTTAAGTACAGGGAAGGCACATGTGGCTTAGTTCAAGTAAAAATTTAAAGTTTCTCTATAACATTGGTATTGTCCTAAAGCAGGGACCAGCAAATTTTCTCTGCCAAGAGTCAAATAGTAAATATTTTGGGCTGTATGGGCCAGACCATTTTTGTTGCAACTACTCTGTCATGTAGTCAATAGTAGAAAACCAACAGACGTATTCCTATAACCTTTCATTCACAAAAGCAGGCAGCAGGCCGAGCGTGCCTTACAGGCCTGCAGTTCACCCTCAGCTAATGAAACACAAAGTGGATGACATGGGAAGGAACTCACCTGTCTATACAGCAGCCAGTCATCTGGGCATAAACACATTTATAAGCAAGTGCAACTTGAAGATATGTTTACATTCCTCGAGTGCTAGATATAATCCCCACAGGGGTGTCCAACATTTTGGTGTCTCTGGGCCACACTAGAAGAAGAGTTGTCTTGGGCCACATATTAAATACATTGTGACACATAGTCACACACACAAAAATCTCATAATGTTTTAAGTAAATTTATGATTTTGTGTGGGGCTGCATTCACAGCCAGCCTGGGCTGCATGTGGCCCGCGGGCCATAGGGTGGACACCCCTGCGCCTCGACCATGTATGAGTCAGTTGTTGTGACCAAATAAGAAAATAGTGCCTTCATCACCATGAAATATTGTCCTTCCCCCTTCACATCATTCCCTTAGGTGTTCCTTCTCTTTTACTTAACTGCTTGGGGATAAACCTTGCTGTTAAGAAGGACTAGAGGTTTGTTGCCACAATGACTTAGCATCCTCAAGCCCCTTCCTGCAGCTCTTGAAAAAGCTCCCAAGCTCAGCTGGCGACCTGGGCTGGCTCTCTCTGTTCCTGTGGGTTAGAGCGGATATCACATTTCTAATGGATTAGCTGACTACTGGGAATGCAAAAGGGTTTTAAACTCTCTTCACTTCTAAATGCAGCACATAAATGGAGTTCTATGAATATTTCATTTGAGTACAAGACCCTAAGTTCTTTGCAATTAGTTCAACTGTTGCTTTCAGGAGAGAGAGAGTATTTCCTTTGAGTGTTCTAGGACTCATGGTGCCCTCTGTTTTTCTCACTGTGGAACTTTCCATGAGCTGGGTCATGACCACTTTTATAAAATGTTCAGAACACATTCCTCTTTGAGTACACCAACCACATGTCTTCTCTCAGTCTTTCAGAAGGAGATGGAGCCTTCAGGTACATTATCTCTTATGTCTTCCATTAGCAGCCTTGCTGGTGGATCCCCACCGAACCCAGGACTCAGGTTTGCTGAATGCACTAGCAGTCTCTGCTGCAAAATTCACCTGCTTTCTTTTCTAGTCAAATAAGCAGGTTATTAGAGCTGCAGTCTGGCTTGAAATTCTAGATGCTCTCCTTTGGTCTTCTAATTCAAAATACTAAAATAATGACCTGGTACTAGTACGTTCTCAGAAATGCTCGACTAAATAAATTCAAGGTTCTAATCCTTGTTCTTTCTCTAAAGGTGTAATCTTGAGTTAAACTATCCATCTTTCTGTATGAGTCTCCTCATTTATGACACAAGAGATTTTTATAAGGTAATGTTAGGTCCCTCGTGGCTCTCAAATTTGATGTTTCTCTGGGCTCAATGCTTTGCTAGGTCCTGAAATGCCTATAAATTATTAGAACTCCATGACTTCTAGGAAGTAAAACATTAATTAGGAAGGTAATGGGAACATGTAAAATAGGCACGGAAAATAAAATGCATCATATAATCAAGAATGCCTAGTCTTGTTTCAGAAGAGACAGGTCATTGTGAATGTGAAAAGAATTGATAGAAAAGAAGAATTTTAAGTAAGTCACTAATATAGAAATCAGGCTGCTAAAAAGAAGAAAGAAGAAATTTCCAGGAGCCATTAAGGGAGGAAAAAAACTATTGGAAATACATAAGAATACTAGGAAACAGTGTGGTTTGTCCTAAAAAAAATGGGAATTTGGTAATCATGAATTTAAATTCTTTATGGGCATTGCAACTGTTATGCTGCAGACTGGTTCTCTTCCCTGTTTTTGGCCAATTCCCTCTTTCCTTCCCTCTCTTCTTCTCTCCTTTTATTTTTATTTTTAATTTTAAAATAAAATAGCTTTCAGATTATTTTATTCACCACATGTTTTTGAGCACCTAATACACACATGAACTCAGGCCCTATTTGTCACTTGCTCTGGCTGTTGCAGCCACTGTCTTAACTTTCTGTCTCCAGTTTGCCCCCAGGCACCTCTAAAATTTCCACAAGGCAAGTCTGGTCATGTCATTGTAGCTTCTTCCCAACACTGAGGACATAAGAAAAGCCCTTTGCATTAGCATATCTGGCCCTTCGAGCTGGTCTCCAGCCACTTACAGCTTCAGGCCCCATCACATCTCCTCCTCTCTTGTGCATCAATAAAACCTGATTTCTCTCAGTTCCCTAAACATGTCGATTGCTCCCCATATTCCCCAACCAAGTCCTGTATCCTCTTTTCCCTCATTTCCTCCTTTCCCTAACCCAGTTAACTTTTCCCAATCTGGGTCACTTTCTCTTCCTGGCTTATTTAGTAATCTTCTACTCTTCGTACACTGACATTATTTGATTCCAACAACTGGATGGTTGTCACGAGCGTATGTTCATGATGTAGTCTTTCTTTTTTTTTTTAAACTTGCTGTGTTTTTTTTTTAAAGATTTTATTTATTTATTTTTAGGGAGGGAAGGGGGGTGGAGAGAGAGAGAGAGAGAGAGAAAGAGAGAGAAAGAGAGAGAGAGAGAGAGAGAGAAACATCAATGTGCGGTTGCTGGGGGTTATGGCCTGCAACCCAGGAATGTACCCTGGCTGGGAATTGAACCTGGGACACTTTGGTTCCCAGCCTGCGCTCAATCCACTGAGCTACGCCAGCCAGGGCTCATGATGTAGTCTTTCCTGTAAGGCAGCTGGACAACTGCTCAGCTAGCTGCCTGCTGAGCAGCCTGGCACCAAGGAAGAGACAAGAGTCACACGCAGTAACTATGCTGTTCACTCAGCTTTTATCCAATACAAGTTCACTCAAAGTAGAATATCACATACATTAATGTCCTACTCACACTCTAGCACTCTAAGAAAAATAACACACACACACACACACACACACACACACACACACACACAACAACAACAATCAATGGGGAATGAGGAATCCGAGTCCCAGAATCTCAGTCTGCAGGTCCCAGAGGCAGCATGGTGAGCAAGGGAGCTGTCAGAGTCTTGCAAGGAAGGATCTCTCGAGCCAGGTGGCCAACAGGGTAGACGAAGTCCTTAGTCCAGCAGGGCAGAGCCTCCAGTGGCTGATGCCAAGGGAGATCATGTGGTATGGAGCAGCACTCTGGTGTGTAGAACTCACCTGTCTCAGTAGCAGTCTGGAGCATGCCTCAGTTATACCTTGAAAGTGGTGGACTCCAGCCTTCTGGGTTTCTTGATAGATGACTTGGCACCCTTGATAGCAAGTGGGGAATTTCCCCAGAAGCTTTTCAGTGGGTTGTCCCAGTCTGCTGACATGGCTATTCTGACCATGTATGCAGGTATCTTGGTGTGTCTTCTTGCATGACATGTCTAGCATGACATACATAGTTTCTCTCTTGAACCAAAGTGTCATGGCTGACTGGCAGGCATCTTGGTTGACATGAGTGCCTCCACTTTATTTTATATACTTTATGCTATCGTGACTGGACCAATGCCATTTTATTGGTCCTGCTCTCCACACTGGTGATTCCACAAGAGGAAAAATTGGGCCTTTTCAGTTTTGAATTCCAGCACCATCTGTGGTACATAGCCATGCACAATAAATATTGAATAAATATCCAGTCCTCTGCACCGAGGTACAAAGTTTGAAAAAGAGTGCACATTCTTTCCTTTACAAATTTAAGTTTCTTATGTTTTCACAGAGTTATAGCCCTGGCTTTGCTGATGTAGCACACTAGTTGGTTTTCTTTCTCATTTGAATCTCATTTTGAGCATATATTTTCCTCTGGTCTATCTGCTAATGTCTGCTTAGCTCCATTATTAATCTTGTAATGATTGTTCTAATGTATTCAACATAGGATGTCTTAACAATTTTCTGTAATTTGTACCATCACCATCTGCTGTCTCGTGGTGGTGGATTCTGGAAATTATTGTGGGTTTCCATTAGTGGGAGAGTCTTTTTGGATTAAAGCAATGCGGTACTTCTCTTTCATAACGTGCTCGCCACAACAACAGGACAACATAAGACCTTCCATGGCAACATCTGCAGAGAAATAAACCCTTTTGTGTGTGGAAGCATCTGTTTCCCATATATCTCTAAATTGTTAGGACACGCATTTCCTAGTATCTTTGTTTAGCACAAATAAATATATTTTCCACAGGATAGTTAAAGAGATAGGAATAAACCATCTATATACACATACCCTCTGTATGCTTTAAATATGAATAGATACTAAAAACACCTTGAATAAGTGATTTATTCCAAGTTTATAATCATTTACTGCATTTTGGTAAGACCTGGATAGCAATCAAATACATATTTGGCCTCTTTATTATTTTTATTTTAAGTTATTTTCTCTCTATTAACTTTTTTTATTTATTTACTTTTAGTTGTAAAAGACATCATTACAGTGACTAGATCTCCACTTGGACTTTGATCTTCAACTTAGTCCCCTTCTCCAGGTACATAGTTAGAGCTTTGATATGTGTGTTTGCAGACCCTTTCCTGTGCATTTATAAAGATACAGATATATAGGTATATACACGTTCATAAGTATTTTCATAATACACACACGTATAATTTTACAGCTTGCTTTGAATAATAATCAGTATATCAGTAAATACAGAATTATGTGGCTCCCTTTAAAACCATCACATCATATTTTCAGGATGTATGGTGGAGACATCTGGCTGAGAGTACCAAAACTCTTCCAACTGTAGCTTCAACAATATAGACATCTGTTATTTCACTTACAAGAAAACTGAAATTAGGTATTTCCAGGGCTAACTCGGCAGCTCAACAATATTGTCCAGGGACCCAAGTCCTTTTTATCTTTCTTAAACATCCTCACACATCAGCTTTTGTCCCTCATGGTTTGGTGCTGTTTTGTTTTTTGACTACTTCAGGCTAGGCCTCAGTTCATACTGCATTTAAAAGCAAGAGCAAGAATGCCAGGATAAAATACCTTTCCTTTTACTAGGAAGCCCAACATCCTTCAGTACCTTTCCCAATACATCTCACTCATGAGAACTGGGTCACTTCTACACCTGCTACACAGGAAGGTGGGAATGTGAATATTCAATGAGGGGGAACCGAGTAGTCATCACTGGCTTTGACTTACAATGATCTATCATTGAGACCTCATATATTGCTGCAAACAAGACTTCCCTGGTTATAGAGAGGAAGAAAAGGATGCCTAGTGGCTGGGCAGCAAACACAGTCTGCCATAGAATGTAGTTATTGAATTTTCCATGTTCACTAACATTTGGATGATATCTAATCTTTGTTATTAACAACAGTTTTACACTGAAAATTATTGCACATGCTCCCTTGTTCGTTTGTGGTTTTATGTCTCTTATGGGAATATAATAACAGGAATGGATGCTATAGGATATGCAATATTTTCATTTTACTTTAAACTGCCAATTTTTTAAATGGTTGTACCATTCTATGCTCCTTCCAGTAGTCTATGGAAATATCTGTCTCACATATGAAGCTGGACTTATAAGCAACTGTCTGCGCCTCCTTCTTTGTTCTTAGCGCTCCAGCTGCCGCGGGTGTGCTGAGCCCCACTTCAGTTTGCTGAATTCCCAGGCATTTCTCAGACACTTACCTGGATGTCTCACGGCTGCTCTAGGATCTGAGAATTCCTCTCGCTCATGGAGTTTCTTTTCTGCCAAATCCCCCCCCATGCCGACAGATTCACCATCTGTTACACGTGCAGTGACTGAGGCCTCCCTAAAACTACTCTGTTAGTTTTATTTCAACATCCAAACAATTGCCAGTTTATTTTCAGAGCAGTTTTCCACTCGGAAGATCCTCGTTTAAGCTCCAGTCGTTCCCTCACGTTAATATCTGCACCCTGAATGCAGATGTCCTGGAAGCAGCCTATCCTTATTTGCCTTCCATCGGCCATCAGTGTGTGAATGTCCTCCGGGCCAGGTACTTCCTCATTATGTCAGTGGAAACTACAGATATTAGGATGGATAGCGGATCAGTGAGGGGGTGAGAGAATTAGAAAACAATGGCTCCTCCACCGACTAGCACAGAACATCACCAAGGAAGCCGTAGCAACAGGCTTCTCACTGTCCAATCACAGAGAGCAGCTTGTTCCTTCATTCAGTAAATCCCCAAGTAGAGACATGACTCTACAGGGCCCTTTCCCACAATGTTTTCTTTGATCTCTCTCTCACTCTCTCCCATTTGTGACAAGTTTTAGTTTGTTTGTTTGTTTATTTATTTATTTATTTTTGGACTTTTTTGGTTACTTCTCCTATTTCTGCTAACATTTTTCCCCCCACTGAGTAGAAGGCAATGTAGCCAACAGGATGGATAGCATGTGTTCTGGGGTTGGGGATATTTATTTTTGAAACTTGGTTTCACCATGTGCCAGCTCCAGCCCAGAGTCCCCAGTTATGACCTCACAGATGGTTGTGAAGATAAATTAAATAATGTACACAAAGTGCTGGGCAATGATGAGCTACTGTTCTCGGTCTCTCTTATTCACTCTGTACATATATGTGTTTATATGTTTTATATGTGTTTTATATGTTTTATATGTGTTTTATATATATTGAGAGAGAGAGAGAGAGAAACTGTGAGAAAGAGAAAACTGTACTTTTTTTGCCAGTTATTTGGTTCTTGTTCTTACACTTTTCTAAGAGCCTGCTCACTTCTCTCTCATTCCCTGGAAGCTATAAAGACTCCTGAGCAAACTCCCACTAGATTACAGCTACAGGAAGAGCAGAGGTGAAGAAAACCATCATGGATGGCTCTAGGTGGATCATGCCTGTTTTCTAATCACAGAAGTACACATATCTATGTCCAGTCATGTGTCACTTCACAATGGAGGTACATTCTGAGAAACACATCACTGGGCAATTTTGTCTTTATGTGAACATCATGTCACAGGGCACACTCACACAAACCTAGATGTATAGCCTATCACATACTTCTCCTAGGCTTCAAGCCTGTACAGAATGTCCCTATACTGAATACTGTAGTCAATTATAATCCACTGATAAGTATTTGTATATCTAAGCATATGTAAACAGTAAAAATACTGTGTAAAGGATTAAAAAGGGTATCCCTGCATAGGGCATTTGTCATGAATGGAGCTTGTGGGACTGAAAGTCGCTTTCAGTGAGTCAGAGAGTGAGTGGTGAGTGCGTGTGTGGCCCTAGGACATTGCTATGCAGTGCTATGGACTTCATAAGCGCTATACACTTAGTTACACTAAATTTATTGAAACCATTCTTATTTTTTCAATAGTGAATTAACTGAGCTTACTGTACCATTTTTACATTATAAACATTTTATTTTTTAACTTTTTAACTCATGCAATACTACTTAGCTTAAGACACAAACACATGATACAGCTGCACAAAAATCTTTCTTCATATCCTTATAGTATGTTTTTCTCTATTGAAAACTTTTGTATTTGTATTTGTTTACTTTTACACTTTTTGTTAAACACTAATACATAAACACATACGCGTGCACATGTGCACGCACACACACACATTAGCCTAGGCCTACACAGAGAGGGTCAGAATCATCAATTGCTGAATCTTCCAGCTCCACCTCTCGTCCCACTGGGAGCTCCTCAGGTGTGAAAACACGGGTGCCGCCATCCCCCATGATAACAGTGCCTTCTGCTGGGACACCTCCTGAAGGGCCTGCCTGAGGCTGTCCTTGAGGAGGTGTCACTCTTTCCAGAAACACGTCTATGGTGGTTTGCTTAGTTTCTTTCTTTTTTCCATTATACATTTGCTTATAAGCACATAATGCACGAAGAACATTCCTCTCTATTAATGAAAACCTTTTGGTGTTGCGGTCCATTTTCAGACGTTTGAAAGAGCTTTTTGAGGTCTGCCAAAGCTTTTACTAAACGTTTACTGTGAATTTTTTTGAGGGTTCTTTTTCTTTTCCTAAAGTTTCCTTTTCTCCCTTCCTCAGCTACGCATTCCCATTCCAGTTCCATCATTACTGATTAGTCAATTAATTCCTCAGGATCCACCTCTAAGAGCTCCTCAATATCATCCTCATACACACCCAGGTTAAAGTTGTTTGCTGTGTCAACCACAGCCTTATTGATTTGTGCAAACTTCACGCTAAAACATTACAAAGGTTATATCACTAGACGATAAGCATTTTTCAGCTCCATTATAATCTTATGGGACCACTGTCAAAAATGTGATCCATCGTTGACTGAAATATCATTATGAGGTGCATAACTATACACATAGACGGTATATTATGTATTCACACATGTATTTGAATTTACACATACTCAGTTAAACCCTTTAAACCACTTTTCCATATTTGAAATGTTATCTTGTATGGATTAACGTACAAGATAACAAGTGAACTGGATTAGTGACAAACACTGGAGAAAAAAGAAACCAAGAAATGTGGGAAGCTAGTTTTTTGTTTAAGACTGTAGGATGAGATATAGTTGCATAGCACTTGTAAAAATGATAATTACACTTAATTAGCAAGGTTACCTTAAAGGTGAATGTACTAGTTAGTATTGATTAACCAACTTTCGCCTTTGTATTAGTATACTACCATAACAAAATACCATCGATTGAATGGCTTAAACAACAGGACTTAATTTCTCGCAGTCTTGGAGTCTGGGAAGTCCAAGATCAACATATAGGCCAATTTAGCTCCTGATGAGGGCTCTCTTCCTGGCTTGCAGATGGCTGCCTTCTTGCTGCCTCCTTATGTAGGAGGTGGCGCAGAGGGACTGGAGAAAGAGGAAGCTCTCTGGTACCTTGTCTTTTGTGGACACTAACCCCATCATGGAAGTTCACCCTCATGATCTTATCTAAACCCAATTACTGGGCAGAGGCCCCATCTCCAAATAGTATCACATTTGGGGGTTAGGGATTCAAAGTATAAATTGGGAGAGAACGATTCAACCTGTAGTCCCATACTTGAAAATTAACTTTTCCCTTTAGATAACCCCAGGTCTTTATTCTTAGCCTTCTGGTTGTTTGTTTGTTTGTTTGTTTGTTTGTTTTGACTTGGTTCCTTAGGAATATCATCTTGAAAATTAATTTCAGCTATTTGTTTTTTGTGTGTATGCATGATAAAAAATATGCTTCTCTAACCTACAATTTTCTAACTTTATTTTTAGATGTATCCATCTGTTGTCTGTAGGGCATTTTCAATGGGATGTTCTGTAGGTAGATGGAGCAAAATACTGATAGATATGTTACTTTTTGTACCAAAACACTATTTACTTCTTCTCTATCGATCTCATCAATATCACTGTTTTATAGACCTGCCATTTTAGTGATCTTTTCCTCCCTTTGACTTTCAAAATCAATTTGTTTTTGCTTTTGTTTTGTAATCACATGAAGAAATATAGTAATTGATCCAAAGCCTTTTCTTTCAGTGCATTTCTATTTTCACAGTCTTATGTAAGTTGTTGGAAAAAGTACAGAGATAAATAAAAAATTGACAGTCTAAAACAAGTTTTGTAACTATTACAAACCAAATCCTGGCCACTGCCTATTTTTGAAAATAAAATTTCATTGGCACTCAGCCATGCCCATTCGCTTACTGGTTGTTAATGCTACTTTTACCCTATAATGGCAGAACGTAATAATTGCTACCAAGACTATATGGGCCACAAAGACTAAAATATTTACTACCTGGCCCTTTATAGAAAAAACTTTGCCCAGCCACTAATCTAAAATATGGTAGAATGTTTGTATGATTGTGTGTGTGTAAGATAGTGTAAGATATAAATGCTTTGCACAAACACACATTCTAACACTTTCTAACTTTGATGTACCTGCCACACATACAAAAAGATACGTGACCAAAGATATGTTACAAAATTATGTGATAGTAAAGATGAAGGAGCAATTAATATCTGCTGAGGACTACAAACTGGATAGGACTTCACAGAATAGCTCACATTTTGGTAAAACATTGGACAAATTAGAATGATTTTGGTACCAAAGGGTTAGTAGAAACATTCTTTAAATAAACATTGACTGAGTATCCACTGAAATAGTCATGCAGATGGAACTTTTACTTAGGATGAGAATCTGTCAGTCCCCTGCCCCTCCAGCAGGACCTCATGCATAGTAACGCAACAATAATACCTGTTATTTAGTTAGCTGTTCTACAGCATGCACTGTAACAATCTGGAGAAGACGTAATTTCTGGCAGAATTTCCTGGAGAGAATGATATTGAAACTACATAGTGGGTAGAACAAATCTTGGGTGTTGATTACCATTTTTTTTTTCACTGAGATTCAATTGTTCCACTAGCCTTAATTCTCTGAGACCCAGTTCACTTTTTCAATCTGTAATGATTTTTCATGGCTGGTAGAGACTACATTGTTTGCTTTAGAATGAAAACTCCCTATGGTCTGTGTCCTTTGAAGTAGGAACTCAGTAAGTGGCACTAATATTAGAATAAGCTTGATGCCAAGGGCAAACCACTCCTGGTACTTGGCCACACTTTTGCAGCATGGAACAGTAACTTTATAGAATTTTCCACTAATAAGCTACTCTTATGTCTTTGGCCGATGGGAATTTAATTTTTTGAATACTGGACCTAATTGAATTAGCTCATCACCTTAAGCTTATACTAATATCCTTGGTGATAGCCTTAAGCTTTCCACCTTCTTAACTCAGTCCATTTGCATGGCTTTAGTTGATGAATTCTTAAGTTTCTCGCTCACAGTTTTCTGCTGAATGCCAAATCCGCAGTCCTGCACAGAGTAGACACAAGACATCTCAGCTTCAATATGTTCACAACTGACTTTATCATCTTTTACACCGTCGTACATCATAATGATAATCGTGTGTGTGTGTGTGTGTGTGCGCGTGCGCACTCCCTAGATTAATGAATGGTGATGTCATCTATCTCCTGGGAATCATCTGTGATCCTTCACACCTTTCCTGCCACCTCTGATCCCCAAGGGTTCTAAAAGCAGCCCCTCCTAAATATATCTCAAGCCTATCTTCTTGCACTTACATTAATTCAGACCACCATCACCTCTTGTCTGTGCCCCTGAATGCCTTTCCTAAAGTTAAATCCCCACCCTTTAGTCTGACCTTGCTCCATCCATTTTCCAGGGATTCCCAGAGTATCTACTATTAAATGCAAATCCAATCGCCCACGTGAGTGAAATATTTCACTGGTTACCGTTTCTTTGTTCCCTGGGTAAAAATTTAACTCCTAAAGTCCTCTGGACATGTGCCATCTCTACCTCCCCAGGTTTATTGCCACACTGCCCTCCCGCTGCCACACACACACATTTCCTTGAGCCTTTTCCCCCAAAGAACAGCCCTTGGGGCTCTGCTCGTTCCCTTAACTCTTGGCACACACAGTGAATTTCCCATAAGGACCTGCTCCCTAAACCTTCACATAATTGAGGCCATTCTTTCAGTATGCCCATTGTCTCTTCACCTGGAGCACTTCTATCCTTCGACTTTTATTTTAACTATTATTTTTTCCAGTTTACATCCAGCTGTATCCGCACCTTCCTTTGCCTCTTTCTTCCCTGAAGCCACATTATGGTCTGGACCCCTGCTGTATATTCTCATTTACTATGCATTTCCATATTAAAACAATTATGCCACTATTTATGTGCATATTCAAATGCCTGTCTCCCTTGCTAATTATTAATCTGTATTAATTTTTTCCCATGGTTGTAGTCCCAGCCCCTACACAATACCTGGCCCATTGTAGGCTCTCATTAAGTAAGTGTTTAATGAATGAATGGATGGATGATTCATTTGGAACATCTACTGTGTGTTAGGGATGTTTTCAGCTTCAGAGATAAGAAGATTATTAACTCCTGCCCTGGCATCACTCATGGTCTAGCATTGAAATCCCTCTTAAAAGAGATAAACTAGCTTACCTCTTGATGTTAAGCTATTAAACAACATGTAGGTATCATTTTCCATTTATCTTATTGTCACTTTTATAGGCTAATTTCATTTTAGGGAATCAGCTCATTCCAGCCTCAGTCACTCTGGGACTGTGGGAGTGTCCTCCAGGGATGTTCTATGGGACTTTAACTTCCAGCACACTCATGCAGGCGCGATAGTGTGCTTGGGCTCATTGAATGTGCACCGAGCCAGCAATTGGCTGTAAAGTGACTTTTAGTGTGGAAAAGAAAAATAAGTGTTAGAGCCAATTACTCAAATATAAAGAAATTAGCCTCTGCTAGGCTGATAATTTTCTTTTTTCATTTCAAAGGAGAGGAAGGATGAAAGGAAAGGAGGAAGAGAAAGGGAAGGAAAAGGGGAAAGGAAAGAGGGAAGACTTTCATAAATTCTGGTCCCAACATTATATGTTCATATTGTTTTTTAAATAATAGCAATTTATTTCAATAATTACTAGTACCACCTAATGAGTATGACACACTCCATTAAATGTTTTATTAATTTACTTATTCCTTATGACAGTCTTATGAGGTAAATTCTGTCATTAGTCCAACTTTGTAGAAAAGGAAACTAAGACACAGGAAGCTTGAGTCAGAAAACACACTTGTCCTGTGTGTCTCTCCTTCGTACTCACACAAGACATTTCACTTCTTGTCATCAAATGTACAGAGGTTTTTCCCACACCAGGTAATTTGGAGACACCAGCTGGGTGCCCTACAATTTGACTCAATCCTGACACTGTCTCCCTGGAGATAGCACAGGTTGCCCCTTATCCTCTACCCCTGCTTGCTACACCGCTCCCCGACACACACACTTCAGATGCCAATCTCAAGTCCAGGGTATCACCTGGGCTTCTGACAGGATAACTATAAGCTAGAGATTCCCTCAGCCTCCTGCTTGCATTCAGTTAATTTGCTAGAGCAGCTCACAGAACTCAGGGAAACAGGTTACTTACTAGACTGCTGGTTTATTCTAAATGTAATGATATAATAAAGAACAGAGATGAACGTCCAGCTGGAAGAGACGTGCAGGACGAGGTATATGGGAAAGAGTGCGGAGGTTCTGTGCTCTCTCTCTGGGCACTTCTACATGCTCACAACCAGGAGGATCCCCTACTCAGTCCTCCTACTTCTGGGATGTTCATGGAGACTTCATCAGATAGACATGATCAATTTAATTCTATTTCTAGCCCCTCTTCCCTCTGCAGAGAATGGAGAGTGGTGCTGAAATTTCCAAACTTCTAACCGTGGCTTGGTCTTTCTGGTGACCAGCTCTATCTAGGAGACCACCAAGGGTCACCTCATTAGAACAAAAGGCACTCCCAACACCCAGGAGATTCCAGGGGATTTAGGAGCTCTGTGCCAGGAACTAGGGACAGAAATACACACATATATAGAGAGGCAGTATGGGAAATATACATATTCTATTATTTCACAGCCCACCTTCTGGTCTCTGGCCATAGTTCCTTTACAGCAAAATGATCTACAACTCCAAAGATACTGGCACATGATTTGAATCCCATCCAGTCATTAATTATTAGTCCAGTCCATCATCATATCATGTAAGAATGTCCCCTGGGCAAGTCTACTCAGGTTTGCAGGCATTCATTTGATCTCGTCAGGTTCCAAAAAGCAAGAGTCTTGGCAAACACATGTCTTCACCTTCTCAGGCATGAGCTGCTTTTGGGTTATGTAATACTGGATTTCCCTCTTTACATCACCATTCATTTATTCTTTACCCTCAGCTATGATTTCATTGGCTCTCTATTTATTTCCAAACTCTTCCACCTTTGGAAAGGATACTAGGTTCAGCCACTGTGCTGTTCCAGATTGTAGGCAACATTTCTAATCTGGCAACTAGTCTAGCAACAGCACGCTGTCCTTAGTGTGGGGTAAGGTTCCACAGGTGCAGAACTAGTGGGCAATTTTTACCACTAGACAATATAGCTACATTCCTGTTAGCCCCAGTTATACCAGATGGCACTAAGGCACATCCTGCTTTATTGGACCCTTAGGAATTCTGACATAAGGGTTCAAAAACATAGTTATGGTTTCCTGCTTGAGAATCATCCCTGTTTCCAGCAGGTGTGGTTGTAGCCCTGGACCTGTGAATACTGTTAAACAAGTAAAAGTTGAGGTCATGTAGGAAGGAAATAGAAAAAGTATTTATAGTCATTATATTAGCACTCTCTCCTCTTGGAAAGACTTGCGTAGTAACACCAGCATCCTAAGGGTATGAGACTTTACTAAAGTTATAGAGTGGGAGAGAGCAGTACCCTGGACTTAGAATTACCTGATCCTTTACCAGATACATATACAAAAGCGACTAAGGAAAGGTGGTTTTCTCTCCAATCACATTCATGCCCGAAACCCTCTTTCCAATCTCCAGAATACTGTGAGTCATTATAATAATTAGTACGTAACTGGGGACAGAGCTTCTTTTTGTGCTTCCCTAATAGAAGTTTACTACTCACTAAGTGGCAGTTACCAGTGTCTAGGAGGGAGCATCTGATCAGCCAGGGTGGGTCTGGGGACTACCCAGTCCAATCAAATACTAGTGCATGGGGGAGTGAGCTGGGAGAAGCTGGCTGGTCTAGGGTCGGTCTTGGGTTGCAACTGAGAAGGCACCAGAGTGGGTGGCTAGCTCCCTAAGCCCTATCTGCAGAGCATACAGAATGTTTCACTTCATTCCATTTTTGAAGGTATGAAGCTAGACAGTAACAATAGACTTAAATGCCGGAAAGCACCATGTTTTATGATGATTTTATTAGAAGGACCACTGATACACATGTAAAGCACACTTGGATGCATTACATTTACAAGTCAAGAGGAAAGCAATGCTGAATAAATGAGACAGTCCCCACGTTGGGAGAGCAACAGTAACCATACCAAAAAAACACCTCCTTTACCTCAGAGAAGCAAATCTGCAGGGACCAAAGGAGACACCCATCTCTGAGGACTGTCACAAAGGTAAAAGGTCAGTGAGGAGAGAGAAAACTTGTTCCTGTTCTCTGGGGGTGACGGGTATATTAAGAACTTAGAGGTTCTTCCCCATTTTCTTACTCAGCCTCCTTCATTGTGAGTGTCATGATTTAGATCCGTGTGAAAGGATTTACTTGACAGAAGCTCCTTATTCCATAGGGTCAGTTTCTCTCCCTCCCTCTCCTCTCTCAGGCCTTTGTAAGTGAACAAAGTGGCCACTTGTCCCACACAGGGTGCGAAGGGAGGTTTGGTGTGGGTTTGACGGTCCATTCAGGCTCTGTTTTCAGCTGGTTCTGAGAGAAATCTTTAGAAACCACACAGTGGGAATCCTTTGCTTGGGGCACAGGGTGGGCAGCGAACTTTGAAAAAGCTATTGAAACCCTGCGAGCTATCGGGTAGAAGCTGTTCTTTTCAGACTTCCTCATGGGCAGTACGGGAAATAAACACACAGAGGAAGTCATTTAGCCTCTCTGCGAACTTCATGTTGACATTCACTTACCAAAAAGTTCATTGTGGGCACCTAAGAAATACATATGTGTACATATGTATGTGTGTGTGTATGTATGTCTGGCTATACACATGTATATGTGCATAT
The DNA here is from genome assembly GCF_004126475.2 of Phyllostomus discolor. Taxonomy (NCBI): domain Eukaryota; kingdom Metazoa; phylum Chordata; class Mammalia; order Chiroptera; family Phyllostomidae; genus Phyllostomus; species Phyllostomus discolor. The sequence continues at coordinate 17,505,301 of NC_040909.2, read as the reverse complement.
AAACATTTTCGAATTCTCCCATATCACAATGCTTATAATGTGATGCTAAAAGTAAATTTAACAACGGGGAAAAAAAGACAACAAAAATATAGACACAGGTACCTTTTACAACACTTTTTAAGACTGGAAACTGGATTTGTTATATTTCTAACAGAATCTTTAACAATCCGCAGCTCTTTCTCATGTGTATGCTGCAGTGTTTTACACAAACTGCTTGACCCAGGCTGTCGTAATGTATGAGTAATGTTAGGTTTACACTTTTCGTCTTTACTTACATGATTCTTGCCTTAGAACTGAAACAACTTTAAAACCTTCAATGACGGGTCAGTGAATCTCTGATGTCAAGTGGAAATGCTGATTTAAAAAGCCTAAGGAGAAGAATAGTAAATACATTTTACAGGTGAAAAATGAAGGCACATGGACCAAGAGAAGCCATTTGGTTGTTAGGAAGAAAAATCCACTCAGACGAGTGAAGGCAAAGAAGAAATCACTGGGATGGTTCACGGGATTCCTGTGACATGTGACAAGTCTTTTGGGAGCCGAAAAGCACTTGGTTTGCCTTTTCATCTGTACCACAGGGTCTCTCAGCTCTGCTGCTTCCTGCGTGTCTGCTCCTTTCACTTTGCATAGTCAGTGATCATTTCATTCCGATTTATACTCAGGATCACCTAAGCAGGAAAAAAGGATTTAGTATCTGGATGCAGGCTGTCTTACAGAACTCAGGATCAGGAGTACAGCCAGCTGTTGCAAGAGACTGGAGCCAGACACTATGAAAGTCACCCAGAACTGAATTGCTCCTTCTATTTCCTCCAAGCGACAGTGTCTCCTGTCTCTGTTATTGTCTGTACTTTCTTTTTCTCTCCTTCTCTCTCACTCCCGTTTTTACCACCCTCACCTCTTCCTAGACATGCTTTGTTTCTACATTCATGCCACCAAACAGCAGTTCTTCCTTTATATCCCTTCTTAGTTTAAATGCCCCATGGACATTTATGAGTCATTGTATTGCAATTCCGTATTTCCAGGGGAAGTCATCTGATTGGCCCAGACTGGGTCAGGTGACTATCTGATTAAATCTGATTTAGCTTGTAGGTGTCTATAGGCACATGCTGTGTTCAGCAGGAGCTGTGGGAAGGCTAGCTGGGCTGCTTAAACATGTTTACCACAGTAGTTACTGTAGGAGCCTCTGTTAGTACATCAGTATATTCCATATATTTTAATAGTATTTCTTATAAAGAATATACATTCTCTTTAAGACTAACTTTAGAAGTATTTTTAGGTTACCATTGGAATATAGTTAAACTAATTTTGGTATAAATTTATTGACTGTATTTCTAAAATCATCTTGCAATGTCTTGCTGTGGAGGAGGAGTCATTGATGGAGACTGGGCAGCTTTTAAAGGAGACAAGTGTGTGCAGTTTGGGTCGGCTATGGTGTCGTCACTTATAACTGAACTTGAGTTAACCTGAGTGCATTATCATGTGATAATGATATTACCCACAGGGAAAGAGGGCATCACTCCTTAACACTGGGTGGTGCTCATGCCTGCATCTCACAACAGTTTTGTGCTGTTTTGGATTGTGGTAATGTACCCCTATAATGCTTTCTCTCTGAATCTCTCTTTCAGAGTGGAGTATGTGGTTCATTCCTAAGACCTGTTTTTGGGAGATGATACATTGTTAATCATATAATCAACCCGAGTTCCGGTGTGTTGAATGTTTAATTCTTAGCTCTGTATCTTTACGAGCTGTGTATCCTTAGGAAAGTTGCCTAAACTCTATGCACCCCTATTTCTTCATTAAAATGTGGATAACAACATTGGCTTGTTCTGGGGATTCAGAGAGACAGTGCGTGAAAGACACATACCAGCTGGAGGTAGAGAGGTAGTTGTAGAAGCTGCTTCTAGTTAACGCATCACATTCACCCAACTCTGTCTCTGGCTCAGCTAATCTCAGCTGCGGCTCTCATGGACAGTTCATATTCACCAAGCACTTACAGCACCCTACCTGAGTTTCCCTGCATCTCTTTCTGCTTTCCTCCCCAGCGCCTCCTCTGATGCCACAAGGGCTCATTGTCCCATGTCCACACACAGCTTGTATAAGTGCTGCCTGTGATCATTTCCTAGAGGGCGACCCTTACCCACTGTGAGACAGAAGCTGGCCCACAAACCCTCCAGCCTCCCATCTTCCAGTGGACAGTTCTGGGTGACATTTTGAACACTTCCCAGAAGCCTCAGCAGAATCCGCTTCTCTTTACCTTATACCATAGATCTCAATGATACACATTAATATTGATTTTTCCAGTCTTCCTGTTCCTATCCTTAATTTTGTAATTATTCCTACCCATTTCTCCCCTTAGTATTCAAACCAGCCTTTTTCTTAGAATCCGTTTTACAGAGATTCCCAAGTAAGACAATGTAGTTGAAAGCATGGTTTACAAAGCTCCTTGCTTGGATTTAAACCAACTCACCTCCTTAGTAGTTCTATGTCCTTACATGTTCTTACCTCATTTTATTCTTCCTCAGTTTCCTCACCTATGAAATTCAGATAACAATGGTAACTTTCTTATAAAGTTGTTAGGAGCAATACATGAGTCACCGCAGTGTAAATATAACATATTTAGGACACCCAGTGTCTGATAGCTAGTAAGCTGTATGTAAGTGTTATGTCTCAATATCCCCTTGCAGACTTATTCAGTTGTGTCTAGAAATCATAATGTGAGTTATTCCTTGCTTTGTCATTGCATTTTTTCTTACTGTAGCTTTCTTCTCCCCCTCTCTTTATCTTCCTTTTGTCTTCTAGTGCTGACTAAGTGGAGAGGACCACAAGTGCTCCCGGGAGCTTTGTAATTTCTGGATGCATGTAGCAGGGCCCTTGTTATGTGCTGTGCTCCATTTTTTTCTTGCTCCAGCAGCCCTGGCCCCCTGATCTGTTGGCAGACATCAGACAATGCTGCCAGCTCTTGCTTATTCAGAGGCTCTTTATCCAGACTCTGCTCTTCTCTCTGGCTGCCTGCCTTTGGCCGTTAGACGCTTCCTTACATTGCTCTCTGAAGGTGTGCCAAGGAGGGAAAACATAGTGGACCTCAGATTAGTCAATTCTGGGGTCTAAAAAATTAGGACTTTTGGGTCACTGGGATTCAGTTTTCTGAGCTTCTCTTACCGTGAAAAATTTGGAGTCAGCCTTGAGTAATGGCAATATATTTTTCTTTGACGGAGATACAATTAAGACATAAAGACATAATAAAACACACATATCAAGCATTCAGTTTGGCAAATGTATGCATTCATGTAATGACCACTGAAAATAAGATGATTTGCATCACCCTAGAAAATTACCTTATTTTCCTTTCTCATCAATTCCCCTCAACTCCCTCGGCAAACACATTTTGATTTCTATTACTATATATATTTTCCTCATCTTGAACTTCATATAAATGAAATCACCCATATCTATTTTTGTGTTCCTGATATTCTTCTATGTAGGGCAATCTTGAGATACATCCATGCAATTGTATATATTAGAAGTATGTTCTATTTTTATTGCTGAGTAGTATTCCATTAACTAAGTGTGCTCTAATATTTTTTAATCTATTATTTTGTTGATAGACATTTGAGTAAGTTCTGGTTTGGGATTATTATGAATAAGGCTGCTGAGCACGTTCTAAAAATGTATTTTTGTAGAAATATACTTTCTGTTAGGTAAGTGGCTGCAGGTAGAATTGCTGTGTCATAGGAAGAAGTATGTGCAGTTTTAAAGAAACTGCCAAGCAGGGCCCAAACCATTTTACCCTGCCGCTGATAATATACGCGTATTCCATGTCTTCAGTAACCTCATCTGCATTTAGTATTATTGGTTCTTTTAGTGTTAGCCATTCTAATGGGTACGAACTGGTGCCTTATTGTAGCTTTGTTTTATGTTTTCCTGGTGACTAGTGATTTTTAGCACTTTTTCACTGTACTTACCAACTATCTCAGTATCTTCTGTCTTTTCAAGTCCTCAATGGTAGTGAAGTGAAGTCCATTCGACCAATATTTTTGAGTTCCTTCTCTCAATTATGCAAGAGGAAAATGCAAATATCTAGGGTTCCGTGGTAGGTACAAAGAAGTTCTGGGAGTCATCCACTTAGTAGCATATGCTATTAATGCTCTACCCATACCTCTTGGCATTTACTTGCCCAGAGCATGCCATAGATCTCCCGGGACTCTCTAAGTGAGAACTTTCTTTTTGCTTGTGGTGAGTGAGGCAGAAATGCCCAGGAATGAATGCTCCCAGAAGCAGCTCTCTGCCAATGGTGAATGGGAATCAGAGGTTAAACACCCCCACTTCCTTGCATTTTGCACAGAATAACTCTGAAGCATGGTTTACCCTGACTCTGAGTCCTTCAAAGGAATTGAACCTTAGTTCCCCACAGTAATCATTTATTCCATCAAGCAAGCTTATCAGCTCCCCTTTTCTGTCAAGTTTTCCATTCTTCTACTGATTTCCTCTAAGATCACTTCCAAAATGAGCTACCTGTACTCAAGTTCTTGTGTTGTGATCTCCTTCTGGAAAATACAACTGAGGTGCCTGTTCCCAAAGATGTATGTTGGGATATAATAATTGTTGTGCAAGAAACGAATTAAGACACTGATGAGGTATGCTGATGAAGTTATGGCATCGATTTCCTGGGTAACCACACAAATGATGAAAGGCCAGATGAATGTGGAGTAAAATCAGTGGCTAGTAAAGGCAGAAGTACTTATGGGCTGGTGGCTGGGGGTTGGGCAGGGATTTCTAGAAAAGTTAGAGATATTAAAGTATGAAGTGAGAGGAGGGGAAGACATTCTAGGAAATAGATGGGTTGTGACAATAGCACGGACATGCACGTCATGTTTGAAGTAGCAATCTTCCTGAAGCTTGAGATTATGTGGAAAGGACCAAAAATAAGCCTTTCAAGGTTAGTTAGCATCATATTAAAAAGATTCAAATGAAAGACTAGGAAGTTTGGACGTTTTCTCTCAGGTAGAGGAGAATGCTTAAACATTCTTCAGCAGGGAGCAACCCAACAGAAGCAGGTTTCTAGAAAAACCAATGTAGTGTCATTTTGGAGGATTAATCATGGCTTAAGGTTGAAAGTAGTTTTAGTGACTGATTAGAAACTGATAAAGTCCTAAAAATGGGTAGTGGTAATGGGAATGGGAAGGACAGCATCCATTTAAAAACCACAGGAATAGAATTCAGTAGATTCAATAGAATTTGGTGACACGGGTAATGGAAAACTGGACAGATACATGAGGCCAAGTAGTTCGAAAGCTTCAAGGCAGTTGGTTTCAAACTATTGCCTTCACATTATCAGACATAAAGAAATTAAGGGGAAATAAAATTTCAGAGTAAAGCAATTAATTTATTTAATATTATGCATAGTAATTTAGCTAATATCCATATCAAGCAGATATTTTAAGATTTGGGAATGGAATTTAGGAGAGAAGTAATACATGCTCTTCATTAGGCTCTCAGCCTGGTTGGAGGGCTGAAATTTACGTACATAGGGAAGAACACAACCACATAATCACGTGCTCAAGTGTTTGAGCTGCACTGCGAGAGCAGGAAGGCAAGGGTCAGCATAAGCTAGAGACATCAGGAATGAGACCAAGTAAGAGGTGCAACTTGTGTAGAAGCTTTGCAAGAAAGGGAGAAAGAAGAATTTGTATGAAGAGCACCATGAATAAAATTATTGGAGAGAGACTGAAGCTATTCAAGAAAATAATTAAACTAAGAGAGGAGGGTATTTACAAACTTACTTATGCTCACACTGCCTCCTTCTCCAAGAATTTTAAGGTCCCCGGGCTAATCGAAATATACAGGGCCTCGCTGTGCTAGTCTTAAAGGAGCTGCCTATAGAATCAACTGAGCTTGTGAGACTGATAAGTGACCACAGATGCAGAGCAGAAACCAAGACACTTCCAGAGCCAAAAGTAGTTCTGTGGATAGATTTAGTAATATGTAGTCTTTAAAGTGACTGTGTATATGGTACAAATAATAGGTTTAAAAAAATACAAATGCTGAACTTCCATACTTAGAACCAAGCACAGATATCCTAGTGTTATAAAAGTCCGCTACTGCTTCTCCAGCACCGGTTTGAACTGGGCAGGTATGCAGTGGCATACAATTTTGTATCTCCCTGCCTGACCGCTTCATTGAACTATTGAGCACTTGGAAAGCACGCCCAGTTGGGTGATGATGGAGATGAGAGAAGAGACAGATATCAAGAAAATTTATTGATCTTAACAAAGCTGTGTTCCCCAGTCGTGGGTATAAATATTTTAAATTGTTTGTCAGTCAATTACTGATTTATGTTTTCTTTTCCTTTTCCAAATATTTTGAGGATATCATGAGAAAAATGGCCTTGCTTAGTACCGCTGAATTGCTGAGGCCCTTACTTCTTTTAGTTACCCCAAGATACCCAAATCTGTCTTCATAAAAGTTGTTCTTCTAAGTATCTAATGGTATCAGAATCTAGCCCAATAAGAAACACAATCTCGGATAAAAGTTTCTTCCCCACTAGGTTTCCTGAATATAATGGCAATGAGATTAGCACATTTTCCCAGTGATTGAGTTGGCCAGTGTCCATAGATTTATAAATAGAATTTATTGTGAAAGTTACTGTGCTACTTGGGTAAGTAGCTATTGCAATTTGAGGATAGAAAATGTTCTCTGAAAAGAAACTATTATATGCCTTATATGCCATGGCCATCTGAGGACAAAAAAAGACAGAAGGCACAAGTGAGTTTTGTTTTCAGTTCATTCTACTCTATATACAATTATGAACATGCAGATAGAGTTAACATTTGGCAAATGGAGTGATATTCCTACTCCTCTATTTTTAATTACATTAGTAGGGTCAGTGGAGGGTAAATGACAATTTCAAACCCTTCATCATTTTGCTGTCTTTAGGTAGTGGAAGGGTGACATGTGGGAGTATGTCCAGATTTCTGCTGGCCTCTCCCCAGGGGAGTGATAGGCTCACGGAACCTGAAGACCATTTAGTGTAAGGAACCAATCTGTGCCTCCATCCAACCATCATAAGCTGATCTTTGTTTACTGCATTCAGATGAGGCCGATGGTGAATTTCTAAGGTGAACGCTGTGATGAAAGGAAATTTATGTAACTGAAAACACCACTGTTGCTGTCACCACTACAACGTATCTCCTTTCTGAAGGATGGAGTTGCATGTCACAACTAGAAAAAAGAAAAACTGTTTTCAATGAGATCCATTTCAATGAGCCTTTGTGCTTTGCCATCCAGTCAAAATTCTAATAGTGAGAAAACACTTTCATCCTAGCCAGAACAGCATTTAACATCTCCTCTTAAGAAATCAGCCATTTCTTTTAACCAGCTGAGTTCTGTGCTGTGGTCATACATGAGTGACCAAGAATGCATGCTGATGCAGCTGCCGTGTGTATGTCTGTGTGTATCTGGCTTGGGTTTTATGCAGAGCTGCTTTTACATTGCATTTCTTTCTTCTTGATAGTCTAGCTCCACAGTGAGAGCCTATCAAACTAGTAAGTCAAGGGTGACCATGAGCCCTGGCTTCAGCGCCCAGTGGAACAGCAGCCAACCAGCCTGGAATACGTACTCGTTTCCAAGAGCGAGCTTGCACTACCAGTCCCACGCCAGCTACACCTACTGTACTGGACACCCTGCTGTAAGTACCCTGTTTTTCTGTGTTTAGAAAATTGGATGCTTCCTCTGGGTATATTTTGAATCCAGAATCAGAGTCTCTCTATTAATCAGGCAACTTTTCCAATGTTATAATTCTTCTCAGGCAAGAATATACTGCTCTTGAGTAACACAGGTGAGCAATGGAGAGCGTCTTACGTGTTTAAGCAACATACGTTTGGATGGTCTGCGATGTAAATGTAACTTGATGTTACATTTAAAGTTATCTCTAGGTGAAAGAGGTTGGCAGAATTTTCAGAATGATGGCATGAAGGCTGAAAAAGTATGTATGGTCTGGTTTTACTTTCTGGTGTCCTTTTGGCTGTTGCTCATGAATCTAGTTGTGGCTTTTGCACTGAGAGTGGGTGTCTTTCAAAATGGAACAGAGGAATCTATGGAGCTTGTATGTCCCCAAATTCATCAATGGCTTTGTTGCTATAGTTATACAGATGTTAACGTACACAGATAAATTCATCAGTAAGGTATTTTCCAGTTCCTGCTACACAGAACCCTGGGTTTGTTGGTGTAGATGACTCAAAGGGCAAGGCAAATCAACTTTTAGTGAGGAGAAATAAACTCATGGAATTTGAGAACCTTTCAGAATAGAATACTTGTGCCTGCCATTAGGTTTTTTGTTTTGTTTTTTTGGCATCCCAGTAAGATTACTAAGATTTTTGTTATTGTAAATCACACTGGCATACTCAAAAAGGGTCATAATGAATGTTGGTTAGGAAGACCTCTGTTTAGTGTAAAAAATCCAAACGCAAGACTTCTGGGTAATGAGAGCCCTTTGAAAGGCAGTCGCACATGCTTGTCGTAGTACCTCCTCCTTCTGTCAGCAATTGTAGACATGGGCTCATCAGCCATTTACCAGGCCGCGTGGACTTCTGCACTTTGGTTATCCTGTTTGCATTTCAAGGTTATGAGTTTACAAAGAGTCCGAGACTTCTAAATTGAGAAAATGTGTTTCCAGTATCATGTCATAAAAACACTTAAAAGAAGACTCAAGGAATCTACTCAAAATGTAAATTGGTATCACTCTGTTAAAAGGTGATTTGGAAATAACTGTCAAAATTTAAATTGCACATACCTTTGACTCGATAATTAAACTTTTGGCATTTAATTGGACATGCACAAGGATGTATGCACAAGGACGATGTGAACAATATTTTGAAATTACTTGGAAAAAGGACCTAAATAACCCTTATTTATTTTTATTCATCCATCCTTTCAACAATAATTTATTAAGCATTATTAGGCATTTTTATATTCCCCATTTTTCTTGGCAGAAGAGGCATAGGGGTGAGCAAGACCAGGTCTTGATCTCATGGAGCTCCTATTCTAGAAAACAGAAAGCTGACAACTACATAAATAAACATATGAATAAATTAAGACGTGCAAACAAATCAGAAAAGTATGCAGTCGTACTAAATGCTACGGAAAGACTCAAAATAGGTTGAAATGGTAGAGAATGACTGGGTAAGCATTTAAGGTACATGGTCAGTCAAGTCCTCCCTCAGGAGGCCAGGTTTTATCTGGGACCTAAATAAAAAGGAGAAACACAGCAGAGTTCAGGAGGAAGGACATTCCAAGCAGAGGAAACTACATGAAGGACCTGGGGCGGGAGTGAGCCTGAAAGGTCATCCCACAGAGAGAAAGCCAGTTTGCCTGGAGCTTCTCTGGGAGAGAACAGAGGGAGGTAAGGTCAGAAAGAAAGGCCGAGCCAGACTGTGTAGCACTTTGTAATCTGGAATAGGAAGTTTGTATTTTATTTCAGTGTGGTGGGAAACCATTGGAATGTTTTAAGCAAGGACACTATAGAACATAATTTAATTCTTTTAGGACTCACTTGAGCTGCTTGAAGGATTTCTGGTAGAGGAACAAGAGGACATCAAGGAGTCAATTAGGAGAGCATCACACATACACTCATACACATGCATGCCTATGCACACGTGTGTGTGGGGGGGTTCTTTCTCTGTATATCCCTTAGTCCATTTGATGTTCAAAATATATGCAACTTTTTTCAAAATAATCAAATACCAAGTTGCATATATTTTGAATAAAATGTCCTGTAGTAACTAGTTCCATATCTAAAAGGTCTCATCGGCCTTTTCCTTCAGTCATTGCTTGTCAAGCTAGTTATGACACAAACAATTAAGTGAAATATTTCAATTCCTATCCTTACTGGCTACAAGGTCATCTAGAAATAGCTGACATTTATTCAGCACATTTTCCAATCTCTGTATGAAACACGTTTATGGGTATTATATATGTTATTTTCTCTCTCAGGCTGGGAATCCATGTATGCGGAGGGCAACTGAAATTGTATGCAGACTTTCTGCTGTGTGGGTGGTGGGTGCCCCTAACCAATGAATGTTTCAGGGGTCAGCTATTGATATATTCAGCATAGCTCTGGGATGTAGATACTATTATTATCATCATTTTAAAGATCAGTGAGATGAACCTCAGACAAATTACATATCTTGCCCAAAGTTATAGCTAGTGGTGGGGCCTGAGATTCAAATATTGGTGCTCTGGCCTCCAACCGGTATTCTTATCCATTGTATTATATGGCTCCTTGGCACTGAGTCCCTCTGTTGTTATATACACGCTGAGGACAATGATTGTACCCAAGATGGAACTATTTGTAATCATTTAACTCAAATGTACATGTTACTCTAGAGAAGTACTTGTATTTATGATACTCAATTTAGATCTGGGGCTGGGAATGAAGAACAGATTCTGTCCTATCCTGGAAGCCACTGGAATAATTACAGGATATGTAGCCACTTTTTGTGCTTTAAAATCTAGAAATTGTCACTTCCTTTTGTCACACCACTGGGAATGAATTGAGTCAAGTATGAAAGAAGCAAAAGAATACAAAATCTATAAGAAATAGTCATGGGTGTTGCACTTTTGATTTCAAGGATACTCTAGCTCTGGATAGCTCAAGGGTACTCAAAGGGTGGCCAACCTTTTGGTGTCTCTGGGCCACACTGGAAGAAGAGTTGTCTTGGGCCACACATTAAATACATTGCAGCACATAATCAAAAATCTCATAGTGTTTTAAGTAAATTCACAATTTTATGTTGGAGCCCATTCACAGCCATCTTGGGCAGCATGTGGCCCATGGGCCACAGGTTGGACACCCTTGCTCTAATGATTAACTTTAAGCCTACTCATCACTCTTCCGTTATTTCAACATTGAAACAGTTCTTTCAAATTTTCTTCCTGTGTCTGCTCAGATGGCTCCAAGATCTTGACTCCAAGATCTGTGCTCATTTAAGTTTCCTACCACCTTGTAAGAGAAATGATACTGTCTGGCAAGGTTCAATGTAAGGGGACTTGGAAAGCTGGATTATGGTGACTACATCTCAATAGGGTGACTACCTTATAATTTTGACTTGGACCCACACTGCAAGCCAATTATTAGAGAAATATTTGGGGCTCCAAAATGTGAAAGTAGATTCCACAGTTGTCATGCAGTGTGAGATCCACAGAGGTTTTGTGGCTGAAACCACAGAAACGGAATTCCTGTCTGAACAGATTGCCAGTGATTTTCTTGAGTCATATAATTTAGTAGCCTTTAATGAAACTATAAATGCTCTGCCAGCCTTTTGAGATTCTGGGCCTTTTCTCAAAGTTACTCGTTTGATTGAAGATTTCCAGCTCTTTAACTATAATTTCCTGGGGTTACAAGGGTGTCAGCCAATGCGATGTTTCTGTAGTCAGCATGTGTGATGCAAAGGGCTTCCTTTTGCTTCTGTTCCCCTTCTACTGAGGAATCCAGATACCCCGCGAGAGTCTGGTGAGTTAACTTGAAATTGGTAGCTTATAGAAATCTCAGAATACAGGTATGCCTCTCGCTGACCAAGTAAGGATTTCTGAGAACCCTCTTGAACAACACTGTGTTAGTTTCCTATGGCTGCTGTAACAAATTACCACAAGCCCGGGAGCTTAAAACAACACACATTCATTCTCTCACTGTTTTTGACGTTAGAGTCTGAAATCGAGGTGTTGGCAGGGCTGCACTCCATCACGAGCCTCAAGGGAAGCATCTCTTTCTTGACTTTTCCAGCCTCTAGAGCTACATTCCTTGCAACCCGTGGCCCCTGGGCCATTCTTTTGTCTTGAAGGCCAGCTGCATAGCATCTTCAAATCCATTTCTCCCCCACCTGTATGCTGTCTTCTAAGTCTGTAGTCAAATCACTATCTGACTCTTTCTTATGGAGACACTTACATGTCTTTTCATGTAATCAAAGTTTACATATATTATTTAGGCCCACCATCTAAACAAGCCAGGTTAACCTTCCCATCTAACAATCCTTAACTTGATGATATCAGCGAAGTTCCTTTTGACATATGAAGGAACTTGTGCAGGTTCCAGAGATTAGGCCATGGACATCTGGGAGGACTGCTGATCAGACTACTGCAATCATAATGTCAGGTGACTCAGTGGCTAACTTCTGAGCCATTAGATAATTGTTTAGGGCTTCTTGAAATTGATAAGACTTCTCCCTGAGGGAGGTAATGTGAGAGGGGTTTTTTGGGTGATAGAAGACTGAAATGGATACCCAATGGCAGCGGTTTTCAACATTTTATGGGTTGTTTCAATCTCAATGGCACACATACACCAATTACTAAAATTCTGTGGCACACCGAAAAATATTTTTTGCCAATCTGACAAAAAATTAGGTATAATTTTGATTCATTCACACTGGCCGGCTATTGTTGTGTTGGATGTTGTCATTGTTTTTTTTAAACTTGGCAGTCTAAAGGAAAAGAGGTCAGTGCCCCTGAATAATTAGTTAGGTATTGTATGTTTTAAACATTCTGCGGCACACCAGTTGAAATGGCTGCCCAATGGCAATGCAAAATTATTGACATTTATTAACATAAGTTTGATTTTTTTGAAACACATCATTTTTACTTCTCAAATGAAATGATAACTATCACTTTAATAAGTACTCCAATACATATCTTAAAAGAAAATACAAGGACAAAGTTTTAAAAACTCTCCTAATGTTTGACTCAATAAACTAGTAAATGAAAGAACCATACAAATTAAGAATCCATGTCTGAGCATCTAAGAGAGCCTCTTTAACTTGGTATACAAAATGGCAAAAAGTAATATTCAAAATATTCAAGTAGTGCAGTAATATAACTGATAATGTAAGTCAAATATTAAATATACCATACTCTTTTATTGTCTATGAAAGTTAATATAATGTAAATTTCTTACCTAGTCATTTTTATAACATATTTCACTCACAAAACCATTGTAATAATTTTCAAATATTGTATTGACTAGTGTGCTTGTTTTGATCTTTCATTTGTTACTTTTGTCAGCAGCTGAATGATAAACCTTCTGGCTTCATGACTTGACATGGGGAGCTACGTCACATTTCCAGCTACTTCCTGTGAATTGATAGTTATTTAGTGACTGGGGATCATGTTAATTGTCAAAGAAGAGGAATCGTTGAGTGGCCCTGCCTACTAGCTCTGCTCTCCCTGAACCAGTTCCTCACTGGTGCTTTTTTTCTTCTCACACCTGAAAGGACATTATTATTCGGGTGCTCCTAGAGAGATGGATGGAGGGAGAGGGGAACTGGGGAAGCATGAAAAGTACTTGGGGATTACCCAATGCTTGTTGTTGAGGCCAGGGCCCTGTGTGTTATTTTCTCGTTCTCCAGTGAGGAATCATGATATTCCTCCGTGCCCAGTTGGTGCCTACTAGGAGACAGCCAGTGCCAACCACAGGCAGTGACCAAAGAGACCCCGGGTTATAATAGACAAAATAGAAATGGCTAAAGAATGGAAGAGATAAAGAAAATTAAAAAAGTACTGGGAGTGTGCTCAGAGGCTGGTGCTGCCTGGAGGTAGTGGATATTATTGCTAAGGCCCTGTCTCTCCTTCAAGAGAAGAGCTGGCAGGTAGGGGAGGAAGAGTGAGCAGCCTGGTGCTAGCTTCTCTTTCTAAAAAATAAACCTTCAATGGGAAGAGCAGAGGCAATGCAAGCACTCTCTGCCTAGAGGAATGTCTCTTTTAGTCATTGAACAGGTATCCAGGAGTTTCCCTCTCTAGAAACTTGTTTACAAGGCACAGGGACAACTCCCTTCCATCAGGAGTTAAGTTGTCGAATGAAACAAATGTTCCACAGGCCTATTGGAGGGGATGTTGTTTCACAATGAAGGCATTTGCTGTCTTTTTCTATGGCAACTGGCTATATCCATGGCACCCAGTACCTTACTAGCTGCTTCCTAAACCCAAACCCTACTTCTCCCCATGCATGGGACAAGCATTTCTTCTGGAGGTATATAGAAGAATATTGGGGCCCCAGCTGGGTAGCCCAGTTGTTGAGAGCATCCCAATACATGACAGTTGTGGGTCCCATCCTCAGTCAGATCACAGACAAGAATCAGCCAATGAGTGCATAAATATATAGAACAACAAATCTCTGTCTCTCTCTCCCCCACCAATGCAATTTTTTTAAAAAAGAGAGAGAGATTGGGAGAGATTGCAACTCTCCTTTCTCATAAATAAGGACTTCCATGCTTCAGGACTACTACCCACTAACTTTAGAAATAAATAGCAAGTCCTCTGTAACAGATTCCCTAGCACTGTGCTCCAATACTCATATCACAAAGATGTCTTTGAATAACAGCTTTCTTGTTGGTGATTTCTGAAATGAAACACAAATGCTGACATTTAGATTATTGATTATTTTTAATATTTAGCCCAGTCACTGTTATTCTGTTTACTAACACAGTGATAGTGGTTTTTTATGCATTTTTAGAGGGAAGGGAAGGGAGGGAGAAAGAGAGAGAAACATCAATGTGTGGTTGCCTCTCATGCGTCCTCCACTGGAGACCTGGCCCAAACCCAGGCATGTGCACTTGAGGGGAATTGAACCAATGACCATTTGATTCACAGTCCCGCGCTCAATCCACTAAGCTACAACAGCCAGGGTGCAGAATGATAGTGTTTTAATACTTTAACAACTGCCATGACTGAACACTTGCTTAGTAACAGATCTGCACAAACTCTTGGGGCTATTGAAAACTTTTCAAGGAATACTGAGAATGCATAGCTTTCAGTGAAATAATGATCAGATCTTCAGCATCCATGAACTCTCTTTTATAAACTGATTTGTCTTCTAACTTACTAGTATTCCAGTAGCTAAAGTCATCGTATATCTCAGTTTCCCTGGCTTATGCTTATTTCCTAGAGCAGTTATTAATAGTGTCTCCTTTTACTCTAAAAAATGTTCACATTTGGAAGATATATTATATGGTCTCTCTACCATAGCCCTTTACAAAAAAAGCATATCCCTTGCATATAAATCTTATTTTGGCCTATTGCCTTGGAGTATAAAAACCTCCCAGGGGGACACCAACAAAGGAGCTGCTTCATGTAATGATTAATCAGGTACCGTAAACCAATGGGGCTCCAGTCTTACCCAGCTGTGTGTGTATGTTAAGGAACAAGAGTAGTGTATCGTAGTCTGAAACTTATATCCTTTGCAATTATTTAAATGCATAATGAAAATTTTAAGCAGTTTAATATGGGAAAGAAAGTATATAATTTTTCAAAATTATTTTTTTTATTGTTGTTCAGTTGTCTCCATTTTCCACTGACCCCTTCCCCCTCCCCAGCAAGCTGCACCTCCCACCCTCAATCCTACCCCTCTTTGGCTTTGTCCAAGGGTCTTTTATACATGTTCCTTGACAACTCTTCCCCATTTTTCTCCCCATTATCCCCTCCCCCCTTCCCTCTGGTTACTGTCATTTGTTCTTAATCTCATTGTCTCTGGTTATATTTTGCTTGTTTTGTTTTGTTGATAATGTTCCACTTATAGGTGAGATCATGTGGGATTTGTCTTTTACTATCTGGCTTATTTAACTTAGCATAATGTTCCCCAGATCCATGTAAGCTGTTGCAAAGGGTAGAAGCTCCTCCTTTCTTTCTGCTGCATAGTATTCCATCATGTAAATGCACCATAGTTTTTTGGTCCATTCATTTACTAATGGGCACTTAGGTTGCTTCCAGTACTTGACTATTGTAAATTGTGCTGCTATGAACATTGGGATACATAGGTTCTTTTGATTTGTTGTTTCAGGATTCTTAGGGTATAGTCCCAACAATGGAATTACTGGGTCAAAAGACAGTTCCATTTTTAATTTTCTGAGGAAATTCCTTACTGGTTTTCACAGTGGCTTCACCAGTCTGCACTCCCACCAACAGTGTACTAGGGTTCCTTTTTCTCTACAACCTTGCCAGCACTTGTTGTTTGCTGATTTGGTTATGATGACCAGAAGCAAAATACACATTCTTTTCAAATTCACATGGAACATTTTCAAAGGTAGACCACATGATAGGACACAAAACAAGACTCAAAAAATTCACGAAAATTGAAATCATATCAAGCATCTTCTCAGACTACAAGGGCCTGAAACTAGAAACCAACCTCAAAGAAAAAATTCAAAACCACTCAGAATCATGGAGATTCAATAGCATGCTATTAAACAATGAATGGGTTAAGAATGACATCAAGGGAAAAAAAAAGTTTCTGGAAATGAATGAAAATGAACTCATAATAGTCCAAAACTTGTGGGACACAGAGAAGGCAGTCCTGAGAGGGAAGTTCATAGTGATACAGGCCTACCTAAAAAAGACAGAAACATTTCCAATAACCTAACCCTACATCTACAAGAACTGGATGAACACCAAGAAACAAAGCCCAGAACAAGTAGAAGGAAGGAAGGAAGGAAGGAAGGAAGGAAGGAAGGAAGGAAGGAAGGAAGGAAGGAAGGAAATGACCAAGATCAGAGCAGAATTAAACGACAGACACTAAAAGAACAATTCTGTGGTTCAATAAATCTAGGAGCTGGTTCTTTGAAAAGATAAACAAAATTGACAAGCCTTTAAGCAGACTCATGAAGGAAAAAAGAGAGGACCCAAATAAACAAAATCAGTCATGAAAGGGGAAGGATTACAATTGATACCACAGAAATACAAATGATTGTTAGAAATTATGAAGAACTATATACCAAGAAATCTGAAAGCCTAGGTGAAATGGATAAATTTCTAGAAAAATATAATTTTCCAAAACTGAATGAAGAAGAAGCAGTAGGCCTGAACAGACTGAAAACAGCTGATGAAATCAAAGCAGGAATAAAAAACTCCTGACACACAAAAGCCCTGGACTGGATGGTTTCACAGGAGAACTTTACAAAACATTTTAGGAAGAGCTAACACCAATCCTTCACAGATTATTACAAAAAGCCCAAGAAGAAGGAAGACTCCCAAACTTTTTTTAAGAAGCCAGATCACCCAATCCCAAAGGGATTTACCTAATCCTTAGATAAAGACACAACAGAGAAAGAAAACTATAGGCCAATATCACTGATGAACATAGATGCTAAAATCCTCAACAGAATATTGGCAAACCACATCTAGCAATACAGTAAAAAGATTATATAACATGATCAAGTGGGATCCATCCCAGGGATGCAAGGATGGTACAATATTTGCAAAACAATAAACATAATACATCACATAAACAAAATGAAACACAAAAATCACATGATCATATCAATAGATGTGGAAAAAGCATTTGATAAGGTACAGCACCCATTTATAATAAAAACTCTCAGCAGAGCGGGAGTAGAGGGAGCATACCTCAACATAATAAAGGCCATATAAAAGAAACCTACAGCCAACATCATACTCAGTGGGCAAAAACTAAAAGCTTTCCCACTAAGATCAGGAACAAGACAAAGATATCCGTTTCTATCTCTTCTGTTCAACATAGTATTAGAAGTTCTAGCCACAGCAATCAGACAAGAAAAAGAAATAAAAGGCATTCAAATTAGAAAGGAGGAAGCAAAACTGTCATTGTTTTCAGATGACATAGTGTACATAGAAAATCCAAATTTTTCAAAATTCTTCAAGGAACATGTGAATGAAATTTAAAGACCACTAGTAAATGGTAATTTTTCCGAAATTTTTTTTTTCCTCTCATGGAGGTGGGTCACTGCTCAGGACTCTGGCTGCCCCAGACCTTTCTCAGCTGCTCTAAAGGCCAAGACATTACACATCTCTATCTCTTTCATGTTACATCATGCCTAAGACTATCACTCCCCCCTCATACCCACAAAGTCTCCTACAAAAAAAGACTAAATATACAAAGCAGGTAGTAACATAATTACTTTCATTTAAGTTGGAGGATAAGGAACTTCATCCATTAGTATTCTTTTGCTGCTCCTAGAATATCCAGCTAACAGTGGCTTCAAAAACATAAATGTGTATTAACTGTCTTTAAAAAATCTAGATGTAGAAGTAGACATTTATCTTTGCCAATACGGTACAGTAATACCACCCAATCCCACAGGCTTTTCGGCAATGTGACATTGCCATTCTCCCATGAAGCGATATCTAAATACCCTCTTCTTAAATCTGGCTAGACTCTGTGACTATGGAATATGGCTGACGTGGTGCTGTGTAATTTCCAGGTCAGTGTTGGAAAAGGCCATGCTGCTCCTATTTAACGCCCTTGAAAAGCTTATTTTCTGAATGTTGTCTCTCAGGACACTTTCTTTCTGAACCAGTCACCATTCTGTGAGGAAACCTAAACCACATGGAGAGGCCATGTGTAGGTACTTTCAGGTCAAAAGTTTCAGCTAAGCCCAGCTTTTGTTTCTCAAGGCTACATGTCTGACATGTGGCTGAAGGTACCGTCAAGATGAGTCCATTCTCTAGCTGTTTGAGCCACTTCTGGGTATTTGAGTTTCCCTATCTGAAGCCCCAGAGAGAAGAGAGCAGAGGCATATAATTCCCACTGTGTCCTGTCTTAATTCCTGACCCTCAGAACTATGAGTGTAATAAAATGGTTGTGGTTTTAAGTCACTAAACTTGGGGTAGCTTCTTTCTCAGCAATAGTAGAAGGAACAGTAGCTATTTCCAAGGTCGGTGCAGCAGTTAATCAGCATCATCCAAGAAAGGCTCCTTTTGTCTTTCCTCTTGCCATCCTCAGTGTGCTGTGATGCCACCTTTCTTTGGCACAAGTTGAAGCCCACAACTCCAAGCATTTCCTTTACATAGGACAGTCCCCCAAAGGAAGGAAGAGAGCAGGGACTTTTATTTGCGTCATTGTTTGGTCAAGGAGGAGAATGTTCCTCAGAATTCCTTTGGTAGACTTCCCCTTTATATTTCATTGACCAGAACTGGTTTTTCTATTCGGTGGTAGACTAGTAAAAGGCAAAAGAATATACACATTCTAATATGTCTCTAAGACATGCACATTTAAATAACCTGGGATTTTTATTTATTTTTATTTATTTATTATTATTATTATTTACTAATCCCTAGCTTAACTCCAACCAATGAAAGTAGAACCTACCCATGTGATTCTACCATGCAATTATATCTGAATCATTGATTTAAAACCTTAGACTTAAAGTGTTACCTATGGACTAATAATATCAATATCACCTGGGACCTTGTTCAAAATACTTCAGTCTAGCCATGCTAAATATGAACCTGTACTTTATCAAGATCCCATTTATTTGTATGTACCTGAATGTTTGCAAAGCACTGGTTTAAACAATAATAATTTATTACCCGCAGCCACTCATATTATTACCTAAACAAATTCAGGGTCCTATTAGGACAGAAAAAGGAAGTGAGGATTGGGAAACAACAAACAGTGTCTGCTATTTTGCCTCCCCCAGCATGCCCTGAGGCATCTCCCTAGAGGATTAAGTCTCCTTGGAACAGAGTTTTACAAATCACACACACTAAATGCCAATTCCTATTTTTATTACAGTATTATAACACTAAGGTTGAATCAGCTGTGATAGATGCTTCTACTTCACTGTGTGGCTGATTTGTCACTTATTTGTACATGGCCCAAGGAGAAAAAGTATTCTTGGTCCTACTGTCCTAAAGTCCCTTCCTTTATTTGCATAATTTTTCAATGGTTAAGGCTTGTGTCATGAAAGTATGCTTGCCTCTTGACTATACTTTTTTGGTTGTCTAGTACTCATATAGGCTAGAGTAGCTGAGTCCTGGCCATGATCCCTCAACTCATTTAAAGTTTGAGTGAGGTCATGTCTTTATTCAACAAACATTCAATATATGCCGTAAACTGGATGTTGTAGGAATAAGCTAATTGATAGGAAAGTAGGGTAGAAAAGGAAGGGAAATGATGAATAATATAAAGTGTCCATTTTTTCAAGTTGCTTAAAAGCTGGTGGAGAAGAGCTGAGGAAACACTAATAGCAGGTGTTGGTAGCAAGGTTTTAAATCAATGGTTCTTAAATACTAAATGCAGACCCTTGAAACCTGGTGGTTGAGAAAGCTGCCGACATGTAAGAGCTGAGCATTCGGACTCTGGACTCAGACTGACTTGGGTTCATATCCTAGCTGTATCACTTAGTAGCTGGGTGACCCAGGGCCAGGATATTGAACCTGTCAGAGATGACTTTCTTCTCTATGAAAATAGGAATTATAAGTTACTTCTCCAGGTCACTATGAGAATTTAATGAGATAATATATGCAAAGCTGTTTAACACAGGCTTACCCTTATGAATCACTTAATGGATAGAAGTTAAACTAAAATAATGAAGAAATCAATTTCAATTTGGATGATCAGAGAAGGCTTACAGATTCCCAGGTTGTATTATTTTGATAGCATCCTCTTTAAGACCCTGGGACTCAGCATTTGAATGATAGAGAGCCCCTCAGGCACATGACACCTACTCTGTGTCTACATGAAAACTTCAACCTTTCCCCTTAATTTGCTGTTGAACATCATGCTTTAGGAGACTCAGACCAGGAAAGCATTATAACTTTGCCCAGAGTTGGTCATTTCTAGTGAGACCTGAAGTCTAAATGCTGTTAGTTTTATGTGTTTTTTTTTCCCCCAAAGGCAATGTTTTCCAGACAACATTGAGAATCCTATTCTGCTTCTCCCTCCTGACCTATATTTTTCCCACAGGGTTTGAAAACCTGAGGTTTTTATCTGGTGCATTTTATGCCCTGTGCTCAGTTCCCCAACATGAGAGTTATGTTCCTTGCTTTTAATAGTCCTGTACCCCATCTCCATAATGCATGGCTTGGTGCTACTTAATTCTGAGTATCCAAAACAGATGTTCTGGGGAATGGATTCAGCCATCCATCTGGGCTTAGTCCATACCTCCTATGACAGAAGCTTGGATTTCATTAGACACTGTTGGAATTCTAGGCAGGATCTCATGCTGCTCAAACCTAACTCCAGCAGCTTTCATTTTTGTATGTTTGTTTTTAAAAATCCCCTGCCTTGATATTTATTAAAAATTAACCTTAAAATTGGTTACATGCAACCTAGGATCACAGAAAATAGTAAATTTAAAAATCATCAATAATGACTTTGAGTACTGAGCACACAACACAGTATAAGATCATGTGTCATAGAAATGTACACTTGAAATCTATATGATCTTATTGGCCAATGTCACCCCAATAAATTTAATTAAAACATTATTAATGCACAATTTGGTTATGACCACTGGGGTGAGATTAAACTCTTCTCATAACAAGGACTCTGATACATGGGAAGAATTGAAAAACTATAAGGAAAAAAAGAGTGCATCATTGTTACAAAAAGGCACAAGAGATGGAAAGGTTTTGGTGTGTGATTAGCATGTTCTAAGTGCTAGGGCTGACATAAGTTACTGGATATGTCTGCTATCTGTTATCTTTGTCAATGAAACCTCCTAAACATGAACTTGTTAAGCTGAGACTTTACACTTCCATGGTAGTGAATCCATTTGAAAAATTAAAAAAAATAATAGTAAGCTTAGAAACAAAAAATGCCTCTGATTAGCTCCTGAAAATGCTTCTGCTTATTAGCTCAGAAGCATTAAAGTGTTTCTGAAGGTAAATTTTAGCCATCACTTTTTATGAAGGGACTTGCAATACAGTCTCTTGTGGTGCAGCTTTGCAGTCAGCAAAGGCAGTGAACTTGAATGACCAGCGTATCCGCTCAGCTCATTGGAGCAGCTCCCTAATTGTTTGTGTATGAAGGCCCATTAAGGCTGGGTCTTTTCAATTACAAAATTAGCACAGATTCTTTGGGGACAAACATTCAAGCTTTTTGATTATACCTTTAAGTGAGAATGAAAATTCCAACGTCCTCCTTTCCTCGCCACGAAGGATAGCTGTTTATCATGCAGATGCTTTTTGATTGTGGATGCTTTTTCTTCTTGAATAGCTCCTCGAACGTAGGTGTGTATTTAAATACTAATAGAGAAATAGTAACAGAAATATGACAGAATGTGCACCCCTAAACCCATCAGAACTTCTAAATACAACAGAACCTCAAAACCCTTCAGAAGCAGAACCATACAATACTTTTGCTGCTTCCACATTCCCCTTTAATGCGACTCCTCCCTAGAGCCCAGAAGGTACGCTTTACCACACTCTAGCCTATGTTGAATATTATCAGTCAATTAAACTTTTGTTAATCAGGGTGAAAATGGTAAGCTATTATTTTAATTTGCATTTCTGCTATCATTGGAGAGGCCAACCATCTTTTCATTGTGTCAACCCTTTATGATTTTGTAAGAATTTAGCTCCTTCATGGAATAAAAATAGAGTGATAATGTAAAGCGGTGTAACTGAAGAGATGTTTGCCCTTTTATTGCATTGTAATTTATTATAAAAGCAATAGAATTATATTCATATCACCTGCAAATTGGTATTTTTGTGATATTTGAACTGAAACCTAAAAAAAAATCACAAACCTGACCATGCCAAAAACGAGTTGATTTGCCTGCATATTTGCTGCCTGGGATCTTTTAGTTTGGATGTTTTAAAATAAGAGGAGATTTTCGAAATACATTGAGCACTGTTATCTTGTCTGATCCATTACATGTTGAATATTTTTAAATCAACAGATATAAATTAAGCCCAACAAGAAGCTTATTAATTTATTACTGCAAAAGTTCTTTTAGCAGGTGTTATATATTTGGCATTCTAATCCCTGTTATAAGCTTTTAGTGAAAATATTTTAATGATGAAATATAATGAAAGTACACATAAAACCCAGGGAAATTATAACATTCAGACTAAGAAGGAATATTTGCAAGATACATGGGTACCTCAACTCGCTGGTCAATGTTCTATTTTTAAAGCTGGGTGGTACAGATACAGGTATTTACATATATGATTTATACTTTCATATATTTGTAAGTTAGTTCTTCAAAATTAAAGCCTCGGTATTCTCCTTTCTCCAAATCTACAGTGGCACATGAAAAAGGATTACCACTCTAAAGCTTAATGATCACATCTGAGGGGTTTCAATGCCAGTACACTTGGCAGCCACTCAGTATGGGGATTGTGGAGCCAATTCACCAGTTCTGAATGGCCTGGATGCCTGTACTTAATCTGGCAGAGACAAACACTCCGATGATAGCAATTACTAGGATTCTTTTAGTTCATCTGTACCACAAGTAATAAAAGTTCTTAAAAGCATCTGCAGAAAAGGAAAAAAATAAGGATGGCACGTGACTCAACAACTCTACTTGAAACCACTCTTATAAAACATTTTTAAAAGTATTTATCGAACTGTTCTCCTTGATCTATATAGTGTGCATATCTTATAACAAAATCCTGATGTTCGTGACTTT
Organism: Phyllostomus discolor; assembly: GCF_004126475.2. NCBI lineage: Eukaryota > Metazoa > Chordata > Mammalia > Chiroptera > Phyllostomidae > Phyllostomus > Phyllostomus discolor. Next base: position 17,481,932 of record NC_040909.2, on the reverse strand, counting down.
CTACTTCTTAAATTGTGACAATAAGTTTGTTAAATCTCCTAAATGAATTTGTTATCAAGGCCTAAGGGTAAGAGCAATGGACTTTGCATGGCCCCATATTTCGATGTCTGGTTCATTTTGAAAGATCAAAGATTGAAGGCTAGTAATTGTCCGCTTTGGATTTAATGATTAAAATGCATAGTAATATTTGTGAGGCAGTCTTTTCAGGATGGGAGCTCTATCCTATTTAAACACACAGAACTTTTGTTGGCAAAGATTTTTACTGGCAGACATGAATAAAAATGTAACCTCAGGTAGGGGGGCATGCATTTGTAACGGTATACACTTGTACTTGACATTGGCTTTGCTTTCACTCTCAGATCTCATAGCAGAGATTTACCATGCAGCAGCAGCATTGCCTTGGAGTGGTGTTCAACACTGCTATCAGTGGCAGTTAACATTTATGGCACAATTCATTTAGGTTTTTATGAGTCCTTCGTATTCTCTTTATGATCCCAAACAGGAAATGTCAGTGCAGGGAATGAGTAACACTGTACACCAAAATCTCTTTAATTTTCTTTTTTATGTTAATATCCACTACAGTCTAAACCCAAAAAGAGTACTTTCCTCACCTCCTAACATTGTGTACACCTGGCACATCTTCGAGCATCATCTGGATGAAATTTCTTACCACAGAGTTATTTCTTCTCTGACCTACTTTGGAACAACATAGTTTAGGGATAGGGATGCAATGTCATATGGCACATATGACCATCAGTTTAATTATTTTCCTTATTCAACCAATACTTGTTATATGTATATTAAATACCTGCTGTCTTAGCTAGCTTGGGCTAATGCAGACACTGGCCTGCAGTGTCCGTGGCATCATGGATGAAATGAGACATTCACATGGACTACTGAGTCCTGTGCACAAAAAGGGATGGCACGGCTACCCTCTCAAGGGGAGGGTGCCTCAGAGCAGCCTGGCCACTCTCTCTAGGGGAGAGCTCCCCGAGCCTTCCCTTCACAGGTTTTTCTTGGCTTTTAAATTGCACAGGAATACAGGTAAAGTTCATTAATCATTGTCAGGCAGTAAGGATCAAACAATAGATAGCATACAAAGAACTAAAAGGGCTTATTCTGAGTCAGGGTCTGTTAGCTAAAGGGCTACAAAACTTTGGGAAACAAACTCATTTCCTGCTCAGACCTTTATCATTTAATTGAGAGCATTCTTAGCGAAGCAGGTTTCACAGGAGTTTATGTATTCTTTCTCAGGCCTGATCACCGGGGGAACCCGCCCTTTCCAGCACAGGGCTGCACCACTCTCTGTCATTGTTTCAGGATTAAGTCAGGCAGAGGAGGCAAGATAGCCAAGAAATCAGGAGACTTCTCGCAGGCAGAATGAGGACTCAGGCTTTGTCAAAGCCAAGGGGCAAGGTCCATCACCCCCTTTCTCCATAGCCCCCCAAGTCCTTCTCTGGGGCCTCCACATGATCATGCCTGTCTTAGGTTGTTCCCCCTTGGGGAATCTTACCCATCATTGGCTGACTGATCAAGCATTGGGGGCCAGTTATGGAAAAAGGAGCAGAAGTGGTACTCCTGCCAGGGAGGTAAGCTTTGTCTCATTAGTGGCTTATGGTCCGAAGGTGCTCATTCAGCCTTAGCCATGTTGGGTGCGGGGGGGGAGGTGGCGGGGGGCGGTTACCGCTCCTGAAACCAGGCAGGGCAGCTCCCAACATCAGGCTGCTATAACAAAATACCATAGACAGGGCAGTTTAACAACAGACATGTATTTCTCACAGTTCTGGATACTGGAAGGCTGAGATCAGGCTGCCAGCATGGTTGGGTTGATTTGAGAGCTCTCTTTCTCTTGCAGATGGCCAGCTTTTGCTGTGTGCTCACATAGGCTTTCCTTCTTGCCTACTTGGAAAGGCAGAGAGAGAGAGAGAGAGAGAGAGAGAGGGAGGAAGAGAGAGATTATCTTCCTCTTATAAGGCCATGAATCCCACCATGAAGGTCCCAGCCTCAGGACCTAATGTCCTAATTATTTCCATAATTCTCATCTTCAATTACATCACAGTGGGTGGGGAATAGGGATTCAACATATGAATTTTGAGGGGACACAGTCATTTAGCCCATACACTTCCTATGTGCCTGAGAGTTTTCTGGGCCCTTCAGTATGTTTGTTCAGGTATTCATATGGCTGGTTGCTTTACCAAAAAAATTCCCAGGGAAGAATTGTTATACCTCCCAATTTTGCAATCCCCTAGAGCAGGGGTGTCAAACTCATTCTCACCAGGGTCAGCCTCGAGGTTGCCTTCAAACAGCCGAATGTAATTTCAACTCCTTAACAGTTAAGGAGTAGTTACATTTATACAGTTCTAAAATTATTTTGGCCCTTTGAAGGCAACTGCAAAGCTCAAGTGGCCCCCGGTGAAAATGAGTTTGACATCCCCACCCTGGAGCCTTGGAGTCATCCCCAGGACCCTCTTCATCCAACCTGGAAAGAAGGGAGGAGAGAATAGAAAAGTGTAACTGGGAAGACTTTGTGGATCTGGCCCTCAAGGCACATATATATCATGGTTACCACATGGCATTTGCTGGGACTCATCCACATGGTCATGCTGGTTGTGAGGAAACCTGGAAAGTGTTGTGCCATTGTTCCTGGAAAGGAGAAAATGTGTTTGGTGGGCATGAAGCCAGTCTCTACCAAATGTATGGCAGCATTAGTCAAGACAGATGGGGTTCTTACCTGCATGAAGCATCCATTCTGGTATAGCATGCTGGACAAAAGACATGTAAACAGATACATAAATAATGGTCCAGCCAGTGATGAGTGCAACAGAGAAAACAACAAAGACAAAAGGGATTTGGATGAACAACAGAGGAAGGAAGCTCCTCTAAGTAGCAGGACGAGAAAGAACATCTCCCGAGATGAAATTCCATCTGAGACCTGAATGAAAGGAAAGTGTCAGCTCTGCAAAGACCTAGAGGAAAACTTTCTAGACACATGGCAAAGGGTCAGAGTCGGGGCTCAGTGTGTTCATAATTCAGAGAGAGGCTGAGTCTGGCCCAAGCTTATTGACAGATTGGGAGTGGCATGGGTAAGCAGCAGGGAGGCACTGGAGCACCGTGTGCAGGTCCTGGAGGTCTTTGCTCGTTCTACCTGGAGAGATTTTCCTAAGTATTGGGGGTACATGATCTCATTTAATCTTTTCAGCCAATCTGGGGAGTTGATATTATCCCTCCTTTTAGAAACAATGAAATGGAGTCTCATGGAGTTCACATAACTTCTGCAGGAGAGCACAGCCAATGAAGACGCAGTCAGATTTACACCTGAGTCTGACTCTAAAGTCATGACCCTAACTACAACGCAGCCATGGTCACAACCAATGCTAAGAACTTGTTCTGTTTGTCGTGCATGAGATGCTGTGAAAGAATGTGCTCTGCCGTCTTAAAATTTCTGACAACTCCAAACCCCTGAGGCTCTTCCCAAACTAATGTATATTTAATGAGACATTTAAAACATTTTCATTAATATTTTCTACTGTAAATATGCTTTGTCCTTATATTATTTTAGTCATGTTTATTTGTTCCAATTATGACATTATTGTGATGCAAGGAAAATTGTGAAATTTGATGCAGAGCGTTTCATTTGGAAATACTGCTCTCAAATACTCCCCTCTCCTAAAATGTACAATAACCTATTCCGTATTTAACTAATACGATTATCCAATGTACCCTATGATAACCTAAGTCTTCTTTTTATTACCAGCTACCCTACTGTTCTTAGAGTTTATATTATAGTTCTCCAAAATGCTCCTACCTTCATTCCCATCTCTATTTTCTTGACATCTAAATTTCCTTAAGTTTAGGTATTTAATTTGGAACTTGTTCTGAGGCATAGATTAATAGGTTAAATCACTGTCAGTCTATTTTCCCTCAAACCTAGGATTTCTAGGCAGGCCACTAGAAATCCTCAACCAATTAAGGATAAAAGATAGCAGGGAGTCCTATTCCAACCCTATCATTCAATTTTTCCTTCACAGTCTTCCCTGTCCTTTCATTTTATTTTTTGCTCATGGCATCTTTTGTGTGCGTAAGGAGGACAGATACAAGCTCACTCTTGAACCCTGGGAGACAAAGGTACTCCCACATGAAACATGGATGTGGCAGAGCCTTCCACTGATTTATTTTCCATAAATGATGTGGGATTACCAGAGAAGAAGGAGCCCTGCCGTGTGTGCCTACATGTGAAACATTTCTACTTTGCAAACCTAGTTAGTACAACTTTGAAATTGCCAAAAATACAGACAGCTCAGGATAAAAAGCCTCCTTTTTTTTCTTCCTCATTCTACCGGTGCATGAAAAATTCAAAACTATTTTTAAAACAATGACTTATTTTAAGGATAGGGAGAAGTCTCTAGTTGTTTTCAGAGGAAATTCAACTGATATAAATACTTCTTACGACTGAAAGGAGTTGAGAAGAAATCTAAAGACATTCAGACCAAGTAATCTCTACTGATTCATAACGGCCTCTTCTTTACCTGCTCCTCCCCCATTATCTTTTGTAAGGCTGACACTGCACAATAAGTGGGTATTACACTGTCAGAAGACCCACATTTTTGTCCAGACTCTGCCCTTTCTTCATTTCCTGGCTTTGGGCAAAATCATTTGTAAATTTTGACGTGGTGTTCTTCTTTGCAAAGTATGATAACAGAAGTGAAAACACTTAGTAATATTTAATATTGTATTAAAGGGAAAATATTAACATTATTAGAATCATGCTTTTCTGATTCAATTCAGCATCCTGGCTACTAAGTTCATCTCTTCCTTTTTGTAAAATTCCTGTTTATTCTGAGCTCTCCATCATTCCTGGAACATCTTAAATTCTAAGCTTTCTCTTATTTTGCTTCATCCATAGCTTTCCCTGTTATTCTCCTAGGATCAAGGAGGCATCTTTTAAAGTGTGGACAGAATCATAGATTCATTCATTGGTGCAATCCTGCATCGTGTTTCCTGTCCTCCCCTCCTCCTTCCCTGTCCTTGCTCCTTCATGCTGCCTGCCTCCATTTGTTGCCACTGTTCTTTTCTTCCAAGCAAATATGTTCTTATTATTTCCTTGGACTCAATGCACTTTAAGAGTCTGTGAATCAAATGATGCATTTCTTCTATGAACAAAGGGGTCATTTAAAAGTTCTCTTAATATTGAACTCAGTGGAAGTAGTATCACTTTCTCCAGTCAGAATTTCCTGACTTTATCCTCTTCTGTAACAAAAATTGCTACAGCCCTGGCTGGTGTGTTTCAGTTGGTTGGGTGTCGTTCCCTGAAGGGAAAGGTTGCTGGTTTGATTCCTGGTCAGGGCACATGCCTGGGTTGCAGGCTCGGTCCCCAATCAGGGAATGGGCACGTATGAGAGGCAACCAACTGATGTTACTCTATCACATAGATGTTTCCCTCTTTTTCTCCCTCTCTTCCCCTCTCTGTAAAAATAAATAACATAGTTCAAGAAAAACATTGTGACAGGCTTGCGCTTATATAGTATACTACTATAATGTTATTTAAATTTGTTTTTGAGGGGAAATAAGTTTTGAATTACAAAGTACAATACCATTTTTTTAAAACACAAGTTTCTAATTGAAAATGGCTTATGTATTTATTCATTCTCTTTACAAATATTTATTTAGGGTCTACTAGGTGTGCTACGTGCCACATATTGGTCCAGATGTTTGGGGTGCAGAGATGAATAAGAAGTAATCACTAAAGGAGTTTATAGTTGAACGGAACAGGCAATAGGTACAGATCATTAAAATTATAAGGTATGAGTAAAACAACGTCTGTGGAAATTGCCGTGAAATCACCGAATACGATTTGTTGTTTTTGCTTGGTAATTAGGGAAGACTTTACAGAAGAAAGTCTATGTTAGTAGAATCTTGGGAAGGTAAGGGTTAGCCGTGTGCACGAGAGGCCACGTGAACAGACGGAGCAGCAGGGCGGCAGACCCCTGTTTCTTCACGTGCCCTCAGTCTCTCTGAGTCCTCTGCAACATGGAAGAGTTGGAGTGAACGGACTATCATGTCTCTCTGTAAGTTCCATGCTCCTAGGATTTCCACTGTGTTTTGAATATCTGCTACATGCAAAACAATGTGCTGGCCTCTACGGAGAAAATGCTAGCTGTGTTCTCAAGGAGCTCACTCTCCAGTAAGCCTGGGTAAAGGGTTGCATTTCCTCAGCCAGCCAACTGATAGCAGTGCTTGGAGGGTTGTGAGAGCGGACTGTGAGATCACATCCAGATTCATTATCACAAGCGCTGCGGTCAGTTATGGGTGTCTGTTCTGATGAGGAGAAAGGAGGAGAAGTATGTGCATCATTTTGTTTTAGTCTTACAGGTTCAGTTTAACAAGTTACTCAAAACCTTATTTTAAAAAAAAGTTAAAGAAATGACACAACAGAGAAAACACCATGAAATCTAGAGTATCATTTTACAGGTATTCACGTCATGAAAGATGAAATCTTCAATGGTCATGGTTTGTGCTTTTAACCAGTAGTCTGATATCTCATGGAATAATGAAAGTGGTTTTACCTTTGGGGATGCAAAGGGGACATTCAGTTTAAGCTGCCTTGGACAAGTTAGATTGCATTTGCTCTCCTAATGGCCTATCTTCCGTCACAGCACCCCTCAGAGGTCTGTCCCCCATCACTGTGTATATTCTCAAAGGCCGGGAGCCACTGGGTTGGCATATTGAGCACCGTATCCTCAGCAGCTAGCAGTATAGGAGGTATTTAATAGGTAACTGCTCCACAGAAAGTATTCAATACGTAACTGTTGCTTGAGTGTTGAGTGAAAAATGAAAATTCCCCTGGGATAGTTTGTGTCACTTTTTCAGCTGTCAAGGTGGGTACAGAAGGTTCACATCTGCAGATCGTGGACAAAGTGTGAGAGGATGTCAGACATTCAGCTGAAGCCAACAGTGTGTGAGGAAGAGAAGTTTAGAAGTGCTGTTATTTTAGAAATAAAACTTTATGAATCTTGCAAATAACCAAATGACAAGCTGCCTTTTCATTTACACAGTGGAAATGAATATTAAAGTATTCATAAAACTAGTAGAGAAATATAAAGTTATTCTGATGGAATGAATTTTTAAATGCAGAGAATGAATGTATTTTGGAGACTTATCTCAGCATGTAACAGATTTTGATGAATGCATTGTAGACCACGGATATAGAATTCATTCATGCAGATTCTTATAGCGCAGGCCATTAGAGTTCTTGAAATACATTTGGCCCGTGTTTAATAAAAACTGCAAAAATTTGTAATTTTCTTTTGTGCCTCTTTCTTTCCATTTTTTTCTTAACCTATTTATACAAGACAGACTATTTCTATTGTTGGGTGTAACTTCAAGAGAAATTTTGTTATTCATTACATTATTTGAGAAATGTTTCAATTCTAGGAAGTGCTTCCTGCCAGCTCAACCTCATAATCTTTTAAAGTTAGAGACCTATGTTCACCCTCACTAAGACAGCATAACTTTTATTTAAGCTAACACTGTCGATTAAAATATTACTTATAAAAATTTCTGTGACTGTGGAAACTTCGATTTGTGTGCTTATTAATTATAAAGTCATTCTCTTCTTTAAGCTATAGCAAAGTGTTTGAATCCTATTGCAATTGCTTTTCAGGAAGTCTCCTGTTATTTTCCCTTTCAATCACAAGTTTCGTATTTCATAATCTGTGACTTTGTAAGGAAGCTGTCCTTGGGCCTCCTGCTAAAGGAGAGAGTTACAATAAGGGCCCTTTGTCATTTTCCTGCAAAGATACCTTTGGATGGGTTCAAGACCAACATCATCTTAACTCAAATATAGAATTTTTCTGTTGTTTGAGTATTGCTCAGATACCCAGACCTATCTATTAGAACAAAATTATATTAGTAAACTGATTTAAAAAACAACAATTACACCTTCTAAATACCTTCTTACTTCTGTGTTTTGTGTATTTTCCCGTGGCTAGTCTAGTGTCAGACCTTTGAGAATACGCAGGCAGAATCAATTAACATACAAAAAGACTAATGTGAAAGATATCTAGAAAAAAAAGACTTAACATAAAAAGATGCAAATACCCGAATAATTCATTTTCTCATACTTCCTTTCAGAATATAAATCCTGAACATTATTGGCTAAAGATAAGAAGGTTCTTGAGCTTGGCTCTATTTGAGAAGGTTAGTTGAAAATTTCAAGCACTTTTTTTTAAATATAAAAATGGTCTCGGAGTCTACTTACCCATGAAATTCGCATGATTAAATGTAACGAGGATTTTTCCTACACAAAGTAAATAACCTCCTTCCCATGTGCATATTGATGTAAACTCTCAGTGCATTTGTTTTATGACTTAGCACAGATGGTTTCTCCCTTGTTTGAGGCTAAAAAATAGATTTCCTTTTGTCTCCTCTAGAGTTCTTTTTCTCTGATGGCTGGAGAGTACTGTTTCTAAGCCCTTAAAATGTTTTTTATTTGTATATATTTCAAAAAAATGCACAATAGTAGTATTTGTTGTTAGCACACATTAGAATTTATGTTCTCATGATAAGAACAATTTCCAAAGAGCCATAGAGAGCCAGATGATATTTTTGAAATCCCATGAAAATCCATTGTATTTAATCAGGTGCTTGGCATTTATTGTACTGTTTATGTCATATATTACGTTAGTATCAGTATAAGATTCAAGAGTATATTATTTTATCTGTTTATCACATTTAGGTAGAGACAATAAAATTAATCAAAATAAGTAGGCTACAAACTGAAGATCTTTAGCAATATGGTGAAGATTTAAATAATTCTCTACTTTATCTAAGCTATGTATAATTGCTAACCATGTTTCTAGGTCAGTATCCTTTGAGTCTGGCATAAGTACTTTGTATTTCCTAGACCATTTAGAATCATTAGTTCATAATTATCCAAAAAATTAAAAAATACTGTGAAGTACACAGTGTTAGGTTCTCCAATGTGATCGATACAAAGAAACAAGAAGGTTAAGTAGTTTACTTTCCACGAGTCAGGATTTGGAGGAAAGGAATCAAATAAATATCAGGTTCATTTTTTTTTTTTTTTGAGAGGGAAACAATTCTGTCTGCAGAATTGAGCATTTGAACAGGTATCCTCATTCTTATGCTGTGTATTTTCAAATGGAAACATTTTTCTGCTTGGACATACCATGTCCTATATAAACCTTATGACCATAGCAGGAGTAGCAACTAACATTTTTCAAGGGCCAATTATGTTTGAACCTGAAAAACATTCTTTCAATACTTCATTTAATTCTACTAATTACCCATGAGATAGAGGCTGTCATTATCAGCATTTTATAGATAAGGAAACCTGGATTAAAAAGCTAGAAGCTGCTGCACTATCAGGAAATGGACAGATATTAAAGGGTAACACCAAGTGTTACGCTTTTCACCCATATATGGTGCCATGTGAAAAATTCACCTGGACAGGCAACACAGAACAAACCCCTCATTAATCAGGATACTATAAAAGCCTCATTCTAATTCTTTAAATTACTGTTGGACAAATATAATTAAGCTTTACAGTTAACTCTCATCAGATTAAGATCCTACATTATAATTAATCCTCTTGGGTTTTGGTACTTCTATATGCACAGAGCTGTGAAAAAAAAGACTTCACAAAATGAATCAGTAGTGGTATATCTACCAACATAAGCTAAGCAAACAAAGAATGCAACTTTTGTAAATGAATCTCAGCCAAACTCATTTCTTTCTGATGCTTTGCGTTTGCAGAGGTCCCTTTACCATGCCAGGGGCTGTTCTTTTCCACACCTCCACACCTGTCCTTCCAGCCTGGCTCTGTCATCCCTCATGCTCTAGTTGCTATCATTTCTACTCCTGTTGGCAAACCTTTAATGATTCCAGACTGATGTGTGACTGGGGCCAGGTCTGTGGAGTCAATAATAATTCTAAAACCCAATTTAGAGGTGCTGTTCCAAAGAATATATGCGCCCTATGTTCATTTCACTATTTACAATAGCCAAGAAATGGAAATAACCCCATCAATAGATGAATGGATAAAAAAGCTGTGGTACATACACACAATGGACTATTACTTGGCCATAAAAAAAGAATGCAATCTTACCATTTGTGACAGCATGGATGGACCTAAAGGGTGTTACAGTATGAAATAAGTCAGCCAGGGAAAGACAAATACCATATGATTTTAATTATATGTGGAATCTAAAGAGCAAAATAAAAAAACCAACAAAATGTAAACAGACTTAGAGACACAGAGATCAGAATGGTGGTTTCCAAAAGGGAGGGAGAGTGGGAGGCAGGGTAAAAAGGGAGAAGGAATTAAGAAATATAGATTGATAGCCATGAAATAGTCGTGGGGATGTAAAGTACAGCCTAAAGAACATAGTCAGTAGTGTTGTAATAACTACACACAGTATCAGGTGGGTACTAAAATAACAGGGGGAACCCTTTGTAAAGCATGTGATTGTTTGACCACTGTACTGTATGCCTGCAATTAATATAAACGAATATCGAATGTAAACTGTAATTGAAAAGCTTTAAGAAGTGCTGTATTCCAGTGCTCAGTGAGGTGTTACACAACAAATGGAGAGCTGTGCTACAGGCTAGAATTAAATCAACATGGACTAAACGATTGGATGTCTGTATTCTTCATGCAGCCTTGCCAACCTTCGTTGTCCTTTGTGCCTGCCTAAATCATCCGTACATGGGTTGTGCGTACGTCTAAGTCTCCTCCTCCATCACCTTAACATTGGGATTTGCAGTACCTCTGTTCATTTTATTAAACAGCAAATCAGCTTGGCAAAGGAATGCCATCCATCAATAGAAAGTAATGAGATTTTTCTGCTTCTAATACACTGGGACTTTCTTTTCCACCATAAGTTGCTCATAAGGAAGGGGCACGTGCTGTCCCTTCCACGGTGCATTGAATTTTGTTTGCAGTTACTTTGCCATAAATGAAGTAAAATCAAAAGCCCCAAATGGACTCCCTGTGTAAAGTATATTAAAACTCAAAAAAATAAAATACAATACTTCAAAAGGAGAATAAAGGGGAAAAATCATATGTCATGCATTTGATAATTATTGAATTAGCAGTCTCCATTGGCTCCGTTTGCAGCTGGCAAGGACAGGGGCCCAGCAAGTCAAAAGAAATCCGGCTGCATTCACAGAAGCTCTTGCAGGCCTGAAATTTTGCTTAATGCTTTCTGTTGTTTTTTTTTTCTTGCAAACCTTCCCACCAACCACATGTAGACTAACATATTAATATGCAGCATATTGTTATATATCACAGTTGTAAAGTCAGAAACACAAAATGTTCACTAAACGCCAGTCTCTTAAAATATTCCAATTCCTTGAAATGAGGGTGCAGTGTAATTATTGCTGAGGGACTGTTGTTCTCATTATCTACGCATCCTTTAATTGTTGCCCACAAATGTCTCCCACCACCTTCCCCACTCCCAGGTGACTGACTTGTTCCTGTAGTTATTTTTTTTTAAAGCAAGATTTATACTGATCTTAAAAACTGAATAAACAAAAAGAACCCAGAAAGCTTATGGAAGTAGAAAGATCATGAACTTAACAGGGGGTGCTATAGTATAAAAACTAAAGATTTCCCCCATTTGGGGTTCTAAGATATTAACCTGTCTCTGTTGGTAAGTACAATAAAAGATGCTACCATAACCATATAAATATTACATGTTTTGCATAAATTCTGTGCCCTTCTCACTGTGGTATGCTTGCCTCTTAAAAAGAGATTTGTCATTGGCTATTTTGATGGACAGAATATAATATGGAGCTGGTCATCAGAAGAGGCACATAATGGAATAGTTTCAGATGCTGTTTTCATTATCATACTTATCCTAGATGCCTGTAGGCACCATCCTTTTTACGTTATTCATGAATACGAGTAGAAAAGTGGACATCAAGGCCCTGGCTGGCATGGCTCAGTGGATTGAGCATGGGCTGCGAACCGGGGTGTCGCAGGTTTGATTCCCAGTCAGGGTACATGCCTGGGTTGCAGGCCATGACCCCCAGAAACCACACATTGATGTTTCTCTCTCTCTCTCTCTCTCTCTCTCCCTCCCTTCCCTCTCTAAGAATGAATAAATAGAATCTTAAAAAAAAAGAAAAGAAAAGTGGGCATCAAAATCAAAGCATTATTTTGTCTTGTTCATTCAATAAGCACTGACAATAATAACAAGCAAGATATTAGGGTACAGACGTAAATAAAGCATAATCTGTACCACTAGGAATTCACATTTTAGTTGGGAAAAAGTGTATTAAGAAACAAATGACAACACTCAGTACAGCAGAATAGCTGGTAGAAAAGAGGTCTGTTCCTGGTACAGCGGAAACTGCAGGGAGAATGTGGTCAACCTCCCTGGGGTGGGAATGAGGGGCCGGGAGAGACATCTGTCAAGCACAGATTCACCTCAACTTGTGATTTCCCTGGTCCAAGCAATGAGAGGACCTAAAGACTTATCCTAGAATGTTTTAAAAAACAAGTTTTTAAGATTGTACATTCTACGCTCCTGCTTAAACAGGTTCTATTCAGTTCCATATCAACTAGAAAAGGAAACTCAGCTTCATCATCAATTTCCTAAAAAATGTTCAATATCATTGTTTGTCTGACCTTGAGTAAGTCTGCTGAGTATATTGTGACCCAACAGAAGGGATGACAGATATTGCATAGTCTTCTACTGTCTTCCTAGACTGTGTCTCCCCTCCCCCCCCCTCCCTCCCTCCCTCCCTCCCTCTCTTCCCTCCCCTCTGGCATCAAAGAAATGTCTCTCCTAGCTGTCTTTAGAGACACCAAATCTCCTTTTAAAAACGTTGGCATCAGCCTCCACTCATTCCAGCCAAATAGACTCACCTCACCCAACTGGGCTTATCAGAAATTTTTCTAAGCAAAGGTAATTTTCCCTCAAGCAGGAATTGTTATACCAGCTGCTAAGAGCATGAAACTTGTATGACACAAAGAAAGCTTCACTGAGATGATGAAAACTTGACTGAATGAATAGCTAGCCTTGGGCCATTTCTAAATAGATCGGTAATGCTTACTGAGTGCCATGTTCTGTTCTAAGCATACTAAATTCTCGCTGCATTTAGTAGCACATATGAGCAGTGTCACTAGAACTGTTCTGATCTTGCTGAAAGCATGAAGAGATAAAGCACAGAGAAGTAAGGTCACTGGATCAAAGTTCCACAGCTAATATATGGTTCAAATCTAGAGATTGACTCATGCCTGAGGACTTAAAGATTCTACTGTATTATGCAAGAAGTACTAATCACTGTGTCATACTTACTGTCAAAACATGCTAGGTGTGTTGGATGAGTTCGAAAATTGTAAGAGACACCCCAAATTCCAGCAATTTAGGAATATATTTTATCATATATGAGAGTGTAAAAATAACTCAGAAGTTGACACATCACATCTCACACCCATTGGCTATAACTTCATCACATGGCAACACTTCCTTACAAAGAGAGATTGAGAAGTCAAGTTTTCATCTTGATGACCATATACCAACAAAATTCCATTACTGTGGAAACAGAATAGATATCAGGGACAACAAGCAACCAGGGCTGAACTGCATTAATTCTGCGTTTTTATCCCCCAATTCTCTCAAGGTCCATTCCTTCTCTGAATAGTTTCACATTACTTGAGTTACAAAAGAACTTTGACAGTCTTCAGATATAACAGATGCATCCCTGTTTTGTCTCTGCAGAACGTGGACACGTGGAACTATTAGAGTGGAATCTTTAATGATGTATGAGCATCTTTTGTGTTGCAAACAACATCACAAGAAAACAGATGTACCCACAATGCCTACAGGTGCAACCTCATTCTGTGACAAAGACGAGCCTGTGATGTTGTTCATGCCAGCAATAGAAGTGCAGGATGGAATATGTTTTCTGAGGGTTAGGTAAAAATATAGACCAGACACTTGACAACCTGATAAAGCTGAGGGGGAGTCTATGGCCTTTCAATATTCAGGGGACACTAATCATTCATTCATTTCCATTGGGTTCTGATCCAAGAGTTAGTAAGTAAATAATGACTCTGAAAAGGGCAAACAAATCATCAAGGGTTAAATTTGGCCCTGTAGGAGAAGCAATGCCTTTATAAAGTTGTAAGTTTATCACTAATTAAATGATAAATTCAGAGCTATACTTGATATTATATTCATTCAACAAGGTCAAATATAGCAAGGGGCTGAACATATGACATCAGTGAATCCTTTGTGAGCCTTAAAAGGGAGCTCAGGTTCGGTGGGTGGTGATAGATAAAAAGATGCCTTGATTGTGGTGGTGTACACCAGACATCATATTAGGCAGTGGGGATACAGCCATAATCAAAAATAACATCTCTGCCTCTGTCAATCTTTCATTCCGGATTAGGGAGAAGGACAATTAATAAATAACTATAACCATTATTATTGTCCAAATAATTATAACCAAATAAATATTATTATTATTATGGCAATATATTTAATACCTATATTTTAAAATAAAATATTTTAAAATAATCATAATACCTACATAGATAATATAGATTGGTCTGTCATGTGGTAGTAGTCTATGCTAAGAAGAAAAATATAGTAGAGTAAGGGCTACAGGGAAATGACCTGGGCTGTTTAGAGTGAGTAGTTAGGAAAAGCCCTCCTGTGAGAGGACATGTAAATAGACACCACGCTGAAATGGAAGAGTGAGCCAACAAGAGGTCACAGCACTGTGCTGGCCCTGAGCTGGGATAGCCCTCGGACAGGGGATAGCCTGGGATAGCCAGGACCGTTGAGACCAGTCTCATGGCAGCTGAGCATGGGGAGAGTGGCAAGGAGTGAGCTCTGCGCTGTTTCCCGGGAGCAGATCTTGTGGAGACTGGGAAGTCACGGTAAGGGAGGTGTAGGGGTGTGTACTTTGAGTAAGGCTGTTGTCGATATATAACTTTCTCCTTCTGTTACCCATTCATATTTTTTATTCCATCAGCTGGCCGTTTATCTCAACAGAGTTTGTAACCTGGAGGATTCAATTAGGCCTTCATCCTTGAAAGGCAGGAAGGGCTTGAATTCTCAATTCCTGTGCCTTTATATATTTTGTAGCTTTCCAATTAGTAATACTATTGGACATAAAATTATTAAGAGGTGTATCAGAAAATCTCCGGGGTTCCTGGTGTATTTCTCTCCGCCCCCCACTGTATAACATCGACTCAATTTCCTCTTGGTAAGTGACATTGATTACCCAGCCAATATTTTAATCACATTTACCTATTAACTTCAGTGACACCAAGGGCCCTGATGACCAGATGATCATGTCAATTTCTAATTCAGTGAAGCTCTTGTTGCGTGACCTTGTCAAACCATTCTTCCCTTGAGAATTAAGGCAGCTAAATTAGCCGAGTCCAAATTTGGAGCAATATAAAGCAAATATTTAATGAAGGGGTATTAGTTGCAATAGAGAAAAGAACCGTTCTTACTTTCGCCGTGAGTATTCTGGCTGTGAAGGAAACAACACTGTACGTTGGTCCCTGGTTCTAAAGCTATACGTGGAGGGTAAATACTCCACACTTTTGGAGGGTTGCATCCCAAAACATGCCATGTCTGAGTCTTCAATAGGCCATTCTACTCACCTGTCAAGTTAGCTGCTTCTGGATACTGGTATATGTGTTAATACCAGTGAATTCCATGGGCAGGGGCCCATTGCTAGGCTTGTTAAAGTGAAATGAGTTTCTTACTCACAAGCAATGGTTTGGGAGTTGGTTAGGGTGTCAGAAGCCTTGTGGAGGGGAAAGGCAAATCAGCATCTGCAAGTGTTTACACCTGTGAAGATACACCACCGCTCCCATTGTGATAGAAGGATCCAGTATAATCAACTTGCAGCTGGTGGCTGTTTGGTCTCCCTGAAATTGGTGTTATGTAGAAAGCCCCGTGTTGGTCTCTGATGCTTGCAGGCTAGTTGCTCACAAATGGTAAGAGCGTAATCAGCCTTGGTGAGGGACACCCGTGCTTTTAAACACATGGGTACCTTGCTAACTTGGTTAATTTTTAAATGAATACATTAGCAAGAGCTGGAACAGCTAGGGAAAGAGACGGATTGACATCCATTGAATATATCTTCATTACCTTATTGCCATCTAATTACTGAGTGCCTCCTTTGTAGTACATGACATTTGATTATAATTTACATAGCACAAAATATCTGTATATGTGCCTTTCTCAGAGCGCTTTTTCTCCAAATTTCCTTGTCATTAATTTTCCAATTCTGTTCAAGTCCCTGACCATTTAGTCAAACTATTAGCAACTGTCTACTAATCGGCATAGACACTTTTTGTAGTGATCTCAAAATCTAGAGAAAGGGACAACAGAACATACTGCTTAAATTCTCTCTAACAAGATGTTTCCCTTTCACTTCTGTCTTTAAGAGCTACCCTACATTGTGCAATGGTATGGAAGCAATGTATGTCCAGTTATTTTTAGTATAGCATGCTGATAACCAAGCCCACATTTTTATCCTCCAACTGTTCATAAGAACTTCCCGTGTCGCTTTAAGTATAGATTGAGGGAGAGGAGGCAATATAGCAAGAGTAGATGTTATAGGAATCACTTGATCACATAACTTGTTTCTTCCTTCAGGACCTGCTCCAGATCCATCTCTTACATCCCGTTTCCACTTGGTGGATCGCTGGTGCATACACCCAACTTTCTGGTTTAATAGTCAGATAGCATGGTGGGCAGCTCAGGATGCTTGGCCACTTGATGTTTCTCAGTCAACTGCACCCTATCCATGAGAGCCCAGTGGCTATCTAGGAGCTGTTTCTCACGAAGAGAATAATTATCTGTAGAATAAGATAAGCCTTTGCTCTGAAACCTTAAAAGTCTGCTTTGTGAATGTTCCCTCAAATATTCCTAGCAGGTCCATGAAACACACATATTTGCCACAAGCACTTTAAATGACAGTGGACCTGCTGGCTCATAAAGCTTCAATGGCAGAGCGTTCAAATCTGCAGCAGAATCTTCTCTGGTTCTCCCTCAAAAGCAGAGGCCTTGGAGGTACCCTTTCAATGGTTTAGGGAAGCACACTGTAATGCGATGTATTTAGCCCGGAAAATCCAGACGTACCAGACTAGCTTTATGCCTCTTTCTTAATTCCAGGTAGGACAAGTTGCCACAATTTGTCTTTCATGTTGGAGGAAGTATCCGATACCTGAACTTGCTCCAGACCACTGGAGTCCCAGAAGCTTCACAAAGGTAGTGGGCCTCTGCATTCATGTGTTTTTTGCCTCCCCTCTGGCGCTCATTTGTCTTATGAAGGCATCAAGCTTCGTGCTGCATTCTGTTACCTAGGCTCAGTCAGCCTGATACCACACGTGGTGGACCAGTGTGGTGGTCTATAGACTTTCCAGACAAATTAGGTCCCTGTGCACTGCATTATGGGAGAGGGAGGGGGAGCTAGCATAGCCCTGAGTCAACACAGTGAAGGCAGGCTGCTGTCCAGGCCAGGTGCAAACTGATAACCGGTGTCAGAGGTGGTCAGTTAATACGGATAACAATAGCATCTCAAATCACGAGCCTGGACTGGTTCACCTAGAAAGTGAGTGCAGAAAGAGAGAAGGGGGTTAAAAAGAGATGAGGTCTGCTGAATAAGCAGAGTCATTCTGATGTTAAGAGGTCAGAGAAATGAGGCTGGGCCAGTCCAAGGAACAAAGAAGAAATATCTGAGGAGCTAGGGAGAAAACTATAACAGAGCGGTAACCCACAAGCCAAGTGAAGAAAGTGGGGTAAAGAGAAGGTACCTGTAAATGTTGATACATTTTGCTGAAAGGCTGAATAAAATCAGCAGTGGAAACAATATAGAATTTAGGAGTGTGAGGCACTTTAGTGACTTAAAAAGAGCAGTTTCAGTGGTGTGGGGAGCAGGGGGACCAAAAGCCTGATTGGAAGGGATTCAAGAGAGAATGGAAGGGAGTAATTGAAGAGGGCAAATACAGAAAGGCCTTTCAATGAGTGTTATTGTAAGTATAATGAAAGAAATTAGTGTACACTGGAAGGAGTTAATACAGTATACTTGTGTACGGATGGAAATGAGCTAAGAGAAATGGAAAAAATATATTTCAGGAAAGAGGGGAGGCAATTATGTGAATGAAGACTGTGTGTGCAAGAATCAGAAGAGTGTGCTCTAGTTAGGGTCCAAGGAGCATTGTAGTCAGTGTTCATAAAAGGGAGAAAGGAGGATAACAGTTTGAACTTAACGTATTTGCTTCTTCTGCAAGAGGTGGGCTCAGAATGATTCTCCCTTTCTTCAACCTTTCCAATGCACGCACATACACGCACACATACCCCTCCGTGCAGATGCAAATACATTAGCATTGAAACGTGGAAATCTTGAAGGCCAGGTGGAAGTGCTCATAAACATTCATCAGATCATCATGGTGGTGTTTCCTGGCATCTGTCCTCAGATATCACTGTTATGTTTCGGAGCCAAGTATTTTTACTAGTAGATTACAAATTATCTCAGCACCTGGAGAGGCCTCTGTGCGGTTTCAAAATAACAGTGTACATTTCATGATAACACACGCACACACAAAAATCATTTACAAACACCGACATTTTGGATGGCTTATAAGAACAGCTGCTGGACCATTTTCGAGTCAGGAAAAAGACCGTCTTGCTTCTCTGTATTAAAAGGCCAAATACTTTGACTTGGAGTCATAGATATAGTTTGCTTATGTTGTCAACATAAGCGATGGGCACTTTTTTTTGTAGGTCATACAGTAAATATTTTAGATGCGCAAGCAATATGGTATCTGCTACAACCACTCTATTCTGTTACTGAAGTGCAAAAACAGCCATGGACAATGAATAAATGAATGGCTTTGTGTTCCTAATAAAACTTTATTTACAGAGACAGGTGGCAGGCCAGATTTGGCCTACAGGCTCTAGTTTGCCAAACACAGTTTTATATAAATTTAAATCAAAATATATTTTTATCAGTGGTTCTTAAATTTTAGCTTTTCCAATATTCAAGAAGAAAGGGCTGCACAATCTAGTTTTCTGAAATGTGTTGGCATGTAATGTTTAGCCACCCAAAGAAACCTATGCAGGCTTGTGAATTTTGACCTTTTGCACATTCTAAAGCTGCTTGGCTCATTAAAATATGGTTAGGAGGAAGGCAGTTCTTTAAAAAAAATCTCATTATAAAGCAAGAGAGGTGCTACTCCCAAATGACTGAAGGGTATGGTGTTTAGCTGGGGTAAAGTATCCAGTATTATACATAGGCATTTTTTCCATGCATTTTTATTTTTCGAGAAGCATGACAATAAACGTTTAGTCCTAAAATGCTTAGTTTGCTTAAATCTGTTCAAAATGAAGTGCAGCATTTTCATATTATAAAATTCCACTTCTGTGAATCACACCATTGCTAATATGGAACCACCTCGTCTTCTGAGAAGTACCCCTCAGCATTGTCTTGGCCGAATTCTAAGGTCTAGCAAATTGACATCCTTCCAACTTCACAGGAAGAACTTGACTAATTCCAGAATGCCTCCCTTGTTTATATGTGTTATGCATTATAATGAATGATACATGTCTATTTACGCCTTTAAGTCTTCAAAGCTCTTAACTTCTCTCCTCTCCTCTCTCCCAAAAGGGCAGGTGGCAGGGCAGGTGTGACAAAGACCCTTCTTTTCCTCTGTCGTGTTCAGCCTCTGCCACTTACTGTTTTTGCCTCTAAAAAGTCCATCTGTTCCCTGACAAGAGAACCTGCCAGAAACATAAGAAAATCAAAGCTGGATGCAAATATAAATAATGGAATTGAGTAACCTACAATTATTGTATATTAATATCTATATCCATTTTAGAGTTGGCCACATGAATGTGCCATTTTCTCAAATGAAGAGGTAAATTCCTCCAGTTACTGATAAGGCAGCATACCCTGGTGGATATAAGTCCATTTCCTGGAGGCAGGTTTCTTATGCTTAAATCCCAGCTCTGTTGTTTACTAGCTTTGTGACCTTGGTGAAGTTATAGGACACCCTGTGTATCGGTTTTCTCATCTCTGAAATAGGGACAATATTATTACCTGCCTCATAAATCTTAATGCAAATTCAAATCTTAACATGTGCAAAATGCTTAGAACTGGATCTGGCAGAAAATACTCTCTCAGATAGTACTGGCCATTATTATTATAATTATTGATAACTTTAGCAGAGTTGGCCACATTCTCTCAGAGCTTTCTGATTTGGGTTTATTTTTGTGTTCCGACAACCAGCGTAGTCTTTACCTAACCTTTCACATGACTTGTCATCTGTGGTCCTGTTAGGTTAGCATCAAGATCTTATCCAGATTGGTCACTTACCTTCCTTCCTCCCTCCTTCTCACTCTCTCTCTTTCCTCCCCGCTTCTTTATCCCTCTCCTTCCCTCTTTCCTTGCTCTCTTGGAGGGCATTGGTTGATGGGACTAGTATTTGGGGGAGTATTTATTGGGCTAGACTGGATTGTGCTATAGTAACAAAATACCTCTGAAATCTCAGTGCCTCGGTCCAAAAATAAAAGATTTACTAATCACTCATCCTACTCTCCTCTGCATTGTCAGTGAGGGTGCTACAATCTCAACAAGTGGCATCAGTGTGAGGGCAGTAGGAGAGGACACTGGCCATGCTTTTCTTTTGTCTTTAATATGTATATATATATCCGTAGTTGCCAAAATTAAACATTTTAGGAAATGACCCTGGCTGGCGTAGCTCAGTGGATTGAGCTTGGGCTGCGAACCAAAGTGTCGCAGGTTCGATTCCCAGCCAGGGTACATGCCTGGGTTGCAAGCCATAACCCCCAGCAACCTCACATTGATGTTTCTCTCTCTCTCTCTATTTCCCTCCCTTCCCTCTCGAAGAATAAATAAATAAAATCTTTAAAAAAAATTTAGAAAATGTTTATCAGTGAAATAAAATAATCTTCTCTTAATAAAAAAAATAAGTTTCAATTATAGTAAACTATGATGTCAACCTAAATAAAGAAATAACCCCCCAAACCCAAACCCCTCATACCATTTAAAGGAGAAAGGGAACTTTTAATGACATGTGTTAATTTAGAAGAAACAAACTATTTTTTTCTTTATAACTGTAGTTGTTTTGATTCATCATTGAGTACAAAGCCAAGAAATTTAGTCGTAATTTTAAAAAATCAGATAGTACTATAATAGTGCAGTTAAAATCATGGTTCATTGATGCTTTAAATAAGTCTGTTCATGATAAAATGTTCTGATCACTAATGAGATACAAAGAGATGAAATCATGGTGGTATAGATTTGCAGTAAAATTAAAGTCTGGTAACAGATAAAGTGCTTGTGAACTGATGAAATTTTTGAAAATATCATTTTACTCTGGAAAAACCTGATGTAAAATAATGAGATTTTTATTTTATTTTTGGTGATGTTATTTGGTCATGAAGAATTATTTTTAATTCAGCAATAATCCCTTTCCACATTTCCACTAAGTACTTCCTGGCTTGTGGAAGAATAAATTATCCTTTACTTACACTCAGATAACTACCATTAATTTTAGTAAGAATTTCTGTCTAGGAATGGAAAATGAATTGGAAAACAGCTATGGAGAATGAATAAACTCTTGATCTTTTCCCCTTAAGAATATTAATTGCACATCTTAGCAGATAGTTTATTACTTTTGTATCATTCTCAGAATGCCAAAGAAGTAAGTCTTTGAAGTGCTCCCTTTTCTCTAACTGTGATAGATAACTAATATTTTTAACATCAAGTTTAGATGTAAAGGGGTTTTTTCTTTTTTCTCTTCTTTAACTTTCCATTTTTATCACAGTTATTCATATTCTTCAGTCATCCAGTATTTCTTAAAGGAAAAAAGAAGAAATTAGCAGTTTCTTGCTCTGTGCTTACTGTCTGCTTCCAGAGGCAACTACTTGGAAATCTGCCTATGGTTTCCTTTATTATTTGCCTCTATAGTTTTCCGTAATATACCTATACTTCTGTTTGTTGGTATTTCAATTTGGATATTATCTACTATTTTCTCATTATAGGCATTAAAGCTTTCACTATTTCTTACATGTCTTCATGCACATTTTCATTGTATAGCCAGTACAGCTATATCTTCATGTTTAGTTACATGATTATTCAGTGTTCATATTACTGAACACCTGAGCTATGTTTTATATTAAAATCATATCTTTTTGCATCATTTTTATGTACCCTAGGGTTTACAATCTCCCTTTTGTCGCTGTTCTGGTGATTTTCCTGTCCTAATTGGACTGTGGTTCTCTAGAGCAGCTACAGAGCTGGCCTGATGGGATCTCCTTCCACAGCTCATCAGGAGGGTTCCCTTCTTCCTTATATCTACTGCCTTAGGGCTCCAATGTCTTCCTTTCTCTCTGCTTACTCCCTCATGGCCGGTGGTATAAAGCTTCCAACAGTTTCCCATAATGAGGTATGTGGGAGGTTAATTTTGCTTTGTGCTTGATTCACATTTGACGGGCAGTTTAGTTGGATTTAGAATTCTAAGTTGGAAATCAGTTTTCTTAGACTGTTGAATGCATTTCTCCATTGCCTCCTCGATTTGAATTCTGATGTTCAGAAATCAGATGACATCTAATTCCTAATGCTGTATACATGACCTGAAATTCCACAGATATGTGGTTTGTTATGGGTATTTTTCATCCATTTATCTCAGGAAATCAGTAAGCTCTTATAATTGAGAAATACCTGCCCCATTCTAAGAAAACTTTTATATATATTTTGATAAATTTCTCTCCATATAGAGCCTTGTAGGCCTTGATAGAGAGTTTGATTTTATTTTTGTTACAGGAGGAAGCTGTTGGAAAAATCACAAGGAGTGACATGATAGAGCAAATACATAAATCCAACCATGATACAAGTAATTTTTTACATCATGTCTAAATATTTACACTGATATATTCATTATAGTAAATCCATATAGAACAATTAAAATTTAATTTTTGAATAGCTATCACAATATCATGGTTCAAAAATCAAAAAGTATGTGAAAGTGTACTGTGATGAGTCACACTCCTGCTTCTTCTATTGCCCACCAACATGAGGCAATCGTTGCTGTTGTTTGTGCATGCTTATTTATGAAAAAAAGCCAGTAAGAATAGTTTTAATTTCCCTAATTTTATGTAAGTATGCATAATAATTTACCTACTTTTTAAAATGTATTATATCTCTAAACTCTTTATTATCTGTAGTTAGAGAGCTTCTTTATTCTTTCATACATGCATGTAGTATTCCACTTTACCCACATAGCATAATCTATTTGTCTAGTCCAGTCTGTTTATGTATATCATATTTATTTCCAAGTATTTGCTATGAATAAGGAATAGCCTCATACATATGCCATTTTGAAGTATTTAAGTATACCTATAAGGCAAATAACCAAGATTGACATTGTCTGGTCAGAAGTGTAATGCTTTTGCAATTTGGATAGATGTAGATTAATGTTTTCTATGTTGTATAATTTATTAGTTAAGATCTTGGGTTTTAGAATCAAACTGCCATAGATTCAAATCCCAGTGTCACTACCGCTACCTCTCTGTAGAATGAGTCATTCTGTCTACACCATAATGCTTCCAGCTAAAGCTGTGTTCCTTCGGATGGGCTTAAAATTCAGTATCAAGTGAATTGAGACTGTGGATATCGAATGTGGAGTCAACTGCTTTGAGAAGTTTGTCTATGAAAGGAAAGAGAAAATGTCAAAAGCATGGGATGATGGGTGAAGGAGCTTTTTCTAAGTGGGAGAAATATGAGCATGTTTAACTGTTAGTTGGCATGATGTGGTTGAGAAGAACTGCTTCGACATACAGGAGACAAGAAACGTAAAAGTCACTGAGAAGGAAGAAGTTGATAGGAATGAAAGAGAAATAAAGAAGCTTATTGGGCTTAAATGATAGGAAAGGCACCCTTCTGTTCTCCTAATACCATGAGGGATCATAAAGGTTAAAGAGAAAGGGAACTGTAGCATTTATAGTTTCAGTAGGTGGTAGCTGAGAGCTTTTCCACCTAGTCACTTCAACTTTTTTTTTCACTAAAGTAAAAGAGAGAATAATCTTCTGAGATTAAGAGGGAAAAGCAGAGTGGAAGGCTTAGAATTCAGATCTTTTAGAAGAGTAGAAAAGATTGAAGTCATTGCAGACAATGAGAAGTTGAGTTAATCAAAGAAATGGACTGTGATTGCCAGCCAGTGCAATGCTCCTGTTTGAGACTGATGATCATACATTCACAGTGATGCCCAACTGTCTTTCTGTGGGACTTCAAGCTCAGTCTCTCAGGTATAGGTTATGTATTATTCGCTTGATTTTCAGAGTAAGCAGCAAGGGGTGCTGTGGCTCACCAAGTGGCCTTTTAAAATAATGAACCACAAGATCTAAGACAAATAAAGAATGAAGCGCAGAAAGCAATGGATAGGGTAAAAGGAGAGGGTTCAGAAAGGTGCAAGAAATTCAATAAGCAAATAGGAAGGGGCAGTAGTAATAATGGTTGTTTTCAGTATTAAACAAGATAATGAACACAAATCATTTAGCACCACCCCTAGTACAGAGTGCTCAGTAAATGTTAGCTGCTCTCATTATCATGAACAGAACTGTGTTCTATATTTATCCAACCTAATACTTCTCTTTAAGTTCACAGAGTAAAGGCATCCTTAAACAGAGAACGTAGAAGAAAGAGCCTTCCAGCCAGCTACTTATTTCAAAGGTATAAAATCAATCCACTTTTTTAATCTGACAAGCCGGTGGACCAGTTCATTTTTGTTTTTTTTTTTCTTGTTGCTATTGCAAACACGTTGCACTAGCTTTGAGGGTGATAAAAGTAAGAAAAATGAAATTTGACCAGGTCAAATAGAGCATTTCTAAGATAGCTTTCCGAAGCTGCCACAAATTGGGTATCTGATTTAAAGAAGACATAATTCCCTTCCTTTTACCCTCCCATCTTTGACAAGGTTTGGTTATGGAAGTGGACATAGAAAAGGTGGAAGGGGGTGAACACATACAGACCATTTGATGTTGCCAGAATCAGAATATAGATTGATTGGCTTTGGTAACTTAATTCTCTTGTAATTCTGTTATACCAATAAAATGAAACTTGAGTCTCTAAGAGAAAATTGTTTTGCTAGAGGTTCTCTTGTTTATGAAAGAGCAGGTAACAGAGAGTGAGAGAACAAATATACACAGCTGAATTCAAACAATGAAAATAACACAATGGAAATCCTCTAATTTGTTATCTCTATGAATGTGAAAGCATACAATAGAGTGGAATTTTTAGTAGTCCTGGATGAAAGATGAAAATAATTCAGAGTGATTTGTTGCAAACTAGCGACAGGTCAGCACATTTGAATCTCATTTGAATTCAACAACGGTCATAAGAAGAGGTGTAAACAGAGTATCTTTGGTTAGCTGTGCAGGTCTTTTCCTAGCAGTGGGAGAAAAACACAAGGACACTCGTTGGCTGTGCATAAGTAGGGAACTGAAACTGGACGCCCGTGAAGTACTCCAACCTTTCTGGTGAATAAATGTATTTTCCCTCCTTATCCCTTTTTAACTTTGTTTGTTTCATGTTCTTTATTGCCTCCCCTTTTAGAAGGCACGGCCTGTGTTTGTTTCGCTCCAGCTCCTAGAACAGTGTGTGGAATATATTGTTAGGTGCTCAATAAATATTAGTTGAATGAATTCATTAATGAATGGTGAACAAATGTCTACATGGTGCTTTCATACTACAAATAAATTTTATTTTTGTGAGAAAACATTTGATTGAAACTCTGTATGAAAATTGAATATGTTTGAATCACCTTATCAGAGTATCAGTGTAAGAGTGGGTGGGTCAACCCAACGTGTGTCAGGCAGTGGACTTTGCACTGCTGTTGGTGGCGTAAAACGTCTGCCACCCGTGCTGACTGCCAGTACAGTGACATGTCATGGAGGGGGTTATGTATCGCTTGATCCTGGTGTAGGTGACCCTTTGTTGGAGATGTCTTCAAGGAACATAATTTGGAAGAAAAATATTCCAACAGCTATACGGAGGATTTTTCTATTAATTGAACATGAGCTAGGGAGCCACCAGGATTTCTTCTTTTAAACATGAACTGATGGCAAGTTGTGCTTCCAGCCATCATAGTCACACCTTACACAGGCCTTTGTAAGCACACTATAAACAAAGTGGCTCAGAAAGAAGAGCCCCTTGATGTTTTTCCTCATGGTTCCTTTCTTCTTTCCAGCGAGTTCTTGACTATGTAAAATATTATACCTTGATTTCCTAATATAAAAAGCAAGTATATTCTTGTATCTAGGGGTTTTTTTTTGCTTATTTATGAGTAGTATTTATATTATACATAGAGTATAGTCCTTCCTGTAAGTATTCTTTTGAAAACTCTGAATAATTCATACTTAAAAATGACTTGAAAAATCCAATAAAAATTGGAGAGGATTACCCAAGAATGGTTATCTTTAAAGCAAAGATAAAGATTTTTGATTATGCAGAGTTGCCTTTCTCTGTTTAAGAATACTTTGTTCATAAGGTTAAAGATAAAGAGAAACTCTTAAAAGCAAGAGAAAAGAAGTTAGTTACCAGAAGGTTGCTCAGTGGGAGTGGGTAGGGGAAGAATGGGTGAAGAGGTGAGGAGATTAAGAAGAAGTACAAGTAGGTAGTTTCAGAATAGCCATGGGGATGTAAAGTGCACTATAAGAAGTGGAGTAGCCAAAGAACTTATATGCATGACCCAAGGACATGAACAATGGTGGGGGGATTGCCTGAGGGAGTAGGGGGTGGTGGGTGGAGGGGGCAAAGGGGGAAAAATCAGGACAACTGTAATAGCATAATCAGTAATATATATATATATATATATATATATATATATATATATATATATATATATTTTTTTTTTAAAGAATAGTTTGTTCTTTATCCTTGCACTTCACCTGGATATAATGAGGTGTGGCATGCATGGTGTTAGAGAAGGGGCTAGATAAGGGAAGGAATATTATCGGATAGTTATTGTCTAACACACAGTATTTCTCTTTGTTAGCCTTATCTTCTATACTGTACTTCTATTATTATACTTTCTCCAGTTTTCAAAACCAGTATGTAACTGGGTAGCTGTTATATAAAAATAATATATTTTAGTGGCAAGGTTCAGAGACATTGATTCATTATCTATTCACATACAGTTCATGAATTAAAGAGCAGGACCATTTTTATTAAATTATCTCAATAAATATTAAATATTTAGAATAAATTTATTTGTAGGGAAATTTGTCATCTTTATCTTATTTTAGGTGACTTTCAAAGTCTATGCCTTATTACATTTTACAGTTATATCCTTTTACTATCTTCCCAAACTTTCTAGCATTTGTGTTTTAAATTTTAGTCCTAGAATTACTTAAAGAGTTGTTTTTAATAACAGCACTTCTGTTTTTAGAAAATTATATTCCTAGTACATTTGTTGTATTCCTATGTTTGAATAAACTCATGGCAAGCCTATGACTTGAAAAATGAATTACTTTTTATTTTTTAATCAAGGTATAATTTATAGACAGTAAAAATCACCCTTTTTAATAAACAGTTCTGTCAGTTTTGACAAATATACACAATCATATAACCAACACCACCTTCAAGATTTTCATGCCCCTCTATACACAGCCCTCCTTCACACCTCCACTTCTTGGCAACAATTGGTTGTTTTCTGTCTCTATCATTTTGTCTTATAGACAGTATTATGTAAATGAAATCATACAATATGAAGCACTTTAAATCTTTCACTTGCCGTAATGTATTTGAAATGTATCCATGTTATTGCATGTATCAGTAGTTCACTCCCTTTCATTGCTGAGTAATATTCCAGTGTGCATGGATATACCACTGGGTTTCATTTTTTGTTTTGTTTTGTTTTGTTTTGTTTTGTTTCAATTCATTTACCAGTAGAAGGATATTTCAGTTGTTCTAGTTTTTTGTTTATGTATTTGTTTTGCAATTTTGGATAAAGCTGCCATAAACATGTTTGTACATGTTGTTATATAAACATAAACATACGTTTTTATTTCCCTTGTGTAAATGCTCAAGAAGATGATTTTTAAGTTACATGATTAAGAGTATATTTAACTTTATAGAAATTACAAAACAGATTTTCAGAGTAGCTGTACTGTTCTTCATTTTTTTTTTTTAAAGATTTTATTTATTTATTTTTAGAGAGAGATGAAGGGAGGGAGAAAGAGAGGGAGGGAAACATCAATGTGTGGTTGCCTCTCACGTGGTCCACACTGGGGACCAGACCCACAACCCAGGCATGTGCCCTGACTGGGAATCGAACCAGCGACCCTTTGGTTCACAGCCCACACTCAGTCCACTGAGCTACACCAGCCAGGGGCTATTCTTTATTATCACCAACAGCATCTATAAAAGTTTCAGATGCACAGCTTCCTCACCAATAGTTGATATTGTTACTTGTCTTTTTTAACATTTTTTTTGTTCCTCTAGCAGATGTGTAATTGTTTTTATATTGTGGACATTTTTAAAGTAATGTTACTCTAATGACTAATGATGTTGAGCATCTCTTTATGTGCTTATTTGCCATCCATATATCCTCTTTGGTTAATTTTATTTTCAAATAATTTATTTCTTATTTACTTAATTATCAAGTTCTAGTATTTTTAATACATTCTGAATACAAGTCCTTTAGGAAATGCATGACTTGTCAATATTTTTTCTCAACCTGTGACTTGCTTTTTACATCCTTTTAACAATGTCTTTCAGAAAGTAGTTTTTATTTTTTATAAAAAATAAATATTTTTTTCTTTTATGTGTCATGCTTTTGGTATTGCAGCTAAGAAATTGTCACAAGAAGTTTCTTTGTTTTTTCTTTTGCTTTTTGTGTTTTGTTGAGATATATTTGATGATTAAGAATTGTGAATAGTTACAGTATACAGTTTATTTGATATACATATACTAACTTTGTACATTTGGGTTTTATATATGAAGTTAATTTTTGTGCAGAGTCCAAGATAAAGGTGCAGGTTTATTTTCTGCAGTGTATACCCAACTGTTTCAGCATCATTTGTTAAAAAGATACCTTAGTCAAAAATCAGTAGACCATGTATGTGTGGGATTATTTTTGGACTTTGTTATATTCCATTCATCAACATGTCTTTTCTTTACCCAGTATCATGTCATCTCAACTATTGCAAATTTATACTAACTTTGGAGTACCAGTCATTCAACTTTGCTCTCCCTAGCTTCTTTGCATTTCTATTTACATTTTATAATCAACTTTTCAATTTCTATATTGAAATCCTCCTTGGATTTTAATTAACCTTATATTAAACTATAGATAAGTTTGGGACAAAATGTCGCCTTAATAATATTCAGTTTGGTAATTACAGACAGTATACCTTTCCACTTATCTCAGTCTTTTTTTTTCCAATGTTTTATGACTAATTACTTTTAACTGTGTTATTGTGGCTTTATTTTTCTTGTCTCTACATTAAACATTTGGAATATCAATGTCACAGAAGTAAATATGGTTTTCTAGAATTAAATAACAGTAGATATGGATCACTTTGTTTTAGAATTTAGCAGACAGTGAGTTTTGGGAGACTATTAATTGTGATTTTTACCCTCTCACCATATGCTAGTATTTAATACATAAAACAACACAGTTAAGCCTCTGGAAATTTACTAATCAATAGTATGCCCTGATACAGGAAGTGCTGTGGAAGAATCTCATATCACTTTCCAAGTATATAGGAGCCAAGGCCTATCAAAAGTTGTGGTATAAAATCCTATGGATTCTTCTCACAAATTTTATTTCAGAGAATGACAATGATTCTTTTTTTATAAAGAAATGGAAGATTCTATTTTATTTCATGCAGCCTAAGAAGTAAATATGCATATTTTCTTTAATAGCTATCCACATTTCAGAATAATGATTTACTCATTGACATGTGTCTTTTTCAAAAGAATGATTTTGAGATCAAAGAGGTAGACTTTCTTACCTTCAAAAAATTGCTTTTGATATCTATTATTGTGTATATTTTTAGCTCATTTAATTTAGCAGCGTCTTCAAAACCACAGAATTTAGATTTCTAGTATACACTCCTACTTGTCATTAAATTCATTTCAAATACCTATTCAAATCTGTGTTTTGCTCATAGAAGAATTACCTGAAAATGATATAATTTATTAAAAACTTATTATATAATATATATAATATAATAAAATATTATATATTTTAAAAGTTCTAAAGCATGCACAGTGAGTCATTATACAGGTTACTTCTTTCCTCCACCTGAATGGCGAGAACTAGTCAGCTGGTATCTCAGCCTACCTAGAGCATCCTATAGCACCAAACCCCAAATTTCTATGGCTTAATTAACACAGGAGATTTAACATGCCTTATAGTAGCTCCTATGCAGAGATTCAAACTCATGCTTTCTTATATTATTACATTATAATGATTTATATCATGACGAGTACTTACCAAAGGAACATGTGAAAAGACATTTAAAACTAATCTGGGACTTATTACTGCCCCCTTATTTCACAAATGAAGAAATTAAAGCCTGGATTAAATAATTTACTCAAATCCCCACAGCTTGTTAGCAAAAACATAACTAATACTCATGTGTCTTGGTCTGAAGTTATTTACCTTAAATATTCCTTGCTTGTTAACATGGTGTGTTTGAAAACTAAGTTTAATTTTCTGTTTAGAATGAACTATAGACACAGTATGGTAATTACCAGAGGTGAAGAGGGGTAGGGACAGTTTGAAGAAGGTAAAGAGGGTTGGGTACATGGTAACGGAAGGAAACTAGATTTGGGGTAGTGAGGACATAGTGCAGTATGCAGACGATGTATTTTAGCATTGCATGCTTGAAACTTTGAATCAATATCACCCCAATATATTTAATTAAAAAATGGACTAAATGCATCATGTAACAGATAGACATCAGCAGTCTTTTGGCTTTTTCTTGCCTGCTACTTGTTGTCAATGATCTTCTAGTTTCACTGAGTCCTTTGGGGATCATAAAATTTTGATATAAAATGTAGATCACATAGGATATGCTATTGGAATCACTCAGAAAGGCCTACCAAGGTAAATTTGTGTGCAAAATCTTATTTGTTATATTCCCATTATGTGGCCTCCTGCAAACAATATAACATCAGAGATAGTTATTTGGTAGTTATATATGCAACAATTTATATTCTATCAAATTATATTCTAAGTGTTTTTGGCTGTTTCTTGAAAGCCGCCTACAAATCTTATGAATGCTTTTCCCATATTCTCTACAACAGCCATCAGCAAATTTCTTTCCTTGAAGCACTAATGTCATGAGATTTTAATAGGTGTTTTATGGGGAAAAAATGGGCCCATGAACAATAATTGAAAAATTTTAGATTAAGCAAAAAATACATAGCAACTTTATAGAGGACTTCTCGGAGCCTTTAATTATCTAAGCATTTAACAGGTTAAATGCATTCTAGGGACTTTGGATATGGCAGTAACAAAACTTAGGATATAGCACTAACAAAACTATGATAGACTTCATGGTGGCCATACTCTAGTTGGGGATGACAGGCATTTTAAAAAACCAGGAAGTAAGTATACGTTGAATTAGAATGTGATAAGTACTTAGGGAAAGAATGTAGAGTAGGGAAGGGAGATCGGGCAGGGATGGAGGAGGGTAGGATGTAAAGTTGCACACCTCTAGTGAGGACAGGGCTCATTGAGAATGTAAGAGTTAATCAGGACATGGGGGAGGTCAGGACATTAGCCATGAGAATAGACGGAATGAATGTTTTTGGCAAAAATAAAATAATAACAAACAGTGCCAAGGCTCTGATGCAGGAGTGTGCCTGGAGTAGCTGAAGAGCAACAGGAAGGCCTCCTGGCTGAAAGACGTGAGGGCGGTGTAAAGAGGTGAGTGAGGCCGTAGTAACTGAGTTGAGCTTTATAGGCCATTGGGAGGACTTTGGCTTTACTCTGAATGAAATAGAAAAACAGTAAAGGTTTTAAACAAAAGAAGCTCTATACAATCTGATTATTTTAGAAAGAACACTGTGGCTGCTCTATGGAGAATAAATTTTAGGGGGGCAGTGTCTTAACATTTTAGATTTTGTCCATGGGCCCTTTATACTAGTACCTTGACTTGACCCTTCTCCTTCTTTCACCCATTATCCTCCCACCCCCCACCCTCCTCTCTGGTCACTGTCAGTTTGTTCTTTATTTCCATGCCTCTGGTTCTATTTTGCTTGCTTGTTTGTTTTGTTGGTTAGGTTCCACTTATAGGTGAGATCATATGGTATTTGTCTTTCACTGCCTGGCTTATTTCATTAGTGTAATGCTTTCCAGTTCCATCCATGCTGTAATGAAGGATAAGAACTCCTTTCTTTCTGCTGCATAGTATTCAATTGTGTAAATGTATCACAGTTTTTTGATCCACTCATTCATCGATGGGCACTTAGGTTGCTTCCAGCACTTGGCTATTATAAATAATGCTGCTATGAACATTGGGGTGCATAGGTTCTTTTGAACTGGTGTTTCAGAATTCTTAGGGTATAATCTCAGCAGTGGAATTGCTGGGTCAAAAGGCAGTTCCATTTTTTAGTTTTTTGAGGAAATTCTGTTCTGTTTTTCACACTGGCTACACCAGTCGCATTCCCACTAACAGTGTACTAGCATTCTCTTTTTCTCTATAAACTCACCAGTACTTGTTGTTTGTTGATTTTTTATGAATAATCTTTTAAACTTTTCTTTTTATAATCTCTTATTGGAAGCATATCAGTAGTCTGAGAAAACTGTGTCCTTTTAGCAGGTAAAAGAATATTAACCTTCAGTTTCATATCATTAACTATTAATATTAAAGCTTGATTTAAAAAACTTTTATAGCAGATTATTTTAACATTATAGAGCTCGGTCACACATCAAATTATTTTCTCAAGATTCCTTTTTTTGTAAATTTCTACAACTGTTTTTTAAACCAAACACATTCTACTTTTCTTGTATAAAGTTGTTTACTTTATTAGACATATCAGAATTCTTAACCCTTAGAAATTTGATTTCTTTTGAAAACTAAGAAGTAACCAATTATAAACTATGTCATACAAGAATCCTTTAGATTGATAAACTTGTAAAAACATATAATTTTTAGAAATGTGCTTCTTCACAGTATAATTTTGCAATGTTGTTTATTAATAGATACATATTTATCTTTTGGTTTATCTGTAATAAGAAGCCAAAAAGTACATAAACCTATGTTCACATTACTTTATCTTATTTGGATGTGATCTGAATATTCAATAATTTAACTTGATTCGTCATTTAATATAACTTAGCAAAATTCTAAGTGAAACCAAAAAGGTTTTGGAAAACCATTTTTAAGTATGTATACTATAACATAATAGTTGCTAAGAATTTCACCTAATATCTTTTATTCTACTTACATCTACTGAGTATATTTGTTCTTTCCAATTATGTTTAGATTACCCTGAAAACTTCATTATGCATTATACCGTGTCAGTCATCTTAAGCTACTATTTCTAGCTGACAGATTTTGCAAGGGGTAACAAGAACTTATTGACTAATATATCCAGGTAGAATGAAAGGATTATATTTAATTTGAATAACTCAAGACACATGTATTTCAATTAGAACAACAACCTTAATTTAGCTTTAATTCTGAATGTTTTCCCCAGTTCGTGTGAACCTGAAAGTCATTTAAATTGGTTTCTATTATATTTTGGGGAATTTTTATATTAGTTTGTGTTTGTTTAAACTAATGAAACAGGGCTATTCTACAAATTAGCAATGCCAGTCAGAAGTGGAGAATGCCACACATATATGTAAGATATTCATAAATATACACAGACAAATGCAAACAGAGATCTTCAATAGTTTTGTTTTAAAATTTTAACCATGAAGTGGGTATGATAATGTGAAATTCAGAAAAAGAACAGTTGGAATAAGTTAAGTTTATCTGTTTAGATGGCTAAAACTTTTTCTTATTAATATTTTCAGAGAAAAGGAGATTTGTGTTTGTTCTTGACAAGTAATGAACTTGTCATTGTAGAGCACCTTGAGTATTTAAAAAAAAAACACTTTTATTCCTCTTCAGTCTTAATGATTGAGGATGGCAAAGATAGGTGGGCTTCGTGCTGCTTCTAGAGCTCCATTTCTTGTTTGCTAATCTTTGTAAGATAAAGACAGTCATTCTCAATTTCTCAAAGAATTGAATTGAAGCCTAAATGACATCATAGTTTGGTTTACTGGTCCTACAACATTATTACATTATTCCTAATTTGCTTCTTTCCCTCTAGGCTCTCTAAAAAATGTTTATAAGAATCATTTGTGTTTCAAGGAATGGCTCCTAGGTCCTTGAAAAGGTGGGGGTAGAAACTCTACATCATAAGGACATAGAGAAAGTATCCAAAGTACAAGCCTTTAAAAAAAATCTGTCCCTATCAGCCTCTGAACATTAGCCTCCAGCTTCTAATTCATACTGTGTGGGCTCAGGCAACTTCATAATTTCTTTCTTTCTTTTCTTTTTCTTTTTTTCAGCATGCCTAATTAATATTGCTTGAAGGGTAGGTTTATATGTCTTCGGCTTTACATTTTTAGGCAGGGGATATGTTCTCTGGTGAAACACAATATCCATCACCATAATACAATCAGGTAAAAGAGATATAATCCCTTCACATAAAGCCTGTTTAAATATACTAATTTCCCTATAAAATTTTACCTTACCTCTATCAACTTTTACATTTTTAAAAAAACTATAGCCTTCATTAGGGCTTTTTCAATAGGTTTTGGTTTTATAATACTGGGTGGAGGAAGTGTTCTTGGCCAGACATAATATCCATTCCCATAAAGGTGTCCAACCCTTGGCCTGAAGGCTGCATGCGGCCCAACACAAAATCGTAAATTTCCTTAAAACACTATGAGATTTTTTGTGATTACGTGCTGCAATATATTTAATGTGTGGCCCAAGACAATGCTTCTTCTTCCAGTGTGGCTCAAAGATGCCAAAAGTTTGGACACCCCTAAAGCATTCAGGTAAAGTTGATATAACTTCTTTACATAAAGCCTGTTTAAACATTCTATTTTTTTATAATCTTATCAATCCTGACATTTTTATATCCTTTTAACCTACTTGTAACCACAGTCAGAGCTTCCCCAGTGGGTTTTGGTACAACAGTTCACAGGCTTCTCATTATAATTCCTCCCTCCAGGATTTTGAAGTTTCCCCAAACTAGGGTACAGAGACCAGACTTATTTGGGGCCCTTTAATGTTAAAGCATCACAAGAAGGTTGCCTTGGAACACCCAGTCTTAGGGAGAGCTGTATTAAAAATCTTTGTTTTAACCTCATCAATGTCTGTCTCATTGATCCCAAACATTTTTAAAGGACATTCTTAAGGCCATTATACCTCTTTGTATCCACTTTTTAAAATTTAATCTTTTCCTAGTTACTGATAAAACAGCTGCTTTGATGAGAGCTCTCTAAAATTTTTCTAATTTAGAAATGTTTCCAATTCAAAGGATTCATTTTCTGGCCGTTGATGATAGGATCTATTGATCTCAGGAGCAACTCAAACCGATATACCTTTTCTATGGCTTAACTATGGATAAAGGAAAGGTCCCCAAAGGAGACAGCAAGAAGATGCAGCCCCCAAAAGATCCAGAAAGTTTACTCCCAGGGCTGGATGCAACCATTCCAAAGCACAGCGAATCATGTTTCTCCTTTTTTGAACAGAATAGGGTGACCCTCCAAGTTTATCTTTTATTTATTTATTTATTTATTTATTTATTTCCTAAGTTTGTTTGCGTCCTCCAGCTGATAGAAAGCAAGAGCTATGTGGGGCCCTGCTTTTTTTTTTTTAACCATGTCTACAAGGAAAAGAATGAATAAGAACCATGAGCACTCTTAACAAACATTTATGAGTGATTAAGCTCAAGGAACTAGTTACCCAAATATTTTCTCCTGCTAACCTAAATTTACTAAAAGAACCCACACCGTTCTCCTTCCTCCAAACTCTGTAGGTGGCGATCTGGCAGCCTAACTTGGCAAGAATCCCTATCCTTTTGCCAGCTGTAATTAAAGGTCCCAGGACCTTTCTGCTACATTAGCTTCGGTTGAGCAGCACCGGGCCAGTGAAGTATGCTGCTGACTGCACCAACTTAGGTGGAGTAAGCAGATTTTCTCTACCCTTGTAGGTTCCTTCAGCAGTTCTAATCAATCAATGTGGGGCCGATTAACAAGAGAAAATAACCAAATTTAATTACATACATGCATATGGGAAACCAACATACCTGAAAGCATCAAAGACCCCACAAACAGAAGTGTTTCAGAGACAGAAAGGAAAAATTTGGTATATATGACTTTCCCAGATAAGGAATGAGGTAAGAACCCTAAGGCTTCAGAAAGGAAGAGGGTGATTTGCAGAACGATAAGGAGAGCACTTGTTCAGTAGTTTTATTATCTTCCACATAAATAGGTTATAAAAAGTTGTTTTTGCTAGTAATTTTTTTATGAGCAAAGCCCCCAATGTAAAGTCTTCTAGGTCATTAAAGGAGGGGGTAGAAGTTTTTCCTGAACCCACAAGGTCTCAATTGCCTTCTGCTCAAAATAATCCACATGCCAAAGGGGCGCATCTTGGGGAGGACTGTTCGGAATCACTAAATACTTTTAGCTGTTATTGTCATTGCCATTTGAGTCTGGAATTGGAGGGACAGGTCTTGGCTGTAGATTAAAAATTTAGAAATTATCAGTTTATACATGTTCTTTAAAACCATAGGGCTGAATCATATCACTAAGGTCACATGTGTATATAGATATTATAAATAATATGTGCTTCATTTTCCAAAGTTTCTTGGTCCAAGATTTTTCTCTTGAAGCCTCTTTTCCATCTAGTATTCTATAAGAGAATATCATGAAAATCTGAGTGGATCTATGGCGAAAACCTTTAGAGTAAAAAATAATACTTCACTCATTTACTGAAGGGCACTTAGGCTGTTTCTAGCACTTGGCTGTTATAAATTGCGCTCCTATGAACATAGGTTCTTTTGATTTGGTGTTTCAGGGTTCTTAAGGTATAATCCCAGCAGTGGAATCACTGGATCAAAACTAAACCCTTTTTAGTTTTTTTGAGGAAATCCCATACTGTTTTCCACAGTGGTTGCATCAGTCTTCATGCCCACCAACAGTGCACTAGGGTTCCCTTTTCTCCACATCCTCACCAGCACTTTTTGTTTGTTTATTTGTTAATATTCTGATTGGTGCGAAGTGCTATCTTATTGTGGTTTTAATTTGCATCTCTCTGATGGCTAGTGATGCTGAGCATCCTTTCATGTGTCTATGGGCCCTCCGTATGTCCTCCTTGGAGAAGTATCTGTTCAGGTCCTTTGCCCATTTTTTAATTGGATTGTTTGCCTTCCTGGAGTGGAGTCATGTGAGTTCTTTATATAATTTGGAGATGAAACCCTTGTCTGAGGTATCGTTGGGAAATATGTTTTCTTATACAGTTGGATCCCTTTTCATGTTGCAAATATCTCTTTAGCCATGTAGAAGCTTTTTAATTTGATATAGTTCCATTTATTTGTTTTTTCCTTTATTTCCCTTACCCTAGGAGATATATCAGCCAATATATTTCTGCATGGGATATATGAAATTTTACTGCTTATGTTTTCCTCTAGGACTTTTATGGTGCCATAGCTTATATTTAAGTCTTTTATCCATCTTGAGTTTATTCTTGTGTATGATATGAGGAACTCCTACCTTTCAAGATAGCATGGATGGAACTGGATAAACCAGGTAGCAAAAGACAAATACCATAGGATCTCACCTATAAGAGGAACCTAATGAACAAACAAACAAATGAGCAAAATGAAACCAGAGGCATGGAAACAAGGAACAGAGTGACAGTGACCAGAGGGGAGGGAAGAAGAGCATAGGGTGGAAAGAAGAGGAAGGGACATGTATGAATGAGCCGTGGACTTGGACAACAGGGTGGGGGTTGACTGTGGAAGCTGGGGGCTGGCAGGGCAGTGGAGAGCAAAGAGGGAAATGGGGACAGCTATAATAGAAAAACAGTAAAGTATTCAAAAATAAAACTTCAAATGTGTTGAGAAAAATATTATGATTTTCCTTAGAAAAGTCCATTAAATTTACCTTAGAATAAAAACCAGAGTTCTATATTTCAGGGAGCAAAGACAATGGATAGAAATAATGGGCTCACACTAGGGTATATATGCAGGAGCTCAGTAGATACACCAATTTTCTCATTATTCCTGTCTGTCATAGGTGCATGTAGGATAAAAAGCCATAGTAATAGTGTCTCCAACAGATGGGAAACTCTCCAAACAAGTTTTATATTACCAGCAATTACAAACAGCTCTCTTATTGGTCACTGGCCAAGATGCTTCAATTTTTTTTTTTTTTCTAAGAGGTGGGAGAGAATGAAAAGCAGGAGCTCAGTTGTACAATCCAGATACTGTCCTGAACTTTTTTATATTTTTGGTTAAACCTTTTTAACCAGCCATTTCTAGAATCTCTTGAGTTTTCTCTGGACATAAGGAATTCTACTTTTTAGGCATGATGATATAAATTAGCCATAGAGAGCAGGTTATAGCCTGAATCATTTCTCTGGTCTTGGTGGACAGATTTGCAGTGGTCCTTGCATAAGCTCACATCTGTTCTTACTTGAGGCCGGATAATAGAGTTGACAGAGAGTTGGCTTACTCAAAGGGTTTGGCCACTGACCATGACCCAAACTGAAATCCACTGACTCCTGTGAGGCTCCATCAAGCCCCCATATTCTTGTCAGAATGATGTTCTAACCACGATGATGCAATGCCTGGGTTAACACTGATTCTTTGCGGAATCCTGGATTTTTCACAAGAGTGCTTATTAAATTGGTAAGAGATAATTAACCCTACAGTCCTTTCATAGAATCTGTACAGATGAAAGTTTCAGGGCATTACTACCTTTTCTTTTCTCTCCTGACATTTTAGTAAGCCCTTCCAAATATTATGTCATAGAATTCTTAGAGAATGTGGTGATATTTTCCTGATTATTCCATTTTTCTAATGAGGGAAGCAAACACCGCAGAGGTTAACATCTCATAGGATAGCATGGGTAGGCAGAGATATGGGACTGACACACGACCTCTCACTCTTCTTTTCCAAGCTCATAAAAACTCCTCTAGCGTGACATGTTAAGTCAGGGACCCAGAGATATCACACTCAGTCAAGTTGGCACATTTGATTACTGGGTTTGACGACCTTTAAGTCACTTGCAAACATGAGATGAACCATCTGTGGACAGCATCCTCTCATCACATGGACTTTCCCACCAGGTAGTGTCTCACTGGTGTTTTCAGGTATCTGCTATAAAACAGTCCTTGTTTCACAAGAGTCCTGGAGGCTTTTTCTTCCTATATCCACACTGTTTGGTAGCCAGTCTATTCTGTCACACCAAGAGCAACTAGGGAGTTAAGAGGCTGAGGATTTAAGTTTGTGGATCTTTCATCATTGAGTGCTTTCTTTGTGAAGCAATGTTTGGCTTTGACTCTTATACACGCACATTCATTCACACATATATCTGTACATATATAAATAGATGTTTCTATTTCATTATTATGAGTGTGTATACACACATATACACATGCGCACAACTGATGACTGTTTACAAGTGAACCCATGTTACCACCACCCACATCAAGATATTGAACATTTTTACAGCCCCCAGGAAGTTCCTTGATCCTTTTCTAGACCAAAGCAAACACCCCTTCAACCCTCAGTCCCCACACATAAACACATACATTCTTAGAAGTAACCAAAACGTAGACTAGTTTTCTCTGTTCTTAAACTTCACATAAGTGGAATCATAAGGAATGCATTCTTTGTAGTCTAACTTCTTTCACTTGACAAGTTTTGAGGTTCATCCATGTTCTTTCTCATTTAGTATTTGTTTGTTTTTCATGTTTATATCTTTGTAGTAAGTAGTTCATTGTCTGAATGTCTTTCAAATGGTTTATCCACTTTTCTGTTGATGGATACTTGGATTAAAGCAGCTAAGAGCATTTTGGCCCAATCTTTGAATGTACATAGGCACTTATTTTTCTTGAGTATGTACCCGTGAATGGAATTGTTGAGTCACAGGGTCTGGCTTAGATTTTCAAAAAGTGATTTGGAATGTTGTTTTGAGTGAAGGATGGCGAATCAAATGATTTCAATGAAGTTAAATAGTACTTATTGGATCAAGAGGTATCGGGGTTACTCAGTCTGCAAGATAGGACTAAGAGGTGATTTCCTAATTCTCTTGAAGTATATAAAGAGTAATTTTAAGTAAGAAAGGAAGGCGCTATCAATTTATACAAAGTGCAAAATGAAAGAAAATGGGATTACATTTTGACAAAAGAGTGCTTAGGCAGAGTATTATCATAATTAACATAGAAATAGGTTACTGTCCCCAGGGTGTCTTCAAACATAATAATGCTCTTTCCTTGGGTAAAGGTAGATAGTTATGGAAGCAAACTTTTCTTGCTATCTCATGAGTCCTTGACTTGCCTTCTCCTGGCAGGTCCAATTTTCTTTCTAATCTATCTTATGTGTAGAGTGACTATGTATTTTTTTTTTACCGTTGTAGCTAGACTACTTTCATCCAGCACAAATAGTGCTACACTGGATGGCGCACCATGACAAAGGCTTAAATCTGGACCCTCCAAGCAAACCTGCAGGATATGACTGTGGATTTGTGATTAACATTTCTGGGGCAAACCAGTGACACCCGGACACGTTAGACAGAAGTAGAGCTGGTGGGGAGTTCTGCTCCCAGTATGAGAGAGTAGTTCATGTTAGACCAAACTTTCTACACATAATAAATATAAATTCTGGGCAAAATATAAAGAACAGCTAACTGAACACAGTAAAAAGTCCCCAGACAGGGAAATTGTGGAGGGGAATCCATTCTTTGAGGAAGAAAATGGCTCTGGGGTGAATGGTTCATTTTTATGCCTTCTTACCTGAGAAAAGGCTGTAGTAGGCACCATGCTGGGTGCCTAAAACTCCCCAAATTATCTTCTGCGTCTCTTCGGGACAGACTTAATAGCCTTTGTCAGGTTAGTGAGAGACGCTTGCAAACCCAGGTCCGCATTTTTTTTTTAATTTTTTATTGTATCAGGCTAAAAAACCAATAAAAAGCCAACTCATATTCCCATATCAGACTGAATCAGAGCCACTTAGTTAGCATATGTGGCACCTTTGAGGGGAAGCCCCAAAGGTCTAAATTCAGGATGGATTCTGAAGAACTGATACATAGCCTTATTCAAATTCGTAAGAGCTTTCATAAGAGAAACTTACATACACAGACAAAGCAGCTGCTCCCAGTGGTGGTTGGCTGGGAAGAAACCGTACTACGCCCTGGATAGGGTCTCTTTTCCATAGGGGGTTAATAGTAAAACTATATCTTAGGTGGGCACCAAGAACACAATCAAGAACAATGCATTCCTAAATTAACGGATCACATCAAGCAGTAATCACACTCTCTATATTCATTAACCTCCTTCCTTGGGGCATGATGTTTATCTATGGGTCGCATTCTGGTTTTCTGGGTAGTTAGCCAAGCCTGAGGCTACTCAGAGTGAAATAGAGAGTCCAACATTTCCCGGATGGCTTTGCCACTGGAGCCATGTTGCATCTGAAGTGAATTCCCCTACAGACACCTTTGCAAGAATTGGAAAACACCACAGTTTGGGGGGAAAACAGCCTGCCTGGAGAATTCTTGGCAAACTAACTAAAAAAGATGTCTAGGGCCGTGCACAGCACAACCTGAGAGAATGCTGTTCCCACAGGATGCTTTGTGAGGGAAACCTGCTGGAGTTGTACTTGGCGTACCCTGTTCAGCCTAAGGTGTTATCATCAAGGACCTCCTCCTCTGAGAGGTCACTGCCCCATGCACAAAGCACACAGCTTTGTGAGCAGAGTATGGCCTGTGTTTCAGCCCTGACTTGCCCACTGCACAGTGAGTGATCTGCCTGGAGGTAAATGGCAGCGTTGTATCTACTTGTTCTTTCATAACTAGGAAAACATTTTATTTAGTTTATGCCCTGTGCCTCCTTACCTTCACAATGCCATTTTTGGGCCATCGTTTGTGGTCCTTTTCTCATGTTCCCTGGACTAAGAGGAAGGCTGTGACTTAAAAATGTCCCACGTGTCAAAGTTAGTCTTCAAGGGCATACTGATTTGAAAACACATTCCAAAGGCTACATATGTGTAACTGTTTTTTAAATAGTACAAGCTTTAATAGCTTGAAGTCCTAAGATACTTATTTTGATGTTCCAATCAGCAATCACCATTATAGAAAATGGTTTTACCTAAATTTCACTTCTGGATAACACTTTTGTTTTATCTGGAAATATAGCTAATTTTTAATCTATGTGTTTTATTGCAAGAAAATGTTGAGCCTGTACTCAGACACGTACAGGTGAACGTTTTCCTTTTGGTCATGGGAACCTATCCCAGAGGTTCACTTTGGCAAATTTTTCAAGGATATGGTAGGTATTGTGTTATTTTTCTACTGTTGCCATTGCAAACTGCCACGAACCTAATGGCTTAAAACAACACAAATTTATTATCTTCAGGTCTGTGGTTCAGACGTCCAATAAGCGTCTCACCAGGCAATCAAGAGACTGGCAGGGCTTCCTTCCTTCCTTAAGGCTCCGTTTCTTGCTCATGTGAGTTGCTGGCAGAATTCATTTCCTTGCAGTTGTAGGACCAAAGTCTACATTTTCTTGTTGACTGTCAGCTGAGAGCTATGCACAGCTTCTAGAGACCTCCACATTCCTAGGCTCGTGTCCACCTTCCTCCACTTCAAAGACAGCATTGGCAAATTGAGCCTTAAGTTCTGTCTCTCTGACTTTTAAAGGCTCGTGTTGTTAGATTAGACCCACCTGGATAATCTACTATACGCGCCTCAACTCCAGATGGGATTCCTTAACCTAAGTCACATCTAAAAATTGGCCACTTTTGTCATGTAATGCCAGATATTCACAAGTTCCTGGAATTAGGATCTGAACATCTTTGGAGCAACCATTATTTGCCTGCCATGGCCTTGAGGCATTCTTCTGTAATGGAATTCGTAGCTGAATTTATTTAGTAAACAGGTAATGAACCCTTAGTTTGCAACAGAGAATATAGAGATGAATGAACCACGACACTGCTTCTTAGATGCCAATCACGGCAGCAACCAGACTCATATTTACAGATGCAAGCTGAGTTCATTATAAATATCAATTTGCCTGGGTGGCTCCTTAAAACTAGAGATAATGGCTTTCATCACCAGATTCCCAATGTTAGACTCTCCATGTGGCACATAATAAGCACTCAGATAGTATTGCTGAATTCATTAATTTTAAGAATATCTTTTTTTCCTGGCTGGCATAGCTCAGTGGATTGAGCTCGGGCTGCGAACCAAAGCATCACAGGTTCGAATCCCAGTCAGGGCACATGCCTAGGTTGCAGGCCAGGTCCCCAGTAGGGGTCACATGAAAAGCAACCATACACTGATGTTACTCTTTCTCTTTCTCCCTCCCTTCCCCTGTCTAAAAATAAATGAATAACAAAAAAGAATATATTTTTTTATTCTCACATGACAACATGCTTACTCATTTTAGAGAGAGGGAAGGGAGGGAAAAAAAGAGAGGAAACATCGATGTGAGAGCAGAACACCAATTGGTTGTCTCTCGCATGTGCCCTGACTGGGGCCTGAACCCGCAACCTAGGCATGTGTGGGACTTTAACCTGCAATTTGGCTTACAGAATGATGCTCCAACCAAATGGGCCACACCTAGTGGGGCAATTTTAAGAATATTTGTTGAGCATCTGCCTAATGTCAAATACTGTTCTAGATGTTTATTAAACATTCGTGAATAATATAAACAGACTTTATACAGTTGTGGAACTTACTAGTGGAGCACTTAATTTTTTAGTGTGGGCACTTTAATTCAGAGATTTTGAGTGCCATTTGAGGGTGTCTGAATCTTTTTTCATGGCTAGGGAGGAAAGAGGTGAATTGACAAGATCTAGTTTCTTCATAGCTAAACAGAGGTGAGGATCTAGTTTTTAGAAATCCCTGATGGTGGAGTAGAGGATGGATTGGGGGACTGGAATTTAAGAGTGACTTGCCAAAGCTTGAGCCAAAACGATAGCACTTGGAATGGGCTCAAGGGATATTTATGAGACAAAACTCTGGAGAAGGGGAAATTTAGGGAAACTGGCCTGTAGATGGGAAGCTGGTACAACAAGGGACATACATTTATAATCTATTTGAATATACGTGATAGTTACCCTCTTTAAATTAGATATTTATTTAGTGAGAAACACCCTGTTAATATGTTGAAATGTACATTCAC
This sequence comes from Phyllostomus discolor, assembly GCF_004126475.2. Classification (NCBI taxonomy): domain Eukaryota; kingdom Metazoa; phylum Chordata; class Mammalia; order Chiroptera; family Phyllostomidae; genus Phyllostomus; species Phyllostomus discolor. The sequence goes on along the minus strand of NC_040909.2, from coordinate 17,437,485 downwards.
AGAAAGAGCTTGAAATAAAATATTCTAGCATTTTGTATCATGCAACTAACATAACCTATAATGCATTGGGCATTTGTCAAACCTATAGTATCTGTCAACATTCAAACAGGGAATTTAAACAGTTATTCTTTTTGAAAGCAATAGAATTTATGTGCAGAGCCATCAGAACTGAAAGCTTGACATGGGAAATTTAGCAGTTGAAATGCAACTGAGAGCACATCAGAGGTGACCTACATAAAGAAACTTAGTACGAATGATTCCTCCTTTGGGGGAGTCTACTTTTGTTCTTTCTTGTTCAACTGGGGAGAGGAAGAGAATCTTGTCTGTAAAAATGCTGAGAAAGAAACTAGGATGGAGAATTGTTTCAGAGGGCCCATTTGCATTGTGTCTGTGAGAATTTCCAGTGGTTAGGTATTAGAATTTATTCATTACATCTGAATATGCTTCTTTCTTTAATGGCTTTTCAATGATGACTCCTTTGGGACTGGCTAGCCAGGGTCCTGCAGGTGTGAAGCCATTGATCAGGGAATATTTCTGCAGCAGAAAGAACCTGGAGTCATCCAGAAAGGCCAATGGAGTCTTTGAAATAGCAGTCTGCCTCCTGACCCCTCCACAGACAGTTCAAAATCTTTTTACACATAACACAGAATGCACTGAAAGCCACAAGACAGGGAGCAACCGACTTTGACTTTGTATGTGCTGAGATAAATACACACACACACACACACACACAGACTCAGACATGCTGGTAAAATTTCAACACAGCCCAGGAATTAGAGACCACAAATTGAAATGCATACAATATTTGTTCATATTACCAAGAGCCTAATGAGATGCTTGGGGTGAAATAATTCAGTCAGCTGACTGGGCGCTTTAGGTTCCAAGAGTTAATTGTCAATAGTCTTATATCCAAATTAACTTTATTGGAGGATATAAGAAGAGTTTACTATGATCTATATAAAGGTATACACACAGAGACACACAGACACATTAAGAAGCTAGTATAAAGAAGAAAACTAACTTTGTTTTAAAAATTATTTGTGTCAGATAATCTTAAATTCTCCCTAGGTCATAGAGATAACTTATACTAGTAGCTTGTACAATGGATTACTAGAGAGATTATTCAATTAATTTCCAGTCATAGAGTTGTGAAATCTTAGAGCTAGAAAGGAGTTATTAGCCCAGTACTCTCATTTACAAAATCATGTAGAATACCTGAGAATTTTCCCAATTCATAGGCCTGGATAATTTAAGAGCAAAATTAGATACCAAATATTGTCTTTTCTTAAAGAATGTCCATTCAGTATTCTTGCATTTAATGATTTTTCAATGGGTATTAAGGTTTATAAGGGGATAGGAGGAGTGAAATTTCAATAACTTAAGGTCCAGAATGAAGGGAAATTCAGAAATTCATTTGTTTTTCTACCTTTGTCTCTTTCTTTCTCACTGTCATTCTACTATGTCACCATGGGAAGTTTTATTCAAATATTCTGCATATCTAAGATTTATCCCCCCTGGACATCCAAACCCCTGGCCTTTTGCTTATCAAATAAAGATATTATGATTCCTGGAAAGTCAATATTTTAAAGAATTAGAGATCCTTGAGGGAAAATGTCTGTACTTTACAATTAAATACTTAATATTTTATAAACATTTTATCTTTTCACTGATCTTAATGCCTTAAGGAAGATAAAGTGTCAAAATAAGCAAAACCAAAGAACTGGCAAGCAAACCGTTTCCTCAAATTGAAAGGTGAGGAAATTTAAGTATGACAGCCAATTTTTTTCTTTGCCTAAAGCTGGTTATTGTTGTTGCATTAATCATGAGTTTGTGATATTTCTGACTTGTTAGAAAGTAATATAAAAAATGGACGAACTAACTAGTGGCCCTGAGAAAATATTCATCTTCTTTTTTGTGATTTAAGGCTTCCACTTGCAACACTTGCTTTAAAAACATTTTTTAAGAGGCATAATGTCTGAGAAAGTTGAAGATGATTGAAGAGATTGCATGACATAACAAGTAGAGGGAATTTTAAGTCCTAGCATAATGTGACTATATGAAACTTTGTTGAAATATTTTTTTTGCTATTATTCTGAGATCAAAAAGCTAAGGTCTAAATAGGTTATAAGCCACATAAGGATAGGAACCATGTCTTATTCAGTTTTGCTTCCTCCCGGGAATTTTATCATAGAGCACTTAGCACTTGTTGTTACCCCCAACTGTAACTGACCTGTAGGAAATAATGTGTTTCTGCTATTTCTTTCATTATTTCATTGTCCTCATGGTGTGGACAAATAGTCTATCACCATAAATCAGTCCATGGGTTTGGGTTTAAGTATCCAGCACTAAACCTTTAAGTGGGCTTAATAATACCAACTAGCCATCAAGGAAAACTTCCATAAATTAAAAATTAGAGGGCAGGGCATTACAGAGAAGACTATGAAAAGTTTTTCTAAAAGTATAGTTGCATTCATACATTACTCATTTTAAATTATATTGAAATTTAATCATAGTATTATATTTTTAATTCTCAGTAATTATTTATTACTTTCCAGAAAGTATTCTAGCTGAAAGGGAAAAGAAAGAAATATCTACTTCTTTTCCTACCTTTCCATAGGATGAGCTGAAGACAAAGTGTGTATTCTAATGCCCATTCCCCCTCAGAATTGTAATCAAGACAAAGTGTGGTCACTCTAAAACTTGTCACTGAAGAGTATGTTCTTTGATGCTTCCAAGCATGGCTGGAAAGTATATGTATTTTTGAGTAACTTAGATGCACATTCGAATGATAATTGACACATATTGACTTTGACAATTAATTTTGAGAATTAAATTTGAGATTCAAGCTATCGAAACCAAGAGAAACTTTCTGAGTCTCCTTCACTTCATATGCGAAGTGAGGGTTTTTTTTTCCCCTGAGAATTAATCGACAAAACAAGGGCAAGAATATCTGACATATAGTCTGGCGTTAATATTTACATACGAGTTTCCTCTCCCAGAATTATCTGGTGGCACTCTTTCCAAAAAAAAATGATTGACATCATGCATGAAAGAATCTACATTTTATGGTCATTTAAATGTAAATCTGAACATCCTTTTCTTTCTTAAATTTTTAATTGAATTTATTGAGGTGACATTAATTAATCAAACTGCACAAGTTTGAAGTACACGACTCAATAACACATCGTCCGCATACTGCATCATGCGTGCTCACCATCCGAAGGCAAGTCCCTTTCACCGCCACTTATCGCCCCTTGGTCCTCTTCCGCCACCCTCCGCCCCCTCCACCGCTCTTACCTTTTGGCAATCACCATACTGTTGTACCTGTCTGTGTGCTTTTTTCCTTCTTCATCCTGTCACCTTTTTCACCCAGCCCCCCAGCCTCCTTTCCGACAGTTCCCCATCTATTCTTTGTGTCTATGGTTCCGTTTCTGTTTTGTTTGTTAGTTTATTTTGTACATTAGATTCCACATATGAATGAAATCATGTGGTGTTTGCCTTTCTCTGACTGGCTTATTTTGCTTAGCATAATAATCTCCAGGTCTATCCATGCAGTCACAAAAGGTAAGATTCCCCTCTTTTTTTATGACCGAGTATTATTCCATTGTGCAAATGTACCAGAGCTTTTTTTTTTAAGCCACTCATCTACTGATAGGCACTTGGGCTGCTTCCAAATCTTGGCTATTATAAATAATGCTGCAGTGAACATAGGGGTGCCTATATTTTTTCAAATTAGCATTTCAGGTTTCTTTGATATATTCCCAGAAGAGGAGTTGCTGGATCATAGGCAGTTCCATTTTTAATTTTTTAAAGTAGCTCCATACTGCTTTCTACAATGGCTGCACCAATCTGCTCAGCTATTTCTCATAGCAATATTTTTTCTAGTATATTACCTTAGGCAAGGGAAACAAAAGGAGGCTACATCAAACTAAAAAGTTTTTGCGCAGCAAAGAAAGCCGCCAACAGAATTAGGACAACTCACTGAATGGGAGGAACATGTTCACCAATGGTACCTCTGATAAGGAGTTCATGTTCAAAGTTTATAAAGAGCCTGTAAAACAACACCCAAACCAGAAACAATCCAATTTAAAAAATGGGCACAAGACTTCTCCAAAGAGGACATACAGGTGGCCGATAGACATATGAAAAGATGCTCAACATTACTAATCATCAAAAGCAAATTAAAACCACAGTGAGATATCACCTCATACTCGTCAGAATGGCCATCATCAAAAAACCCACAAGTGACACGTGTCAGCAGGGCTGTGGAGAACAGGGAGCCCTGGTTTGCTTTTGGTGGGCGTGCAGATTGGTGTAACTCTGCTGTTTTAAAATTTGAACTAATTCACCTGAAAAGATGTTTGGAGGTTAGTGAAAATCATAGTTATCATATCATTAAAACATGTAACTGATAGCCCTGCCTGGTGTGGCTCGGTGGATTGAGCACTGGGCTGTGAACTAAAGGGTTGCTGGTTCTATTCCCAGTCAGGGCACATGTCTGGGTTGCTGGCCATGTCCCCAGTAGGGGACACTGGAGAGAATACCACACATCAGTGTTTCTCTCCCTCTCTTTCTCTCTCCCTTCCCCTCTCTAAAAATAAATAAATAAAATCTTTTAGAAAATGTGGCTAATATATTTTAAATCATCTCTTCCCTGACTTGGAGGATACCCTGTATTGTTCTGGCCTGCACCTTCCCTAATTCTAAGTATGGTCACCATTAAAATGAAAATTATCTAATGGGGAACATGTTTAATTATGTATTATTCAAATTCAATTGAAATCTGGAATTTGTTTTCTTACAACTTTCAAAGACCAAAGTGAGCGATTCAAGGAGGCCATGTTGAGGCTGTTCATTTCCTGTCCTTGAAGCCACGGGCCAACTGTGGGACTGTGAAGGGTTTAGTGACACAGACTGGGGACCCCCAGGTCCTTCCACTAGTTTCACACCTGCTCCCCTCTTCCCACCTTCCCTCTGCCGGCCCAGCCACCCAATTCCTCCCACCGCTCCCTGCAGATGTGAGAAAGAGAAGTGCAGGGTCCCATTACGTCCCCATGCCATTTTTTCCAGAAGCCATACTGTCCCTCACAGATATCATACTTGAAAGGAAACACAAAACAGAAAACGTGCCGGAGAGCAGCTGTCCTGAGGGGAAAGTATACTTCCGCAAAATGAAAATAAATGAGTTTATATTTTGATATGCTTTGATGTTTTACAGAACAGACATAGATTCTACTTAGGGGTTCCAGTGCCCCTAGGCTCATTAAATAAGGGGGGCAGGCAGTTAGAGGAGACGCCATTAAAAGGGGACATTAATGCACTTTTTAAAGTAATGGGTCAGACATATAAATTGTTGGAGGAATGTAGTACAAAATAGCGGATAAAATATTTATGCATTCCATTGAAGCTCAGCGTCCGTTCCAGAGGGAGATGTCCTAGAGAGATGGATCTTCCCCTTTGTTCTGATCCTATTTTTCCAATTGCTCTGACACAGCTGTTGGCTTCACATTCATTCTGAAGTTGATTAGATCAGAAGGCAGAGGCTTGCCTGCCCGGCATGACCAACGACAGCCATCAAAGTTGTGGGTATTCCGGGCTTGTGGTTTGTCTATTGAAATTGTTTGGGGTGTGCTGAGTGCTTCCAAGAGGGTCTCTAAATTTTAGTGCTGCCGTGTTTATACGTCATTTGTGTCCCAAACAGGGCAGCACATCGCGCAATGCGTACCGCTTGCATAAAATGTGCCGATCGAGTTTGGAAATGGCTGTCAGATTTATGGAGCATAGCTGTAATTACATTCACATGAATGCTCTGCTAAAAGCAGAAACAGAGGCTTATTACCTTTGTTTTGCTTGTTTTAATAAAAAAACAAAACCCCACTGACTTTAAGGACATAAATTGTTACCTATTGAGGGATTCTTTTGACTCGTTGTCAGAAAGATTTAAAGTTTCTAAAACATATGCTGTGAGTGAGCCTCAGTGCAGATCTGTTTCTGTCTGAAGGTCAGACAGGTTTATAAAAACAGCTAAAAATAAAAAGATATTATGCTATGTGCTTTTAACCACTGTTTCGTTTAGTTATCACAAACACTCAAGGAAGGATGATTTTCAGTGTCCATTTTATGGACGTGGAGACTGAGGCTTAAGAAAGTCTTCCCCTGACCTGGGGCGGCCCTCAGCACGTGTTCTGATCCCAGGTGAGTCTGAGCACATGCTACATATAAGGGTAGCTTTTGGTGGGCATTGTCTTCCTTCAAAGGGAACTCCCCTGCGCAGGTATTGGTCTCCAGGTGACTGTGACTATGGGGATGGTCTGTAGTGGTTCTGTTTCTCTTTCCTGGAGACACAGAAGTGGCTTTTTACCAGCAACAGCGATGCTTTCGCGTGCCTTTGTCAAGTCACACGGCCAGTCTGGCTCCTTGAAAGCTTTCTCTGGCCAGAAGTACTTGCTCTCCAAATATAGGGTCCAAAGCCAATGCCATTTAAACTATGTCATCAGAAGTAGTCAGCTGAATTATTGAGTCATATCTTTTAGAGTTGGAAATGACCTTTTTTAGAGTTGGAGGGAAAAAAAGTTCATCTGATCCAAAGCCATCACTCTGTAGGTAAGGAGGCTGGCATCCAGGGACTTGGAGGATTTGACTAAGCCAAACAGGTGGGGAGGGGTAGTTTGGATGAGAAGCCGCATATATGCATGTCCAGTTCTGGACTCTTTGAACTGTACCGAATTGTCAGGACACGCCATGCCATTTCCCTCAGCAATGGATAGAGTGTCCTCTTTATACTTTATTGTACTATACTGATATTATATTATAGAAATACAGATTGAACATCTGGGATATAATATATATGTTTGGGTAAAAGTAGGTTTACAGTTGTGAGTACATGAAATACAGGGTTTATTCTTGTATTATTATTATTTATTAATTAGTATATTACTTTTCATACAAACAACTATAAACCTATTTTTGCCTTGTCCTGTATAAGATTTTATTTCCTAATCTTTACAGAAAAAAGCTATTCTTTATTTATGGCTTTAGAATTTCTGCTGGACAGTTGTTCATCATCTTTTATCACGCAGAGAAACAGAATGGAGCTGCCTTAGAAAACGGAATGATAAAATTATGCTCAGAGACCAAGACCTTACTTGCTTTTTTTACTCTTTCTCATGCTACCTCTCCATAGGAACTGTGGTGAAGAATCCAGAAGCCAAATCTAGATGCGCAGTTTCTTTAAACTGATATAATTGCAACCCCCACCCCCAAAAATGGGGAGGAGGCACTGAGGAAAATATCACATCTGAGATATTGACATTTCAAATAATGTTATTTTATTTATAAGCGTAGACCCTACCCTTAATACATTCTGCGACTCTGACATTGGATTTCTTTTATAGCTCTGAAAACAACTTGATTTATAACAAAAAAAAAAACACTTTAGAAAACATACCGTCTTTTATTCCTGAGGAGGCTCAGAGAGACCGCACCTTACACATGTTTTGTAGTTTCCGGAGGCATTCTGACCGAACATGATGATACATAGGAGTCCTTTTCATGTGCCGGGGAAATAATCAGATTATGTAAATGCCTGGATGTATGTGGCTCTTGTATTATGTTTGCTTTTGAAAAACTGGGTATTCAAATAGCTTTCTGCATAGAAAAAGGTTGTTTTAGCTAAGTGATATATGTAAAGTACATTTCAAAAATGATGCCGTTTCTGTGTTTGGAAACTGTTAAAGTGGGGTTTGGAAAAAGCACTTGAGTATTTCAAGGGACTGCATTATAAAGAAGAAGCCAGAATACAAGCTACCATGCAAACTAAATTCAACCTTCCAATACCAGTCTCAGGAGATTTAGGCTTGGAGCAGCGAATGGAGAGAGAGTATGTGGAACATTTCCACCGCTTTGTAATATTGGATCGGGCCCAGTTTAAACTGTGTTAATTTATTCTTCATTAAACCACAGAGATTAATTAATCCTTTGTTTTGGGGGATTAATGAGGAATCAATACCCCAAAGGGGGAAAGAAAGGAATGATTTCTTTTCAAGGAACAAAGCATTCAGGTATCCAAGTTATTTTATCCTTTATGTTTACAAAGCACACCACAACCAAGATAAAAATGTGTGGCATGGAAGGAGATTTGAGCTTTTTTTTTCTTTTTGGTTAACTAAGATATCCTGAGTTTGTGTGTTTCAGAAGGATATACATCAGCGGGGACATGCACTAAAATAATCAATGCACTGTGTGTGTATTTTGGTGGCCTTTGCTCTTTCCTCAAAATTTAAGTCAATGTTTACAGTTCTTTTGATTCCCCTCCCCTGAGAGGCCCTCCCTAGCCACCCATCTAAATGTAACCATCCTCTTGCCACCAAACCAGTCCCTCTCAACCAACTTGTCTTACTTATTTTCCTCCCAGTGCTCACGGGAATCTGAAATTGTGTAGTCTATTTACGCACTTTTTGCCTGTTCCACTTACCCACCACCAAATATGAGTCGAGATTTTGCCAGTTTTGTCCACTATTGTGTTCACGGAATCTATCTGGCAGCCTTGCACAGAGCCACCAAACATTAAATATCTGTTCAGTGAATGAATGAGTTTGCAATGGAGCGGACTTGATCTGAAACACCTAGGAGAGAGACAGAGTTATGTGAGGGGATGGGTGGACGGACTCAGAGCTATTGGTCATTCAAGCACAAAGTGAGATACATGAGAACGTCACAGCACCTTGGGAACATGCATTTGGTCTCCAGAATACCTTGGGTTCTCTACATTTCCATGGATCCGCAGCTGTCCTGCTAAGAGTTACACAGAGGCGTCGGTCTCTTCTTTGCCTATCTAGTCCAAGCACAGTTGCTTGTAGGGTGGGTTAGCACGTCGGTGTTGTGGGGTGGATGGATGGAGGGCATGTCTGGAAGTGGTGCTCCCTTTAACAATGAGAATCACCCTGGTACTCCTCGGGGTTTGCCGTGACCATATTAATTCCCATTTGGCAGATCAACAATAGATATCAGGACATACGCTGTGGAATAGCGTCTTTATTAGCTTTGTAGGAATTAATCTGTAATCAGCAGCTCGGGGATATTCTTCTATTCTATCATAATACAGTTATAATTCAGCAATCCAATTAACATTTATATTTCCAACCTGAAAGGCAGGATGCTAAAACGGCATAAAGGGGGATCTGAAGTCTTTTGGAATGTATAATATATTTCTAGTGTAAAAAGTGTTTAATTAAGATAGGTAATCCATTTGCATCAAAACTGATAAGTGATCCTATACAACAAACGTGTATTTATGAATAATCATGATATTGGTCCCTTCAAATAAAATTGGAAATGCTCTCTTTATTTGCCTTTTCCTTAAACCATTCTACTTTAGACTGTGAAGTCCTAATTCCATCTTTTAAGTTTTTTTGGCAACTATTAGATTTTCAAATTTAAGAGTCACAGTAGGTAGGGTCCTATGGTGGCAGACAGCAAGGACTGTCTCTGGCTAACTGCAAAAAAAGCAATTTATTGAAATGGTGTGTAAACTGAAAAATCAAAGCCCTCTCCAAGATGTCAATTTGAGATATCAAGGAGTAAGAACTAAGGAGGACTCTCTTCAGGGCATTACTATAGTGAGGAAGAAACACCAAACGTTTTCCACTCTGCGGTCGCTCAAGACAAACGTTTTTGAGGAACAAATCTGATTGGTGCGATTGAGTCAGATCCCCAATCCTCATAGGGGCAGATACCATCTTTAAAAAAAAATTCAGAAGTAACGCGAGAGTGCTCCTCAGGGGTAAAGTAACATTCTATTGCCAAATAAATAAAAAAAAAAAAAGGATGCTGGGCAGGCAAAAACACCAATATCCATGGCAGTGAGTGAATCCCATCAGTTGTTGTCATTTTGGTTTTGCAAGCACGAGAACTAGTCACTCACAGTAATCACATCACCTTGAGCAATGCTAAAAGAATAGACTAAGATTAAATCTTAGTGTTCATTAAGGCCCAATACAGTCAGTGCATTAAAAAGCAATATTAATTGATGGTGACAAGGTAGGAGAGGGTAAGGAAATGGATATTTGGAGGGAGCCAAGCACGATGCTAATGGCTTCGTGGGAGTCTCTCATTTAATATTCATGACGATTACAGGAGGACAGCATTCGTGACTTTCCTGATGGGAAAACTGAGGACCAGAGAGCTGCAGCAACTTTTTCTCAAGGTCAAATACTTAATGGCCTACAAATATGGCGGTATAAATGTTGTATTACTGCCAATACAATTCCAAAGGAAAACAGCGTGCAGTGGTTAGTCTGTTTAGCTGATGTGGTGTTGCCGTTGTCATGGATAATTACTGTGTAACTCCTCTCTGTTGGATCATCATGTTATCGTGAGACCTAATAAAATATAAGCATCTCTTTTTTCTGCCAGTGTTGTTAGGATTATAAATATCATCACTGAGTAGTGTTCTCTTTTCTTGGTAAAAAAAAAAAATCTCAGCTCTCAGTTTGTATTTGGAACCAGCCATATTGTTTTTAACTCATTTGTCTTAGGTCAGGTTCCCTGGAAGCAGATCTCAAGGCGGGGATTTGGGTTTAAGTGATTCATTGCCAGAGTGTTTTCCAGGAAACAAACAAAAATACTTTAAAGGAAGCAAGGGAAGCAGAACAGAGAAGGGGAAAGAGTCAAGGCAGGACGTGTTTGCAGGTGAAAACTGACCTCTGTCCTTGTCGTCCAGGGACCATGAAACCCTAGTAAAACTATAAAATACAGGGCAAAAGTAGGTTTACAGTTATTCATATGGAAAATAACACAATAGTTAATAAATAAGAATATAAGAATAAACCTTGTGTTTGGCATACTCAGCCCTGGAAGCCTACTTTTGCCCCACCCTGTATTTTTCCCTGGAAAGTGGGGCTGTGGATAATTATCCAGAGGCCAGCAATTGTGAGCCTTTAGCGGATTATATATGCACAGGAGCTGGGGGATGGGCTTGCCGGCTCCATACAGGGGAACGGGGCCAATCATGAACAGACTACTCTCATTTGACATCCAGGAGTTGGATTATTGCCAGGCACATCCCTGTGGTCAAAGGGAGAATAGGTCTCTGCTTTTTTGGTTTTTTTTCTCCTTGCAAGAAGTTTCTACTCTTTGGCAAACCTCCTTTCTAACAGCAAGACACGACTCACAGCCGAACTATCTCATTTTTGGCCAGAGGGCATATGTCATTGGACAACTAAGACAATGCTGAGCTACTGGCTGGGTTTGGGCATGCTTTCGTTACCACAATGGTGCAGTGCCCTTGCCTACAGGAGCGGTAGAGTGGCATCCATGCCAGGCAGCTGTGAGCCATGGCTGTCCTTAGCACACCAGTAGTTTAATGATAAAATCTGGTAAAGGAAAAACAGTGCCTTTTTTGTTTGTTTTCTTAGTTTGCAGATCTAGGCTAAATGTTCATATCTTGCTTTTACAGGTCAGGTAGATAGCTTTTGTTTATGTCACTATATCCCTTTTCCTTATCTGCCCTTCTTGAATTGAGTTTTGTGAATTGATACACCTGTGTGGTTTAACAAAGGTCAGGCTCTTTAATAGTATTTTAGTGTGCGATAACGCGGAGGCATTTCGAAGCAGGAGGATTTTTAAGGTGGCATCAATAGGTATTTTCCACTTTCTTCTGTCTTACTTCCAAAGGATAGCCAATTTGCAGTTATTTTTTTTACCAAATTGTTCAATGTTCTCCCCATCCTCCTGCCCCTTTTCTTCCCCTAGATTATTGTCTTCATTTAGACCCTTTTTCTTCTCCCCTGGTGTATTCCTTGTAATAGATTGCTCTGTGTTTGTCAAAAGCATAATGGTGATTTACAGACAAATCAAAGAGTACATGTCCCTTTAATATAATGAGAAGCTATAAGGGATCGACTCCACGGGAATGGCTTTAAGAGCTGGAGACTCTTCACAGAGAGCCCTACCACAGAAAACACAGCCTGATGGATGAATGAGCTCATTGCCGCCTCGGGAATTTGCCCTTGCCTTGCTCTCAGAGATGTTGAAATGTAGATTTTGAAAGGGTGTGTGAAGTTTGGACATTTATCCATATCGATGGCCAAATGACAAGTAGGAAGAAGCTTGTGTTTAGGATTTTATAATATTAGATTATGAATGAGCTTCATCTCTTTGAAATTAGTTCTACAGTGGGTTATTTGAAATAATTATTACTAACTGTAAAATTCATATAGTACCTACAAGGGTGCATAAGAATTACATGTACTGCTAGTCAATCACAATGATGGGCTTTTCACAGAATCTTCATATGCTTTAAAACTTACATTTGGTCAAAGACAACTCTATGATGATCTCCTACATGATCATTATGTATTGCATCTGAGAATTATATTTATCAGTAGTTACTCAATAACTACTTTGATTTTTGGAATGATATATATAGTATTGGAAATGGTGTTCTCTTGTGCATATATTTTTAAATCTTCAGCATAAAATATAAAACTAGTGAGTCTATTGATCATTCCAAAAGATTTTTAAATAGACGGGGCTGGTCATGCATGGTTTTGTATTTCACACTGTCCTCAACCTCCACCCCTTGTTTCCCTGGTACCTTTCAAGAGGAAAAAAAAAAAACAAAACACCAAAACAAAAACACCACCATTAATTTGATAAAAACAAGATTTTTGGTGGTGTAATGAGCCATTTAATTATAGATTGATGTTTTTCTAATTCACCAATATCAGTGTGAACATTATAAATATTAACAATACAACTTTTTAAAATGAATTCTTTGAACAACAGCCAAATGAGATACAACAGTCAGACTCGTTATGATTTGGTTCAGCCAGTTAATTGAAATATGAGAGGTTTCTCTAAGTAATCCGTGTTAAAAGGGCTTATTGCCTTAGCCAGCTTTTTGCTATTACCAAAATTAAGAACTATATAAATTATACAAAACTATACACAGAGGCTAGCATCAAAATTACTGTCCCTGCAGAGGCTGGTTGAATTTTCAGATACAAGATAACATCAAGAGATAACTTTTTTTCTGGGCTATTATTAAGAGATTAAAGAAGGGTCCCAAATCTCTACTGATCGGATTCATTTTCTCTTCTCTGGTGGGTATGTTTTTGCTTGGTTTTTAGTTGTTTCTTCCAGAGAATATTGTTGTAATATTAAATAAAGCTAAGAGTGATTAAGAAAACAAATCTAATTTATTGTTTTTGTATGTTTGTCTTGGTTTTATCTACTATTGTTAGAGATTCAGTTGTGAAATATTTTAGAAATTATCAAAATTTTCCACTTGCTAATGCCTCAACTGATTTTTAAAAGTACTCAAAAGCAGATTTAATGATAGGTTCAAATACTTGAAATCATTAACATTTTTAGAACTGAAAATCTAAATCTTCAGAATTGTTTCCCCTACCATGTGAGGGTAGGAAGGATTGGTAAGAGAAAGAAGGCTTTTATCACATAGTTCTGTCCTTAGATATAAACTTCAATTTTTCCACCATCTAAGAAACAATATCTCAAAAGAAAGCCAAACAGATAACCTTTTAAGAGAATATGAAAGCATTTCTCTGTTGGACTGTCTGCCTTGGTTCATGATGGAATTGTATCATAGAGAAATTGAATAGCTTCAGATATTGTAAAATTGGGTCATCTTCCACCATCAGGATTGATCAGTAACTACACCAGAATCGGTGAGAGTGGGAAAGCCCATGGAAATAACGGAAGAGATTGGATATGTTTTATTGGGAGTTTGATTCCACAAGAATGTAAACAGATATTCTTCTTGACCTTTAGCTTGAGGTCAACAGAGATGTATTTTTCAGGCTAAGAATAAGAGGAATACAGTGAGTAATGTTATGCATTTTCACTTTTTATAAATGTATCTGGTTTTAATAAATAGTAGGGAAACAATAGATCATTGGTAGAATAAAACAAAAACCACTTTTATTTCTAGCACCCTGTGGTTCATTCATTCATTAGCATGTACTATGTGCCAGGCATTGCTCTAGGAACTGAAGTCAGAGCAGTGACTGAAACAGACATTTCTCGTGTGTATGTCTGTGTATGTGTCTCGAATGGAAGCTCCAAGTCATACAGTAACTTCTTAAGTAACTGTTGAATGATCAGAGTTGATAGTCTCATGGGTGAGACAGACAATAAAAAATGTAAATAATACAGCATGTTATATGGTCTTAAGAGCTATGAAAAAAAGTGAGGTCTTCACATTGCACACAGTTTTAGAGGGTATCATTTACATTCTATTCTATAAGACTCTCATTGCCTGCAACTGTGCCACATGTCCCTCAGAAGGAGGGTTTGAAAATCTTGGTGAGGGGGAGGAAAGAGGGGTGTATTTTGGTGCAATACTTGGGTTGCTCAAGGAGGTGATGTTGCAAGACTTGAGGGTGCTGCTATTTAAAGGAAGAGTGTTCTAAGCAGTGGGAACAGCCTGTGCAAAGCAAAGAGAAGGCTTGGTAAGTGAGGGCTAAAAAGAAGACCGGTGTGACTGGACCAGAGACAGTACAAGGACAGTATTAGGAGATGAAGTCTGAAAAGTCATAGAGAGGCTTGTGAAATGGGTGTGATATGCAGCCAGTGGAGAGTTTTGAGCAGAAAAATGTGACTTACAATTTTGAAAAGTTTACTCCAGCTGCTATGTAGAAAATACACTATGGGCCACAGAGTGGGCAAAAGTGGAAGGCAGGAGGCCCATTAGGAGGGTAACGCAGTAAGCTAGGTAAAAACTGACTGTGGTTCAGACCACGGTGGTAGCAGTGGCAGGTAATGTTTAGATTCTGTATATATTTGGAATAAAAGGCCAATTAACTTTATTTTCCTATAAAATATAAAATACAAAAAAGAAGAATAGAAATAACAAGGTTGTTTGGTTCTGTTGTGTTATGTGCATCAAATAATTTGAGATCGTGGTCCTATAGTACCTACTAATGTGTGCATCGGCACTTAATATACGTATGGCATGACATAAGAATCGTCCACATCCTTAAATGTTAGGTGGGGATATGCTACTTAAAGCAAATGTTACATAGCATTTTACATATAGTCTATGTTACCCAATACATGGAACAGGGAATCAGGTGGGTTCTATCCATAATGGGGTGATGGCTGCCTTCAGGAGAGAAGGGACCTGCTTGGGTTTGCTGCACTTTCATCTTGCCATTTCAGAGCTCCTTTGCCTGAAAGATTTGCTGAAGAGTTTATGCACTGAATTTGGTGAGGAAGACAAGAGTGAGCTGGTCAGAGCTGTGTTCTTGGCTAGGCAAAGGTACCCTTGTTCTAACCTAGAAGTGACCCTGACCCCTGTCCCATACTCACTGGGCTCTGCTCATCTAAAATACGCTAAGACGGGCTGCTTATTATGGTGTCCAGTATCTTAACAGTCTTCCCAGAGATCACCAGGGGATCCAGATATTCACCCACCTCTGCAGTCCCCACACAGTGGGTATTACTAGGTTCGAATGGAATCTCTCTCATATTGATCTCAGGTAGTCTCTTCCCTTACCTGCCTGTCACGGTGCTCTGGTTGCCTTCCTTTCCATCTGTTGTATTTCTACCACAACTAATAGAATCGTTCCTGTTTTCTGGTATACATGTGTCATTCCTAGGGTCCTTTTCTGAGCGCTAATGTAGTCTTTTTCATAGTTTCATGTTGGCAATTGTGTTCAAGTGCTCATTTCTCCATTTTTGCCTGAGAATCTCTAAAACAATTTGTGTGTGTGTGTGTGTGTGTGTGTGTGTGTATCTGGGTGTTTCAACTACAGCATCCAATGGAAACTCCAAGTCATATAATAAGTTACTGTTGAATTATTATATTACTTTATTTCCTCCAGGCTTTAAGACAGGTTTTCCTGACCATTTTTTGGCATGCAAAATAAATTTTAATCAGATTTGAAACATACTTTACTAGTTAGATAGTATTACAAGTTATATGATATGTCTCACTACCCCAAGTTGGGACCTGTCTTTTATTTGGTATTAGATAAATACCGTTTAGGTTTCAACATATACATCTCATCCTAGACAAGGCTTGCTTAGAGGAAAGTAGGTACGAGAAGGAAAATAGTAACTTCATTGGACCCGCTGAGGGTAACACTTGGTATCATAAGGGCATTTGCACAACATTAGGTCCCACTTAAATTCTGCTGTGATCCAGGTTAAGCAAGAGGAAAAGGACCACTTATGTTTCCCATTGCCAAGATATCCATCTGACCATCAATCCCTTGTAAACACATTTCTGGGCTGCCCATGATGTATTAGGCACTTGTTCTAGGCCCAAGGGAAACAACAGTGAACAAAACATAAATGCTAGTTTCATAGAATTTACTATCTGCTTAGGAGAAAAACAATAAAAACATTTGTATCACATCAGGTGGCTGTAAGTGCCGGAAACATGCATGATGTGAGGTAATAGAATGAAGAATGAAATGAAGATGCTATGTTTTATAAAATTATCGGGGAAAAACTCTTTAATAAGATAGCTTATGTGGCCCTGGCTGGTGTAGCTCAGTGGATTGAGTGGGGGCTGCGAACCAGGGATCACAGGTTCGATTCCCAGTCAGGGCACATGCCTAGGTTGTAGGCCACGGCCCCCAGCAACCACACATTGATGTCTCTCTCTCTCTCTCTCTCTCTCTCTCTCTCTCTCTCTCTCTCTCCTTCCCTTCCCTCTCTAAAAATAAATAAATAAAATCTTAAAAAAAAGATAGCTTATGTGTAGAGTCCTATAGAACGTGAGAAATTAATTCACGTGGTTGTCTGAAGTTAGCTTGTCTCAGGCGGTGGGAAGGAAAGTACAGAGGCTCCCAGGCGAACAGGCGCTGGCCTGCTGGAGGCAGGACCGGAGGCCCGTGTGGCTGGAGCGGAGCGAACGGGGCAGCGTGCTAGGGGACGAGGTCAGGACACCGTAGAACCCTGGTCCGTCTTGAATCCACAATCGCTTTTCTTCTGCAGATCTTAAAGGTGACTCTATCTTCTAGAACTCCATTTTAGAACAAACATATCCCCCGTGAGAGACAGGACCTTATACTCACTATCATGGTAATGTTAAGTTTAGTTGTCTTCTTAGAGATTCGTGGAAAACCAGCGAAAATACGGTGAAAAAATGTCTAGGTGGTGAATTAAGGAGGAAAGGATATTTTTATTAGGGAAAAGAACATGATAACGTAGGACAGAGGGTAACGAAACAGGTGTATTTGACACTGGAGGTAGCTGTGTTTTGTCTACCCCAATTCTTTTCCCTTTAATGCCCCCTTTCTTTTCTGAAGGGCTCCAGTGTGGTCACTAAAGCGTGCTTCACTCTTCAGCCTGTCTGCCATTTGCTCTGAGAAAATGATCTTTCCGCAGACTCAGAAGGGTGGTGTGTCTTCAGGAGTCTACGTCAGTCATGAAAGTTACATTTCTTTCATGAGTGAGTGACTTAGAAAATTTCATGTGACCAATTCTGTCTGGTAAAACTTGAGAGGGAGACTGATGGGGGCAGTACCTTCCAGTGGGGGTTTCTCACA
Source organism: Phyllostomus discolor (assembly GCF_004126475.2). Taxonomy (NCBI): domain Eukaryota; kingdom Metazoa; phylum Chordata; class Mammalia; order Chiroptera; family Phyllostomidae; genus Phyllostomus; species Phyllostomus discolor. The sequence continues at coordinate 17,419,966 of NC_040909.2, read as the reverse complement.
CTTTTCGAAGATGCAGTAGGAAAGGTATCTATTTCCAGATGTTCATGGGCGAGGGTAACATGGCTAAAATTGCTGCAGCCACCCGTGACTGTGAGGGTGCACACTGATAATCTGAGAGTGGCCAGCCACGATGATGTGAGTGGCCTCACCTGCTGATGGGCATTCGCCTCATGCCACAGAAAGGAGTTTCAGAATCCACACCAAAAGGGGAGATATCTCAAGAGTCATAAAAATTATATATATATGTAAGTTATAGTTGTATTTATAATAATGACCATAAGAAACAAGGTAAACATATCACATCAATAGAGAGTCATAAAATATTATTATATATTATGTTCTCATGCAATGGCATTTTCAAAGAAAAGGATCACAATATGTTGTCAGAAGAAAATACACAAAAATATAAGTTAAAAATTTATTCAGATCTCAAATATATAGACAGAGAGACAGAGGCCAAAAAATATTCATATACTATAGGAAAAAACAATCAGATACACTAAATATTAAGAGCAATTAACTCTGGGTGGTAGGATCAGATGGGATCAGATGTATGAATTTTTGTTTTTTATACAATTTTGCATGTCAACATTTCACAGTGAAAAAAAGGGGCTTTTGATATAGTTAAATAAAGATTATTCATTTTACCAATATCAGAGAAGGATGATTCAGGTACCTCATGGGTCTTGGCTAGTACAACATCTAAGGTGTTGGTGTCATTTCCACGAACTGGAAACCTGTGCTCCTCAGTCCACCTTTGCCCCCACCCCGCTGCTGCATGAGGCTCAGGCTTCTCTTTGAATGCCTTATGAAAGTCAGAGGTTGAAACGCCAGTGCCTTGAAGGACCAGGGAGAATCCCCTCACCATCCCCTTGTTCCCTGCATTTCTCTACCTCACGTGGCCAATAGGGGAGCCCCACTGTGAGGAGAAGACTGTCAGCTCCTGGGTGGCCTGACTTTCCTCTGGGGCATCCTGCCCTCGATTTCATGAACTTGATTTTATGAACGGATATTCCTCAAGCGCTCCTCTTCGGCCGGGCACTGCCCATCGATGATCGACACAAAGCAAGGGTGGCGGTGACAGGCCCTCCTCCATAAACATGTGTTTACACCGCAAGGGCCAGGGCAGCTGGAGACTTAAGCATGCAGATGGCATCGCCAAGATTGCCGCAGAGGACAAATTAGGATTCAAGTCAGCATGAGTTGTACAGAGGCTTGGGAACTTTAAGTTAATTTATGGTGACCTGCAGAGGCTAAAATAAGGCAGAATCTGGACTTTTCCATTAGTTATGAGACTTTGGGAATGACTTCGGACTCACTGGCAAGATAGAATAGGGCTAAAATGATATGTCAGAATACACATCAAGGCACGGCCTTAGCTTCCCCATGCCCTCCCCTACCTGCTGACATGACATATAATCACTCGCTTATATGAAGATCTGTCCAGAAAGTATCCATCCATGCTACCTGAAAAATAGAGACATTTTATTGAAGAAGATACAAGATACAGGAAATTATTGTACACAGGACAATGATACCTCAGTTCTCTTCAAAGTAGGCAGTTTGGGACCTCACACAGTTCTCCCAGTTGCTGTCAGCTGCCCCATCATATTTTCCTGAATCTCACTGATGGTCTGAGATCTCATCCCTTTCAAAGGTGATTTTAGTTTTGGGGAAAGCCAGAAGTCACAGGGCACCAAATCTGGGCTGCAGGGGGGCGGAGTCACTTGGGTGATTTGATGTTCTGCTAAAAAACTCTGCACAAGATTTGATGCATGAGGTGGGTAGCGGGGAAGTTGTCATGGTAAAGCTGCCAATCACCAGCTGCCCACATCTGTGGCTTTCTGAAACATCTGAATAGTTTCCACAGAGGAACATTCAAGCATAATGCAAACTTTGATGCAGATTCATTGTTCTATTCGCTCGGTCATTTTGAATGTGACAGCCACACGGTACACATGCTCACTCAGTGGGGTCTACCGCCCCCCACTGACTAGTACAGTGAAGTCATTATTCACGAATGTACATTCCAGTCCACCCCCCTTGGCTTCCAGGTTACATCGATGTCTCACAAACCGTTCTCATTATATTAGTTGTGGCTGGATTCTTTGTGGACAGACCTTGGTCAGTGCATGTGTGTGTAAATATACATATACACACCAGACGCATTGCTTATCTGTCCTGTGATAGGAAAGGGAAATGAATGATGGATGAACCGCTGCATGCTTATATGTGGATAGGCTGCTGGCGTGGCTGTCGGTGTGGTGGTTCCCCACGCTGTCAGATTTCGGGCTCCCCCAAATTCAGATCGAGGCAAAGGCTTGGTTGCAGAGAGTGTGTTTGTGCTGTGATTCCCTGAAGCAAGAGAGAGGGGATGGGGAGAGCTGAAGTTAGGAAGTTACATGTAACGGTGTGTTACCAAGGGCACTGCTAAAGAGGTGGCAGAAAAATGAAAGCACTTCATAGCTGGTCCATGGTCAGCGGGCTTCAGTGGCACAGAGACATCCTGAGAAGGTGCCGAAGGCCTTTCAGAGTTGTCTGCCGGGATTCTGGGGGACGGGAACACTTACCTACAGGCTCCTGTCCTCCATTGCTTTAGCGTTGCTTTGGTGCAGTCACCATGCACCTCCAGGCTCCCCTTACACAGAGGGCCAGCAGCTCTTGGAGGCCCCTCTGGTGGATGGTATTGGGGCCTTTGCTTGAGGAGAGGCACCCTATGCAAGGTAAGTGGTGCTGCATGAAACCGTCCCCTGGAGTTGTGGTGGCCAAGTCACATGCATCCAAGAAAAGTGTATCTTCAATGGCAGCCCTCTGAAGTCACGTCTTTGGAGTCAGAGCTTAAAACTAACTGGGTTTGTTTGTCCTGTGTGTTTTAATTCATTTGTTGAGGACCCACTCTGTTCTAGGTGTGCTGAAGAAACAGAAATGGATAGGGTACTTTTAAGATTGCAGTTTGGTGCAGGAAATAATCCCATCACAATTAAAAGTGTTACTCAAATGAGGTATCGGTAAGATGCCTACTATGGTTTCGGGGGGAAAGTTGCTTTTATTCTCCACTGAGGAAGACTCACTACAGGGAGGTAACAATTGGGACACACACATGTACACACACGTGCAATGCACACATATATGTGTGTGTGTAAAAAGCTCTTTCTTTCAGAAGGGGAATGGTTGTCTGATTTATGTGAATTATTTGTCCTTATTGTCAGAATTCAAATCTAGAAGCTCGGTAAGATTCACAGAGTGCAACGTGATCACACAAGAGACTGGTTTTAGTGACAGTGTATTTATTTCCCTCCCAGTTCACATTTATGCTTTGGGTACATTTATGTTTTTGGTTTCCTGGTAGTTACTTACATTCTTTGAAAAAATAAAAAGCCTCCACGAAGCTTATTCCCAGCTTAGAATTTGTATTCGGCCAAAGAAAACCTTTGCACCTGCCACTGAAATGCATCCACTTCTGGGCTGGAATGCACCAGCTGTTCCCCAGCCTCCAATGGCACACCAGGCCATTCAGGACCGAGAATGAGGCATCAGATCCCGGGCAGATGAAACTGGTGGGGAAATTTCAAGTCGACAGAATGCAATTACCCGAATTGAAATTAGGCCAGGGGCATATCGGGAGGCCCTTCCCATCTGTTGGGGAAAAGGATCACCAGATACTTAACAAGGGCAAGTGGTCAGGATCTTCATGCTAGGAGTCGTTTCAAAGGCAGGCACTTAAAAAAAATACTAAGGAAAAATTATACCTGGAATAAAAATCATATCCCTTCAGTGGAAAATAAATAACATTAAAGGCTTGAGAAGCTCAGTCCTTTCCTGTTCTTGGAGGAAAGAAATGTTTATGGATGGGAGCTTAAATATTTCGACATCAGTCTCTCTTACAAGGACATAGTATAATGGACAATCGGTTATCTGGGAACTGGCAAGAAGAGATTTCCCAAACCAAACATACTGAATCTGATACATTTATCCTCGGTTATAGCAGATAGACCCTTTCGTCACAAACTTGTGGAACAATGTTGTCCGGCTTTTCTAGGGGTCTTGACACACGTGTTGTTTCTTTACAAAGAAACTAAACTAATCTTTAGAGTTTGCAGCAAGAATAAATAAGATGGGGCTGGGCAGTGGCCTTTAAGAGCTACTGCCTGTGGGACCCACAGGTCCCTGCAGGCACAGCGATCCCCTGCCTGTGGTCCCTGTCCCTGGTAACGTGCACCTCTCTCCAAGGAGGGAATAGAAGAATCTCAGTCTCCAAGTCAATATGCCAGGCCAGCCAGGCTGGTGTGAACCCAAACATGGGCACAAGCTCTCTGTAGCCCTAGTCGGAGAGGGACGAAGAGTGAGGTGCCCCCGTACCAGATCACAATTTGATGGGAGCCCATCGCACTGACCAACAGACTCACTTCCCTCTGTTGCCCTCAATAATTTCCCCCTTTCATGGACTGAAAACTCAGCATTTCCAGCTTAAGGGAGGAGGAATAATGAGAGGCATCTCCAGGCCAGATGTCTCCTTTTCCCGCTGCTGGTGTCCCTGGGTTCCTTGGTGCCACTCCCCAAGGCAGGGTACCAGGGACAGGGAGTCTCCTCTGTGCCCTCCCTGCAGGGGGCTGTTTCCTGTCACGGTGCCAATCCTGAACACCACCCACTTCCCTTCCCCACGGGATGCAGAAAGAAAGGAAAAGGGATGAGTTTGGTTAGGAGTCTTCTGCAGCATTAAAAAAAATGTTCCTTTGCTGGGACAGTTCGTTTGAAATGTCTTTGCCTGCCAAGGCAGCATTCTGGGCACCCCGAGAGAAAGGCCTTGGCTGGAGGGGGTGAGACAAGGTCACATTTAATGCAGCTGCCCGCTGTGGGAGGAAAGAAGCCACAGGCAGGCCACCTACAGGCTGAATTATAGCATCTCTGTCCCTCTCCCTGCCCCACACAGATAATGTCACCATTTACCTGTCACTGTGGCAATATAAGAGATCAGAAGTCCCAAAGTCCCAAAGGCTTCCCACTAGTTTCTCCACCTTGCAAGGCCAGACTGTCCCAGGGAGTCCCCATAAGATGAGTTTAGCCTGACCGGTGGCCCACCCTAGCAAAAACGGGCACTGCTCTTAACTCGCGAGAAGTGTATTTGGTTGCCCTTGCTGAATTCTGACCTGAGCTTTACCATTTTTTGTTTTTACTAAGTGGCTAGTCCAGATTTCTCCTTCTTTTTTTCCCTTTCTTGATCATTCATAAGTAGCAAAGTTTCTCTCTCACAGAGGAAAACAGAAAACATATTAGTTATGCTGATCCCATGCTCGGCTAATGTTAAAAACTTGACATTATTATTTAGAGGTTTGGCTTGTCCTAATTACCTTTTACTTTTACTAGCCCTATATAACAAGCTGCCTTCTGCCCGTTTATGTGAAAGCTGGTTTTCCGAAAGGATGAAAATTGGCAGAGCAGGGAATGAAATAAGCACCAAGGTTTATTTCCTCCTAAATAATTCTGCTCCAGGTGGGTAAACTTTTAGTAGTTAAATTGCTAAAAACGAGGATTCTCCACTGCAAGAACAAATCTCCAAGTGACAATTATTTGTCTGTGTTCTTAGCATTTATGAGTCTCAGTAAACAGTCAGGGCATTTATGTTTCCCCCATTACCTTCGGCCATAAACTTCCTTAAAGGAAAAGGAATAATTATGTTTTCTGGCTGCATAATGAACATAAACAAATGAACATAAGCATACTGGGAGCCTGTGGGTGGGATGGATGGTGCATCTAGACTTCCAGGAATGTTTTGTTTTGAGAGGGAGAGAGAGAGAGAGAGAGAGATTAATTTGTTGTTCCATTTATTTAAACATTCCTTTGGAGATCAAACCCACAATCTTGGTGCATAGGGACCACACTCTAACCAACTGAGCTACCCAGCCAGGGCTGAATGGTTTTTGAGGTACCAGCAAAAGTGTCAGGCTACCTGTATGGCTGTGATTTAGCGCTGTTCATGGAGATGCCATCTCTGGAAGACAAATTATAATTTGTGTGGCTGTTTTTGGAGTAGGGCCCCCCAGTACACAAATGCTGGGAAGGGCTGGAAGTCACATGAAGACACTGGCTGAAGAATGTCAGCCTTGTGCTGCTGGAGTGAACCTTGCCATGCACACAGGGGCCCACCGCCGTATCTCTGTAGCTTAAAAGATGCAGTCTCAGATTACATCAGCAAGTGCATCCTGGCGTTGTAAAGTATCAGAGTCAGAAATGGACCTTAAGTGACCTAATGGCAACCTGCATTTTGCACATGAGACAACTGAGGCCCCCATTGGGGAATGGATCTTGCCAGGGCCGGCCACTCACAGCCAAGAAGCCCCCACCTCCTCCAGGCTTTGAGTCTGGTGCTCTTACATATCTTCCCTGGGATCAGGGAGGTGGCACAGACAGATGAGAGGATAAGGAATGCACAGAGAAAACAGGGTGAGTTAGGAAAACAAGAAAGGTACATTTGAGGGAATTAAGTTTTTCCTTTGTAGTGCATGTGGGTTTCATTTTCTTTGCCTTGCAATCAGAAAACACATCATTGCAACGTATTTACCACTAGTAATGTGCAAATGGAAATGAAAGGAAATGGGACTATTGTATATTTTCCGGATCAAGACTTTTCAAACTGTCTGTCACGAAAGGCTGGTTTTTGTTCTCTTCTAACCGACCCTACCTTTTTTTTTTTTTTTTTTGGCAGAATACATTAGAAATTCCTAGAAAAGTGAAATGCAAAAACAAACAAAAAATCCAAAAAGCAAAAACAAAAAAAAAAACCCTCACAGACTTTCAAAATAGAAGTCCAAACTTTTATTATTTCGAGACGAGAGACATACAATTCTTCTGAAAAGTTCCTATAAAGTGGCTAGACATTTCATTTAGATCCCTGCACTTACTGGTCACAGCCAGGCGAGACTCTGCTAGTCTGACCTTGTCTGTGGACCACACTTTGGGGAGCACACCCTTGATCTCCTTTCCTCCTGTCTTTTGCATAACTGCCTAGTTCTCTGAATTGGACCTTTGTGATATGAAGGGTGGGGATCAGGGCATCTGTCCTGCTTGACAGGCACTTTACTGTGGTGAATAACAGCTTCAGAAAAATGTTTCAGTTTTCCTTTGTGCTAAAAAAAATACAAAAACAAGCTTATGATGACAACAGAAACAGAGCTCCTGGAAAACTATGGATTCATATTGAGACCAGGACTATGGTTGAACCCTCTGAAGGGAGGGAGACTTACTTTGGGGACTTCTTGGTTTACCTGGTTTGTGTGTAAAGAGGATTAAAAATATGAAGCATGGCTAGTTGCCATTTGATTGGAATTCTCCCAATTCTTGTGTCCCCGGAAAAGGCCTCTAAACTCTTTCAGTGCAGCCCTGAGGAGTAGGCTTGCCAGACTTAGGAAATAAACACACAGAACACCCAGCTAAATTTGAATCTCATACGAGCAAAAAAAATGCTTTGAGTAAGTATGGCCCCAATGTTTCATGAACCATGCCACATGCAACATTTGGGACATACCTACATTAAAATTTGTCTGAACTTCACATTGAACTAAACTGGGTATCTTGCGTTATCGCTGCTAATTCTAATTAGTAGCTTTCAGCTTGGACTTATCCAAGTCTGGCTTTTTGTAGTGAAAAAAAAATCAGTTCCGCCGATCAAATCTGGTCATATCGACCCAACTTGTGTGGCTATTGGCAGCTGGAAGCTGGACGGTCAATACGAAGGGATAATATTCCTTATAGAAAAACGTGTTTTCCATGTGAGAAAGCACCTATTCGTCTTCTCCTACTTGGAGACCTTTATTTAGTTTTTCCAAAGCTCTGGTTCCCTGATGGTACAAGGCATGGCAAGGGGTGAGCTTGTGAGAAGGGCCATTAGAATTGTCCAGTTACATCGGGACAGAGTTGGCTCAGTGGGCTGCAGGTAGTGGAATTCTTTGCATGGAGATGTACAGAGAGACATAGATAAAAAAATAATCCCCACTCCTACAGCGTACTGTAAGAAATGTTGACAGGGTTGCATCAATATCTTTTACAGATAAATGTATGAGAAACATAGAAATACAAAGGCAGAATTAGTTTACGTTAAGAAAGAAAGCCTTGAATTACTCATGCAGGTTTACTTTAATTCTTTCAAAGATATGTCATGGAAATTGTTATTCTTTCATTCAATGAGAATGTTTGCTTTTCGGTCTTAAATGAGAGTTTTCACAGTTTTGATGTAGAATTAATGCTCCTAGAGTTTAAAGAAAGAGTTAAACTTTTCTTAAATTGATGTATGATCCAGGTAAGAAGGAAATGGATACTTAAAATACACATGTAATTTATTTTGATACTGTCACCTCTGGGTGTTTCAGAATTTCCTATCAGCTAATAATAGAAACCATACCTAGAAAAATACCTATTTAAAAGTTTATTTTAAAATTGTTTATTTTCTTTTTTTAATATCAATTTTTAAAAAATATTTATTTATTTTTTAGAGAGGGAAGGGAGGGAGAGAGAGAGAGAGAGAGAGAGAGAGAGAGAGAAACATCAATGTGCGGTTGCTGGGGGTCATGGCCTACAACCCAGGAATGTACCCTGGCTGGGAATCGAACCTGGGACACTTTGGTTCCCAGCCCACGCTCAATCCACTGAGCTATGCCAGCCAGGGCTAAAATTGTTTATTTTCAATAATAAAATATATGCTCTTTATAAGGCAAACTGGAAGATATCAGTATTTATCAAAAAGAAATAAAATCACTGATAACTTCATTGTACAGAAAAAGTTCTACTGTTGTTATTTTGATGTGGTTCTTATATTCCCTTGTCTATGTGTTTATATTTCATTATTGGAAGCACATACAATGTTGTGTTCTTACTTTTCCATTAGCTATTCAACTTAAGCATTTCCTAAATTGTTAAAATGTTTCTAAGTATCATTTTAATGGTTGAATCATATTCTCTAGTGAGTTTATTTAATGAACTAGAGTTGGACATTCAAGTTCTTCCGATTTCTTATTCTTAAACTTCTAATGAGGATCTGTTTTAGACTCCTAGAATTAAAATTACTGGATTATAAGAATGATTTTTAAGGCTACACATTTTGTTAAGCTGTAATAAAAAGGATTATAGCTATTTATTAAGAATGTATAAGAGTGCCCATTTCACCGACCTCCATTGCTACCATATTCCTTTTATTTTATTGTTCTGTTGTATTAGGGTTCTCCAGAGAAACACAGCTAGTAAGATGAGTGTGTATACATACACACAGAGAGAGATTTATTTTAAGTAATTGGCTCATGTGCTTGTGGGACCAGAAAATCTCCCCCCACCCCACCAAAAAAAAAATGCAGGTTTGGTTGGCAGGCTGGAGGCTCGGGGGGAGTTGATACTGAGTCTCAAGTCCAAACACAGTCTGGAGACAGTTCTTCTTTCTTCTTGAAGGACCTCACTCTTCTTTCTTTTAATTTTATTTATTTATTTTTAGAGAGGGAAGGGAGGGAGAAAGAGAGAGAGAGAGAGAAACATCAATGTGTGGTTGCTGGAGGCCGTGGCCTGTAACCCAGGCATGTGCCCTGACTGGGAATCGAACCTGCGATGCTCTGGCTTGCAGCCGGCGCTCAATCCACTGAGCTATGCCAGCCAGGGCAGGACCTCACTCTTTGTTCTTAAATACTGATTGAATGGGGCCCACCCACATTATGGAGATTAATCTGCTTTACGCAAAGGCTGCTGAGTTAAATGTTAATCATGTCTACAAAAATACCTTACAGCAGCATCTGGACTAGTGTTCCATCAAACGACTGGGCACCGCAGCCCAGCCAGGCTGCTACACAGAACTCACCGTGACGCCGGCCGTACAAACAGAGTTGGTGTGATTTGACAGAAGGCCATGCTTCCTCTTCCTCTCCAAGTTGTCTGTCGTTCAACACCATTGGTTTCTATGAAGACACACTGACTTATTCAAGACTCTCATGTAGACTGGAAGTTTTCTGTTTTAAATGCAAAGATTATCTCATCCAATTTTGGTGTAAGAATTTATAATCTCTATCCAATGATGGTTAGAAAAAAGCCTGGGTTTGGGTTTTGTGCAGATAGGAGTGACAAGTCGCCCTCTACTGTGTTAGAACTGGGTGTGAACTTGGATGGGGTAGTTAAAGCCCCTCCCTGTCAATTTTATCAGCAGTGAAGTCTGAAAAATCCTCCTACATTCTAGGTGGTTGTGAATTTTAACTGAGGAAGCCTTTACAAACTTCTTGTATTGTGTCAAATATGTAGTAGGCCTTCTGTGATTTTAGGTGAACATTTTATTCACTTGCTTAGCACACATTTTTAAATTGTGTGTCATATCCCATGGACTGTTCTATGTGCTGAGGGTACAACAGGGACATGATAGATAAATTCCCTGTCCTTGTGGATCTTAGGTATTAGTGGGAGAGACACTCAAACATAGAAACCAACAAGTATAGACTCAAAGTGCAAGCGTTGTCTTATTACACAGGGTAGGTTAAGTGGTGCTGTGGCTAAGTGACCAAATCTCAACAGCATAATACAATAAAGGTTTATTTCTTGCTTGTGATGCATCAGTGGCTGGTCCAGGTGACTATTCGAGGCAGTTGTGCTCAGCCTTCCAAGATGCTTCCCCTACATCAGTAGGTCCTTCCATCAGAGAGGAGTGGGTTAGAGAATGAAATAACAACAGTTTAAAGCTTTTAAACATGTTGCTTCCACTTCATATTTCATTGGCTATGGTAAGTCATGTGGTCATGCCTTCTTTCAGTGAAGCGGAGAAGTGTGTCTTGGTAATACTGGTGGTAAAGGAGAACCAGATGTGCCTACTTAGTATTAAGTACTATGAAAAGAAAATGTACATAGAAAGGGAGAGGATAATATATGTTTTTTGCAAAGACAATAGAAACAAACATGAGTAGGTATATTATTGCTTAGAATTATAATAATCAAGTATGAAGTTCAGAATAAAACTGAGTTAACTTGAACACAATTATTTACTAACTCTTGCTACAAATTGGTACTCAGGTATGAGAAAACACATTAGGTCATTTGTGAATGGTTGATATTTGATGGATACTGAGTTGCTAAGTCTACTTGAGGACTAAGGTGAGAATATGTATATCAGTATTCTCATTTAGGCATATAATAGATGCTCAATAAAACTTTTTTGAAGTTAATAATGTCATGGCTTTGAACTATTTTGCTTTTATACTTGATTAATCCTCTTGAATTATATGATTGTATTCTGAAACTTGATATTTTTTTCCAAGGCCAATTTTTATTGTTTTTATCTACAGTGATATTTTTGCATTCCATTATAATTTAAATTTGGACCATACATGTTGAATCACTAGTCTCTTTTTCCTAATTTGTCTCAGGTATTTTCTTAAACCACTAGTAAGTACTAAGTAGGAGAAAAGAAAAGTTATACCATTAATGTTGGAATTGGCAATCTACCATCTTGTCTTCTTTTTAAGAGTGAACTTTTATGTTTAATACTTCTTTGAAAATTGCTCTATTGAAAAGAAATTCACAAATTTGAATAAAGAAGGAAGAAAATGCCAAATTAAAAAAGTTATTCAGGGACATGTATGTCTTCTTGAAGAAAGAACAGTATAAGTGCTTTCAAAGATAGTGCAATTATTTTTTTCTTGTATCTCTTCTCTTCTTTTGCTTTTGACTAAGTCTTAGTAATTTAAAAAACAAATCTGCCCCCAAAAGGACTCATGTTTTCTTGGAGTGGATAGGTCAAGGGCATATGAGAAGACAAAGAGAATCTCCATTTCCACCCAGCGGACCCTCATTTCAGAGCCATCCCTTCAAGCACTTCATTCCTGCCAGCCAAGAACTGGTCGAGATGACTACCTCTCCAGCTGGCACTGAGAGACACAGGAATCTGCAAGAGTCTGTGCCCTTTGCTACAGATTGCTACTCTTTAATTTCTACACAATTTGGTGGACTGTTGGCAAATGGGACCCAGCTGGCTTCAGATTTAGAACGCGCCTTAAAGTAGTTACCTCCTACCTTAACTCGATCATATACATTTTTTGATCGCTGCTTTGATCACTGTTGAAGCGCTGCTTCAACAGAGCAGACGTGATAAAGAAACTGTTTCTAACATGTGTATCTTCCCTCCCAAATTACCATGGCTGCTGGTATCTGGGGAAAAATGTAAAAAAATATGAATAAAACATGGGTTTTATAACTCCTACAAGTGGTAACCCGTCTTTGCATTATTTAAGAAAAGCTTTAAATGTTCAATGAATGGTTTTCGGCTAATGACATTTGATGCACAGAACATAACAATAACCCAACGAAATGGCCTTTCGAAAAGTGGCCATTTGTGTAGACATGGCTGACAGCATCCACATGCTGGGAACTCGGCAAGTAAGTGGGCTACAGCTTGGGTTGAGGAGTCATTTGGCCTTTTATTTGTAAATAAGACAGTATTCTTTTCCCCTTCCAGGAGTATCTAGATCAGTTATTAATAGAAGAATCCTGATGACTTTTGTCTCCGGTGGCAAACTTGGCATTGGCAATCTAGGATCCTGGTGGTACAGATCTCAGAATGTGGAGGAACCACAATAGGCCATTTAGGAGGACTGCGTTCTATAGCTAGAGCTGTCTAGATGTAGAGTCAGAATAGTTGGATACAGTCCTGGCTGCAGGCTGTCAGCTGTCCCTAATTTAAGCTTTCCATACCAAGTGTTCACCCAGGCTTTTCCAGCCTGGCTGCAAGGTACCTCTCTAGCATCATGTTTATAGTCTTTGCTCCCCTCTTGCTTCATTCCAGCCCCTGCACCATTTCTCACACATTCCCCAGATACACTCTTGTTGTCAGGCTTTCTGTACTTGCTGTTCCCTCTGCCTGGGATACTCTTCCCCCCCAATGCAGGCTGACATCTTCTGAGCATATCCAATATATACTATGGCATTATAACTACTTTACATGTTTATTAGGTGACTTCTCATGGTGGCCGTATGAAGTGGGTTGTGGCTTTGATGGATGGGAATAAAACAGGGCACAGTGATCCATCAGAGGCAGGACTGGAACCGAGGGAGTTTGGGTGGGGGCCAGGGCTTTCACAATCTGTGTTCTCCCAGGACACAACACCCAGGGCAGGGTGACACCCTTCCTTTAACCCCAGAGCTCTTCCTCAGAGAGCAGTTCCCATTATCCTACTGAAGGTAGAACCCCTGTGATTCTGACTTTCTTTATTCAGCTTTATATTTTGTAGCAGCACTAATGCCACGTGATCTTATATTGCCCATTTATACCTTGCTCATTCCTTTGTTTATCTCCCCGACTAGAATATACAGTGTCCAAGGGAAGGGCCTTGCTCCGATCCACGTATCACCACATCTCCTGTGCCCAGAAATGTACTGTAATAGACTGAAAGAAGGTCATGAATGATGTTAGAATTACTATGTTTAAGATGTCTCACTCACCAAACATTTACAGAGCATCCCTGTATGCTGGTCACCGCACCAGTTTTGGAAATAGGAAGATAAACCAGCACAATGGGAACTCCTACATCCCTGTTTTTCCTGGTGCTTTTCAAGTATCATGGAAGCAACTTGTAATTAACAGGAAGTTACATAGGATAAGCACAATATTAGGGCAAATGCAAGGTGCAGCGGGGTGGCAGGGGTTCAGGGAGAGCTACTGGAAGGGGCTGATATCCATGCTGAGGCCTAAAGGCTGGGGTGAAGGGTAAGGCACAAGGAGGTGGCTTTGGGAGAGCACTCTGGTTAGAGGGAATGACAGAAGGCTCTGAGCGAGCACTTTGCAGTTCTAAAAGCAGCTCAGCGTGACTCAGGTGGAGAAAGTGAGGTGCAGAGTTTACCACTGGAGTCAGAACGAGGAAGTGGGCTTTTCAAGTGTCTTGAAAACTATTCCAGGAGTCAGGCTCTACAGCCCAAGCAAGGAGATGCCAGTGAAGGATTTTTAAACCAATGGGATGTTTATTTAGTATCTGATTTAGTCCATCACCTTCATTCAGGTGAGTTGGCAGGATTTTCATTTTCCAGATGGGACGACTGAGGCCCAGAATAACACATTTAAACAGCAGAGGAGTGGATTTCATTTCCTCCATTACAGGGCTCTCGGGGCTCTGAACTCCCACCCTCCCATCCCCTCTTCTTCCTTCCTTCTGATTGTTGTTCTTGTCAGCAGTCAAACATAAAGCTGTTTACTCACCACCCTTATCTTTCTCCAAGGAACAAGCACACAGTCACCCGGCTTTCAGAAACCAGACCCCCAAGCGGAAGCCCATGGCCTCCAGGCTTGCACGTGGATGAACACCAGATTGTGCATTGCGCCCGAATGCTGCTCTTGACTAGCAAACTGGATTTGTACCAAGAACTTTCTCTCTGAAAGGGCGACTCTGGGCTGGGGAGAACAGAGCCGGCTTGACAAAGTAGAGAGCAGCTCAGGATTGGCCTGCCCACGCTTTGGGCATGCGTGAGCACTCACAGCAAAACACAGCTGGCGCGGCTAATTTTAGCCTTGCCAGCCTTGAAAAGAGACCCTTTAAGGAAATATATTTTCTTGGAAACAATTCATATTATAATGCAGCTGCTGATTGACATGTCAGAGTATCACTTGCTATTGGTGGGGGAAAACTTTGCCAAGTAATTATGATTTTTGTTCTGTGTGTGTGTGTGGGGGCGGTGATATCAGTAAAGTGATTAGAGCATCCATGATCAAAATAGTCATAAAGAGATAGACAATGAGAGAACCAGTGCTTTTATTTAAAAAGAAGCTCACAAGCCTGAGGGAACGTCTCTTCTGATATTTACAAACAGGACGGAATGGCTATTGAAGAATGACTATTTCTGTTATGATAAGTTGGTCACTGTGATCGGTGAAGCATGGTTTGTTAACAGTAGTCCTGGTGTAGACTCAGACTTTCCTCAATACTTAGCATCCTCCACGTCCTCCAAGAAGTAAAACATTAGTTTCTAAACCAGGTCTTGGATTCATCTGGCTTTAGTGTGTTAACAGGTTTTGAAAGCATCCAGGACATACATACTTTTTGCATTTTAACCAGCAAGGTTAGTCCCTCTTCCTTGATTTTTTTCCCCCTTTCCCTTCCTCCCTCCCTTCCTCCTCTCCTCCCTCCCACAGTCTTCAGTGTTTTGTTTAGCAGTTTGGCTTACCTTGAAACTTGGCATGAAAAGGAAAGACGGCAGCTCTTCTGTGGAGTAGATGGAGGGAAGGATAAGAAATAATCCACCGCCCGCATCTGAGTTTCCCGGTTCAGTTCCAGCGGCAGCAGCTTCCCTGCAAAAATCGCTTTGCTATTCGAGATAGCCAGCAGAGGGAATCGGAACTTTGCTTGCAGCAGGGGTTGAAGCAGCCTTTTTTTTTTTTTTTTCTTGGAGGAAATACTGCAGCCTTCTGGACTGCGTACGCTGCTCCCTGGAGAGGCTCTCTCGGTTCCACCCACCGGCTGGAAGGAGGGGAAGTGAATGAAAGGACAGGACGAGCCCCGATCACCATGTCACTCTGGGAGGGAGACAGCAGCAACTAAGCTGTGCAAGGTTTTTTTTTTTCCCCTTTTTCTTTTCCCCTTTCTTTTTCTTTCTTTTTTTCCCCTGTTTTCTTTTCCTTCTTTCTTTCTCTTTCTCTCTTTCTTTTTTTCCCCTTTTATTTGCTTTTTCTTTAAGGTGAGGAAAGAGACAAACAGGAGACAGGAAGCTGATCTGCAAGGATTCGGAGTTATGCTGAAAGGACTTTGATTTTTTTTTTTTTTTTTCCCTTTACAAACGCTGGCAATTGACATCACTACAGACAGCCTGGTAGGGAACAAACTGCCTCATCCGAAGTGGACCCTGGCAGCTGGGGGAAGGCAGACAAGATCTGGGGAAGCTGTGTGGATTTTTTTCCCCCTACCGATCCCCATCTCCTTTTTTTTTTTTTTTTTTGGTGTGTTTCTTTTTTATATTCTGGCTGTGTTGGAACTAGCGAGTGGTGGAAGACAGGAATCTCAGAAGCCTCATCAGTCATCGGGACTGTCAGGAATAGTGGTTTAAGAGGAAGCTCGGCCTGGGGCACTATACCCTGTCATCCAGTTCCCTGCCTCGGAGATAAAGATTCCAGCTACATGGGCAAACGCCTGGATCAGCCACAAATGTACCCCCAGTACACTTACTACTATCCTCATTATCTCCAAACCAAGGTATGGCTCGACCCACAGTCTGGCTTCAGTGTGGTATCCTCCTGCACTTGGGATGGGAAACAGGCATGTGAATTATTATTGAAGCCCCCGCCCCGTCACTTCTTCCTGCTTCTTTGAAATTAGTAACATACCAATGGAGGTAATGAGGCAGTGGAGACTAGAAGAAAGGAATTGTGGCTTTCTCTTTAAGGAGAGATAATAGTTTCACTGGAGTTCCTTTGTTGTTATTTGGCAGCGTGAATGTTCCTGGTATCTGTAAAGTCCTTTGCAGATGGGCAGGGCTGTTAGAAAGGAGATCCTAACAGTGATAAGCAGGCAAAAGAGTACAATTTTCGGGGCTTTTCCAGAGAGCTGTTCTTTGTTTGTGACTCTAAGAGGGTTTTTCCCACTGGATAGGATACACCAGGGTAGGGGTAACTCAAACTTTTAATCGCTGAGTATAGAATAAAAGAAGGTTATGGAAGGTCTAAGACAGTTAAGTAAAGTCTCTTGGAGTTTGTTCGGGTGTATTTTTTTACATTTGCCTTATGTTTTTTATTTCATATAGTGGATGACCAAGATGCTAGAAACTGAATTGTGGAGGTTTACAGTAGATGCTCTTGACTTTCAGGAGCTCTGTCTGTGTTGGCTGCCAGCAGAAGGCCGGGGTCGCGAAACGGGATGAAATGTAACTGATGGTAATTGGACGTGAATTGGTTAAATACTTCAGGCTTTAGTGTGTGCTCAGGTGATCGTTAGGGGGCCAGTGGCAAGCCCGTGGAACTGAGCAGTGGGCAGTGCCAGCTGTGAACTTTATCCTGCAGTTCACACATGAAGGGCTCTCAGGTGTGATATCACTGCTCCAATTTGTCAGTTAAATTGGACTTGATTTTTTTTTTGGGGGGGGGGGATGTCTGTAGAGTTCCCACCTTGAATGCATGGATTATATTTCTTTACAGATCATATTATTTTGTATTGCATTAACCAGACCCCACGGTCTTCTTAGTAGATAAATATGCGGAGAGTGCACAAGGCGTGCCTGAGTGATCTGGGCTGTCACCGGGACTGGATGATGTGATTAGGCTTTAGTAATTCATGCTGTAGTTATCTCTCATTTATTCTGTCTCATCAAACAATGCCTATTTGTGAACCAGACCAGGCTGCAGACTTTCAATATTATATTAAAGATGGTTGCTTTTTTTTTTTCCTTTCTTTTTCCATCGCTCTGTGATTTGCCCTGCCCCTCCAAGGTCGACTCACATTGCTTTTTTGCCTTTGTGAGCATTTAGTTTGTGCTGCTGCTGCTTAAATAGACCAGCCCTTCTGCTCCAGTGCCTTGAGTTTTAACTCTTTGGGGATTGGGAGGGGAACACCGCCTGCCTTCCTCGAGGAAATGGCAAAGCAAGGACAAGTTGAAAGGGGGAAATTTACGGTCATTTCTCATCCCCCAAAGAAACAAAAACAACAAAATCAAGGGTTGCATGAAAAATATCGGACATTCCATCCCTTTTACTCATTTGGCTAAATTTTTCCAAATGGTTCAAAATTCACACTCTCGCTTTGGTCCTTGTTTTCTACTAGGCAGTATATTTAGAAAAGACACTTTAGATCGAAATGAATGGAATAATTGCTTTCCTGCTTGGGATTTCTTTTAACCTATTCCTACCAGGATGTAATGTCATGCCCATTGTATTAAAGACACAGGACGCTGGATGAGCCCCACTGGTGGAAAGTGTGTGCGCGTGTGTGTGTGTGATTGTCATAAAGGGGAAAGTGGAGTGGTGAGGAGGAGAGGAGAGACTGAAAAATACAGAGGGAGTTTTTTTTTTAAAGCTGTTTTGGGATCCTATGTAGTTTAGTGTTGTGTAGACAGGCGGCATCTGGATCTTGTTACTTTCAAGCTAGTCAAAGCCATCAACTTCTGGAACATTTTTAAAGAAGTTAGACCCATTAGGAGACCTAAGCTGATATTGGGGTAATCAGATCAGGGTGGTAGGGAATAAAAGATCAGCTACTTCGGCTATCAGGGTAATTCCTATTGATTATTATGTTGTAAAATTTCGACAGTGCTGTGAAGTTGTCGAATATTGTTACAGCGGCTCTGAAATGACAGACATTAATAACATTCCTGGAAGCTGAGGCTGTGAACACGTGCCCTATTTTGAAACTCGGTCATACAAGAAATGGGAGGAAGGGTCAATGCGCAATTGTATTTTAAAAGGCGGAGAGTTTCTGACAGCATGAATACTATGTAAAAAAAGTACTGTCATGCCCCAGTATGTCGTGAAAACCAGTGGGTTATTTCAATACCACTTTTTGGCCTTTTTACACTTATATCTCAAAATATACCCTGTAATAATTTTGAAAGATCTACATTCTGCTTATATTTATTTGTAAGTCGAGGTGAATTCATAAAATCCACTGTGTTCTAGATTTAATCTTGTAGTTATAATTTTATTTTAAAATCTTATTTTAAATGATGCTGACATATAAAGAATACTTATGGTTGATATAATTAGAAATCTATGGTTGATAGTTATAGTCTGGTGATATTATATTCAACTCTAAATTCAGGTGATTTCTTTTCTACTAAGCCACAAAAGCTATTTGTTGACATTAGTTTTGGGTGGAAAATCTTCATGGGATTTTAAAGAACTGTAATGTCTGTTGTATTCATTCAGAAAATGCAAAACTCCTGAACCTTCTCATTCTGCTTAAATATGTGTGTCAGGTACAGTTGCTATTTTCTTACGATAAAACGAAGTGAAAATAAGATTTTGAAATAAATGCAAATGTTCTTCAGGTGTAATTAAAGTTTTAAAAAAGCTTGGGGCACTTCCCCGCCTTCTCTGCTCCTCTCATTTTCCGTTACGTTAAAGGCAATCTCTTAACTTTGTTGCTTAAACATTTTAAACATAGAAATAAGATATTTATGTTTTTGTCCCTTTGAATATTTTTTCCAGAGGCTTAAAATGTTTTATTAGAAAAATTCACTTGTAAGTTCTATAAAATGGAAACTCAGTGACTGACTTGTAGCTATACCTTGTAGCAATATTGTCAAATATGCTTACTCTGCCAGACCTCACATTAAAAGTTGCCATTTGTTAATTTTCCTTTTGATCAATTTTTTTCCTACCGAGAGAAGCAATTTCAAAAAGTGAGTGTTGCTTTTGATTAAGAAGTAATGAAGATATCTTGGTGACATTTCATGATATTTAAATAAGAGACATAACTGGATTAAACAGCATGAGTTTCATTTAAAGAAATTTGCTGTTGGGAATCCACCCAGAATAATCAGCAGGTTTTAGAGACAGGGGATCAAAAAAATTGTTCATTAGCTTAGTGATAATTTACATAATGATGTTTGATTGAGTTGTAACCTAATATTTCTCAAGAATTTTGTCACTGCCCATTCAAAGCAACCAACCTGTTGCTTTTTTAATTTTGAGATCCAGGATGAATTTCAGGCTGATTTGAGGTTTTTTGGGGGTAGGGTGAGGGTCGGGGGTATTCTTGGAAAAGCAAACTAGTTAAACTACAAAAGCTAAAAGAGTCAAACATGGTCACAGCCTGGTGAATTGCTATTTTGCAGATGAGAAGTGATATTTCTCTCCTATGTATGTGATAGTTGGAAAACTTTAATTGTCTTCATAAAAACTTCAAAATCTGTCAGAGCACACTCAGCAAACTTGTCTGTCTTCCTACTAGTTGACTATGTTTCTACCAATCCCAGGGCACAGATTCTAATCATATTGCCCTTACCGGAAGATCTTGAAGCAAAGGCTTCAGACTCTGGGACCCTGACAGAGTTTCTCTGGCTGGTGATACTAAGATTGTGTTCAGAGCCTGGTGTGAAGTTGGGGTCAGGTGTAAGGAGTGATTCATCAACAGCACACTGATTTCAGGCTGAATTTCCAACCATCTGCAGCCTGGACTGCCGCCCGTCTCCAAAAGTCTAGCTGGAGCCCAGTGGATTGTGCCATAGAAAGAGCAAACACTTGAGAACAACAGTAGGGCTGAGGAGAAGCAAACGAAGACAGAGACTCCTGGGGGGCAAAGGCTGTTCTTAAAGATGTGCATGTACAGATCCTTCAAAAACAAAACAACCCTTTAACACACTTCTTGCACATGAAAATGTAGAAAATCTTGCCGAGGGAGGGAAGGAGTTTAGAATTTCCTTAGTACTTCCTGCCCAGATTTGCATTGATAGCCAGAGTTGGTAACTTGCCAGTTTTAGAACAGCCTTGAAAACTCCCAAGTTCTGTTTGCCTTTGAAAGGCTGAAACATACAAAACTGGTTTTCTAAAAATCTTTCAGCAGTTGAAGTTTTAGGTGCAATTCCAAATATTTCTTTCGCTTCAGGATGTAATACGATAGCATGAAACTATGATAAATCTTGCTTTTCTCATTTTAGAATGTACACAATTTTAATTGTGTCTGATTAGAAAAACAGAAACAAGAGGCCACCCTTCCTTTTTAGTTGTTTTTCTTCCTCCTTCCATCCCCCCCAAATCTTTATCATCATTGAGATTGCCTTATCATTTCTGTAATGTACTCATTGTTTTCACAGCACTGAGTTTAGTGCCTACGGAAACGTAGAAATGTAAAAGGTTCAGAATTTTTCCTCCAGGATAATTCCAAACTTCAGCAAAACACCACGTATATTTCTTTTAACAGCATCTTTCTAACACATTTTTCTTTCACTTTCTCTCAATTTGGAAAAAGAGTAACAATGATAACTTGAGATTATTTGCATGAAGTAATAAAATCTATCTGAGCGTTGGAGGTCGGGGCGATGGGAGGAAAGGAGGCAAAAGAAGAGAAGGAAGGATGTTAAGTTCATCCCAGGTCTTTCTGGCTCCAAGAATTCTGGAATGCTTCATTTTTGCACTAATATGATTTTTACACAATTCTTTTTGACATTATCAGTCTTTTTGGCAGAGAGAGGGCTCTGTCACCATTATGCGTACGCCAAATTCTAAGAAAACCACTCTTTCCCTTTAAAAAAAAATCTTTTTTAGTGTTGGACTTCTTATTCAGAGTAAATGGTTGATGTTTATCCAAAACTGGCCTCGAGTACTACATTAAAATTGTGTTTTGTAACAGTCTCATAAGCCACAGCTGTATGTGATTAAATAGTGTAATATCAAAAGCATGTGAGAATAGACATTTTTATGCTATAGCTGTTGCACAGCGAGGCTGCAGATGGACCTGAAGGGAGACCAAGGGCAAAAATATATTCATGCGTGGCTGAGGAGATACTTGGCTACTTTTTTCAATAGTTGGAAACATGCTGAACTATTTCGGATAGAATTAAACAAATATACATTCTTACAGTGAAAACTGAAGTGTAATACCAATTTTTCTTTCATTTTGTTGTTTTTTTAAAAACTATTTATTTATTTATTTTATTGTCATTCAAGTACAGCTGTCTCTATTCCCCCCTCACCCATCCCTGCCTCCCACCCATGATCCTACCCCTTTTGCCTTTGTCTGTGTGTCCTTTCTACGTGCTCCTTGATGACTGAAGTGCCATGTAATTAGAAAACACGTAGTTACTGAATGGGTCTGAAACCAGTGCAAGGAGAAAGATTAGAATTATTCCCATGGAGCACACATTCAAAGAGCAAACGCAAATTTGTCATTGCTCTTTTGAAATTATAGAAGTTTTTCTTCCCTGGTTTTTACTTTCTGCGGAACTATTGTAAGAAAACATTCAGACCAGGCGTCCCTAATGAAAAAAGTGATAATCTAAATCAGGAACTTAGAGCAAAGTGGGCAGCAGTACGATTCTTTATGAAGATATTTGAAAATATGATTATCATTTTTTTATGAATAGTGTTCTTTTTTGGTTTTTGGCCAGTGTTAAAAATTGCGTAGTTATACAAGGAGACACAACCTTTGCTTCTATTTATTTGGCAAGGACGTCACAGTAAAGAGGTTTCTATTTCTTATGGGAAGTTTTAACTACAATTTCTTAAAAAATAATATTTGTTCATGTAATCTGTAATCTTTAGCTTTTTAGATATTGTAAACCTATAGGACTAATAAATATGAATGATAAATACTAATACATTTTCATGAATAAGTCATTGTTTTAGTGTCTTGAAAAAGCCTATGGAATTGACTATTGATTTTCAGATTTTAGGCACTCAAAAAGCAGTTTTTTGAAAAAAAAAAAGAGGGGTGGGCACAAGCAAGTTGAAGCTTGTTTGTGTTTTTAATTTTTCTTTTGCATGTTGATATTGACAGAAAATTCACTCATATTTCAAATGCTTGTTTTTCCACGCAGATTTATTAGTCAGGAAATGTTTACCACGTGGAATATCTGGATAAAGTTTTGTAATTCAGAACATCCATCTCTAGCAGACATCAAATTTCCAGAGTATGGATAATAAATGATAAGACGTGGACTCTGTTCTCCTTTGGGGAAACTCTCTGATTTGTGTGTCGATGAAGTGGTTTCTAGCCGGGTTCTCTAAGCTCTCTTCTAGGCTTCCCATTTGTGAGTCTCCCTTGGAGACCCAGGAGCCGGCTTTGATAGATTAGTGGTGTAGGGAGATGACCTTCATTTTGTGCCACTGATGAGTTTTTGCTCGGGTCCCCAATGCTTTTTGCAGAGCAGATCAAATACTGCTCTGTGGACTCTGGTGATCTGACAAATTTTACAGTCTGTATCCTTCCCCCCATCTGAATCTGGTGCACCCAGAGAAACACATCTGTCACCTGAGAGCGGGTGCAGAGCAGTTCCCAGGGGCGGGACACAGAGACAGGCATCATTTAGTCATTATCCTCGCTGACTGTGTTGTGGTGCTAAGTTTGCTCTTTGAGCTGGTAATGTTAGGGCCTCCCCCCAAATTTATCATGGCAGTGCGGTGCTTACTTTTCCTCATTTAACTTTCTTTGTACAGATGGTATAATTGCTGAATATGCATATGTTTGGCTAAGTCAGTTGAGATAATAAAGGAAACAGGTTTGTCTCATTAAGATCTTGACAACCCTAGTTTTATGAATGAATCTAGGACTTGTGTAAATATGGAAATACAGTTGATAGATGAGATACTGTTTTAACTGGAGTTTGCAAAAGCTTCAGATTCCTGAATTTCTTTATAGTAGCCTCTGGAGCATGGGAAAGAAATGCTATAGTAATCGTGGTATATGCTTTTGTAGGAAGAAAAATAGTAACTTCTACAGGACATACCGCACAAGATTCCTCTTTTTCTTGCTAGGTCCCATTCTGGTTCTCCCCAATACCCGTGTTAGCTGAATTAATGAAAGTAAACAGAACCTGGAATTTGGCTGTTAGAAATCACAAACAAATAGAAAAAATAGGCTATATACACAGTCAAAGCAACTATGATAATGCCCTTTCCTGTTGTGTGAAAAGTAAAGCATAATGGAAGAAAAAGAAATCTTAGGGTATTCTAATTATTAGTAGTAATCACTTTAGTAACTGATTTTTAATTTGTTTTAGAATTAATTTTTGTATTATTATTTTGTAGGGTTAAGAAGTTTGTAGATACGGCACTCAGTATGGTAAAAGCAAATGATCTTTTGGTTATCTCTTTCTTAGGATAGTTTTCAAGATGAATATGGATCATGCCTAGCACTTAATGATGATTTTTGAGTAGTCTTCCTATTTTTATCTAGTGTACTGCTGTCTATTTATCTTAGTTAATTTGCTGATTGATGACAATTTAATGAAAAGGAAAATGGAAAACAGGATGCTAACTATCTGATTTTCTGGAACTGGTTAAGATAGCTTAAAAGCTTTTCGTATTTATGCGAGTTATATTTGAAGCTTTTACCGATGTCTGTTAACTCTCATGTTGCCCCTTTTAGAACGTATCATTCACTCAAATTGAATGGTGGCACCCTGAAGATAATGCTAAGGTAGCCTAAAATTCAAGCAAATATACTTGTGAACTCCCCAATACTTTTGAGTGAAGGAACTATTTGAAGAAGTATGTACAAAGCTTGGAATAAAATTTTAGAGATTGTTTTCCAGGATACCACACACACACACACACACACACACACATTCCAATGGTATGTTTAATTTTTTTGTAAGAGATGAGAATAACGCTTAGTTTCTGACTTGGCACTAATCCCCTGGAGGATTGTGGCAGATCCTGGATCCAACTTTCGCTCTTGGCTTTCACCCCTTAGGTCTCTTGTCCTTTGTTGGGCACATCACATCATACTGTACTTTTAGACACAAGGATGTTGTGTTTTAATCTAAGGTAGGCAGGGAATTTTGAAAACAATAAAATTTGGATAATTTTTCTCAGTTTATTCCAAAAAGTTAACCAATGCCCTTGAACTTTATTATTTGACTGTTAAGCCAACTTGACTTCATGTTAGCGATGGGAAGTTTTCCCTTTCTGGCTTGTTCTTGTATTTAACTTTGTTGATAAGCTACAAAATGATAAGAAAGGAGTCAGAACTAGTAGATCAATGAACATGGAAGGGTTTTCCCGCAATTTTAGTGGCTTCCTTTAATAATGGGAGAAGTGAATGGTCATTGTTGAAGCCTCTTTATTTTCTGGATATACTTGGAGGCCCCCATCCTGTTCAAGTGCACTCAGATTTCACGTATCAAATTAGGGTTCTTTTTTTGCACTGAAATATTGAAAGAGTTTTTATAATTTTGCTGCAAAACTGTCTGAGTGCAAGTAAATTTATTTGTGTGTGCCTGTGAATTTGGGGCCGTCATCTTGCATATAGGTTCTTGCAAAGTGAAAAAATATGCAATCTACAGGTCTTCTTGAGGTACGAAGAAAGGTTATCAGGGAACTAAGTGTAACAATGAATAGAGTCGCCAGTGCATTATGTTTTGTAGGTATGCAAACAAATGTTTATTAATTTATGTTCCACGGTTTTCATTTTAGTTTGGAGGCAATGTATTTTTCTCATCGCGTCCCCGTTTCTGTGAAACCCCGAAGCAGTCAGAGGCCCTAAAAAGCTGGCCATCTCTCTACCTATTGAGGCCTTTTGGCCTTTGACATATCTCTGTATTTTAGTAATCCCAAATTTCCGGGGCGGAGCATGTGGTAGAACAGCAGAGCATATCGGAAAATGTCATTAACATTCTTTGGCTAAACTCTGTCAAAAGCAGACACATTGGATTGACCTTTGGCAGCCAAAGCAACTGAGAGTTCCCGATCTGAGTGCCAGGTTCACAGAATTTTTTCATTGTGCAACTGTTGGAATTGTTTACCAATTGGAAAGAAAAAGAGGTTGAATGTAACAGGTGTTTCCCTGGGCTCCCAGCTTGGGGGTGCAAGCAGCAGGCAAGTCAATGGCACAATGTTTATTTCATGGCCTGATCTTTCTAAATCCTCCTGTCTCTAAATCTAAGTTGGGTCATGGGCTTATTACATGTGTTAAAACTGCTACCTCCACCTGATCCTCAGTGTCCGTGGTTATTCACCAGGGATAACTTCTCTTGGTATCCAGAGGTCCTCCTCAGCCCCACAGAATCTGTGTGTCTCTTCACGAGCACATGTCTGCATATGTATGTACACTTGAACCAGACTCACCATTACTCTCAGAGTATTTGGGCATCTGGAGCATACCACGTTCCAGCCCTAAGCCAAGCATGATGGCTTTCTTCACTTTCATTGTTATCCCAGTTATTCAAGAAATTCAGGACCCTGGGTCCAAAGCATGGTCATCTCCTTGGATCTTAACCAAGGAGTTTTCTCTGACTCTCTAGCTCCATGCCCAGCTCATATCTAAAAATTCACTCCTTCCCCCTCATCTTAGAGGGATAATTCTCATAGTAGCCCTATATTTTGATTCCCCATCTAATTGCCCATTTTTTTCCTCCCAGCCCTCTAGCCAGATTTCACTGATTTTCATCCGCAGGTTCAATGCATCATCTTTGACTTCTCTCTCTCATACATAAAACATACACACACTCACACACACACACACACTTCTGGAAATTTCAGTGGTTCTGATTTTCTCAAAGGCTAACAGACCACAGAGATGTATGGAGGAGCAAAGTGGCCTTAAGGAGACATATATCTGTTCTTTTCAGTTTTAATACAATTATTTTTCCTGGTAATTGATATCAAAAGAGAAGAGTCTTGCCAAAATAAGGATGACTAATAATTTTTACTTATTTTCAAAAGTGTAGTAGCTTTCTGTGATTGAAAATATATTGATACTATATTATGCAAGTTAGATATTTAGTCTTTTTCCTGTTACTCTTCATAACATCCTTTAGAAATATTGATAGATTGATTCTAATTCCCCCCCCTCAAAATTTCACAATAATTATTTATACTGTTGATATTCTCATGATCCTCAAACTTTTAGTAATGAGCTTGTCAATAGCATGGTGGGTAAAATAATACAGTTTTCCAGTTTTAATTAGCAAGTGATTTGTGAGAAACACCCCAAAAGATAAAGCAAAGAGAAAAAGTAAAAAGGTTATCAAGTCTTACTCTACTTTTGAAGGATGCTAAGGGTATCAGGCAGGTCTTAATCTACTTTTGAAAATTTCTGGAATTTGACTTTTTGTTTTTCTTTCCAATGCAAAGGTTAAGAGCTGTTTGGCAAGGAGTAGATAGTTTACAGATTGAAGACCTGTCATTGGGAAAAAGTATAACGTGAATATAAAACTTGATATGGACGGAGGCATCATATAGTTGAAGCTTTTGGTGTCTTGTAAAAAGAAATCAATGCTTCTGAGGACAGGGTAGTGCTTTGTTTGGTTTAGTCCCGTGCCAGAGCACTCAGTCACTCCAGCACTTGCTTTCGTCGTTCTGGTTTACCCATCACTAGTTCCTGGGGACCACCTGGACAAGAGCATCATGATGCTTTTCACTGGAAGTGGCAGTTTTTCAGAATGTCTTTGGAATCTAATTTTGATACGTACTTTGGAATTTCCGCCTATGAAAGGTTCACATAAAATTCACATAAGCTCAAAAATATAATCCTAAGTGAAGCTATATTGTTCTGTGTAAAAAGGATCTAGCTTTGAAAAGGAGAACCAATGGCATAAGTTATAAAACCAGCAAAGCTGTATTGGCAGGAGAAGCACATGGTGCAAGGCACTGCCTAGACTGCAGTGATGCCTGAGGGCCACTAATGTGCCTAGGGACCCGTGGAGCCATGGAATTGAGAATGTGTGTGCAGTTGTCATTAACACTCTGGACTCTCAGCACATGCATATATTAGAGTGTGGGACATCGTGAAAGAGAGTCTAGATTTCAACGTGGTTATTGAGAAGTTTAAGTCAATAGAGGTCCAAGAAAGTGAGCTATTAATGTTGTTATTTATGGCCCATCTGTTTTACCAGGTTCATGTTACACTCCATCCTTATTTCATTTAGAATGGCTGTTCGAAGTGACCTTGATTTTCCATTGCATCTTCTCTATCTCCCTGCCTTTCCTGGACTGTCCTTCCTGGGGAACTAATTCTTTTCTTTCTGTGTCACATCTTCTATTCCCCTTCTTCTTTCTTGTTCATCCCTCTTTCTCCTGTCCTCAAGTTTTCTTCTATGGATTTTACTTCTTTTTCTCCTCCCCTTTAGCTCCTAAACATCTGCTTCCTCTTTTTTGTTCTCGTAGCTTGCACCCCCCTCTTAACGTTTTAGTTATTGCTTTTTACTTTTTCATTTCTTTTCAAGGTGGAGAGAGATTGGGTTTCAACTTTCTTCTTTTTTTTTCCTTTGTTGTCATGTTTATTTTTTTGGCTCTTTGAACATACTTTACTCATCAGGATCAGATTTGTGTCAGGGTTATTCTGCAAATCCCCTGAAGGTCTGTACCTCAGGGTCTTCATTTTTAATGCCCTGCACTGTCCAGTAGAATGCCTGATGCAGACTGAGTGTGTAATGCAAGGTTTTCTGAATGCATAATCTCTTTTGTTCTGCGTACCTCATGCATTACTACATCGCGAAAGTCAATGGTTTTGAAACTAGAGTTGTTTAAGGTCACCTTCACCTCTGTGATGCTTTATGTCAAAAGTCATTTGGTGTATCTTTCTTTACAGGTACAATTGATGCACTATCTCTCTGTCTTACCTCCCCCCCTCCGCCCCTGCCCCCCAAATTAGTGGACTACTGGGCTAGGTACCTTAGGACTATTGGCTGGAGTTGGGTTACATCTCTAGCTAATGGGATACACTATGATAGCAGAAGGTGAGACAAATCAGAAACTGCAATAGAATGAGGAGAGGAAAGGAAAGAACAGAAAAGAAAAACTGCCACAGTGTTGCATTCCAAGATACTGGCAAGAGCTCAGGAAAGCATGCCAACTCAGGGAGGGACAGAAGTGGATTTCAAAGACAGTCTAAGTAGCTAGTATTTGGAACTTGGGGATGAGAGTAAGCAAGTAGGTCAGGGCTGAATGGCAGTGGTGGTGGTTTGGAGGCCATTCCTGAGCAATTGCCAAGAATATCAGCTTGTATATGTGGCTTCCTTTCTTGGGTTGGCAGAGAGCTGGGCATATAAGGAAGTGAATTTAGTTTAAGGAGCTAGGAGATGGGTTGAGTGTTAGACCCACCTTTTTGTCTATTTTGCTTATTCAAGATCTAAGATCTTGAGTGGCATAGTAATATGTGATCTACCTATGCCATGTAACGGTACACAGCAATACTGACATGGATTTTATTCACTCAAAATCTTGAAAGGCAACTTCAAGTTCATGTGAGCATGGCAAAACTTCTATTTCAGAAAGATGATTCTATACAGTTTCCCTGTACAATTAACTAAGCAGGTATAAAGATATGTCTAAAGTAATTATAGATGATAAAAGATGGGATTCTGATGTTAACTTCAAAGTCTTTCTCACTAAGGAATGTATGAAAACAATAACCCAGTTGTGGCTAAGGAAACACATTGTGGTTTTGGTTTGGTGCCTCTTGATTTTTCCAAGTTGTACTGATTCTTTTATGTTTGTTCCCTTATGTTTGCATTGTTTTCTCTATTATGTTCTTTTTCTTTTGCATCAAAGTTCTTCTTATTACCATTTGTAGAAAATATAATTTATATATGTAATTCCACAACATTTAGTAAGTTTTTCTAATGCAAAGCCATCCATACTTATTGCATGTAGTAAAACAATTCAAGATATGCAATGGATATATTGAAGATATATATTGAATACATATTGCATATGAAAATATTAATAATCTTCTTGAGCACACCACATCATTCTGTCAAGATCTTTCATAAATACCAATATTAATAACAAAATTGTGTGTCCTGTTACATTTTGTTATGGTCATGCAAACATACAATCAGATCTATGGCATATGAGATCATACTAAATAAGTTATTTTGCTCCCTTTTTTAATGAAAAGGATACTTTGTGAATTCTCACCAGGGCTGTAGGCATACATGCTTTTTTATTTTTATTGTCAGAGGAATTGTTTCTAGTGTGTTTGCACCATGTTTTATGCAAGCATTGCCTGTGGATGGGCATGGATTGTTTTTGACATTGTTTTCCATTGTAAATAATGCTATAATGTATGCACACAGTACTCATTTCAATGTTGAAAATTGAATCAAGATATTCTAAGCAGATTTGCTTCTTTTTAAATGCTGGGAAAAATGCCTCGCTGAGCTTCCTATTACACAAGCATTGACATCTCCCCTTGGATTCCTAACTGGGAGATACAGTGTCTGGCTGGATTCACTTGCCCCTTCATGTTTTGGTTCGAAGGGCAATAGTCTTCTACTTTTGAGGTCTGAGCTGAAAGGGAGCACCTCACATTTGGCAGAAGCAGCAAAGACTCACAAAGTCACTTTGTGACTCCATCTTTGGGATCCCAGCAGATGCTTGGGGTCTGTGGTGCTCCCATGTCATTGCTTCTCACCCATTTCATGGGGGTGCACTGACGTTCCAGTGGGTTTCCTTTGTCACTTCATGTTCCAAGTTGAAAGAGCAGCAACTGGCAAGGACAGCTTTAGGACACCCAAATCTTTCTGATTGTTTGGAATCCCACTGAGGTATTTTTGTCCTGGATTAAAAGTTTTGTCCCAAGGGTTTGGACATTCAAATTTTTCTTTTTCCACTATTATCTTGAGAATACTGAAAACCTGCATTTTGTGAAAACTCTCATCTGTTGAACTTGTTTGGTACCACCTGACCATAGGGGCAGACATTAATTGAGCTGAAAAAAGTGACTCTCTGAAAACCAATGGACCTAGATAAAATCTGATTGTATTTCTTTTCATCCTCCCTGCTTATCCTGTTTCTCACTATCCATATCAGTTTTAATTCAAGTCAAAACATGGAAATGAAAAGAATAAAACAAAAGTTTACCTACAGAAGGTGTTAGGCTGCACAGATACAGAAACATTTACTAGCTAAGGTCTGTCTAGAAGACAGTAGATCATCAAGGCTCAACAGTTTGCTCTTTCTATAAGAAAAATGAGACCAAGGACACGTAATTCTAACAACACTTAATTATCTTTCACATAATCACATTTTGTAGAACTTACATTTTTCAAAGTTTGATGGCTGTGTTCCATGTCCTTCTTTGGTGATGCAGGGAGTTTCCCTAAACATGAACTTGCGAGGGTATTTTTTTTTTTACTTTGATGTGTGTGAAATGGGATAGGGGCCTTAGCTCAACTCACCAGCGCCAACTTAGCATTTTCTCTTTTCACAACCACACTACTCACCATTTCCCCCATGCTTAAACATCAATAGTGTATTACACATCACATATATTTACTCTAAGTAGAATCACTGAATTGAGTAATTAGTTTAAAAAATATTTTACTGTGTATGCTATCACAGTGGTCCCACTTTTCCTCCTTGTGCCCCCCTCCATCCAGCACCCCCCCACAGGCAATCCCCACACTGTTGTCCATGTCTGTGGGTCATGCCTATGTGCTCTTTGAGTGAAAGAAGGTAAGTAGAATTATTTTAACAAAGTCAGGAAAAGGAGTTTACTAATCAGACATGAAAACAGCACTTTGGCTAGGTAAAGGGACTCTGACTGTGCTAGGATTGGTGGTCGGAAGCACGTTTTTTTTTTTTTTATTGTAGAAATTGCTTTGATACCATTTCCCCAGGGTTTCCTTACCTTTTCATATTTCAGTTTCCTGCCATTTCTTCCCAGCCCAAGAATATTTAGTTATTTGATCAGCATACCTTGACAATCAATATTAGTTGAGTACTAACGTTCTACAAAGAATGCCAATATATTAACATATTATGATGATAAAATATAAATAAGAACCATCAACTCCAGGAGATTATTATTAGTGATAATGGTCAGAGATGGTGACTGAGGGGCCTGTAATTGACTTAGTACGTGAATATGATAGAGCACCAATCGGTGTGATAATGTAGATCAATGCTCTTCATTGAAACGTTTTTCTGAGCTTCCATTATGTTTCCCTGGCATCCATCTCTGCAATCAGCTGGACTGAAGTCACGTACAGCACTTTGCTCTCAATATTTCTTATACTCCTACATGAGTTTTTTTATTGTTTTGTTTTGGAAAGCAATGCAAGTCTGTCTCAGCATTCCGTAGAACTCTCACCTTGCAGGCCAACAGGAGTCTGTTGGGAAATTGTCTGGGTTACATTGTTATATTTCACTGTACTTGCACTTTCCCCACTTAAGTTCCCGGGATGCCTTTTGCCCCCTAAAGTAACTAAATTAGAGGAGGTCAGAAGTGTCACCCTTGCAGCCAGTTTATCCAGTATCAGCTCTAGCTTTCCTAGAGCTAATTCTCACAGTTAACACTGTTTTGCGTGAGGCCAGCACTGGCTCCGGGTATGGTGTTGGGTTTTAACTAAATAATTTCCCAGGCTGTTCAATTGGGGAAATGAAGGAATTAAGTTTTGTGTTGTTTTCTCCAGCTTACATTGAGTTTTCAGATATCTTTCAAACTTGCTCACATGTGGCATTGTTGAACTTTAATGTTACCCTTTAGTTAAACTTCTTCCAACTGCAGCAGCTACCCTCACCAAACTCTTCATCCTCAAAACACAAGCGTCATCTCAAAGGTCTTCGAGCTGTGTGAACCTCAGTACTTACCCAGCATAGAGGAGGTACTTCGTAAATATCAACTGGCTATAGGAAGCTGCTGTTTTGTATCCGCAGCTTTAATAACACTTTCTGATAAATACCCTTTAGATAATGAACCAGCATTTCTTCCCTTTGTTGCCTGCCATTAGGTCTAAGGAAAAGAATCCTCACCTCCTTCTTTGTTGGGTTCTCAGTCCTTACAGCAATGGCTTGAACATAGTGAGTGCTAGTCAGTGTCTACTGACTGAAGGATTGATAGTTGCTCTCTAAACATCCTTTAGTTGACTTTATACACTTCAGAAACATTTAATAAAACCTATTTCGTACTTCCCCTTTGTTCATTTTACCATTTCATTTATACCCTTTTGATTTCAGGATAGTATTTCACTTTCAATTTCAAAGATACAAATAACTAGGAGAAATACAAAGGCACTCAAAGTGTTTGACATTTTTCCCCTGTAATGCAATTGCTTGCTTCTTGCTTATGCACATGTTTACTGTGAAGCCAACATTGACTTAGCAAGAAAACAAGTAACAGAGAGCATTGCCTTTTCCCATAGAGTTGTATGTGTTTGGAGACATTTGGGGAAATAAAAAATAAGGTTTTTCAGTGTTTGTGCACTATTGAATTATTATATCTTTTAGGCCAGTACATGCTCATTTATATCAGATTCTGTAGTGATTAAGAAGGGATTTGGAACTTGGAATTTTAAAATGTATCAATCAGTGCATGTTTGGGAGGTCTCCTTGAGGTCAGCGCTGAGTGGTGTGGACAAGACTGAAGGAGGTTATCATGTGATTCTTGGACTCCAGAAGTTGGTAATTTATTTGAGGAAGCAGAAATGACACATGGAACAAAGTGGGACAATTAAACGCTACGTTGTGTGACGGTGACTGGAAGGGAGGAGAAGGGATAAGGCTGTTTGGGTGAGAAGAAAAGAGCCTTTGGTCATCGTTGAGGCAGGCAAAAGGATTGGACGCGCTGGTTAAGTTGGGGAAAATGCGAGGGTATTCCTGCTGCAATAGGAGCAGAAACATACCACAGGCCTGAAGAGGGAATTATGCCGAGACAGGATCGTGAGAAGACAGACTTAGCTGAACCAGAGAACCAGTGTGTAGCCACTACTGAAAGGCCTTAAGAGGTCAGGAAAGAAAAAAAGTGACTAATTATTTAATCTTTGTGCAGGGAGTGGTTTTCTATGCTTCATTCCAAAGGCATAAACTATAAACGAGGAAAATGATTGAAAATGTTTTATTGTTCTTATGAAATTCCCACGTTTTGACTAAAGGATTATTTATAAATCTTCATCTAGCAAAACTCAACCACGATGTAAGCTAAACACCAAATACATTCTTATTAAAAGAAGGATTTTCAGCATAACATTACAAAGGTTTGAAACTCTAGATATAAAAATATGCTCCTAGTACAAGTAGGGAAAGAAAAAAAAGGAAGCCACTCTAATAATAATAGGGACAAAAATTTAAAATGTAGAAGTAGCACTAGCTAACAAGCACTCAAATGCAGATCACTAATAATCAAAGAAAGAACAGTGAGATAGTATTTTCATCTGCTTGATGTTTAAAATAAACATTTCTTAATGACTAGGTGAGATTGAAGTAGATATGGAAACAGCCGCTCCCACACGATGTTCATGTGCAGAAAGCTAGCAGATAGGGAGAGTTTGCATTCAGTTTGAAAGAAGGTTAGGAAACTTTAAAAATATTTGTGCCTTTTATACATCAAGTTTGGTGCTAGAGATATCTGCTAAGGGGTTAAAGATTGTATGCACAAGGGTGCTGGTTATAGCACTGCTTTTTAATAGAGAAGATTGTAAGTAACCTGAAGTTTCATCAGTAGGGAGTAGATCCAGTAAAGGATTTCATATTTTTTAAAAGATTTTATTTATTTATTTTTAGAGAGGAAAGGGAGAGAGAAAGAGAGAAAGAGAGAGAGAGAGAGAGAGAGAGAGACATCAATGTGTGGTTGCTGGGAGCCATGGCCTGCAACCTAGGCATGTACCCTGACTGGGAATCGAACCTGCAATGCCTGGTTCACAGCCCGCGTTCAATCCACTGAGCTATGCCAGCCAGGGCAGGATTTCATATTTTTTTTTTTAAGATTTCATTTATTTATTTTTAGAGAGGGAGATAGAGAGAGAGAAACATCAATGTGTGGTTGCTGGAGGTCATGGCTTGCAACCCAGGCATGTACCCTGACTGGGAATCGAAACTGCAACACTTTGGTTTGCAGCCCACGCTCAATCCACTGAGCTATGCCAGCCAGGGTGGATTTCATATCTTTACAAAGAACTATTATGCAGCCATGAAATCAATGAAGGCAAATATACTGACTACGGAAACTGACATATTGTAAGGTTAGGAAAAGCTATAAAACAATGCTATAATATGTGTCTGAATTTGTCTTTAAAAATCTGCGCGTGTGTGTGTTTATGCTTATGTTCATGTTTGTTTCTAGAAAAACATAGAAAAGTTTTTGTCTGGGTTTTTGGAATCATAGATATTTTTAGATGCCTTTGAGTATGAACTGATGATCGTTGCAAATAATTAACACTGGAAGTGAAGTTCTTTCCAAAAAATAATAATAATAGGTTAAGAGGAAGCAGGCAAACACATAAGGATCTTGATGCAGTTAGTAGAAGAATCCCATTACGAGTTGTTTAAATGAGAGAGAGGAATATACACAAGAAAGGAGCACCTTGCATTGATTACTGGTATTCTACAAGATGCAGCAGAGCAGAAAGGTGATATTTAGGAGGTCAAGCTAAACCTGGGTGAGCAATAGGGAAACACGAAACATCTGGGCCGGGGAAGGGCCAGTGTGCCGTAGCACGCCAAGACTGGCGATAGGCGCCTGGGAATGATCTGAACATGAAGATGACGATGCATTTTCAAGCATGACGACTTTGAGGTGACAATGGGACACCAGATGATGTGGTTTAAGGCAAAATGGAAGAAAGAGCTGAAACAAGCTGTGAATCCAACGGCAGAAACAGGAACTTAGATATCATCTCCATCGGGGTGACAGTTGAGTGCTCAGTGTGAACGAGACTGTCTACATTGAGGACAAAGGAACGACTGTAGAGGAGGATGGTTAAGACAGCTTTATTATTCTCCCATCCCGTCTGTGCCATGTATTTCTTTACCTATGGTTTGAGATCATGCTTAACACGACGAGGCTCTTTTACATGTTAAGAATTTGTTACTAGCAGGAGTATTTGAGTGACACATCTCACTCAACACTTGGCTAGCAGAAACTTAACCCATCTTAACGCCTGACATTTTGTTTTCCAGGTTGAAATTGTACCCTCATGTGCAGTTGTCCTCTGTCGTCCCCTTCCTATTTGATTGCAATGAATCTTGTATTGCAGTGGTTCTTTTGTGTGGAACGAGTTTTGAAGTTTTATTTAGAAAGAATGAGACAGATGGCTATGTTTCGTTTGTTGGTGAGCTTGTTTAAATGATTGGTTTTCTTTATGTATTATTCGTTTGACTGACCAGTTATTGTATGTGGGGTTTTTTTTTCCCTCAAGTTGTATTTTAGGGCACTGGTTTTCCAACTTGAGCACAGTGAAGAATTCTCTAGAGAATTCTCTGTGCTAAGACATTGATATACTTGTTTGTTTTTTGAGATTCTGACTCAATAGGTTTGGGGTGGGGCCCGAGGCATATTTCTCATGTTCTCTGAAGTGATGCTGATGCTGCTGGTCTGCACACTGGGGCATGAATAATCCTGTGCCAGGAAACATTACATGGAAGCCATTTGCATTTTCATGGAGCCTCTATAAACAAAGACATGTCCGGCTGCCTCACCAAAGACTCTTGGAAAGTTATTGATGATGGCTCTTTCTGATTATCGTCATGTACTATTTAGCCATTTATCCAGATTTTAATTTGGCTATAATTTAAATCATTGAAATTGTTTTTGTGGCTTTATGCTTCTTGATGTCAGTGTCTTCAGACTTTCACGATACGGTTAGAAAGAGACTTCAAGGGGTGCACAGTGAGTTGTCCCCAGGATCTTGGCAAAAAAGAAAAATTAGTTTGCCTTCTGAAACTTAGAATTCACTGACTTAATCAGTACATGCCAGCAAACAGTATTTTCCAGACGCATATAAATACCGAGTTGAATCAGTGATTTGTCAAGCTATCTAAGGAAAGAGTATATCAGATGGGGTACCAAGGGAAAGGAACTTTGAATGCTGAATGAAAGTCAAACATTCTTGCCAATAGAAAAGCAGTAACTGCTATGCGATGAGGGTGCTTCGTCATGACTCAGAGTGTTCTGGGGATAACAATTCCTCTTGTCTGTCTATTACCCTGTTTTATTTTTTTAATTGCATGTTATTAGCAAACTCCCTATGTTTTCGTTTCTGCAAAACGTGAACAATTGACCATAAAGCTATCTGTTGTCTTTTGATAAATTGGCCATCTTATTTGCATATCAGTGTCATGAGAATTGACTTAGGTTGAGTCTGCCTCCAGGATTCTGACCATCTCAGTGTGCGCTGAGTAAGTCCAGCTCATGAATCTGCAGAGTTAGGGAAACAGCATGGACTGCCGAGACAGCCAACAGCCATGCCTAAATGGAGACTCATCTGTTTTTCTGGGAACTTTACCTGCTGTTCGCTTGTTCACTCACTAGGAAAGAGAACTAGAAAATTTTATAAAACTGAAAGGAATTTTGAAATCACTGGGGCCAGACCTTTCCCTGTGAAGGTGAGCCATACCCTTCCTTTGGAATCGGACTATCTCTTGAACCTGGCAATGGACATGACTCAAAAGGCTAAGCTCACTGTTCAGAAACATTCCACAGCCTGGTGGGGGTGTTTCTACTTTGTGATATCTTCCTCTGAAGTGTGGTGCTTGACCCTGGCTTCAGAGGCTAATGCCAGAGTGAGAATCCATCAACCGTAACCCCTGCGCCCCTTCTTTGGTTTAATTTAAGAAGCCCATATCTGCATTATAAAACTTGTCTGTTTTGCTTAACTTTAAAAATGAACTTCTCTTTCATTGAATTTCTCTTTTAACCTTTTAGCACAGGGTGACACTTCTTGATAAAAACCTCAAAGAATAAATCCTGTTGACCTGAACATATTCTTAACAACGTAACAGAGGGAAAATAGGCATCAGAGCACCAAATAAGGTTGAAAGGATTTTGGACTTATTGTACTAGGACCATCCATTTGAAAAAATGCATTCAAATACTCATTAATTTATAAAGGGGAATAAAAATGTAAATAAGGAACTCTTAATATTTATTTGTTTTTATGTATTATCTGTTATAATGGGAAAAAGTGATCATAACATTTTGATTCTAATCATTTCCTGTTATTTTGGGTTTCACTTTTTCTATTCTAAAAGAGGTGGCTGCCAGGATGAGGGAAAATACGTGCAGCTTACCTGATATAGGGTCCTTGGAACCTACCTGAGTATTGGTAGTTATTCTTCAGAAGAATATTTAGAGTGAGTGGCAAGACTAAACAAAGATGGATTTAAACACATTCTGAGAATATATCTGGATTCCCTACTTTTTAGCCCTTCCTCTGCCTTCTCCAGCTTGTTCACTTTTGGATCCACTGAGATCACTGTCCTACAGACAAAGACCTGCCCCAATCTTGACTCATGTAAACAGGCCATTACAGCTCGAACCTTACTGCCTGGAAGATCCCAGAAATAAATCACCCACCCAACTATGATGTGTGGTAATGTCATCACAGGTGCTGGCGGTGCCCTTCACTGCCCACAAGGCTGCCTCTAGGTATCCATGTTGCTCTTTGGTTTTGTAGAATATACTTCTCCCTGAACCCCTGCCCATTCTCTAGTCAGTTCCTCCACTTGACATACCATCTTCCTGGTGTTCTATGTTATTTTATGGTGAGGTCCTGGATCCTAGTAATGGTCACATCATCTTCTTCCTCCTAACTCAAATCTAATCTACTGCTTCAACCCAGTGACCTGAGCCCTACCTTGCCCCACTCCCCAAATCCCCACATATAGCTCTTCACCAACTGGTCTTTTAGGCCTTGCCACCAAATTAATAATGTATAGGCTTAGTGACTGCTTCCTGAACCATTATCTAAGTCTGCCCTTTAGGAACCGCCCTTACTGCCAATCACATGTATGGCCCCTGCCCAACTCTATGAGCTCATCTCCTACCATGCTCTTCCTCACCCTCTCACATTCCAGCTGCAATGGGCTTCTTTTTGTTGTTCTGACATGTCAGGACCTTGGCAAGAGCTGTTTCCTTTGCCTGGATTCCCCTCTGCACCCTGCTCAATCTTAGCATCAATAGTTTCTTCTTGTCTTGCAGATCCCAGTGTAAATGCTTTTGCTGAGCACCCAGTTTAAAAGCAGTCCCCAATCAAGCTCCATTGCTGACCATATTTTAACACCCTGTAATGCACGCAGCTCTTATTATTACTGGATTTTTTTCTTGCTTATTTTCTTACTAAATGCCTTCCTCTTTAATATAACCCTACAAGAACAGAGATCTGGTCTGTCTTATTCACTGCTGTAACCCAAGAGCCTAGAACAATGGTTGGCACATAGTAGGCACTCAATAAAGATGTGTTAAGTACCCAGATACCCCTCAGGTTTGTTTTTGTATCTGGAAATTCTCCCAATTTCTATTCCAGATTATATGCCAAGATCATGCTTCCTTTGTCTTTGGCTACAGTAGTGAACCTACTTACCTCAGATACACTGGCTGGATTCACCCACCTCTGCAGCTAAGAAGACATCGATAATGGCTAGCCATGCCTGCCAGAGCCTTGGAATCCTCCTAGTGTTTTAGAGACACCGCCAGTTTACCTGGACATAAAATCAAAATGGAATGTTCATTTTTATCTGTGAAGGCATTTCTGAATTTTCATCGTACTGGGATTGGATGGATGGGAGCTGCCACAAATTATCCACATCTTCTTTTCAAATAAAGTAGTTTTTCAGAAGATTGTTTAGGGAAATTTTGTTCCTCATTTTAAAAACACTCAAAGGAAGTTACCGAAATAGTAGTAGTATAGATCCAGAGCTTGGAGCCCGCTAAAGCTCAGCAGTCAGAGCAGTCAGAATGGATATGAACCTCTGTGGACCAGGGAGCGTTGCTCAGTTGTTCTAAAAGCACGTGAGAGAGCAATGGTGCACACCCGTGTGGACACACTTTCATGCCCATGTGTTATTTGTCACTTCTTTTCTTTCTTTTCTCTTAGACTTTTACAAAACTTCTATTTTAAAATTTGCATGGTATGGACATCTAATTTCACCAGGCCATCATCCATTCTCCCTGGTTGTCACAAATGCAGTTCAGTTTCCTCATTGGGAGACTAAGCTTTGATTGGATATGATTTCAGTTCAACTTGTTATCCAAGGGCAAGGAGCACGGACAAAAGAAAGACACTTAACCCAAGCTAAGAAAAGCAAGTGTTCTTTCTTAAGAAGATGTGTCTTGATTTATTTATGTTAACTTTAGCATTGAAAAGATACTATCTATTAACTCCCTCAGCTTAGATTCCCGCAGCTTCTCTGATTCCCATCAAACACCTGCTTCTTCAGATTTGCCTTTGTTGTAGTTGGTTAGGCTTTTTTGCTTTGGTTAATAAGAGTCAATTACTGTCATTTGTAGCCCTGAAACCCTAACACATATGAGGTATTTAATAAATGTTGAGCAATAATAAGATGAAATTTATTTTAGTATTATGAAGAAATACAGTACAACCTTAAATTTTCCCCTTCATTCTCTATTTCAGCAGTAACCAGACCTGTGTGATATGTGTGTTTACATAAGGAAGAAGCAGTGGTTACTTCCAAACAATGTAGACTTCCTTACCAGAGGGTCCCCCTTCAGTTGATCAAGTTGAAGGTCTATATCCTTGACTTTGCTTATGATGTATTCTTTGGGACCTTCCTCAGGTCTTCCTGCCCCATCTCCATCTTCCGTGTCCTGCTACTATCTTATTTGCTATAATCTTATCTTTGGAGATTAAAAATGAATCTTTTCTTCTTGTTCTGTCATTATGTCCACTGTCCCATTAAGTTTTACTCATTTTGTAGCTTCTACAGTGCATAGCGATGTCGTTGTGTCTTTTTGCTGGACAGAAAGCCACATTTTAATTTAATCTATTAGTGTAAGAAAACACCCACATTTAAGAAGAAACTCAGTATTCTAAAAAATATATTTCCTGCTGCATTTGTCAATCTTGTTCAAAATAGCTATGACTTCTGCCACTATTTCCATTTCATTCACCGAACTCAGGTAGCCCTAAAACATCCTCTCCTCTCCATCTTTCCCCCACTCCTCTTACCAAATGTCCCCACCTGCATTAGTGTTCATTCCACAGCCTATCAGAGAGCTAACCAATGCATTGTGGTTTATCTAAAGAAATCATATTGGAAAATTAGGAGATGGTTGAACTCGCTGCTTCGCAAATGTTTTGCATTGCTTATAGCAGTTATGTGTGTATGTTAGTCCTATTTTGAGGAATTCATTTATAGTTGGTGCTGCAGTGAATAGGCATATGATTCTCTATTTATAAAGTGGCTCCTACTCTCTTCCCTGCTTATCTGGCTAGAAGTGGTGGTCTATATTGGGAGAGGGGATTTTCTGTAGGGCACGATTTTGCTGGGAACCAGCAGGGAGACCCAGGAGGATTTAGGTGACTCATCTCAGTGCACTGCTCGTGTTTCCTTGGGATGTTTGTTGTTCAGTGCAAAGTTGAAGCCTGAGCAGAACAGATGGGAAAGTCCTTGTACAGTGCTAAACAGGTAGACAGTGGCTGCTCTTGGTGGTGGGACTTCAAGAGAAAAGAAGGGGAACATGCCCTCTGTGGGGCAGAAGTTCATTGTAGTAATCCCGAAGCAGTTTCATTCTGCCAGTGGAGAGAATAAAAGCTTTTGTAAATTAATTGCTTGTCTATGATTTGAGGGGGTGCAGAATAAGAGTATAAATCAATTATTGGTTGATGGACAATTTTGTTATTCATAGAAGATGTCCAATATTACATATGATACATGTTAAATGAACAAATATTAGGAAGTGAATAAATCATTAGGTGAATAAATATATAAATATTATGAATAAAAAATTACAACTTGCTCTCTGCCTTAGAGTTAAATTTACTGAAAATATGCCAGATTCCTTGCTGCTTAAAAAATATAGGGCTATATATAGTAATTTGTGTAATAGCATTTTTGTAAACCTGTAAAGCAGTATAAACCTTTCTAAAATAGCCGTGGGATGGTATGTTCTGGCAACTGAGATGAATATTTAAAACTGATAAAGGTTGAGTTTAACTCATCCTCGAGTTCTAGCTTGTCATAGTTATTTGGAAAAGTGTTTAAATTCATGGTGCTTTCATTTCATCTGTGAGTTAAGGGAAAATTTTATTCTGCAAATATTTATTTAGCACTTGCCTTGTATGAGGCACTCTGCTAAGTTGGAAGCATTGGGTTATTGGAAGAGACAGAGTTATTTTCATATAGCATTTTCAGAGTCTATCATAGTGTCTAGGATGTAGAAAGTACTCAGTCAACACTGGGTGAATAAGGTGGATAAATTACTAAATAAGAATCAGTATATAATTTAAGAAGGGATTTAAGACAGTAGCATGCATGCCTAGCATGTTATATAAAATATGTTTAGTCCTGTAGCAGGTAGAGAAACCTGCCAGGGCCAGAGTTTAGTGATAATATCAGTGTAGAATCACTGGTGAAAACTTCGTGGAAGATATGTTGTTTGAGATATGATTTGAAGGTTGTGTAGAATTTTGTAGCAGTGTCTGAAGGGATGGTCTGACCAAAAATCAGGAGTTGGAAAGTACACACTTAAGAGATATAGAGCATAGGGATTGACACAGGGAGACAAACCTGGGAAAGAAAGTTTGCTTAGAAATCAGGACAATCTTGAATGTCATGGTGGGGATGCTACATCTTTTCATTAAGATCATGAACTCTAATTTTGTTCAGTGTGGGATGTTATTATCAGACAACAGTTTTGAACACTTATGCTAGTATTGATTAAGATGGGGATGCTAAAGACAGAACTTGGAAGCAAGAGAGAGGTCAGGTTAGAAATTATGGGAATAACCCAGGGAAGAGATCATGAACTTCTGGCTGTGGAAAGTCCCTTTGAAAGTGAAGAAGAATGGTAGAGGGAGCATTTGTAGATGTGGGGCAGCAGTCTGATTACTCTTGGTGAGGGATAGGGAGGTTTCAAACGTGAGTCAAATGCTTCATCCTGGAATGACACTAAAGATGGAACATTGTCACCTGTGAGATGAAGTATGGGATGAAAGAACCAGATGTGAGGACAAACAATGAGTTAAGTTTTGGATATGCAAATTTGGAAGTGTTTGTTTTCTTGTCAGCCTAGAAAATGGTAGAAATTTGTACTGAGGGTTATAATAAAGATCTGGAATAAAAAATCAGATTTAATCATATTAAGAATAACAGTAATAGCAACAACTAACACTTTTGGAAGGTTTGTATTGTACTGACTCATTAAATTGCTGCAATAACCTACGAGGTAGGTGCTATAGTTGTCATCATTTTACTGATATTTAGAAGTAATTAGCATAGCTGTTAGAACAAATGAGATTAAAATGGAAATTGTAGAAATAGAGAAAAAACGCAGGACACGGTCCTGTAGCATGTTAAGGAGCCAGTCAATGAAGGCACAAGAATTAGAGAAATAGAAGAAACAGAAATGAGAATTATGATAGCAAAGAGAATATGAAATATCATAGCAAGAGAGGTATTTGGTGATTTCATGTAGTGGAAAGAGTTTAAGATATTTGAGCACATTTGTGGTCTCAGTCGAAGGACAAGGTGTCAGTGAAGGGCTGGAGGTACGAGGCGATGGGTCAGATGCCACTGAACATGTATCCTGCGCTGGGGGCCAGAGTAGCAGGCAGTGATAGATTAAGGGCACAGATGGGAAAATTGGCCTTAGAAAACTTAAACCATAATCACTTTTTTTTTCTCCAAAAAGGGAGGGAAGAAGGGTTGGCTGAGGACAAAGATAAATTTTATGTCGGGATGAAGTAGAAATAGATCATGTCTGAAAACTTTTAAGCTCAATAAAGTAGGTCATCTTCTGAGAGAGAGCTGGGGGCCTGGGAGAGGTCATATTTAGGGAGGCAAAGGCAGAATTTTCTTCCTAGTAGAGCTTCATGCTTTATAGTTCCAATAATCAAGGAATTTGAAATAGAGGAAACTATTACTAAATGCACAGGAAACGCGTGCAGTAGAATTGGGTCCTTTCCATGGAAATTCTGAAATACTTTGAATCCAAGATTTTAGGCCTTTTTAAAAATAAAGTCTTGATTTTTAGTGAACTTGCACAACCGTGGTTAAGAATGAGAGGCTTGTATACTGTATTTGTGTGTGAGCATTGTCAATACGAGGCTGTATTTGTGGGAAGGTTTTTTTTCTTCTTCTGGAGGAACCTGAAACAAAGGAAAGTCGCAGAAGTTTTCTCCTCCGTCCTCTCCTTTCCTCCTTGTTATTTGGCTGAAGCTGGAGGGGAAAATCATTCAAAATGAACCTTTGGGGTAAACTGTTGTGATAAAAATTTACTGTCAGGTGGCACTTTGGGGAGCAGCAGTTGGCATATTTGTTTATTTTTATGGCTGTGATGGTCATTTGTTAGTCTATTTTTATTACACAGATTAGCAAGTGTTTTATCTCCACTGAGCTTTTCTGTTATTAAACAAGAGTGAAGGAAAGCAAGACAAAGCAAAACAAAACCCAAAACCTTTTAGTTTGCGCAATGCAACTCCCAGTGAGTCCCAATCTATG
This sequence comes from Phyllostomus discolor, assembly GCF_004126475.2. NCBI lineage: Eukaryota > Metazoa > Chordata > Mammalia > Chiroptera > Phyllostomidae > Phyllostomus > Phyllostomus discolor. The sequence goes on along the minus strand of NC_040909.2, from coordinate 17,375,988 downwards.
TCTGATGTTATATATCCACATTGCCCCTGGGTTATCACTCCTGAGTGCTGCCTTTTCTGTGGTCTAAGCCATAGGCATTTCTTTTCCATTCATATCCCTGATTCCGTAGGTTAATGGGTGTTGCTAAGCATGGTACTGGTTGATAAACAGAGCTAATAAGCAAAGCTCAAACATTATCTTTTATGTGCAAACAGACTTGAGGTCCATTTGGTAGGGTCTCTTTGTATCTCCAGAGAGCCCTGGCAGGACAATATCACTCTCCAGTTCTCTAATAGGGCTCTTCTGTTAATTGAAATTGAGATGTCTGATCAGTCTAGGTTTGAAAGACTCTAATAAGTTTCTGTAGACTTCTTTATACTTCATAGCCAGGTCTCAAGGAAGGAAGGCCACAGGTAGGACAGGTGAGGTGCCTGTGATGGGCACTGCCTACCAGACTGATGGAGGAATAAATACTTAAGATTCTAAATGTGTGTCTCCTGTTATGATGTATAACCCCCCAAAGGAAGATGGTATTGTCACAGGAGATATATGAAGCCACAGAATAAATATGGCATGTGTTCCTAGGGTACCCATTTTATTGAAGTATTTGGGGAAAGTTGGAGGTTTTCTGTTGTAGGCAACTGGAAGCCACTATAGAGTCATAAGCGTGGGAAAAATACAATGAAATTTACATGTAGGAAGATTTGCTTGATTGTGGCATGTATACTTGGCTAGCAGAAGGTTAGCATAGGGAAACGAGAGAGCTTGAATTGGATCAGAAATTCCTAAAGTATACTTCCCAATAATACACTTGTGCCGTGAGGAGCACATTAACACATTGTTTGTGGGTAGTTTTTATCACACGCTCTACTACCAGTCAACGTAAAACATATAAATACGTCTCCGCATACAATGTGTTAAAAGAAAGGCCTCTCTAAACAAGTCAGTTTGGGAAAGGCTGCACAGTTCATCTACTTCATGGAGAGCCCAGTGCCCATTGGGTGTATATGAGAGGCTTTGAGAAGATCTGAACGTAAAAAACCTGTTGAAATTGGGTGAACCCAACATTTCCCAAGTTTTGCGACCACATAGCCTGTGCAGAATAGCACCTCCAATGTTATACTCAAAATTATAGGCCAATTATCAGGTAGTTACCATCTAAAACAACCAGTTATTTTTTCTCCAGCATTTTATTTCTTAGGTTGAAAATTAAATAAAGTAATTAACTTGTATTGAGAGGCCATGTGTTTTGAGGACTGTATGCTCTATTTTTAAAACTTGAACTGCTCTCAACTTGGCAGGACATTCACTTATGCAGAAACAGAAGAGCATCAAGAAGGACCAAGGAGAAGGCAAAGTACTATTTCAGGACGAGAGTTCTCCCTCTGTTATAAAATTCATTAGTGAAATGGTGGTGGCCATAGTAAGTGACCACAAATTTAAATCACCAATTTGTTTTTATCGTTCTGGTTTTTTTCTGTCTCTTCATCTGCATTTATGTTTGTGTGTCTTTTCTCTTCCCCTATATATCTGCAAGTCTCTGTCTATTCCTCTTCCTCAATCTCTGTCACTCTACCCCTTTCTCTCCTTTCTTTTCCCGTCCCTCTCCTTTAATTTTCTCCCAGCCAGTAACTCTATGAACACAGAGTTCAATTCCCGTAAATTAAATGTACATGTGCTGTGACTCCCTTTATTGACCTTTTGCCGAACTGCTTTTCCCGGGAAACTGTAGACACTTTATATAATCCCAAGATCCCTTCCTTGCCTTTGATCTGCACACTCCCCTCTCCTGGATCCTGTGGGTTCAGTTCTGCTTTTCCCTCTGACATCACTACCCCCACACTGTTTTTCTCATCTACCCCATCGGTTCAGGACAGAGGCATGAGAAGGATGAGGGCCTGCTCTTACACAAACTCCTTAGCAAGTCATTTCTTAGTGCCGACCTGGAAGGCATTTTCTTATCATCTGTGGATCACATAATTAATTACTTTTTTAAAGGAATGTTCACATTTCTTATCTTTCTTGTTATGCACGTCATTTTTCAAACTTTGGAATGATGAACTGGCATTTCAAGTAAGGGTGGTCCCACAAATCAAACTCAGCGTGACTTTGGTTTCATTTCTTTGTTGAAACATCTGGTCTTGTTTAGTGCACGGCAAGGAAGAGGTGGGAAACATGCAAAAACCCTCATTGCCCTGTCTTTATCTGCCATTATGTTGTGACACTTACTGCCTCCAGTAGAGAAATGAAGTTAGTTCTGCAATAGCTACATTTTCCAAGGCTCATTTTCATGTCCATGGGCATGAAAGCTATGTATATGACCAGCTTTTCTAAATTCCAGACTGGGATTCCTGTCTTGAACGAGGAAGGTTGAGATGCAGGTCACTGGTGTCTGTGGTGACAGCATTTCCTTGCACACTGTCACGTTAAATGTCATGGCATTAGTAAGGGTGCTGTCGTCCACCACTACCTCTCAGACTTGCCAGCCACAAAGGAGGACTTCTTCCTCACAGGAATCCTAAAACTTTCTCCTAGGGATAACATTCTACAGCTTAGGGGTGGCAAAATTTTGTTAAAACAGCACGATGACCACAGAAAAGACAGCTTTCACCTCCAGGGCGCCAGTGTGTACCAAGGTGACAGTGCATAGATGAACAGAACGTTTATAAGTCCGATATCTTTTATAGAGATTCTCTTTTGAATGACGGCCTCAAGTCTTCGCTCTCTTCCCACCCAGGGTCTATTTGTTGACAGCTCTTGGCAAAAAGAATCCTAGGTGAGTAGAGAGTAGTCAGTATAACCTAAAGGGATCAGCCTTGAACAAATATGTGACAGTCTCCTTGCTTCCACTTTTTATCATAGCCTTCCTGCCTGGTCATGGGTAGATGAGCTTCCTTTGGTTGTGTATGTGGCGATGATGCAGGGGTGGGTGTGTTGAGGTCATGGTAGTGACAGAAGCAGTCATAGTGACAAGAGCTAGCATTATATATGCCACCTACTTCATGCCAGGCCCCAGTCTAGGTATTTTATATATTAACTTGGTCCTCTTAGCAATCTTACGGTAAAGCTGCATGATGCTGTCTCCCACAGAGTGGGGTCTAGTGTAATTGGCAGTTGTCTTCAGGGCCCTCGGAACTCTCAGCCGGCTAGCTAATTCTGGCCATTTCATTAATCACACAGTAATCCCTTCTCATTATTTTATGGAATGGAATATTTAGGTTCTGTTTCAAAAATATGACAGGGGCTCACTCTCCTACTAGTGTCCTCATTTTACAGTGGAAAAGATTGAGGTACAGAGTGTTTAAATAGATTTTCCAAGATCGCAAAGCTAGGAGGCGGGAGACTTATTAAGTTAGCACAGCCCCGGAGTCCATGACTTCTACTACTACCGCACAGGCTGAGGTTTATAAGATAAAGTTGCTGCTTTAGGCTCCGAAGACCATGGTCCTGATTTGGGTTTAGTTACAGATGCCGTTACCTCCCGGAGGCCTAGGAGTGGAGGGAACCAGGCATGGGATGCATAAAGCCTCCCTGCTGGGGAGCGGGCTTGTCAAGGGGCCTCGACTTTGAGTTCAAGTCTCAAGTTTTATCTCAAAGTGAGTTATGAACTGGGGGAATTATTTTAAAAGCTAGCCTCTTGTATCAAACATGAGTGATGTCCTGTGTTGTATTTTTTTTTTTACATAGAGTTGTTTTTTCCTAAAGTGCCACACAAAGCCATGTGCTTCTGTATGGTAAAATGATTCTAGTAGCTCGCGTGTGAGACCATTAAGAAATATGCCAAAGAAACATTGGATCTTCTATCTGGATTTGACTTTGGGGAATCTGGGGTTGGGAAAGATTCTAAATGCCTGCAGTCAGAAATATGGAGCTTGAATGTTTGTAATCTGAAGCTTTTAGGCTTAGGAGCATGGCCATCTCTGGTCTAATCACAGCCCTGGCTAAAATCTAACTTGAAATTTAACCTGAAAAATAGAACATATAAATTATATTTTATTGACACCATTGAAAAGCAATATGATGATATTTATCAATAACCTTGAAAGACTCATCAACTTTCATCTGATTGTCTTAGAGAAGTAGGAGAGGTTAATATTTATAGATTTCTTCATTGTTTTATCTATCTATCTATCGAACAATATTCTAGTTGAAAAGAAAACAAACAGATATATATATGTGTCAAAATGCTCCTTATTCCAGTTCCACTACCCAAAGTTCCATCATTTTTTTCTGGCATTATTAAGATATAATTGACAAAAGTATTTATAGTGTACAACATGATGTTTTGATATACACATACATTGTAAAATGATTATCACAAAGAAGAAATTTAACATATCCAC